>NC_141070.1:48702916-49317916 GCF_041138505.1 Cibotium barometz
GTGAAGCATTGATTGCCAACAAAACTAATGCATCATAATGACCCAAACACTTAGGTTATCAAGAGCACTAAAGACATGGTCTTCCGAATACACAATGGGATCATTGCTAAAAGTGTACATGAGTACAAGTAACTCTACAAGGAACCACCCAAGAAAAAGCATCGAGAACTAAAGTTGAATCATTAGGAACACATGAAAGCACTTTTGGATGAGTTGGAATATCTTAAATAGGTATACACACTGGAGTACAATCTATGGTACGTGCACTCCTTTCATGAACGTAAGCTCTAAATCAATATCAATGCTAGGGTTAAAGAGTCCAAATTAGACAATTATAGAGTATGAGGAGGAGGATCCTCAAGATCTAAATCTGGGAAATCGGATTTAAAAAACGTATGTGGACACTGGTAGACAATTTATAGGGAAATTAGCATTTGAAGCATGGATCACATAATCTACAACAACATTGGTTATAGAAATCAATCATCTAGATGATTTGGATTGATCTTCTTAATACCAATGACATAGTCAAAATTTGTCATGACAACGGAATTACTGGGATCCTAGAGAGCTCAACCGTCCGGACAAGCCACGAGCCGGGAGCCAAAGACTGGTTATTACAGACTCTAGGGTGACCGGGCACTAATAACAGTGGTCGGGCATGTGTGAAGAGCATAATGCTATTAAAAGAGTTTGAGCCTAGTTATAGGAACGCCCACCAACTGTAAGGACAGACACAACCATGTTCTCTCTCTCTCTCCTTCACTCTTTCGTTCCTTCGCTTATACTGGTCTAGCCGGTCAATCATACCGGCTGGTATTTCTACAGAGCAGACATCGCCTATCCACGGGCCATTAATTAGCCTACGTCATAGTTTAGGCTATCGTCTAGCTGACGGAGTCTGCAACAAATTGACGCCGTCTCGTTGCAGGGTGGCGTGGCCACTTTAAAAATTCAAAGGCAACTTTCTAGCTAGCGATTTCTATTATTTTTTTTAAAAGGGTGAAAGAAATGAAATTCTTATAACCCTTTCAAAGGTTTTTAAGAATTTGAACCTTGCAATGGATTTTCAAGTGGAGTTTGGGGGTTGTTTTTACAAAGATTGGAAGGAGGTTCTCATTGCGACAACTCTCAAATATTTATATCGCACCAACGATTTCACTTCAAGATAACAATCTGATTGATTCTTAAGAGCTTGGACTTGAGGTTGGTGCTTGTGTTCATTCTCTTACATCACATTTAGAGGGTCCATATGGAATCTAATAACCCTAATGAGTCTGTAAGTGGAGATTCCAATCGTTCGTCGGACACGAAAAAGGTAGTGGCCGATCCTGATGTCACAATGACAGATAATGACCTTCTTGATGATAATTTGGTCAGCACTAAATAGTTTAAGGCTCTAGAGTCCCGTACTTTGGACATTGAGGCCAAGTCTGATAAGATACTCCTCTTTCTTCAAGAGTTAAAGGATAATATGCAAGCTTCTACCATTGTAAGTGCTTCAGTGGTGGGAGGGATGCCAATGGCTCCTGCCCAAGGGGGCAACATGAATGTCGGTACATCTCACTCTAGAGATGCTATTGCTATTCTAAAAGATTTGAAACCTCCAACTTTTAATGAGGAGGAGAAGGAATGCAATAAGGATGCGGTTAACACTTTTTTACAAAAGTGGCAAGATTTGCATCGATTGGGTCAAACTCCAGAGGAGATATATGTGCTTGAAGCGAGCTTAACTCTAGAAGGTAAAGCATACAAGTGGTGGATGAACTTGGAGTCCAAAAATCGGCCTACTACGTGGGCTGAATTTGAAAGTGCATTCATGAAAGAATTTCTTTCCTGAGAATGAGATGGATCGTAATTGGGAAGTGTGGGACAATTGTGAGATGAGAAATCTCACATTGACTCAAATGTATCTCCAATTATAAAGAAATCATTCTCAAATTGAAAGGAATGGACAATTGTGAGATGAGAAATCTCACATTGACTCAAATGTATCTCCAATTATAAAGAAATCATTCTCAAATTCAAAGAAATGGACGACTTTCAAAAGATTCGTGGATTTATTTACAGATTAGACTTGGACTATAAGAATCAAGTTAAGCAAAATGAGCTGAAAACTTTAGAAGAAGCAATTAAGTTTGCTCAGTTTTTTGACGACACTGTCAGAAAAAAATAGCATACGCAGAATGCACAACGGACATCTAGTGTGTCTAAGAGTTCCAAGCAACAAGGTCAAAATAAAAGAAAGGGACATCTAGTGTGTCTAAGAGTTCCAAGCAGCAAGGTCAAAATAAAAGAAAGGGACCTAACCAAAATAATGACCAATCTAAGAAGTCTAAAGGACCATATAATTTTTTGAAGCATGAAAATTTTGCAAGAGCTAAAAAAGAAAATTTATGTTTTCACTGCATGGGAAAGGATCATAATAAACTACAGTTTCCTAAACCTAAAGAAAATGAGAAGAATCAGGGTGATCAAAATAAAGAAAAACGAGTGCACACTATTCAAGTGACTTCACGTAAGGTTAACGAGGTTCAAGTTTATCATGCTGATTCTACTCATGCGTGTTGTGTCACGTCATCGATGTGGGTGCCAACATTTGGACCACATGAGTTGGTTTGAATGTATAGTCATGTTAAAGGTCACAAGGTACAAGTTATGATTGATGATAGTGCCACACACAATTTCTTGAACTATACTTTACTCAAGAAATTAAAGTTACCAGAAAGCCCAAGTGACCATAAGTATGTGGTTTCTTTGATTAACAGCTATGCTAAAGATGTCTGGGATACAATATTTCATGATGTCCCATTAGTCATTCAAGGTCATGAGATGCATTTGGATTTTCAAGTTATGCATATCACTCGAGCGGATGTTATTCTAGGTTATGAGTGATGGTTATATAACATTGGTCCATCTTTGTTTAGAAGTTATTTGCATAATTCTTTTGAGTTTGAAGTAGATGGTAAGAAAGTGCGCTTGCAAGGTGAACATGATGTACCCTCCTCACCTCTTATATTCTCTATGGAACTCAATCACCTTGTTTAAACTAATGAAGTAGAAAACATCTTTTTGTGCTACATGATTCTTGATGATGTCATTTCCTTTTCCACATGTGAAAACATAAGTGGTTTGAGTGAGCATAGTGTTTACATGACTTCTTTTCAATCCAAGCATGTTAACAATAAAAAAATTAATGAATCCTTAAAGAAATTGTTACAACAATTTAAAGATGAGTTTCCAAATGAATTACCGGAAGGATTACCTCCTGTCCGCGATGTTGAGCATCCAATCGAAGTAATGCCTGGCTCAAAGCCAGTAAAGTAAGCCTCCTAGGAAGCACAAGAAGTAGAATGACAGTTAAAGGAATACCTTAAAAGTTAATTCATTCGACCTATTCGCCTTGGGTTTCACCACTTCTATTGGTGAAGAAAAAAGATGGGTCTATGCAACTATGCATAGACTACCATGGTTTGAACACAATCACAATTAAGAATAAGTACCCTTTGCTATGAATAGATAAGTTGTTTGATCAACTCCCAACGTACTTTACAAAAATCGATTTACAATCCAGATATCATCAAGTGAGAATTCCAAAAGCGGATGTCCAAAAAGATAGCTTTTCGAACCAAGTTTGGTCACTATGAGTTTTTAGTCATACCCTTCGGTTTGACTAATGCTCCGGCCACATTCATGACACTTATAGATAGTGTCTTGAAACCCTATTTAGGAAAATTGGTCGTGGTTTTGTTAGACGATATCCTGATCTATAGTCATACTAAGAGAGAACATCGCAAACACTTACGGCAAGTATTTGAGTTACTTAGGAAGCATTCACTTTATGCCAAAGAGAGTAAATGTGAATTCTTCATAAAAGAAATCTAATATTTAGGCCACATAATCTCAGAAGATGGCATTCATATGGATCCAACGAAAGTTGAAGCCATATTGAAATGGCCACATTCCACAAACTTAGACGAATTACAAATTTTTCTTGGTTTGTTTGGATTCTATAGAAAGTATGTTTAAGATTATGCTAAGATAGCTGTTCCAATGACGAATCAGCTTAAAGGAAAGGGAAAGACCTTTGTTTGGGGAGATTCCCAGCAAAGAAGCTTTGAAAAACTTAAGGTAGTTATAGCTACAGCTCCTGTTCTCCAAGTTGTCAATCCGAATCAACCCTTTGTGGTAGAGACTGATGCTAGTAATGATACAGTAGGCGCAATCCTCTTACAAGAGGGAAAACATTGCATTTGAAAGTAAAAAGTTGGACAGAGCTCAACAAAATTATTCAGCTTATGAAAGGGAAAAGGTATCATACATGCATACATAGTAAATGTACACAAACGCATACATAAATGCACACATGTGTGTATTCAAAAATGTGCATACACATTGATGGAAGCTAAAAAACAACATTACCATCATATGCTCTTGGTATCTCTGTTACAGCCACTGGTCCTGATGATTTTGTTAAAGAGTTTTTTAATTCGATTATCCCCAGCATTGTGAAGTAGCCAAGGAACTATATGATTAACAGAGCCAGTAGCATTGTCCTCCTCACTATCAACATCAATCTGAATAGTGTTGTCCATGCCTGTTGATTCATTTTCTAAGATCACAATCTTGTCCAATTTTTTTCCCAAACGATCTTCATCTTTAACACCTAATGGAGTACTCTCCAAGTCTAGAAACTCAATAGAATCACTACCCTTACCTTTAGAGAAATTTCTATTGCTATTTTTAACACTTTCATCCTCACTATCTGCTACATAATAAGCTTCTTGACGATGGACAATACGATACTCCATTGACAAAGATGAATCAACCAAGAAGTGTAGATGACCATCATCTTTGTGTGATAGTATTTCTACCTCAGATTTTGCTTCACCATATGGTAGTATAGCATGCAAAGTAATAAGCTTACAGTTATGTGGTAAAAGGCTCTATAAAAAATATGTACTCAACAACAAATTTTCATCATGTAGATGCATATAACGAGATACGGTGTCAACTCCTACAGTCCATGAGATAGAAGCTTTGTGTGCCATTCTACAAACAATGCTCCCTTCTACTCTATGAGTAAGAAGCAATCTGCACTAGCTTCCAGATTTTGAGTTAAAAAAACACGTTTTTTCACTTCATTAGTGATATAGCAATTGTAGTATTATTAGCTTTTTAGCTTCTACATAAATTTATAAAAGCTTAAATTTAATGTACCTAAATTTAATTTAACTTAATAAGTTTTAATGAGAACTACATTTATATATGTTGTTTATTTGGATTATAATTTGATGAAAGCATAGAAACAAAAAAGAATTCTATAAGTAATATATGTGTCATATATATATACACTTAGATCTATAGTATATATACATAACACTTAATATAATATAACTATATATTTAATATATAATATATACACTTAGATCTATAGTATATATACATAACACTTAATATAATATAACTATATATTTAATATATAATATATACCCTCATATATATATTATATCAAGTGTGTAAATAAATTATATGTATATATACACTTAGATCTATAGTATGTGTTATATATACATATATTTAAGTGTTATTTATATTCAATGTTCTATATATTATATATACTCATATATATATAGTATATCTAAGTGTGTAAATAAATTTTATATATATACACACTTAGATCTATAGTATATGTAGATATATAGTAGATTAATTATATATTTATAATATATATATAGTTATATATATATATATATAACTATATATTTAATATATATTATATACACCCATATATATATACTATATCTAAGTGTGTAAATAAACTATATATATATATATATATATACATACACACACACACACACACACACTTAGATCTATAGTATATGTAGATATATAGTAGATTTAGTATATATTTTATATATACTTTCGCTTTAACTACTTTAGATACTATAGATATATAAGAGATATATAAGTGAAAATGAAAGTGAGAGTGAAAGTGAAAGTGTTAGTGTTAGTGTGAGTGTTAATGTGTGTGTGTGTGTGTGTGTGTGTGAGAGAGAGAGAGAGAGAGAGAGAGAGAGAGAGAGAGAGAGAGCCCTTTGTGTGAGCCATTGTGTGTGTGAGAGAGCCTTTGTGTGAGCCAGTGTGTGTGTGAGAGAGCCATTGTGTGTGTGAGCCATGGTGTGTCCCCCCTCCTCCTCCCTCTCCTACACCTTCTGATCTACCATATATGCCCCCCTCCTCCTCTCCTCCCCTACCGCTACCCCTACCCCTACCCCTACCCCTACCCCTCCTCCTCCCCTCCTCCCATCCACCTCTCACCCACTACCCCCTCTCGCGTTGCTCTGCGAACGATCAACCGGCAAAGGAGGGCAAGGGGGCATGAGAGGGGGGAAACTTTCCCCCCTCTCATGCCCCCTTGCCCTCCTTTGTCGGCCGGCCATAGAGCATTGCATGCGCTGCTCCATGGGATGGGCCAGCAAGAGAGGGCAAGGGGGGCATGAGAGGGGGGAAACTTTGCCCCACTCATGCCCCCCTTGCCCTGCCTTGTCGATTGGCCGTAGAGCAGCACTCACACTGCTTTGTGGCTCGGCCCACAAGGGAGGGCAAACACATATGCACATACATATATATGCATATGTAAGTATTTGTATGTTATGTTTTGTTTGTGTATGTGTGATTTAATATAAATAAGAGTGCCTTCTTAAATCATGAGTGATTATGTGTGTAGGTAGCTTTCAGAGATTCGCATTTTCTTCTTCGCTTCGAGCCAAGCTCAGCCTTTGAGCTCCTCCAGGTATGCTCCCATAAACATACCTTCACATTTACATTTAATTCCATACACATAAATAATTTCATATTTCAATGTTTTTTAATTTTGAGAATAAGATGAAAAGGTAGCGTTCACGTTGTATTTTAAAAGTATTTTATATATTAATGTTTTTTAATTTGGAAAACAAGATGAGAATTAAGCGTGCACGCTTGATTTTGAAAGTGTTAAATATTTTATTGTTTTCCCACTTTGAGAACATGAAAAAGCAGCATGCATGGTTGTGAGATCCCTGTTCCCACCGCGCAACGGATTCGGGGTACTAGCAGCGGAAGTAGCACTTCATGCGCAAGGCAGGGCCTCGTCCACGGATATCCAGACAAAAGACTAATCCGTCGGTTTTTCCAAACCGAACCCGGAAAAACTTCCCTTATCCGGAAAGCACGTGCGATTCCTCCAGGATAACTTTTTACTCTAACGTAGTCAAGAGCATTAGTGATCAAACTGATCCGACTGCACCTATAAAGATGCTCGGTCAGATCAAGGAAGAAACTTGCACTTGGATCATTGGGATCAATGCTTTTTTCCCCATCAAGAGGCACAGCCGTTGATTCCTATCCATAGAACAATTACTATCGGGGATTTACTTTATCTATCGTAGTAACAGAAATTGAGTCTCGATTTACGGATCCATCAGTCCAGCCTATCCCATGGGTTAGCCAACCGCCCAACCACTGTAGTGATGGGATCCAATTTGGAATTTGGTTAGGTTTTGTCCCGGGTACCAAAAGGAAAAGAGTTCCAAGGCCCCCTAGCCGGAAGTTCATGCAAACATAAAACTAGCCACACCACTTACACACCCAATATGAAATTGCCTTTTTCTTAGCATCAGCTACTTTAAAACAATCCTTTAATGAAACCATAATACCACCGATCACAATCTTCCAATTTATCCGGTTGATTCATAATTTCCCATCATTCTTTCATCAGAGTATCTATGGCATCATTGGCAACTAGAACGCTCACCACCTGTCCACTCAGGGGCCTTTTCAATAGTTCCTAGCCCATAATACTCGGCAATATAATCACTTATAAAAATCAAGATGGACTCTCGTTGAAGATCAGCAAGATCAACCAACAGATTCATTAAAAAAAAAGCCATGGACTCATCCATTGAAGACCAGCAAGGTCAATCAACCAGATCCATGCCCGGTTTCAGAAAACAACTCTTACTCCTTGTTCCAATATCTTCCTCGACGCACGCGTGGGTATCCTGGGCGACCTAGAGCCCGAGCACCGTATGGTCAGCACCCTCTAGGATCCTTCTCGCAGGTGACCTAGCGCTTCACTCATAGGCCGCTTCCTTGGTCCCTCATCCACCGTACCGGAAGCTCACCATTTTAATCGAACCGAGGCTGCTCATCCACCGTACCGGAAGCTCACCATTTTAATCGAACCGAGGCTGGTCAAGACCTCGGCCGACTTTGCTACGCGAGACGTCCTCCATTGACTCTCCGTCAGCAGTTGCAACTTTATCAGTTAGGTCTCCACGACCTTAATCACAAGATGGTCAAAATGCTTCCTCAGCATTCTTGACATAAAACAGCCATTTACAAACAGCATTTACAAACGGTTTACAAATACAGTTTCTATATTAACTCTCATTTTTCCACATTATCCCTAACTCATTAATCCACATTACTTATTCCACATTCCATTTATATGTGTACTCATCAATCACATCATTTTCCATCTCTTCACTTCAGATTCCTTCACATCACATATCATATATTCACATCCATATCCACATCCACATCCATACATCCACATCCACATTCACATCCATACATCCACATCTACATGCTTACCTCCATTTTCACATCCTCATTTATACATCCACATCCCGTATCCACATTTATACATACACGTCTATATCCACATCCATACATCCACATCCACATGCATACATCCACTATCACGTCCTCATTCATACATCCACATCCACATACATACATACATCCACATCCACATTCCCATTCACATCTATACATCCACATCTACATCCACATACATACATACATCCACATCCACATTCCACATTCACATCTATACATCCACATC
Organism: Cibotium barometz; assembly: GCF_041138505.1. NCBI lineage: Eukaryota > Viridiplantae > Streptophyta > Polypodiopsida > Cyatheales > Cibotiaceae > Cibotium > Cibotium barometz. Next base: position 48,711,810 of record NC_141070.1, read on the forward strand.
TACATCCACATTCACATACATTCACATCCACATTCCCATTCACATCTATACATCCACATCTACATCCACATACATACATACATCCACATCTACATTCCACATTCACATCTATACAGCCACATCTACATCCACATACACATCTATGCATATACATCTTCATGCATACATCCATTTTCACATTCATACATCCACACTCCCAATAACACTCCCATCTCCACATCCACACATCCACATACATACACATTCACATTCACATCTATGCATATACATCTTCATGCATACATCCATTTTCACATTCATACATCCACACTCCCATCTCCACATCTATGCATATACATCGTCATGCATACATCCATTTTCACATTCATACATCCACACTCCCATCTCCACATCCACACATCCACATACATACGTCCATTTCCACATTCCCATTCTTATAACCCCATATGCCTTCACATCTAATCTTTTACATCACATCCATTCTCGCCCTATCACAACTCATATACATCTTATCTTATCACATACACTTCTTACCTCATCCCATACACATCTTATCACATCTTAATTCATCTTATCACCTCCTAACTTATTTCATAAGCATCTTATCACCTCTTATCACATCTTATACACCTCTTCTCACATCCTATCACATCTCATATCTATTTATAGAATACAAGAGAATTCTTATATTTGATATAAGATTTCTTTACACATTTATTTATGCATAAATTCTATTTAAGGAGATTAATACTTTCCAAGTAAAAATCAATCTTTTATGCATCTTCCTATGCATAAATTCATTTTAAATGAAAATGACACTTTTGAATTAAATTTCAATCTTTTATGCATTTCCTATGTATAAATTCAATTTAGATGAGAATGACACTTTTGAATTAAAAATCAATCTTTATGCATCTTCTTATGCATAAATTCAATTTGGTAGGAATTACACTTTTAGAATAAAAGAATTTCTCTTATGCATCTAAGTTATGCATAAAATCCAATTATGATAAAAGTAACACTTTTATATTAAAATAATAATCTTTTATGCATACCTCTATGCATGAAATCTAATTATGATAAAAGTAACACTTTTATGTTAAAATAATAATCTTTTATGCATACCTCTATGCATGAAAATCAATTATGCATAATATAAAAATCAATTTCTCTAGGATTACAATGAATATCTTTCAATTAATCTAGGATGATAATTCCTAGAATATGGTAGGAAGTCCTCTTTTTATGCTTTGAATGAAATTATTTTATGCGTAATTTTTATAAAAATTTTGCCATAGCTCCGCTGCTATGACTGATAAATCTTAATTTTTCTAAGGGATAAAGCTTATCATTAAGAAAATAATTAGAATGATCCCTAATTGGATCATTAATCCATAATGGATTGAATCATCAATATACATAAACTAAAAGCATAGAAAAAAGCCATTAATTTGGCCTCAAGCATAGATTAATCTTGGATTAAGAAAAAGCTTTATGAAAAGCTTCATTTGGATTGAGAATGGGTCATGAGTATGACCATTTCTTGAGTGAGAGAGAGAATTTACATAAAAACCATTTGAATTAAGCATAAATAGAAATTTATGTAATTCTTAACTATCATTAATCAATTAACTTCAATAGCATTCATCAAATTATGTAACTCTTCACTACCATTCATCAATTAACTTCAATAGCATTCAAAAACCATTCCAATTAAGCTTCTCAAGCTTGAGAGGGGTTGAGAAGAGAGAAGCATTGAGAAATTATAGAAAAGATCAAAATTTACCATTTACCTTACAATTTGCTTGATTCTTTGTTCACGGTAGAGGCCCCCAACCAATCAATTGGTTAAGTATGTTGATGGAGCCACCAATGGGAATTAAAGAAAGAGGAAAGCTCCAATTTCTTCAATTTGGAGAGAATTTTAGAGAATAGTAGAAATTAGCATTATTTCAGCATAACTCTAGTATAGTAAAATTCTTCTATATTTTTTTCAAAGGACTCATGTTCTATTTATAGGAGAGGTAAGCTCTAACCAAAGCTAACTCAATTCTAGAATTTTCCAAATTCAATTTAGTTGAATTTGGACTAGATTTGGACCTAGTTTGGTTACTTTTTGATTCGGTTTGGTTCTATTTTGATTTGGTTTGGTTGTTCAAGAGAGAGGAGAGATAAAAATATCACATTATTTTTTTGAGTTTAAAACTCATTCAAGCATGTGAAATATGCACCTCCTTTAAAGAACTCCCCTTCCTTACATATGTGTCAAAATGGAATCATTATACCCAAAATATCTCATATTTTTAATATTGCTCATAGTTTTTTTACTAATAAACCTTGTACATTTTCAACTCTTTATCTTGTGTGAGCATTTACTCATTTTTGGATACCCAAAATATATCATATTTTTAATATTTCTCATAGTTTTTTTACTAATAAACCTTGTACATTTTCAACTCTTCATCTTATGTGAGCATTTACTCCTTTTTGGATACCCAAAATATCTCATAGTTTTAATATTGCTCATAGTTTCTTACTAATAAACCTTGTACATAGTCAACTCTTCATCTTATGTGAGCATTTACTCATTTTTGGATACCCAAAATATCTCATATTTTTAATATTGCTCATAGTTTTTTACTAATATACCTTGTACATTTTCAACTCTTCATCTTATGTGAGCATTTACTCATTTTTGGGTATCTTCTTTTACAAATTGGATTTATCTCCTCCCTACACATGGATTGATGCTATTGGGCCATAGGAACCTTAATTGGATCATAATCCAAAAATTTCTGAAAATCTAGACCCTTAGGCTAAGGTCCTTTATACCCATTTCCATTTAATTCCAATTGCACATTGGAAGTTCTTTTTGAATTTCTGTTTCAGGGGAACTTATTAATAAGATGAGATAATTTTCTATTCAGAAATATTAAAAATCTGAATATTCTCTCTCTAGAATATTTTCTCTCTCTAGGTTAAAACAATTAGAAATAAGATCTTTTATATTTCTGAAGAGGGGATTGATTATAGGGGAAGATGCTGGACATTTTGAGAGGCTGGGGAGGAATCTTACATTCTCTCCCACTTGAAAAACACGAGATGCCCTCATCTCACAAACTGAGGGTAATTTCGCAAGATGCACGAATATGAGACTGAGATAAAATTTTTAATTAAGATTAACCACCAAGAAAAGTCTCAAAGAGAGCAAGACTCAAGAAGACAAGAACAAAGATTTCAACTTTATTCATTCTTGGAACATAAACAGTAAAGATAGAAGAACTCTTTATACTTCCATAAGCCCGTCCATTATATGGTCACAAAAGCAGCACTCACAAGCTGCGCACGTATAAGGTAACTCATCTATGGGAATAATTCGGCTGGTTATTGCCACACCTATCTCACTGGTATGAGGTGATCTAACAAAAGGACCTCTGAGAAGCAAGCCAAAAACGGGGTAAAGGCATATCTTTTGATGAGGAAGAAAAGTGAGGGAAAAGTGAGCGCTCATACAGATCTATAAAATCCCTCTTTACAGACTCGCTTGCGTCTTGAAGGTGAGAAATCATCATGGATAAAACTAGTTCTTGCTACCAAGCCATGAAGGAGATTAAGAAAGAAAGGAGATCGATGGAAGTAAGATTACTGTGAGCGACAAGTAAAAGTTACGACTTATATAAAGGAAGGAGCTAGTGTAACCTAGAAGCCAACGGTATCTTGCCACTGAAGTTTTACCATCTTTCCATGATTTGGTTTTGGCACATATTTCTATAGGAGGCATTAAGAACTTTGAGATGAGGAGATAAAAGAAGTTCGTAGGCTACGTCACCTACTTTCTTTGGTCCACAATATTTGGGGGATAACTACTTATACTTCCCTAGAGATAAAGAAACTTCTTTTGGGCCGTACTCGAATGAAGACCAAGACCTTGATATCCAAAACACCGATTTTCACTTCTGAACTCATTGTTCTGAATCCTTAAAACATGTGGGACTCCTGAGAAGTATTCTAGGGAAAGGGTCTTCCTTTTTTAAACAGAATCTTTCTTTTATTTTAGAGAGGGAATAATTATAAGATCAGAAAGGGAGATTCTTACTCCTGCATACCTTGAAGGTTGGGGGAAGGAATCTTACATTCTACCCCACTTAAAAAGTGCGAGATGTCCTCATCTCGCAACAAGTAGAGGACAACTCATTTTCTTAAGATCCAATTTATTCTGGGGTTCCTTATATTCAGGTCAAGCCAACAGAATACGGGGATAAATATCCCTTATATAGAACTCATCATTAAATAACAATTCATTCAGATCATATCATTCATATCTTTAACATGATAATGGTCCATTAGACCGGAAAATTTCATTCTGAACATTCCTCCACGAAAATTTCAGTCAAGCAAGTTCTCAATTTGTCATCCCTTAACTTGATCTACCGGTCAAGTATTAACAGTAGCAATTTGACAGCACAATCCACTAATCTCATAGTGATTTGCTGAAATCATTATCATCATTTATCATCATCACAGGGACTCGTCCATTTCATCCTCATTGTGGTTTTGCTCACGTTATTATATTTCAACTAAATTTCAGAAATCATCATTTTTCAATCAGAATCCAAATCAATTCATTAGTTCTCAAACAAAATTAAAATCATATCAACCACATTCGAAATCATCATCTGGATAACATTAACACTTATAATTTCAAGTCTTAGATTTACTCGTATATACTACCGGTAAAGAGCTGCAGTTATACCCTCGATATATACGGGTCCTCATAATACTTGGAACTATAAGGTAAATACCATCATGTCTAGGCCTCGAGCAAGTCAAGGATTCTATATAATTGCGGTACTTCCATCTGAAGACCCAATTACCAAATTACGAATTTCAGTTTGAATATCAAATTGTATGAATTATATCACATAATTACAATCCTTTTGTGCTTCTTGATAAATTTTTGATATATTTGGCTTCTCAGTTAATCTTTATTAGCCAATTGGCTCTGATACCAACTATGAGATCCATGTTCCCACCGCGCAATGGATTCGGGGTACTAGCAGCGGAAGTAGCACTTCATGCGCGAGGCAGGGTCCCACACTCGGGGCCTCGTCCACGGATATCCGAACAAAAGACTAATCCGTCGGTTTTTCCAAACCGAACCCGGAAAAACTTCCCTTATCCGGAAAGCACGTGCGATTCCTCCAGGATAACTTTTTACTCTAACGTAGCCAAGACCATTAGTGATCAAACTGATCCGACTGCACCTATAAAGATACTCGGTCAGATCAAGGAAGAAACTTGCACTTGGATCATTGGGATCAACGCTTTTTTTCCCATCAAGAGGCACAGCCGTTGATTCCTATCCATAGAACAATTACTATGCGGGATTTACTTTATCTATCGTAGTAACAGAAATCGAGTCTCGATTTACGGATCCATCAGTCCAGCCTAACCCCATCCGATCCCATGGGTTAGCCAACCGCCCAACCACTGTAGTGATGGGATCCAATTTGGAATTTGGTTAGGTTTTGTCCCGGGTACCAAAAGGAAAAGAGTTCCAAGGCCCCCTAGCCGGAAGTTCATGCAAACATAAAACTAGCCACACCACTTACACACCCAATATGAAATTGCCTTTTTCTTAGCATCAGCTAACTTTAAAACAATCCTTTAATGAAACCATAGTACCACTGATCACAATCTTCCAATTTATCCGGTTGATTCATAATTTCCCATCATTCTTTCATCAGAGTATCTATGGCATCATTGGCAACTAGAACGCTCACCACCTGTCCACTCAGGGGCCTTTTCAATAGTTCCTAGCCCATAATACTTGGCAATATAATCACTTATAAAAATCAAGATGGACTCTCGTTGAAGATCAGCAAGATCAACCAACAGATTCATTAAAAAAAAAGCCATGGACTCATCCATTGAAGACCAGCAAGGTCAATCAACCAGATCCATGCCCGGTTTCAGAAAACAACTCTTACTCCTTGTTCCAATATCTTCCTCGATGCACGCGTGGGTATCCTGGGCGACCCAAAGCCCGAGCACCGTATGGTCAGCACCCTCTAGGATCCTTCGCAGGTGACCTAGCGCTTCACTCATAGGCCGCTTCCTTGGTCCCTCATCCACCGTACCGGAAGCTCACCAGTTTAATCGAACCGAGGCTGGTCAAGACCTCGGCCGACTTTGCTACGCGAGACATCCTCCATTGACTCTCCGTCACAGCAGTTGCAACTTTATCAGTTAGGTCTCCACGACCTTAATCACAAGATGGTCAAAATGCTTCCCCAGCATTCTTGACATAAAAAAGCCATTTACAAACAGCATTTACAAACAGTTTACAAATACAGTTTCTATATTAACTCTCATTTTTCCACATTATCCCTCACTCATTAATCCACATTACTTATTCCACATTCCATTTATATGTGTACTCATCCAATCACATTATTTTCCATCTCTTCACTTCAGATTCCTTCACATTACATATCATATATTCACATCCATATCCACATCCATACATCCACATCCACATCCACATTCACATCCATACATCCACATCTACATGCTGACCTCCATTTTCACATCCTCATTTATACATCCACATCCCGTATCCACATTCATACATACACATCTATATCCACATCCATACATCCACATCCACATGCATACATCCACTATCACGTCCTCATTCATACATCCACATCCACATACATACATACATCCACATCTACATTCCCATTCACATCTATACATCCACATCTACATCCACATACATACATACATCCGCATCCACATTCCACATTCACATCTATACATCCACATCTACATCCACATTCACATACATTCACATCCACATTCCCATTCACATCTATACATCCACATCTACATCCACATACATACATACATCCACATCTACATTCCACATTCACATCTATACAGCCACATCTACATCCACATACATATCTATGCATATACATCTTCATGCATACATCCATTTTCACATTCATACATCCACACTCCCAATAACACTCCCATCTCCACATCCACACATCCACATACATACACATTCACATTCACATCTATGCATATACATCTTCATGCATACATCCATTTTCACATTCATACATCCACACTCCCATCTCCACATCTATGCATATACATCTTCATGCATACATCCATTTTCACATTCATACATCCACACTCCCATCTCCACATCCACACATCCACATACATACATCCATTTCCACATTCCCATTCTTATAACCCCATATGCCTTCACATCTAATCTTTTACATCACATCCATTCTCGCCCTATCACAACCCATATACATCTTATCCTATCACATACACTTCTTACCTCATCCCATACACATCTTATCACATCTTAATTCATCTTATCACCTCCTAACTTATTTCATAAGCATCTTATCACCTCTTATCACATCTTATACACCTCTTCTCACATCCTATCACATCTCATATCTATTTATAGAATACAAGAGAATTCTTATATTTGATATAAGATTTCTTTACACATTTATTTATGCATAAATTCTATTTAAGGAGATTAATACTTTCGAAGTAAAAATCAATCTTTTATGCATCTTCCTATGCATAAATTCATTTTAAATGAAAATGACACTTTTGAATTAAATTTCAATCTTTTATGCATTTTCCTATGCATAAATTCAATTTAGATGAGAATGACACTTTTGAATTAAAAATCAATCTTTATGCATCTTCTTATGCATAAATTTAATTTGGTAGGAATTACACTTTTAGAATAAAAGAATTTCTCTTATGCATCTAAGTTATGCATAAAATCCATTTATGATGAAAAATCACACTTTTAGTATAAAAAGAATATCTTTTATGCATACCTCTATGCATGAAATCCAATATGATAAAAGTAACACTTTTACAATAAAATAATCAACTTTTATGCATACCTCTATGCGTGAAATTCAATTATGATAAAAGTAACACTTTTATATTAAAATAATAATCTTTTATGCATACCTCTATGCATGAAATCTAATTATGATAAAAGTAACACTTTTATGTTAAAATAATAATCTTTTATGCATACCTCTATGCATGAAAATCAATTATGCATAATATAAAAATCAATTTCTCTAGGATTACAATGAATATCTTTCAATTAATCTAGGATGATAATTCCTAGAATATGGTAGGAAGTCCTCTTTTTATGCTTTGAATGAAATTATTTTATGCGTAATTTTTATAAAAATTTTACCATAGCTCCGCTGCTATGACTGATAAATCTCAATTTTTCTAAGGGATAAAGCTTATCATTAAGAAATAATTAGAATGATCCCTAATTGGATCATTAATCCATAATGGATTGAATCATCAATATACATAAACTAAAAGCATAGAAAAAAGCCATTAATTTGGCCTCAAGCATAGATTAATCTTGGATTAAGGAAAAGCTTTATGAAAAGCTTCATTTGGATTGAGAATGGGTCATGAGTATGACCATTTCTTGAGTGAGAGAGAGAATTTACATAAAAACCATTTGAATTAAGCATAAATAGAAATTTATGTAATTCTTAACTATCATTAATCAATTAACTTCAATAGCATTCATCAAATTATGTAACTCTTCACTACCATTCATCAATTAACTTCAATAGCATTCAAAAACCATTCCAATTAAGCTTCTCAAGCTTGAGAGGGGTTGAGAAGAGAGAAGCGTTGAGAAATTATAGAAAAGATCAAAATTTACCATTTACCTTACAATTTGCTTGATTCTTTGTTCACGGTAGAGGCCCCCAACCAATCAATTGGTTAAGTATGTTGATGGAGCCACCAATGGGAATTAAAGAAAGAGGGAAGCTCCAATTTCTTCAATTTGGAGAGAATTTTAGAGAATAGTAGAAATTAGTATTATTTCAGCATAACTCTAGTATAGTAAAATTCTTCTATATTTTTTTTCAAAGGAATCATGTTCTATTTATAGGAGAGGGAAGCTCTAACCAAAGCTAACTCAATTCTAGAATTTTCCAAATTCAGTTTGGTTAAATTTGGACTAGATTTGGACCTAGTTTGGTTACTTTTTGATTCGGTTTGGTTCTATTTTGATTTGGTTTGGTTCAAGAGAGAGGAGAGATAAAAATATCACATTATTTTTTTGAGTTTAAAACTCATTCAAGCATGTGAAATATGCACCTCCTTTAAAGAACTCCCCTTCCTTACATATGTGTCAAAATGAAATCATTATACCCAAAATATCTCATATTTTTAATATTGCTCATAGTTTTTTTACTAATAAACCTTGTACATTTTCAACTCTTCATCTTGTGTGAGCATTTACTCATTTTTGGATACCCAAAATATATCATATTTTTAATATTTCTCATAGTTTTTTACTAATAAACCTTGTACATTTTCAACTCTTATCTTATGTGAGCATTTACTCCTTTTTGAATACCCAAAATATCTCATTTTCAACTCTTCATCTTATGTGAGCATTTACTCCTTTTTGGATACCCAAAATATCTCATATTTTTAATATTGCTCATAGTTTCTTACTAATAAACCTTGTACATAGTCAACTCTTCATCTTATGTGAGCATTTACTCATTTTTGGATACCCAAAATATCTCATATTTTTAATATTGCTCATAGTTTTTTACTAATATACCTTGTACATTTTCAACTCTTCATCTTATGTGAGCATTTACTCATTTTTGGGTATCTTCTTTTACAAATTGGATTTATCTCCTCCCTACACATGGATTGATGCTATTGGGCCATAGGAACCTTAATTGGACCATAATCCAAAAATTTCTGAAAATCTAGACCCTTAGGCTAAGGTCCTTTATACCCATTTTCATTTAATTCCAATTGCACATTGGAAGTTCTTTTTGAATTTCTGTTTCAGGGGAACTTATTAATAAGATGAGATAATTTTCTATTCAGAAATATTAAAAATCTGAATATTCTCTCTCTAGAATATTTTCTCTCTCTAGGTTAAAACAGTTAGAAATAAGATCTTTTATATTTCTGAAGAGGGGATTGATTATAGGAGAAGATGCTGGATATTTTGAGAGGCTGGGGAGGAATCTTACATTCTCTCCCACTTGAAAAACGTGAGATGCCCTCATCTCGTAAATTGAGGGTAATTTCGAGAGAGAGAGGGGGGGGAGGATAGAGAGAGTAAGTAAAGATAATGATAGAGAGAGTAAGATATGGAGGATAGAGAGAGTTAGCAAAGCGAGAGAAAGATAGAGAGAGTGAGATAGGGAGGATAGAGAGAGTGAGTAAAGAGAAGGATAGAGAGAGGGGACAAAGAGAGTTAGCAAAGAGAAGAATAAAGTGAGCAAAGAGAAGGACATAAAGAGAGACAGAGGAGGCTATAGAGAGTGAGCAAAAAGATGGATAGAGATAGAGAGGGAGGATAGAGAAAGTGAGCAAATAATAGGAGAGAGAGAGAGAGAGAGAGAGAGAGAGAGAGGATACGAGGCAAGAGAAGGAGACAAAGAGGGAGAGAGAGGGAAAATAGAGAGAGGGATGGTAGATAGAGTGAGCGAGCAAAGAGACATAAATAGAGAGAGAAGAGCAACAAAAAGATGTGAGATGGTTGGAGAGAGGAGAGGAGAGAAAAATGGTAATAGATAGAGAGAGAATATGGTAATAGATAGAGAGAGAAAGGAAGGAGCAAGGTTGGTGGTGGAGGGGGCTGGGTTGGGAGGTGGTGGGCGGAGATGGTGGTGGGAATAGTTACAAAGAGATTATTCAAGTAGAGAGAGAGGATAGCCAAGAAAAGCTCCCTCGGTGATCATCCCCACCAGACTCCAATCTAAGTAGGAGAACTCATTGCTCTCCTCAAAGAATTTAAGGATTTCTTTACTTGGAAATACACTGAAATAAAGGGTGTACCACCCGAAGTGGTTCAACACACGATTCCAATCATGGACGGCAGACCAAGACCATCCAGGCAAAAGCCATACCATATAAATCTAAAATATGCAGTGATTGTAAAGGCAAAAATATGTTGCGGATTTCATCTACGAGATCGAGCACACAGATTAGCTCTCACCAATCATGATTGTGCCAAAAAAGAATGGAAAATTGAGAGTCAGTGTTGATCTCAAAAAGGTCAATGCAACCACTAGGAAAGACCACTACCCACCACTGCTGTTATTAAACATGTATTGGAATGGGTAGCAGATGAAGAAGCTTACAACTTCTTAGATGGGTTTTCAGGTTATAATCAGGTGTCCATAGCACCAGAAGAGTAGCACAAAACGGCCTTCAATACGATGTGGGGAACATATGCTTATAAGGTTATGCCTTTTGGCCTCACCAATGCCCTAGCAACCTTCCAATGATTGATATGCACAGCCTTCAAGGACTATTTACAAAAGTGGCTAGAGGTATTCATTGATGATCTGTGTACACACTCACACTGGATTGAACATTTGGCTTGCTTGAGAAAGGTGTTTGAGCGATTTCAATTGTATTGTATATCCGTAAACCCTTTTAAGTGTCAATTTTGGGTCAAGCACGGTGTAATCTTAGGGCACATTGTGTCTAAAAACAATATTTCCATGGATGAGAGCAAGGTAAAATTGATCTTGGAATTACCTCCACCAACCAAATAAAAAGGTGTACATAGGTTTATGGGCCACGTTGGGTATTATCATCTACGCTTCATCATATTCTATGCTGAAATTGCCAAACCATTGTATAGACTACTCATTATCTTTGAATGGACTGAGGAATGCCAAGAAGCATACGATAAGTTAAAGAAAGCACTGACAAGTGCACCTATTCTAAGACCACCCAACTGGGATCTTGTATTCCACATGTACATCAATGCATCAAATTTTGCGATAGGATATGTATTGGTGCAACCTGGGGAATTCAAACTGGATTACCCAATTTCCTTCACAAGTCATCAACTAAACGATGCAGAGATAAACTACACCACTATGGAGCATGAAGGGTTGGCCATGGTTTATGCTGTAAAGAAATATCGACATTGCTTACTGGCCAACAAATTTGTATTCTTTGTGGACCATCTGGCCCTATTATATTTGGTGAACAAGCCTTGAACCATGAGAAGAATCACACACTAGTTACTTCTACTCTTGGAATTTGACTTTATGGTTACGGTAAGAAAAGGGACACAACATGTGTTGGCCAACCATCTATCTAGAATCCCAAATGGAGAATCTGCAACTCGCATTGATAATGGCCTTCTAGATGCTTGTATGTTCCAACTCGACATGAAGCCTAAGTGGAGTGAGGAGATTTCAAACTATCTAGCTCATGGTTTTTCGCAAGATCGACCTTTGAACAAGGATAAAATGCATTGGCTTATTAAGCTAGCCGCACCTTATCAATTAATTGCTAGAGAATTATATAAGCTAGGCAAGGATGATATCTTAAGGAGATGTGTGCGAGAAGATGAATTTGTCATGATATTAGAAGAAGCACACTCAAAAATAGCTGAAGGATATTTTACTCTAGAAGTTACAGCTTGCAAAGTATTCAAGCATGACTATCGTGGCCTACGTCATAGAGTTTGTGAAACGATGCAAGGAATGTTAGAGATTTGCTATTCCACAACAAAAAGTCAGGATGCCACTCACTCCTGTAATTGTAAGACAACGAAATGGGGGATTGATTTTGTTGGACCCATTAGTCCAGCAACGCATTCACAAGCCCGATATGTGATTGTGGCCATAGATTATTTCACAAAGTGGGTAGAGGCGAAGGCCTCTAAATGAGCCGATGCTCGAACTACAACCAAGTTCTTATATGAACATATCATTTCTAGATTTGGTTGCCCACTTGAATTAGTCAGTGATCGAGGTTCACATTTCATTAATGAGGTGATTAAACACTTACGTACAGGATTCCTTGTAATATATCGCAAATCATCACCTTATTACTCACAGCAAAGAGCACCAACAAGATTTTATATGCTATCTTGATGAAAACCTTAGAAGCCAATTGCACGGATTGGGAACACAAGCTGATTGTGTCGCTTTATGGGCTTATCATACATTGTATTATAAGGTAGGAATGGAATATACTCCCACCCATCTAGCTTATGGCGCTAATATGAACTGCCAATGGAGTTTTTAGTTCTAAGCCTGCGAATTGCAGTACAAGAAAGACTTACTGAAAATGCATTAGCTGAGAGATTCGTTGATTTGGAAAAACTTGAGGAAAACAGGCTAATTGCATCACATGAGCTTATGGTCAAGAACCTACAAAGAAATTGTTGGTTTGACCATAACCTGAAACACAAGGAACTGGAAACAAGGGACCTCATCCTCATGTATGGTGTTGGAAGCACCAATAAAAAGAAACTCAAATAAATAGGATTAGGACATTTCATAGTGTCCGAAATCACCCCTCAAGGGTCGGTCCGAATTGAAACCATCGAGGGAGTAGAAATGGAAGGATACATCAATGGGAGCAAACTCAAAAAGTATTACAAACCCCTAACCCAAGAAATTCTCGCAAAAGAGCATCTTCTGAAATAAAAGAAGGAGCTAGCCAAAGAAAAAATCAGACAAGCTCGAGAAGAAGCCAAGGCAAGGGTAGCCAAGGAAAAGCAGAGACTCTAGGGAAAAATGCTACATGTGAACATGGGTTCACTCACCTTGCTTGATGAGGATGACCTAGACATTGAGCCTTCACGTCTCAGTGTAAAAATATCTACGAAAGAGAGTCACACTAAGAGCATTGCATTAATTGATATGGGATCAATTCATAACTTGATCTCCTATGAAACATGGATAGCTCTAGACAAACCTCACCTCCAGGCCTCTAATGCACAAGTTCGCAGTGTGCATTTGTCAACTACAAAAACCATGGGATTTTTTAATGTTAATATTTCTATCAGAAATAATCCCTTGTTTTGGAAAGGTGTTTTTCATGCTTGCAAGATCCATGGAAGAAGAGATGATTCTTGGATGTTCTTGGATTTGCGACAGTAATTATCACATCCAATGGGAAGAACGGGCAGTGCAATTCAATGATGGTGAGGACACCATCACCGTGCCATTATGGAGTCCATTAAATAAAGGAAAAAATGCAATGACATGTGACATGGAACCGTCAGTACCAAAGAAAGCAAAGGCCATAACAGAGAAAGCATCCACGTCACAACCTCATCTCCATATAAGAAAACCACAAGCAAAATAGCAAAAGTATCCAGTACACCAACAGTGGATTCCCAACACCCAGCTTCAAGCCCAAGGGTTCTATGATACAGACAAGACCTCATGGGGATCCAACCAAAAAAGCCATGCTACAGGCAAGGGACCAGGAAAGCATCCCAAGGACAGGAAGTAGTATTCCAAGCAAGCCCCAACTCAGCATCCCAAGGACAGGAAGTAGTATTCCAAGCAAGCCCGCACTCAACTCAGCATTCAAAAGCGGTGGATCCAAAAGGACTTACTAGTACCACATGGTCACTATCAAGGGAATGCAATGGTATGGGTACCAAAGACCAATCCAAGACCCAATGCTGAGTGCACCTTCAGGATAACATAAGAGGCCCATAAGCACAAACAAAACCAATCCACCGCTAAATCAAGTGCTAAAGAAGAACCAATATGGCAAAAGAAAGTTGTTCAACCAAGTAAACAAGGGTGTGCGATATCACCAATGTCATCCACCAATAAGGAGAAAGAGCTGAACCAAATTATGGACCAGGGTAAAGAAGACATACACTCACCTGCACAAGAAACAGAAGAGATTCACTAGGATTCGGTATGCACTTCTCAACTAGATGGAGGGAAAGATCCGAAGCTCTCACTCTGAACTGAAGCAATTGCAACAACAAATACCCATAGGTTTCCAAAGTACCCCATTGGTTTACATGGCAATAAATGGAGAAGGATCATAAGAGGTACCCATCCCCAAGCAAGTGGGTACAAGGTAAAGGAGTATGTCTTTCATGCCGTGAAACATGTTCATTCGTTTCATGTGTACTCTTCTCCTCCTCTGAATGCATAATGTGTGGCCTTGAGTGTTTGAGCATGTAGGAAGCCAATAGGGTATCAAAATTTACATGCATAAGGGATCAAACAGTTTCACGCCGTGAACTAGTCCGAACTACTTCACACTGTGAAATGCTCAAAACTGTCTCACGACGTGAAACACTTCAAAATGGTTCACGTCATGAACCGACTCTAGTAGTTCACACCGTGAAATGGTCACAAGCCCTCTAATAATCGCAAGCGGACATGTGGCATACCCATTTAAGCTAGCAGCCGGGACTGATGGTTGAATCATAAATACTTCTTATTTCCCTTTTTGTGCATTTTTCCTCGACCTCCTCCGTGTGATCTTCTTGCACTTGATTGTCATTGTCTTGTACTAGTCTTCATCGCCTGCTGGGTTGTGTTCGCATTGGTGTTCATCCCTTTCTCCTTGCTTGCAACCATCGATCTCAGTTAGGAGCACATTATCCGCCTTTGCTTGTTTCATTCGTATGAATAAAAGCATTCTGGGTAAATATTGGAACACATTTTAGTATTCCTATTCTTAATCAATTACAGATCTCCGTAACCGATTGCACATGTTCCTTCCCCTTCTTGTTTTTCAAATCATTAATCCATTGCATGCAAGAATGTAACATCTCCCCCCAAATCGCCTCACAAGGGCATGAGCTCTTAACCTACTTCACGGAGTCCACACTAACCCCTTGGGTGGGATAACATTGCACCAAGCACTTAAAATTCATTGTTCATACCACACATAAATCATTAACACTCCTTCTTCACTGATAGTCATGACACACCCAACTCTGCTGTTTCACAAATTAAGAAACTGCCATCTCACGGCTTAGGCCTCTCACGGCTTAAGCATCTCACCTATTAAGCCTCTCACAGGTTAAGCATCTCACGTGCTAAGCCTCTCCGGCTTAAGCATCTCACATACTAAGCCTCTCATGGCTTAATCATCTGACATGCTTAGCCTCTCACAGCTTAAGCATCTCACGCGCTAAGCCTCATGACTTAACACTTCACGAACACTCTTCACATCAAAACACACACACACACACAAGAAAAAGAAAAGAAGGAGGACCACGAGCTCCTATCAGTCATTATGACTTATGCTCTTTTCAATGTTATATATGACCTCCTCCGCTACATCAGACCCAGAAGTAGAAGGGAATCTGGCCATCACTCAGGCTAGTACCATAGGGTCACCAATGGAAAGAAAGAACAGAGCATCATGCGGCACTAAGCTTAGCTACCTTGGGCCATATGCACAGAAGTCCAGGGCTTCGTGATCAATAAGGACATACAAACAGCTCATGGAAAGATTATTCTCTAGTACCACAGCCCAGAGTGTTTGTAGATATTTGAGGATACAGAGGTCAAAAACAAGCTAGAGAAGGTGGGCCTTGGGCCTTGGACAAATGGCAGAGATCCTCTGCCGCACTATCAACACAAATTTATGTGCAGAGTATTTGAAATCATATGACAAAGCAACCTAGAGAGGTACAGTAACAAGGTCAGA
This sequence comes from Cibotium barometz, assembly GCF_041138505.1. Classification (NCBI taxonomy): domain Eukaryota; kingdom Viridiplantae; phylum Streptophyta; class Polypodiopsida; order Cyatheales; family Cibotiaceae; genus Cibotium; species Cibotium barometz. The sequence continues at coordinate 48,728,337 of NC_141070.1, forward strand.
TGGTACCCACTGAGCAAGTCCTTATCACAGAGGAGCTGATACGCGATGCTCTGCAATTTTCCCCACCAATCCCAACACATGTCCACAATTTCAAGCAGATTCCCATGGAAGACATGCGGAAGAGGATTTCCTATAACTCCAATGGGGCAGAATATGACAATAAGGCATGAAGTAGATGAAAAGGCTTGCAAAGCCATGTCCATGCTCATGTACGTAAAACCCATGGATAGATATAACAGGGTACCCCTAAACCACATCGCTAAGGTCCATGAAGAAAAGAGGAAGAATGGGCGTGGTATATACATTGAGAAATGGAGAATTACGCTAATTCAACAGTAGTCTATTCTTTGTGTCAAGAATTGGACTTGGTCATAAGGTTTTTGCTTGATTCAGATTCGAGAGATGGGCAAGTAGTTTACTGGCCGCCCCTCTCACAGTCGTGGTCTAACCAAAATTATTCAGTTTTCTTTAGATAAAAATCTACTGAACTTCTAACCGTAAGGAAAATTCCAACTTTATTAATTTCATTCCTTCCTAACCATAATAGATTAAGAAATGGTTCTATATGAGAATATCAAATTTTTATAAAAAATACTCTTCTTCCATTAATCTAATTTTGGTAAATATCAATTTGGTGATTTATTCACCTAAAATATCTAACAATATTCTTTCTACCAATTTAATTATCAACCCTAAGTTTCTAGGTGGAATTATGGTGAAAATTCCTCTTTTGTGTGTCAACAAAATTTAATTTAAACCTTTCTCTACTTAAAATACCATCAAAATTCTTCTTTTAAATTAAATACAAATATCCATTTTTTTAATATGCTTAAAATCCCTCTTTTTGCATTTAAATAATTGAATTCCAAATGTCATGGGAATTCCTCTTTTAACATTTAAAAATTTCTTATGCATAAAATAAATTTATCTAAAATTTCTCTTTTTTAAATTAAATGAAAACCCTTATGTGCCTTACCCTCTCCACGCACCAATGCCAGATTTAGAAGAGCTGTTACCAATCGAGGAACAAGGCACATTATGGGAGAACTTCGCTAAGCACACAAAGCTGGCAAACCCCCACTTTGTGAGATCCCACTGCCCCCTCCACACACCGGATTCCCGATTGAATGCAGCGGAAATAACTTCCTCTTGCGTGGGGCAAGGTTTCCCATTTGGGGCCTCGACCTCGAATGTCTAGACACGAGACTAATCTAGTGGTCATTCCGAAATCGAAATCGGGAAAATTTTCCTTGTCCAGAAAACGGGGATGATTCCACCCTTTTTATTTTCTTAACGAATTTTCTAACAGGGTCAAGAGACTAAACTATCCTTCACCTGAATAAACCAGATAGAAGGAAAACTATTACAGACTTAACTTGAAGAAATCAATGCTTTTTTTCCTAACTGAAATCAGGCACAGTCGTTGATCTATTCATTTGAGAAGTCTTCAGGTTATTATTTAACTATTTGAGTTCTAAGCGTATTCCTATTATTCATTTTTATTATTAAAACTCTACTGATTCTAGCGTAACCCCATCCGACCCATGGGTTAGCCACCGCCCAACCACTGGAATTGGTAGAACCAGACAATTACTCACCAACCCATAATTGAATGCCTTTCTTAACTTTTGCTTTCGAATACAGATACGCACACACTCCTCTTTAAAACTTAACTTATAAAACAATCCATTGACAATTATTATAGATGTCATAACTCAAAATTTCCATCCAATCCTTGTTTCTTAAAAAAAGCAGTATCACTCTGGACTCTCCGTTGAGACCAGCTGGTCATCAACAAGATCCAGTAAACAGATTACAATAATCATTGGTCCATCATACAATCTTCCATGATATACGCATGGGTGTCCTAGGCACCGCGAGCCCGTGCATCGCCTAGTCATAACCCTCTAGGATCATCCTTAGGTGTCCTAGGCACCGCGAGCCCGTGCATCGCCTAGTCATAACCCTCTAGGATCATCCTTAGGTGTCTTGGCACTTCACTCAGGGACCGCTTCGTCGGTCCTCGTCCATCGTACCGAAAGTGCACCATTTTAACCGTACTGAAGCTGGTCAAGACCTAGGCAGGCTTTGCCGCGTGAGCTGTCCTTTGAACACTCCACGCCAGTTGTTGCAACCAAACTTCCCTTAAAAAAACACATATACCAAATGCTCCCTCCAGCATTCTTGCGTAAGACAGTCCTTTAAGAAAACAGGGTTTCTATGCAAGTTTTCAGTTTGGTTTTCTTTTGAATACAATGAGTATATCTTAAATCAGTATCCCCAAAACTTCATAATCGTAATACTGAATTTCAAAACAGAATTCCTCGAATTTTGTAACCTTGATCCTCAGATCAATTCGAAGGGTCTTAACTTAGTTTCAGATTTGGTGGGAGATTTGAGTGTATTTTCCTGAACTGGTCACATCTTCTTTCCTCGAAACTGATGAAAGAGTTTGGTCTTGGTCATAGTCTGATTCAGGGTTCGAGTCTATTAAGGTTCTTCCTGAACTAATTTTCTCAAAAAGGGGTGTGATATTTTAATTACTATTTTATTGAATTTCATTCATTGAATATTCACTTAACTGATTTCTAAATTAATCATGAATTCTGATGAGGAATAAATTAATCATTTATCAGAATATTTTGACTTCGATAGATTTTCAAGATTTTCTCTTTACAATCCGAGTGAATATAAAACGATAGAAATTCCTCTCTCTTAGTATTTACTTATTCACTTATCAAATATTCATGGAAATTAAACATAAAATTAAAGAAAATATAATTTTGATATAAAAATTTCTTTATACATCTATTTATGCATAAAATCCAACTTCAATGGAAATAACACTTTTATATAAAAGAAAAATCCTTTTATGCATCTATTTATGCAAAAAAATCAATTATATAGGAATAACACTTTTAAAATAAAAAGAATTTCTTTATGTATCTTTTTATGCATAGAAATTAAATTCAATGAAAATAACACTTTTATAATAAAATAATTTTCATTATGCATCTTTCTATGCATAGAAATTGAATTCAATGAAAATAACACTTTTATAATAAAAAAATTTCCATTATGTATCTTTCCATGCATATAAATTGAATTCAATGAAAATAACACTTTTATAATAAAAAAAATTCTATTATGCATCTTTTCCATGCATAGAAATTGAATTCAATGAAAATAACACTTTTATAATAAAAATTTTTCTATTATGCATCTTTCCATGCATAGAAATTAAATTCAATAAAAATAACACTTTTATAATAAAAAAAATTCTATTATGCATCTTTCCATGCATAGAAATTAAATTCAATGAAAACAACACTTTTATAATAAAAAGAATTTCCAATATGCATCTTTCTATGCATAGAATTTAAATTCAATGAAAACAACACTTTTATAATAAAAAATTTTCCAATATGCATCTTTCTATGCATAGAATTTAAATTCAATGAAAACAACACTTTTATAATAATTTCTTTTTCTAATATGCATCTTTCTATACATAGAAATTAATTTCAATAGTTAATATCAATGATATCCATGCATATTCATAGGTGAATATGTACATGGAGTAAATAAAAATATTTCTTTTAGAATGCACAAACGGTGGGGATTACTCTTTTAGAATAACATAACTTTATTTTCCACAAAATTAAAGAAAATTTTACCATAACCTCCTTTGTATGGCTGACCATTTTTCAATCTTTAACATTCTAATATCAATTTAAAATTAATCCCAATTTGAAGTAAAGTACTTTAATCTACTCAATTTTCACTTTCTAGTGAGTAAACAATAAGAAAAGTTTAATCAATTTATTTATTACCCATTCTAGGATAAAGAAAGGCTAAATTCTTAAGGAAGAGAAGGGGGTGGCCTTTTCATCAAGGCATAACATCAAGATTCACTTTAATCAACTAAAAAAAGCAAAGAATCAAAAAATCATAGATTTGAAATTAAAAAGTAGAATTTTTAGCTTACATGGAGTTTTGTGAGCTTTCCTTTGGCTTGAGGGATTGAGGGTTCTACTCTTGTTTGGATCAAGAGTGGCCACCAATTATTTTGGAGAGGATTTAGTAAAAAATAATTGAATTATCAAGTGAACTCAATGTAATCGGCTCTGGGAAGTAGAGTAACAGTGCATAAACACTTTTAAGCTTTTACAAAGGGGGATGCTTCTATTTATAGGAAAAAGTGAGCCTCAAACCAAGCAAACTGATTCTAGAATTTTTCAGATCAGTTTGGTCAATTTTTGACCATTTTTGGGTCAGTTCAGCTTACTTTTTGGAACTAGACTTGGAATAAGAGAAAGAGAGATGAAATATCTCACTTAATTGATTTAAAATTGGGAAGCAATGAGGAGAGAAAAGGTGCCTCCTTCATGAGGGGGAATCCCCACTCTGAGGTGTCAAAAAGGTGCCTCCTTCATGAGGGGGAATCCCCCACTCAGAGGGGGAATCCCCACTCTGAGGTGTCAAATTTTCATTTTTTTAATGTTTCCTTTGGTCCTTAGTCCACTCTTCATCTTATGTGAGTATTTATATTTTTGGGGAGTTTTTCTTTATTTCTTCAATTTATCTCCTCCCTACATTTGGATTAATCTTATTGGTCCCTCAGAACCTTAATCCAAAATTTTTAGAAAATTTGGACCCTTAGGCTAAGGTCTTTTGAGCAGATTATAATTTATTTCTAATGCACCTTAGGAAATTCTTTTTAAACTTATGTTTCGGGGAAATATATTTTAATAAGAAAGGATATTTTTCCATCCAAAGATATCTAAAAATTGAGTTACCTCTCTCTATAACATTTTCTCTCTCTAGACCAAAACAGAAACCATATCTTTTATTATTCTGAAAAGGGGAGTGATTACAGGGGAAGAAACCCGACATCTTGAGGGGTGGGGAGGAATCTTACATTCTCTCCCACTTGAAAAACGCGAGATGTCCTCATCTCGCAAAACTGGGGGTAATCCTGCAACAGTTTGGTTTCTTTCTCCTAGGTGGCGTCTTCAAAAGGATAGAACTTCCATTTAACTAATAATTCTCTTAGAATTCTGTTCCTGAGAACCTTCTCTCGAACATCAAGGATTTCATCAGGTTGGAGTTCCATCAGCCCTTGGGTTAAAGAGGTTAAGAGTTCATCATTAATTAAGCACATGATTCGAGCTCGATACATACTTCTTAAGTAGGCTAACATGAAATACATTATGTACTTTGAGATCAGGAGGCAGAAGAAGTTCATAGGCTAAGTCACCTACTTTCTTTGTAATCAGATATGGCCCACAGTATCTGGGGGATAACTTCTTGTACTTCCCCCAAGAGATAGAGAACTTCTTTTGGGGCATACTCAAATGAAGACCATATCTGCTTCTTTGAATTTTCTATCTGACCTCTTCTTATCTGTATACTGCTTCTGTCTATCCTAGGTAGCTTTTAAATCTTTGCGGATTGACTGCATCTGCTGCTCCATGTCGTTAAGCATCTGTCTGGACATCTCGAGGACCAAGTTAATGGTGTTAGGCAGTCTTGTCCATACATAGAGCTTTGAAAGGGCTCATCTCGATGCTTCGATGATAAGAGGCATTGTAGGCAAACTCGACTAGGTGCAGATAGCTTAGCCACTTCTTGGGTTCCCTGCCCCACAGCATGATCGAAGTATATCTTCGATTACTTGGTTCACCCTTTCTGTTTGACCATCAGTCTCGGGGTGGTAAGCTGTGCTGAGATCCAAGAAAGTTCATACTGCTTCGAAAAATGCAGTCCAGAATCTTGATGTGAACTTGGGATCTCGATCACTTACTATTCTCCTAGGTAGGCCATGTAATCTGAAGATTTCCTTGAGGAACACTCTGGCCGCATCCACTACAGTGTAGGTTTCTTTTACTGGAATCAGATGGGCAACTTTGGTTAGTCTATCAACTACCACGAAGATGGAGTTGTAATCTGATTGCAGTGGTAGTCCAGTAATAAAATCCATACTGATACATTCCCACTTCATCTAGGGGATGTCTAGGGGATGTCTAATGGACGTAACTTCCTAGGCATTTTTACTCTCTCTGCTTTGACTTTTTGACAAATCAAGCATTGACGTACATGATTAAGTACATCCTTTTTTAGTCCAGGCCAAAAGAAGCTTTTCTTTATAGACATGTAGGTCTTGATGAAACCTAGATGTCCTGCAATAAGGCTGTCATGGGCTTCATTCAAAATTTGACCCTTAGTTCCCTCATCATTGTGAATGTATAGGCTACTGTTATAATACATAATTCCATCATCCAGACTGTACCCTTGAACTCGGTTCAACTCCTGAGGAGTTTTGCTTTCCTGCATAAGTAGGGTACATAAGTAGAGTAGCAATAGGGCCAAAGAATCTATCCTGCATGATCTTCTCTCTTGCTTCATTAATAAATGGATTTGACACTACTGTGATTGCAAGCAAGGAGGCTTTTCTGCTGAGGGCATATGCTACCACATTTTCTTTGCCTAGGCAGTACTTGATTTCAAAATCAAATTCTTGCAGGGTCTGCATCCACCTTCTTTGGCGCATGTTGAGATCCTTCTGAGTGAAGATCCACTTTAAGCTCTGATGATCTGACATCAAAGTGAATCTTTGACCCAATAGGTATTGTCTCCACAACTTTAGGGCATATACTACTGAAAGTAGCTCCAGGTCATGGATAGCATAATCTCTCTCGTGCGTTCTGAGTTTTCGGGATTCATAGGCCACTGCATGACCTTCCTGTGCATGAGTGCACCTCCTAGGGCAAAACCACTGGCATCAGTTATATTATCACTACCTCAAAGGGTAGAGAGAAATCTGGCAATTTCAGAACGGGATTGGTTACTCATTTTTTTGGGGGGGGGTTTCTTTATTTCTTCAATTTATCTCCTCCCTACATTTGGATTAATCTTATTGGTCCCTCAAAACCTTAATCCAAAATTTTTAGAAAATCTAGACCCTTAGGCTAAGGTCTTTTGAGCAGATTATAATTTATTTCTAATGCACCTTAGGAAATTCTTTTTAAACTTATGTTTCGGGGAAATATATTTTAATAAGAAAGGATATTTTTCCATCCAAAGATATCTAAAAATTGAGTTACCTCTCTCTATAACATTTTCTCTCTCTAGACCAAAACAGAAACCATATCTTTTATTATTCTGAAAAGGGGAGTGATTACAGGGGAAGAAACCCGACATCTTGAGGGGTGGGGAGGAATCTTACATTCTCTCCCACTTGAAAAACGCGAGATGTCCTCATCTCGCAAAACTGGGGGTAATCCTGCAACAGTTTGGTTTCTTTCTCCTAGGTGGCGTCTTCAAAAGGATAGAACTTCCATTTAACTAATAATTCTCTTAGAATTCTGTTCCTGAGAACCTTCTCTCGAACATCAAGGATTTCATCAGGTTGGAGTTCCATCAGCCCTTGGGTTAAAGAGGTTAAGAGTTCATCATTAATTAAGCACATGATTCGAGCTCGATACATACTTCTTAAGTAGGCTAACATGAAATACATTATGTACTTTGAGATCAGGAGGCAGAAGAAGTTCATAGGCTAAGTCACCTACTTTCTTTGTAATCAGATATGGCCCACAGTATCTGGGGGATAACTTCTTGTACTTCCCCCAAGAGATAGAGAACTTCTTTTGGGGCATACTCAAATGAAGACCATATCTGCTTCTTTGAATTTTCTGTCTGACCTCTTCTTATCTGTATACTGCTTCTGTCTATCCTAGGTAGCTTTTAAATCTTTGCGGATTGACTGCATCTGCTGCTCCATGTCGTTAAGCATCTGTCTGGACATCTCGAGGACCAAGTTAATGGTGTTAGGCAGTCTTGTCCATACATAGAGCTTTGAAAGGGCTCATCTCGATGCTTCGATGATAAGAGGCATTGTAGGCAAACTCGACTAGGTGCAGATAGCTTAGCCACTTCTTGGGTTCCCTGCCCCACAGCATGATCGAAGTATATCTTCGATTACTTGGTTCACCCTTTCTGTTTGACCATCAGTCTCGGGGTGGTAAGCTGTGCTGAGATCCAAGAAAGTTCATACTGCTTCGAAAAATGCAGTCCAGAATCTTGATGTGAACTTGGGATCTCGATCACTTACTATTCTCCTAGGTAGGCCATGTAATCTGAAGATTTCCTTGAGGAACACTCTGGCCGCATCCACTACAGTGTAGGTTTCTTTTACTGGAATCAGATGGGCAACTTTGGTTAGTCTATCAACTACCACGAAGATGGAGTTGTAATCTGATTGCAGTGGTAGTCCAGTAATAAAATCCATACTGATACATTCCCACTTCATCTAGGGGATGTCTAGGGGATGTCTAATGGACGTAACTTCCTAGGCATTTTTACTCTCTCTGCTTTGACTTTTTGACAAATCAAGCATTGACGTACATGATTAAGTACATCCTTTTTTAGTCCAGGCCAAAAGAAGCTTTTCTTTATAGACATGTAGGTCTTGATGAAACCTAGATGTCCTGCAATAAGGCTGTCATGGGCTTCATTCAAAATTTGACCCTTAGTTCCCTCATCATTGTGAATGTATAGGCTACTGTTATAATACATAATTCCATCATCCAGACTGTACCCTTGAACTCGGTTCAACTCCTGAGGAGTTTTGCTTTCCTGCATAAGTAGGGTACATAAGTAGAGTAGCAATAGGGCCAAAGAATCTATCCTGCATGATCTTCTCTCTTGCTTCATTAATAAATGGATTTGACACTACTGTGATTGCAAGCAAGGAGGCTTTTCTGCTGAGGGCATATGCTACCACATTTTCTTTGCCTAGGCAGTACTTGATTTCAAAATCAAATTCTTGCAGGGTCTGCATCCACCTTCTTTGGCGCATGTTGAGATCCTTCTGAGTGAAGATCCACTTTAAGCTCTGATGATCTGACATCAAAGTGAATCTTTGACCCAATAGGTATTGTCTCCACAACTTTAGGGCATATACTACTGAAAGTAGCTCCAGGTCATGGATAGCATAATCTCTCTCGTGCGTTCTGAGTTTTCGGGATTCATAGGCCACTGCATGACCTTCCTGTGCATGAGTGCACCTCCTAGGGCAAAACCACTGGCATCAGTTATATTATCACTACCTCAAAGGGTAGAGAGAAATCTGGCAATTTCAGAACGGGATTGGTTACTCATTTTTTTGGGGGGGGGTTTCTTTATTTCTTCAATTTATCTCCTCCCTACATTTGGATTAATCTTATTGGTCCCTCAAAACCTTAATCCAAAAATTTTAGAAAATCTAGACCCTTAGGCTAAGGTCTTTTGAGCAGATTATAATTTATTTCTAATGCACCTTAGGAAATTCTTTTTAAACTTCTATTTCAGGGGAATTTATTTTAATAAGAAAGGATATTTTTCCATCCAAAGATATCTAAAAACTGAGTTACCTCTCTCTAGACCATTTTGCTCTCTCTAGGCCAAAACAGGTAGAAACAAGATCTTTTATTATTCTGAAAAGGGGAGTGATTACAGGGGAAGAAACTGGACATATTGAGGGGCTAGGGAGGAATCTTACACACTTGGCTGACCTGCTGTGGGAATCCGGATTGTCACTTTCATGATTGGCTACTGTTTCTGCAGAGGTGGTGCAAGGCACACCCAGTTCATACAAGGGGAGGTTATATAACCATCACCACACAGATGATGATACCAATCCCCGCATCGAGAATTTTGGTATACAACCGGATTGGTGAAAGGAATATCTGATGATCCCCAAATATAGTCATTAGTACCAGTGCTCCCCAAATATAGTCATTAGTACCAGTGCTCCCCCCACCAACCCTAAATATCTGATGATCCCCAAATATAGTCATTAGTACCAGTGCTCCCCCCACCAACCCAACGAGTGGATCCGCGCTACATGCCCATCAAGCAAAGGCTCACTCCGCTCCAATTCCATGATGCAAAGCGAAGAGATTCTCATGTCTGCTACGATTTTCTACACTTCTCGCCATCTACATTCCCATAACAATTTGGATGCAGGGATGCAGGGAAAGCTAGGATGTTGGATAATCAAAGGTGTTGAGCAGTAGAGGATATAGAAAAAGTGACAAATAGCCCTGGGGGTTTAAGGAAAGGCGCTTGGATCTTGGAAGATCAGATGACACAAAGAACAAAGAAAAGTGATAGAGTTGAAGGACTATATGAACATGGAGCTAGGCAACAGAGGATGGTGAATTGAGTCTTGGAAGGCTGAATTCAAGCTGAATTGGAGAAGTAGCTTCAATTTCAAAGGTTGTAATTGGGAGTTGTAGATAATTTTTTTAAATTGAGCTTGTGGGATGCTGAGCCATAGCAGTGGTGGAGATACAGATTGAGGCCCAAGTGAGTCGGGGGGGGGTAGAGCATCTGTAACATCTACCTTATTGGAATTTGGTTCTTCCTCAAGCTTTCTATTGGTAAATGGAGCTGTGGCCTGTGGTTGTTACTTGGAAGCTCATAAACAAGGGCTTCATCCTCTTTAGCTTGATCATGTTGCTCATCTTTAGAAGCTTAAAGTATCATCGTTTTTTTCTCTTGCTTCTATAAGTTCAATTGAGGAGAGTCTGATGTAAGTTGAGTGAGAGTTCTAAGTGTTAAGTATCTAATTGTTCAATGTTTGAAAAATGTTTTGCCTACTGTGAATTTTAAGCCCTGAGCTTGTGTATGTCTTGAGCAAGAGGGATCATACTCTATTCATATTAGTTCATCTTCATTAATTCAAAGGGTTTGAGTAGACTTTAGAGATTAAGCATGCATTGCTAGCAAGCATTGGGTCTTTGAATTCTATGGTTTCTTCAAGAAAGATAAACAATAGATAGCTAGATGGTGAACTAGGAAATCTCAAGATTATGCACCAGAGGGTCAAAGGGGTAGCATAGCAACAAGAGGGGCTAGTAAAGTTTGGATTTGGGTGTGTCATAATGAGAAGAGGGGTTGGGTTTCTCAGAACTATCATGAGGAGAGCCAACCTAGCTGTGATAAACCTTAAGCCTAGATGACTATAGAGCTGGGAAGATTTGGGTTTGAATAAGGGATTGAGAGTGCTTAGTTGGAGAATAATAATGTCTAGGAGAAAGGTGAGACATATTTAAGGTGATAGATCATCCTTATAGCATCTCAAGTCTGATCTCAGTGGAGAGAATGGCACAATAGCAAGATGGTCATGTATTGGAATTATAGGTTGATGTTCATATATATGATGTTTGAGTGTGAGAATATTTGGATTTGAGGGATTGAGAAGATGCCATACAACTTCCTCAAAGCAAACAAGACAAATTCAGATTTGAATTGGGACATTGTGTTGAATATGTGTTTGTTCTACAGGGCAACCATTAGTCTAGTTTGCTTTAAATCTGAGAGAGGAGCCCATTTGAATTATATCAGAAGTTGAGAGGACAAGCAAACAAGACAAGTTGGAAACCCATTGATCCACAAAACTAGGGAAGAGCAAGGGACTACATCCATCCATCCATCCAAGGAGGTTGTAACTACTGTTCAGATTTCCTTTGATTCAAAGGACTTTAATGGTATCATCTGGATAGACATATACTCTTGGAATAGGTGATTTGTGAACCCCAATTTCTTATATATGTATATCTCTCACTTGTGTGGTGTCTGGTGTTGTTATAGAGGCCAATACTTAGAGCCCTCACATGTTTTGGTGCCTCCACTAAGGACTGGAGAGATTTTGTTAAAGGCTTTGATCTAAAGGTTGGAACCCACTTGGTGATCAACTTAGGACCATGGTAGGTATTGGATATGAAGTGTTTAGAGGGCAAAGGTATTGGGTATGAGGTATTTAGAGGGCAAAGGTGTTGGGTATAAAGTGTTTAGAGGGCAAAGGTGTTGGGTATAAAGTGTTTAGAGGGCAAAGGTATTGGGTATGAAGTGTTTAGAGGGCAAAGGTATTGGGTATGAAGTGTTTAGAGGGAAAAGGTTTGAGGATGTCAAACCAATTTCTTAGGAGGATTGAGCTGGCAGCCTTGAGTAGTAACAGGGATGAAGATGCATACAAGCTCAGTATGGTGAGTCTACTCTTGGAAGGACCAGTCAGGGAATGGTATGAGGATGTGATTACATATGCTAAGAAAGGGAATTGGGACAAGTTGAAAGAGGCATTAAGGATGAAATATGGGAAGGTAGATAGTCCTGAAGACCTATGGAGGGAGCTCAACAAGTTGTACCAAGCAAAGGATGAGGAGATGCAAGCCTTTGTGGGCAGATTTGAGGCTATTTGGAGAAGAATACTCAGAGCCCTGGGAGAGAACCAGGTACCACCTGACTTCTTGAAATAGGATAGGTTTATTGGTGTGCTGCATGGGACAAGAGGCATGGTGTGGATGCCATGAAGCATAGGTGAAAAGCAACAATGAAGCTGAATATAGCAGCTTATGCTGGGGATCAGAAGAGTACAAGAAGAGGAAAATCGGGAAAGTTAATCATAAAAAGAGATGCCCTGTTGGTTATCAGAAAATTACAAGGGGTTTGGAAAGTAAACAAGGATAAGTTAAAACAATTGTTCTTCAGAGTCAGGAGGTTGCTTGAAAGCTTTCAACCTATTCAGATTCGGCATCATGTATCCAGGGCACAGAATCAACAAAGATCCCATGAGCTAGTTGATCAAGTATTGACCCCAGTTGTACATGGAATAAAACTTCAAGAGCAATTATATCAAGGGAGAGAGACTTTACATGAGGAAGAGCATGTCTTGCTGACTGGGTTTGCCCCAAAAGAGGTTTGAATGCTTCAAATAGGCAAGCAGAGGACCATGATGTATGTATTGATAGGGGAATAACTAAATTATAAGGGATCAGATGGGATTCTAAGGAGATTACTATATCATGTTGAGATACAGCCATGTTTGGTAGGTTTAGAGCCAACCTAGCTGGGATAAACCTAAAGCCAAGATGACTATGGAGCTAGATAGATTTGGGTTATTGAGAACATAACCACAGAGTTCTTAGTTAGAGAACAATCATTTCTAGGAGAAAGGTGAGATAGATCATCCTTGCAGCATCTCAAGTCTGATCTCAGTGGAGAGGATGGTACATTTGCAAGATGATCATGGAAAGGAATCATAGGTTGATGTTCATATGAAGTTTGAGGAGTCTGTATTTGAGAGACTGAGAAAATGCCATAAGTTGGGTCATTTTTCTCAAAGCAAACAAGACAAATTCAAATCTGAATTGGAATATTGTGTTGAACATGAGTTTGTTCTACATGGAAACCATTAGTCTAGTTTGTTTTAAAGCTGAGAGAGGAACCCATTTGAGTTGTATCAAAAGTTGAGAGGACAAGTAAACAAGACAGGTTGGAAACCCATTGATCCAGAGAACTAGGAAAGAGCAAGGAGCTGCATCCATCCATCCAAGGAGGTTGTAACTCTGCTGGTTCAGATTTCCTTTAATTCACAAGGACTCTGATGGTATCATTTGGATAGATGTATGCTCTTGGAATAGGTGATTTGTGAACCCCAATTTCTTATACCTGTATATCTCTCACTTGTGTGGTGTTTGGTATTGTTATAAAGGCCAATACCTAGAGCCCTCACATCGTCTTAAGAGTCTCTGACTTCACAAGGACTTTCGAGAAAACAAAGTCACCCTCTTCAAAGGTCACTTCTCTGTGGATCTTGTTAAGATACATTTTTGCATGATCTTGTGTGCTATGAATGCTATCTTTTGCTACTTTTAGCATATCTTGCATGTCTTCAAGGAAATCCTTAACAAACTGAATCTTCTCCTTTTGTAGCCCTATGGCCACAGGAGATCTCCTATCACTATAGACTTTTGTAGAAACACTTCGAGTAAGCAGAATGAGAAAGGAATAGCTCGTGTTCACCTCTCAGCTATCGCAGAGCAAGAATGAGGGGGGATCCTCCCATCCCACCGGGCTATATATAGGGTCATGCTTGCCCAGTTTAGACTGAACTCCCACCATACTCCAACTCAGGCGTCTCACCCTGAACCCTGGACTCACTCACTGCCTACTCTCCGACATACGATCTCATAGTCCCCGATCGAGCCCACGTACACTCTACATGCTAACTCTACACGCTACGTGAGAGTTGAGATTAGCCTTGATTAAGAGTTGTTAATCTTGTGTGTATGAGTTTAAAACTCATCAGTGGGAACTTCTATTACTTGGTTTATGCTTACTTTGCAAAAGCCGCATAATTTAATTTTACACTCCAAGTCAACCCCTTCTTCTGACTATAAACAGTTTCTTGCCTCTACTAATCAGTTATTAATCAACATTAACCCTAGTATTTTTGGACCATTGAGGGTTCAACCCTACCATTGGGGACTTGCTACAACTTACCAAAGATTCATATTAAGAAAGCCCCTTGATATGCCCCTTCGATGGCGGTTCTCTATAAATCAGGGTATCCTTGCAAACAAATTGCTTTCACTATTACCTTGATTAGTGCTATCATCTGAGGTTTTTAGGGCCACTGATGGTTCATATCTCATATGCAACTGTTGCTAAACCTCTGTAAAGCATCAAATTAGATTTTCCCCTTGATTTGAGTAGTGAAATTGTTTATTAAAATCAGGTATAAATCTGCATTAATATTGTTTGGCACATTGGGATTTTTGAACTTGACTGCTTCATGTAACTCATCTATAATGCTCATACATCGATTGTAGAAGGGCAAGACACTAACCAGTGAGGCTAAGACCCCCTTAAGCAAATTTAGCGCATTATCGTCTGAAAGGGATATGCATCATCATCATGTCAGACTTTATGAACACATTGAGAACATGATCCATCTTGCCTACATGCATTTCATTACACTATGAAATCAAGGATAAAGAAGACCAAGAGCTACATCTACATCAATGTCTACATCGACATGAAGAAGATCAAAGACTACATTGACATCAAGAAGATCTTTATCAGCATTTTGGTCATTAACGGGAGATTCTCCCTTTATTTCTAAATTCAATTTTATGGATTAGTCAAGTGTTCTCACCCGGGTTGTCCCCCATTTATGCATCATGCACATGTCACACTTGCACACACATTTTCACATGCACGTGCACACACCAATTTGTGCATCATGTACCCCACATTTTTTCATGCCATTTGTGCATCATGCATCCCGCACATTTTCACATGCACATGTGCACACCCATTTACACATTCACACATCTGACTAGCTTTTTCATCACATGCATATGCACCCCACACACATTCACACATCTGACTAGCTTTTTCATCACATGCATATGCACCCCACACACATTCACACACATGCATACATATGTGCACCCCACCCACGTGCACACATGCATGCGCCCACACTTTTGCACACCATGCATGCACCACACACACACATTGTACATACACATCATGCACCTGCACGTGTGCACACATATTCACCTCATGTACCCCACAAACATTCATGCACGTGCATACATATGTGCGCTCTATCCTCATGCACACGCACTGGTAGGGTTTCGGCGCTGGGTTGCTTGTAGAGGAGGCTATCGAGGATTGGCTTATTAAGTATTTTCAAAAAACTACATTCTAGCTACCCATGGACACAGAGTGAAAGTGGTGTCAAAGGACATGTACTCGCTACGTCTTCTTAGGTTCAAGTATGACAAAACTCTAAAGCCAGTTAACCTCACTGACATAAAGATGAAAGGTGTCCTATGGAGATCCCTCCCTTGAGGGAAAGAGTTATTATCACTGAAAACACAAAGGTTCACTTTTTTCACATCATGCACCACAAACTCTTGCACATGCACAAGCACACACATTTCCATTGTGCACACATATTATCACACGCATGCATGCATACACATTTTCACCATGTATATTAGAACATACATGCATGTGCACACACATTTACACCATGCACACATATTAGCACATGCGCACACACACACACTTGCACCCTACACACTTGCACATGTGTGTGCACATTCACCCACACACACAAATGCACCTCGTGCGCCCACCAGCACACACACAATGTCCCCCTCTCTAAAAAATCCCCCCCCCCAATCTCTTTTTGTTTGATTACCCCCCCAAGGTAGTGTCGTAGCATCATCCTCCCCATCCTTGTAAAGAAAAGGAGAATAGCATCGGGCAAAATTTATAATATTCAAGGGCTAAGCTTTTAGATCTCTATTGTGAAAGCAATGCATTACCTTCATTTATTAGACTTCTAGAGGGGTTGGCAAAAGTTCATCAGTTAACACAACAATGCTAGCGAAACCTTTGGCTCTTTCAATACCTAACAAAGAAAAAGAGGCAATAGGGAAAGGATCCATTATCATCTGTGGAGCTTCCCACACTACGACTAAGGATTTTAATAGTACAAGGGGCTTTGATGTCACTAATATTTTTAAATGCAAGAAGGTTCCTAGTTCAAATGAATAAAGCATGTAGAGGTAGAGACACCTATGCCACTGATGAGTTAAGCAGCCAAAAGGACTCAAGGAGTGATGGAATTTGGAGGCGGAGTAAGTCAGGAGATTTGAAAGTTTAGAGCAACCAAAAGAAGGATAGGGTCTCTTTTAGGTTAGGAGATTTGAAAGTTAAGAGCAACCATAGTAGGTCTCTTTCAAAGAAGATCATTAATGGGGCCATAAACAAAATGAAGTTATACAAAAAGAGCAGGGACACATAGCACCTCATTCATGGCCTCCCTTTCAGTGGATTAGTTGATAGGCAATCCCCCCCCCACATTGCTTTGGCACAAATGAAGCTATAGAGAAAGAGCACGGACACATAACACCTCATGCACGACCTCACTTTCTAGTCGGGTAGCTCTACTGTTGCTAAAAGGTAGTCCCCGCACCTCATGCACGGTCTCCCTTTTTAGTCGGCTAGCTAAAAGTTAGTCCCTCCACATTGCTTCAATAGATCTTTAATGAAATCTACATCTTACTTGCTTGTAGATCTCCTAGTGGCCTAGTGCTCTCTTATATATGCTGCCACCTTCATCACCTTCCCAGGTCTTCTGGGATGGATTTCATGGTCTCTTGGGTGGCACAAGGATGTGTGCTTATAGGAGAGGTTGAAAATCTTCTTCTTCTTCACACAACACTCAACACACCATATACAAAGATAAGAGTACACACAATATGAAAAGGTACTCAACCAAATACATACTAGGGTTCTCTATAGTGTGAACCCAACTAAATGAGCTAGCACTATAACTATGCCAGTCTCTAGAATGGCTGTCACACAACACTCAACACACCATATACAAAGATAAGAGTACACACAATATGAAAAGGTACTCAACCGAATACATACTAGGGTTCTCTATAGTGTGAACCCAACTAAATGAGCTAGCACTATAACTATGCCAGTCTCTAGAATTGCTGTCACACAGCCTGTCATCCCACTGGCCGCATATCATCCATGATCTCACCAACCATGCCAGTGGTGTAAGTGTGGGGCCTATCCCCCAGGCGGGTCATCAGTGTCCACCGCCTCACTAGTAGATGAGCTCGATATCTCAACAATGCGTACTATTGGGGAGGTGTTGGTGGAGCCCATAATGTCGTCCAAGAATAAAAATATAATATTTTCGGGTTCCACACGCGGATATATACAATTATGGGAGAAGGTGAGGTCAGGACTTACACCATTTGGTGATATTCCTCAATTGGAGGATCAACAACCTTGGTTAGATTGGCATTTCAAAAGCCTCAGGACATTGTCCAACGTACAACAAATCAAGTGTACCATATGATGGTGGAAGATAAGCGCTGGATCACTAAGAAGGCTAATAGGGTATGGAACATCAGGAAAAGTAGGGCCTGGTGGAAGAAAGTAATCTTACAGGATTGGTGGTCTAAGATTCCATATAAAGGGAAGGTGTTCCTATGGCGCATGCTAGTTAGAAGCCTACCATTAGGAGACTAGTTGCGAAAGCGGTAGATTGCTTCTGGTAATTATGTGTTTTGTACTACATGCTTGAAACATGCCTGCATCTTTTCATTTCATGTCTTGTGGCAAAGAAGGTGTGGGATTCCCTTTCTTATGTATGGATTCCATTGATAAATAGGCCCGTAAAGGTTAAAGACTAGATTTTTGGGCAAGATTCCGAATGGGCCAGATAACCCAGAACATTCAATTTTCTTTCATTTTTTCAGATGGATAGGTTTGTGGCATATTTGGTTAACTAGGAATGCCTTCATATTCGATGCAAAACTTGGTATTACAGCTCACATAGGTCGTATAAAAGGGCTACTATTGTGGCAAGTCTCTTCCTTACAATCAGCTCATTTGGTGGAGAACGACACGGCTATATATTGGATGAGGTTACTCCAAGCTACACTTGTGGTTCGGAGTAATTAGTGAGGGAAAGCTAGTACATTACCTAGCAGCCATGTGGCCATTTGTAAAGTAATTTTGGTAATATATCTTCTATTACAAGAGAGAGAGAGAGAGAGAGAGAGAGAGAGAGAGAGAGAGAGAGAGATTTCCTTTAAGCTCATTATTAATCCAACTAAGCTAGCTGAGAGAGGGAGGTAGAGAGGAGTGGAGAGAGAAAGAATGGCCTCTCGGCCACACCGCTCCAACAACAAGAACCTCTTTGCTTAATCTCCTGTAATCACACTGAAGAGCCTCTCCGCTTAATCTGCTGTAATCACACTGAAGAGCCTCTCCACTTAATCTCTTGTAATCACACTGAAGAGCCTCTCCGCTTAATCCCCTGTAATCACACTGAAGAGCAGCCACACTTCTATAACACCAACCCTGTAATCACACTGAAGAGCCTCTGTAATCTCCTGTAATCACACTAAAGAGCCTCTCCGCTTAATCTCCTGTAATCACACTGAAGAGCAGCCACATTTCTATAACACCAACCCTGTAATCACTGAAGAGCCTCTCCGCTTAATCTCCTGTAATCACACTGAAGAGCAGCCACACTTCTATAACACCAACCCCAGCCACACTTCTATAACACCAACCCTGTAATCACACTGAAGAGCAGCCACACTTCTATAACACCAACCCCAGCCTCTTTGGCAACAACGACCCCCGACCTCCTGCAAACATGAAATCGGCCCCCCACAACTGTTAAATTTGCAGCAATGTGATGAGCTATGGTGGATCAAATGCTAGAATCAACATCATTAGAAAATAGATTAGACGATAATTAAGAGCGATTAAGCAATTAACTGATAGCTTAATGTAGGCATGGATAATCAAAAACCAACAAATTCTCATTAGGCCAATGCCTCAATTTATAGAGTTTACATCCAAGCATCCAATCCCACTGATTTCTCCTTGATTCGCTCCACCGCTTTTGCTTGATTCTCTCCACCTCTCCCAGAATATCTCCACACCTCCTAAATCTCCTCATGCTACCCTTTATTCTCTCCTAGTAGATACTTACCTTTTCACAGCTTCTCTCACATTTATAGATTCTCTTTTACAGCCTCTTGCCAAGGACTTGTTCCCGCACACACCCTATTCACTTGTATATTTCAACACCTCCCCTCAAGTGAATACTCCTAGCACACCTGGACTCTATACCAAGTTTCCTTCTTACTTGATAGTCCGCGACCAGTGCCTCAAGTCCCTAAACTCATAGTCCTTGACACACTCTCTCTCTCTCTCTCTCTCTCTCTCTCTCTCTCTCTCTCTCTCTATGTGTCCACCAAGGCTACTACAAGTGTCGGTGACCTTGACTAAAGTGCTCACACATACATCTACCACATGGTCTACATTATTGGTGGAGGTGGTTTTACTCTGTTGGGGCAGGTTACATTGGGTTGTGGGGTTTCTCTCTCTCTCTCTCTCTCTCAAAGATTTTCACATGGCTCCTCACTTCTTGGAGCCTCACATCTTCTCTTGTCATTAGTCTTCTTATCATGTGGCAGCTTCTCTTCACGCATCCATGTCTTCCTCTTCTTTCAGTCTTCTTGTTGTGGCAGCTTCTCTTCACGCGTCCATGTCTTCCTTCAATGCTTCCTCTAGCTCTTCTTCTCGGTGTTGATCCTCCTCTTGGAAAGAGATGTTCTTCTTCTTTCATGGCTGGGGCCACAAGCTTGTCTTTCAGTTCTTGCTCCATGATGTGAGCAATATGTTTTAATGTATTGTTGACAGTTCTTTTGGGCTTTTGATGTTTATCTTGTGTCATTATGCAATGCAAACCCAAATCTATGCAGGAGGTCTTACCTCTTGCCTTATTTTGGACAAGGGCAGTGTCTGATCCCATTTTTACAATGATGTAATACCCATGTGTGCCCAATACATAATGCATATAGCATTCATTCTTATGCACATTCCCAAATGCAACTCTAGCTGTGAATAACTTGAATGCGTGTGTGATTTGTAGGCATTAACCAAGGGGTAAATGCAAGATGATGATTACAACAAATTTATCAGCATAATTTTACTAGAAATTACATTAAATCAAGGGTAACAAATCTGTACGGAATGGTTGGAGTATCAAACCATCTCCGAATTGCAATATGAAGTTATAGGGATTTGTATCAGATATCTAATGGTTAATTTGAACCCTCAATTGCACCAAAATACAGTGATCAGTATTTATTAATCATTGATTAACAAATTAATCCTCTATTTTGTGTGCAAAAAACAGAGTATATGCGGGGAGTCTAAATTTGAGGCCTTAGAGTTCAAATGAGCTCAAATCCTTTCAAGGGCATCAATAGCGATTAGTCTAGTACAGGATTAAGCCAAGAAACATAAGATTTGACCAAACATTGAATGCTTAATCTCTATTTTACCAAAGTCACCTGCAGATTTGATGAAGAGCTTGGATCTCACTGTAGACTTGATCAAATCAAAAACTGTCTTCACCAGCTTGTAGATCACCCTTGAAAACTGTAGACTTGATCAAATCAAAAACTGTCTTCACCAGCTTGTAGAGCACCCTTGAAAACCCCTAGGGCCAAGAGGAATTAGAGCCATTTCATCTAGAGCAGCAGAGATCTCATTTTTCCCTCAGAAAAATGACGGTGGAAAATTAGCGAAAATCGGGAGCTACGCTTGGCGGTTTAATGATTTGATTGAATGGGCTGAAGCCTTGGGAGTATGACTATGTATGGCTAAGAGCTTGGAGGCTATTGTTAAGCTTGGAGGGAGATCAAGCCCCTCCACTGGCTGGGGGTGCAGAGAGCTAGTTGAAAAGAGGTAAAAATCTTAATTATCTACTAATCCTAATTAGCCAGGTGATTAGCAAGATAATGGGCTCACAAATTAATGGATTCTAGGCTAGGCTTTGATACCATGTTAAATTTGCAGCAATGTGATGAGCTATGGTGGATCAAATGCTAGAATCAACATCATTAGAAAATAGATTAGATGATAATTAAGAGCGATTAGTGAGCAATTAACTGATAGCTTAATGTAGGCATGGATAATCAAAAACCAGCAAATTCTCATTAGGCCAATGCCTCAATTTATAGAGTTTACATCCAAGCATCCAATCCCACTGATTTCTCCTTGATTCTCTCCACCTCTCCCAGAATATCTCCACACCTCCTAAATCTCCTCATGCTACCCTTTATTCTCTCCCAGTAGATACTTCTCACCTTTTCACAGCTTCTCTCACATTTATAGATTCTCTTTTATAGCCTCTTGCCAAGGGCTTGTCCCGCACACACCATATTCACTTGTATATTTCAACAACAACCACATCGCTCATGCACACATCAAGGCAGACAATGTAACATCCACATTGTCATACGTAGGGAGCCTAGAAAGGACCCTTGAGACCTTCTCAATCTATTTGGTTTGGCATATCAACTCCCCTGAATTTTTTGTATTATGGTAGGACTCAATGTAATGTGGGGTAAGAGGGAGATCCGGTGGGGAACTTCGTTGGATCCTACTCACCGAGAGGATCTTACGGAGAGTCACATATCTCCCAGCCCCTGCCTCCAAGTTCCATAGTGGGAAGGGAGCATTGACCGAGGTTTCACAGTTGATCGCCAATAACAACAGCCTCAATTCTAATGGGTTGAATTTGATGACATGGTCATCCCACCAACCCATGCGCTCACCTTCATCACTTAACTATAAGCCTCACGCGACTGCCCCCCACAATAAGGTGTCCCTCACCATCCTTGCCAAAGCTACTTTATGGCCAATCGATAAATTGGGCTGAAGCCTTCACTGTTTAGCTCTGAAGCTCTTGCAAGAACTCGATAGGCAAGGTACATTCGGTACATATGCTCACAAAGATCCTTTGTCATGCCAATGTTAAAAGAGCTTACATCCCTTGTGCCTCGCCTAGCATATCTACACCTTATGATGGCATAGGTTCCCGCATCGACACCCCTAAGCCCCAACCTCCTTCGAAGAAAAACAAACGGGAGCCATCCCATAATCCATCCATTTCTTCCCCAAGACCCACAGTGGAGGAACAACCACCCACTTGTCGCCCCTGTTGGCTCCCGTCCCCAGCTGTGACCTCAACCTCCTACCACCACCATCCACATTCCCCAGTCCACTAAAAAATAAGCTCATCTTGGCTCCACCAGTGATATGTTTGAGCCTTAGGACTTCTTTGCACTTGACACACGTATGGGAGAGGCGTGCGAAGCCCAAACTGAAGATACCCATCAAGAAAGTCACTGAGGGACCCACCCCAAATCCATAACCAACTCCAAATTTGTCCCAA
Source organism: Cibotium barometz (assembly GCF_041138505.1). Lineage (NCBI taxonomy): Eukaryota > Viridiplantae > Streptophyta > Polypodiopsida > Cyatheales > Cibotiaceae > Cibotium > Cibotium barometz. The sequence goes on from NC_141070.1 coordinate 48,750,973, forward strand.
CCTCGATCACATCTGCTCAGTCAGCCTTTCGCCTTTGAGAGTATCCCATACCCACCTTCATGACATCCTCAGGGATGCTATAGATTGGTCTCTCACATACCATCTCATTCCACCAGAATCATATAATGATTTTGTAGCTCCCCCCAATACTTTCGATGTCGACACTCATCAGTGTTGAGCTTTATTGGCCATGTCACTAAAACTTCTAAGTGTCACATCCTCTGGAAACAACAAGAGCTTAAGGGACTGGATGTATAGATTCGAGAAGAGGGCTGAAAATTTTGCCATTCCCAACAACTACTTCAAATATGAGAAAAATGCTAAGCTCAAAGTTGACCTCAAGAAAGCTAGAGTTGGAATCCATCAGCTTTAAAATGAGCTCATGGCAGCCAAAGCCACCTAGGAGGAGCTAGTCCACACTCACCACACTAGAATAAGGATGCCCTCCAACTTCAATACCAAGCCCACATGCTAATCCCCTCTTTAGACAGTTTGGTCAACAAAGCCAATCCCCCCCAGAGTGAAACCCATCCACCTCTCTAATCGGCCCAAATCTAACCCCCACCTACCCACCTCTCCAACCAATCCAACACTAACCCCCACCCATAACCCTCCCATCAAGCGATCTGCAACATCTTTCATGGGAACCCCTACCTCATCCCCACTAGAGACAAACCCACCCACCTCTCTAATTGACTCAACTCTAACCCTCTTATCAAGCTATCCGTTGGCACCAATCCCACATTCTAGTCAAGCCCCCTTTGGATAGTTTGGGCAACAAAGCCAAACCCACCCCCTCTCCAATTGGCCCAACTCTAACCCCTACACCCATAACGCTCCTATGAAGCTATCCACAACATCTTCCATGGGAGTCCCTATGTCACATACACCCCTTTTACATGGCTAAAATCCATCTCATGAACCAACACATGGATCACTTATTGGCCCATTGGAAGATCGACCACCCACATGACACACCAGAGGAGGTCGGCACTTTATTGATCCCAAAGACTACCTAGCTGCTATAGGTCACATAGAAGTCCAACCCAAGTGGTACATGCCCTATCTCCTTGTTATGGCTCACCCTAAGCCCCTTGAAACACATCCAACAAGAGATTACCTGGTGAACCGCAACTGTCGTAAGGATCTTTCCAATGGCTGAACTCGTAACCCTTGAGGTTTCCAAGCTCTACAACTCCTTGAGAAGCAATTCCACCGTGCCTCCTGCAAGCATTGTCACACTGCCGTGTTGCACTCCTCCTCTCACCTCACTTCACTCACACACTCACTAGCATGCATTAGGGAGAGAGATTATCATGAGCAAGACGCAATTGCACAATGGGAGAGTATGTATTATGAGAGATATTCACTTATATACATAGCCATAAGTGTTCACACTCACTTAAACTGTGGTGGCCGACCAATGGGAGAGTATGTATTATGAGAGATATTCACTTATATACATAGCCATAAGTGTTCACTTAAACTGTGGTGGCCGACCGGGCACTTTTTAGGCTCATAAGAGGCCTAATGCTATTATAATGACTACTCTCATAATATATCCATGAAGTACATCACTTTTAGGACTTCATCCTAACTTGCTACCACATGCTCTTGAAGCGGGAATCGCCATAAATACTCCGTCATACCATTACGGGCGCCCGTCCAAGTTGAATGTATGACCCTTTGGTATATCTATCATGACTCCTTGATGTAAGATAATGGCGGGGTAGATCTTGTTAACCCTAGAATTGGGTTAATATCCCTCCATTCTTGATGGTGGATCGCATTGAAGACCTTTGTTGTGAGGGGAGAATGGACAAGCTTTGTCGATGGCTTTGATGTTAATTGACGTCGCTCAATGGTCTTTGTCCCTCTGGAATAAGAAAAGCTAGTTAGTGAATGAAAAGGTTATTGGTGTATTGGGAACTCCTAACAAGGTGGGGGTGGGGTTTTTTTTGCGAATGATTGCATTTTTTATATTTGTGTGAGCTCTTTTTTTTTCTCACTTTGTTTTTTGCAATCATAAGCAAGGTTACATGTGATTTGTGTTGGTGGGGTTACTAAGAGATGTTAATAATGGGAGAGAAGAGAAGGAAGGATCCGGAGGAATGTAGACTTAATCATGAGAACGAGATGGTGATTCTTAGTTCCTCATTTGATTCATTGAAGCGACAATCATTATTTGAAGAAATTGGCCTTTGATGATGTCCCTTGTGTGGCAAGATTCTTGTCAAATGTTGCTGAGTAGGACATGTTCCTGCTTTCTTCTACCCATGTGCTTTTTATGTTTTTATGTATATTTAAGTGCTCTTATGAAGCAGTTATATATGAAGTATAAGAATTGAGTTATATAGACTCTTATTGAATTGCTATGTGTTGAAGTGGCCACTTGTTGGTGAGGATTGAAAGAATTATGTCGACTTGCGGGGCTAATATAGATATCTTCACTAAGGATTGAAGATCATTGATCTGTGAAGATGGGTTTGTTGTTTGGAGAGATTTGTAATTTGAAGGAAAATTCCAGGCAATGGGTTGTGCCATTGATCATGCTTTTGTCCACCATGGCCCATTTAGAGATGTACCTGGAAGTTGTCAATGATGGTGAGGCTTTGGTGCAAATGTTCTCCTATGCATGAGTATGGATATATACTCATGGAGCAGCTGCTTCATTAACATAGCCAAAATAATATTAAACTATAAGCTTAACAATTATATAATGGCTATTGAAGATCGTTGGGAAAGTGGTAATGCGTGAGATGGCTTAATCCATGATGTGGCTTAGATCGTGAAAGTGCAGATTCTTAAGCCATGAGACTGATAATTCGTGCGAGACCTGAACTCATGAGATTACAGGTTTTTTGGCCATGAAGAGATATTCCGTGAAATGGTGTTTCCGTGAAAGTGCAGGCTGTGAAATGGAATTCTGTGAAAGATAATTCCGTGAAGTTTCACGTTTTGATTCCGTGAAGTTGCAGGTTTTTTAGGCCGTGAAAGGTTATTCCATGAAATGGCCTAGACCCGTGAAATTTAATCTCGTGAAATGGTGTTTCCTTGAAATGGAGTAAACCCATGAAAGTTAATTCTGTGAAATGGAATTATGTGAACTGGTATTCCGTGAAATTGTAGGTTTTGACCCCGTGAAATTGCAGGTTTTGACCTCCATGGTTTTGTATTTGAAATGATCCTATGGGTCAGCTAGGGTATGGGTCAGCTAGGGCATGACGTGCGAGCAACAGGTTCCTGTGCACTAATGCTTCACATCCATAGGGGTGACAAGAGCATTGTGAGTTTGTCTCTAATGCGCTCATAAATCTCCGTTTTGCAGATGTGGATATTAATTCCTGAATTTTTGGCTCAAATGTTATCGAGGCGGTAAGTAAGACTGCTGGTTGGTTACCATTGGGGTTGAATGTACGAGAGTGGTTGAGTGACTTGCTTGGTGTTGCTTGGGCCTCCATTCTTATTGAACTTTAGGTGAAGCTGTTGGGGTTGAAGTCATTGGTGAGATTTTCTTCACAGTGTTTGATTTTGGCAACCATATGGTGAGATTACCATCATAGTATCCTTGTTGTTGAAGCACCTACATAGGCACCCATCTTTGATGAACATTATAAACTGGTGGCTGATGTGCTTGGTGCTGAGGCTTCCTTCTTTATGCAAGCTTAAGGGACTTTGTGATGCACTTGGGAATCCAAATTTTGGTATTTCTTTGGTAGTACCCTTATGCTTGCAGTAGTGTTTTTGGTACCCACACTTGTTTACTTGGTGGACTTCTTTGAGGAACTTGCATAGGCTTTTGCGGACGGTGTTGTGGAGTAATTTTCTTTTTCCTTGGCCTTTGAGTGCTGCATTGAGGAAGAGGCTTTAACTATCGAGGCACCCAAATTTGATTGGCAACTTCATAGTATCCTTGAGCTACAAGTAACTGCTTCTCCACCCACATCTTGATACTTTTAAGATACCTTGATTGTGGTTATCTTGGTGGAGTTTTCTTTTGGGTTGATGTGGAAGGTTTGGGGCCCTCCTTGACTTTGGTTAGCACTGAGGCTATAGGTTTGAGACTCATGTACATTTTTTATGATGATGAGGCTAGAGTCTCTTGTGGAGTGGCTGTCGATGTGACTAGGCCTTCAAGCATGTGGTTGTCTCCTTTGGCGAGGTTTGTCGATGAAGATGCATAGGCTCCTGGGCTTTTCCTTTGAGTTCCTTGTTAGAGATAGATGGTTGAGTTGTGGAAACTTCTTTAGGAATAGCTGTTGATTGCAAGGTTTTGGCATCAAACTTCATAGGTGAGAATGGGATTGAAGGAGTAGATGCTTTAACAGAGTCGGTTGTTGACGTAAATGGTAGGTCATTGTGTAGAGGGGATTCTGTGAAGAGGCTTGTAACCTTTTGCGTTCAGCATCATAGAAATCCATTAAAGTTGGATCCTCTTCCTTGCAGTATGGTATTGTCAACTTTTTGTCATTAACCATCATGATGACTTTATCGCTAGCAAAGCACGGTGGTACTTGGGCAGCAATAGTTCATTTATCTCCTAAGATCAAATCTACTTCACACATACTCAACCACAAAAAAACTTGCAAGTAAGGGGGTTAGTTTCAATATACATTGTATATTCAAAGTACAAAAACATGGCATGCTCAAGTCTTGTGTAAAGGAAATTCTTTCAGGATGTGCCGTGGAGTGTTGGTTGACCTAACAAATCCCATAGCTCAAGGGTCATGAGATTGTGTTCTCATGTTAGATAAAGCTGTGCTTGAGTTGTGGTGATTTTATTTAAAGTTTCCAATCCACCTCTCTACCACCTTGTGAGGTCCACGACAATAGAAACATTTGGTGCATGGGAGATGGAGGTTTTGAGTTAATTATGGATGAAGTGGGATACTTTTTGGTATCATGATCAAAGGTTTTACAATATATGTAGTATAAAAAAACACGTGCCTTGTATGCACAATGGGGATTGGGATGGTCGTAGTGATTTCACTCAACACAAGGCATTTCGTTCTTCACTTGTAGAGGCATTAATGATATTTGGTTTTGAAGGAGCTCATCCTCTCTTAGAGATGTTGATTGAAAGCTTTCAAGCAAGGTTGCATAGAATTCGGGGAATGACAATTCCCAGTTTAATCTTTCTTTTACCATTTCTTCACTTGGTTTAGATGAGGAACACCCCATAGCATGATCATCTTCGAACATGTTGTCATCTAAACGTATTACTTCTTTACAACATTAATCAAATGTTTTCGGGTTGAATACAATGATCAAGTTGTGTAAACTGTTTTTCTTTAAGCCCATCATGAAACATCTCTTCAATTGAGAATTGTTTAATTTTTCCCATGACTCACATCGTGAGTCCAAGAGTTTTATCCGAAGGATAAAGTATCTAATGATTTCATTTGGGTTACGCTCAATTGAATAGAGTTCTTTTGTTGCACTCCACCGATCACCTTGTCTTGAAAAGCCATGGATAAAGGCTGACTTTAAGGTTCTGAAGTTGGTCTTGATTGCCGGCATCAATGTGATGAACCATCGACTAGCTTTTCCCTCTAAGCATAGGTTTAACGCATGTACCTTGGTGGGGCAGTTGGGATTTCCAAAGGATTCACATCTCTATTCAAACATTTGTATGAATTGAACAGGGCCGATTGTTCTGTCGTATTTGCCCATCATTTTAGAAATTTGTACGGCTGTATTTCTGTATGAGTCATTGAGGCCGTATGTGAGTGCTTTTGTTGGGAGAGACTCACTCAGTCCTTGGGCTATCCTCCTTCCTAGACTAGTCAGTATGTCCAAGGTGTAGGCATCTAGGAAAGGGTTGGTACCTATAGGATTCATGGAGATATTAGGTAAGAGACAAAAGCCCAGTGGGATCGAAGTGACAGGGGGTGTAAAACCCGATGAAACACTTGTTATAGGCATAGCCAATGGCATTGGGAGGTGCATTTGCAACATAGATGTTACATGCTCGTAACGCTGCTGCGGGCGTTACCACAGGAGGGGACGGCCTCTGGCTCACCACCCAGCCATAGAGGAAGAATGAGGATTGCCCCTCATCCCCCAGGCTATATAGTGTGTGGCCTGCCATCCACACTAGCCTGGCCGCCCATGACTCCGCATGGACGTCCTCTCCCACTGAACCCCGGACATGGCCATCCGGTCTGCCGCCGTCGGTCACAGGCATTACAGCCTACGTGACATTAGCCCCCCTTAAGAAGAGTTTTCATCCTCGAAAACAAACTGGGGAAACCTTTTGGAAATTGCACTACGGCGTTCCCAGGTAGCTACCACCTCATCCCTATCTGTCCATTTAACAAGTACCTCCTGGTACACTTTATGTCGGGTTTGTCTGTCACGATACTCTAGAATCTTTTCAGGTTCATGTGGTATCTTTGGTGGCTCTATCAAGTCCACCAAAATATCTGGAGAAACTGCGTTCTCTAACCCGTGAACTGATTTCTTCAGTTTACTGACATGGAAGACAGGATGTACTTGAGAACTCTCCAGTAACTCAAGTTTATATGCTGCGTCCCCAATCTTCTTAAGGATTTTAAAAGGACCACAATATCTCGGAGAAAGTTTATCACACTTTCCCGTTTGCATGGTTGCTGACTGCGCAGGAACCTTTAAAAATACAGTCACCTTCTGCAAAGGTCACTTGTCTGCGTCCTTTATCGGCAAATGTGTTAGCGCGATCCTGTGCGCTACGGATGCTCTCGCGTGCAGCTTTGAGCATATCATTCATTTATCAAGGAACTCCTTGACAAATTGAATCTTCTCCTTTTCTAGGCCTACAGCCATCGGAGATCTCGGCTGGAATCCATACATTGACATGAATGGTGTAAATCCAGTCGCTAAATGCTTGGAGCTGTTATAGGCAAACTCTAATAGATTGCTTCTTACTAACATAAGAACGCAACATATCCTCTAGAATTTGGTTAACTCTTTCAGTTTGACCATCAGACTCTGGATGATCTGTCGTACTCATACTCAGAGTAGTATCCAACTTTTTGAAGATTTCCCTCCAAAAATGACTGTTGAACTTTCTATCTCTATCCGACACTATATCTGCGGGCAGGCCATATAGCTTGTAGAGATGTTCAATAAAGAGTTTTGCCAACTCTGGCGTTTTAACAGTTTTCTTCATGGCAATAAACTTTGCCATTTTAGTTAACCTGTCCACTACCACCCACACCGAGTCATTCCCTCGACTCGTCTTGGGTAAACCGGTAATGAAATCCATGGAAATGCTTTCCCATTTCCCTTGAGGAATGTCCAGCGGACGGAGTAGTTCTCCAACCTTAAGACGTTCATGTTTATTGACCTGGCACTTACTGCATTTCAGCACATAAGTCTGGACGTTCTTAAACAAACTAGGCCAATAAAACTGTCTTTTAAGTGGTGCATAGGTCTTCTGAATCCCAGGATAACCCGCACTTGGACTATCATGACTTTCTTTAAGAATTTGGGTCTGAAAGTCACCAATAGTTGGTACACATACTCTACCCTTGTAAAGTAAGTACCCGTCGTCAATGGAGTAATTAGCATATTTCTCCCCCCGACGAAGTTTAGCATCATCCTTTGAAACCGTGTAGAAAAACAAAGGTGATGAAGGGCCTACGTCTGAGCTCTTCGCCGGCTCAAAACTATACCCCGAAGACTCGGCTAGCCTCTCCGGACTAACTCTCGCCTCGCTACCCGCCGCACCTACGGCCAGTCTCTCCGGACTAGCATTACGTGCCGGCGAGGAAGGTGGGCGCGGCTGTGACAAAGTGTGTACGCGTACAGCGCGCCAGACCTCTGTAAAGACAGGATCATGCTCACACAAGCCATGATTTGGTATTTCAACCAAAGCTTTAAGGCAAATTTCATGCCTTGATTTTGCATCATGTCATTAGCACAGAAGCTAATGTACTGGAGAGCACTCTAGTAGCGCAAGTTCTTAGACTATGCTACTAGATATTTGTAGACTACGCTACCATGTTGCATCACCAACTTGTTAAAACTTCTCCTTGGAAAGCTCTACGGCCATAGGAGAAATAACTAGAGTCAATCTAATCATACATCACAAGGATTAGTTCCAAAGTTGAGAGATACTTTCTCTCTTAGAGTAACATCTTTGCACAAGCATATGCTCTAGAATCTTATTGAGTTTCTAACTACCATCAATCTACGGATGGTTAAACTCCACTCTAACTCAGAGTAAATGTAAGTTTTGAAAATTTCCCTTCAAATATAACAATCAAACTTCCTATCTCTTATGCCATACTATATATGCGGGCAGACCATATAGTATGTGGAGATGTTTGATAAAGATTCTTGCACCACTACGGGTGTCTCGAGTTACATCCAATCACTTACAACTCTTTGTTGCTATTACCAGACACATCTTTTCAAGTATTGTCTGGACTCACACAACTATTCGAGTTTATATGATATTTGAGGATATCCCTCCTTTCCCTCAAGAAAGGTTTTTGTCCTCAAAAACTCTACTCTCAAGCGAACTACGCGCTAGTGTCATCGGTCCAAGAACAAATCTAGACTGTGTTTAATATCATATGTTATATTCTTGAGTCCTTCCAAGAAACTTTTAAACATCTTGCAACGAAGATGTGGTATAGTGTCTACGCACATATGGTGGTACTATTGATAAACTTCTTTGCAACAGATCAGTGGTTTCACACTTGTAACAAAGTGCTTCATTGTTGCATATTATTACCCTTCATAAGCGGTTACACACTTATGAATCATTTGGGTGGGTTGTACCATCTATCAAGAAAAATTCCAAACTACAAATAACCACATTATCAATCCACAGATAATGACTGAGCTTGCTGCGAAGCCATAGGTTGCTAGATAATTGATGGTAATTACACACGCCCAATGTCTCATTACATCATACATTCAATATAAATGCAAACATCACAGTACTTCGTGATGATGAACTTAGGAATTTCATCCTATCCCTGTTTGGTGTTGGTATGAAGTATAACTATGAGAATATTATTTGCTGCCTCGTCATTATAGCGGCAAAGTTACCTACCCATCACACAGGTGGCAATCTCTACCAAGCTATAACCAATGACAAGCAAATAAACGAGTACTCTTGTAAGAACTTCATAACCATATCTCACACCAAACTCATAATCACTACGGATTAAATGCCAGGGCTTGCAAAATTGAATGTTATCTGATAGGTAGAGGGGATCATCAAACTACGGATGACCTCAACAACTCACTAGGACTAGTGATGTATAACTTTTAAGTTACTCCACTCTCCTTGCTTATTCCATACCATCGAACAAATCGATCCCTTGATTTGAGCAACGTCAACATATTTATGAGTACCTCGATACTCATGGATTGTGGTTCGGTAATTTAAAATGTTGATCTAGAGTATCTTTCACTCGAGGATCTTAATTTTATTAGCAGCTATGTATTAGTAGTGAGTAACTACGTACCCACTATCATCACACTAGTAGCTCCATACTAGTCTGTGAGTAACTTCGTACTCAATGGCGTACCTCCCCCGAGTGGGAGTACCATATACAACCATCTATAACAAGATGCTTAAGTCACTTGCTGCTAAGAAGTGACTACACAAATTGACCCCTCCATTGCACATTACAGTACAATCTCTGGTATTACAACACGATTTTTTGGACGTCCTTATCATAGAGGTCAACTTAAAAACTAGTGCATAGGTCTTGTGGAGTCTCGGCTGACCTAACCACACCACTGGTGACTTCCTACAAAAAATGTGGCGCCGAAGTCACCACCTATGTACTTTAACTCCGTAAAGTACATGGTCTTCATCTATCATCTATGGAAAGTTGTAAAACATTCCTGCGATGGATTTTTATCACCCTAAAATTATTGTGCACTATTTTAGTGTGAAGAGCTTTTTTCCTGGGTACCATGGTTCACCCCAAACTCATCTGTTGCTAAATTCTCCGATTTAACAAAAGATATGTCTGCCTCCGAACACTCCAGTTCAGCCCCAGACTTTGAGTTTACTTCTTAACACTCCGGTTAAGGCAAAACTCACCAGATACAGTAGGATTTACCGCTAAGCTCTCCGGCTTAGCCTTCTATCCTAACTCAGCCCGATTTTATGTACACTGCATATGTCGGATCCGATACTAACAACAACCAGGCTCATCTGGAGTGAGATACTACTCACTATTGCCATGTAAAACCTTATTAAATCCTAGAAATGCTCCACTCATTCCTTAGGGGTCATACGACTTATAGGGTTTACACGCACATGAACTTTGTAAGCAAAATAGCCGGTCATGCAATATTACAATTGCTTATGTAGGAAAGTAATATATTTCCCAAATTCATATGGTAGCAACTAAAATGTGCTCACAATCGCACACTTATGTTGAACATAGGCAAGACTACGCTTGCAAAATGCTATAGGGCGTCCCCCATGCATGAAATTGTCCAACCAAACTAGTCTTACTGCTAACCTCTAGATTTAGATCACTCCGGAACTAAATCACTCTGTTAGCACTAGCACACCATCATGGTCTTGCTACCTAGAGCTTCTCCGAACTCTGTAACTGGGTTTTATCCCAACTTATGGCTATATTTGGTAATTTTCAAAGTTCAAATTTTATCTTGCACACTTTATCACTACAGACAAGTGTATATACAGACCTGCCAAAGATTCAAGTTACATGCACAAGCCTTGGCGTCCCATTCCACCAAGACTACAATCGATTCCGTGAGAATTTGATGTCCCATACCATCAAATTACCACCAAACCAATTGATGTGACATATAAAAAGACTCTTTCCCCCCTCGAAAGATCACCACAAACTCTCGAGCAGTGGGATGTCGACGCATGGCAATAAAAAGAAGAGAAAACCATGCTAGTAAGTTTAAAAACAGTTCTCTTCGTCGATCAACTTCTATAAGGGCATTGAGCATTACATCTCAAGACTATACCCCTTCAGATTTACCTTTGATTTCTACAAATCAATCCTAAATCTGCTATTATATCTAGGTGTATGCTAATCCCTCAGATTAGTACTCCTAGATAAACCATTCAATTGAGTACTGCTAGCAGCACTACTAGCCCCTTTATCCCAAGTAATACACACCTTAGGGATTACTTTTACAAAGCAATCTACGTGACTAAATCAAACTAGTCACTACTCTCTAGGCCCAAGTAGTGACACTATTTTGTTACTACCAACAAGGGCCAGCTTGCCTCTACGGGCCAAGGCTCTCTTGTTGCTACAAACAGTAAGCAACTTGTTTGGACACAAGGCATAATCACATCAAGACTACGCTTGTACATGGTTCTCATTTGCCAAAGTTTATCACAATCTTCTAGCATCTGTTAAAAGATTGTGAAGGGTTATGAGCACTACGGCTCAATTAGGCTTACCTTGATTTCTCGTGATAAGCACTTCGTCTAATTTGGGCACAACTGACGCCACTGCCGGTCCTCTTAGCCCAAGTAAAACACACCGCAGTTTTAGATTTACACTATAGCCAAACTACGTGACTTTGATGATCAATACTAAGTCTATGCTCAGCTTAAATTTAGTCTCTCTGAACCAAATGTGTGATCACCACATGTGCTATTCTCGCGGCGCTACGGCCATAGACGTGTTCACTAGGCACAACGGCCATAGAACGGCTCTCTCTCAAAGGACTCGGCACTACGACCGTGGGATTTGTCTCTCTCTTAGCACGCGGCGCTACGACCGTGTGCGGTGGGTCTCTTTCGTGGAAAACGGGCACTACGGTCACACGACGGGACGGTCGTGTTGGGTTTATTTCGTGGGGTGTACCGTTGTTTTGTGTGTTTTTTTTTTAAATAAAATAAAATAAAATAACGGGCCGGGCCGGCCCTCGCCGCTTCGGGCATGGCCGCCCGCCCGTGGGGAGTGTCCTTTTGGCCGAGTCTAGCCGCCCGCTTCATTTTTAATAAATTAAAAATGAACAATTTAAATATATATATATATTTTCTTTTTTCATGTGCTGGTCGGCTGCTTGATGGTCGTTGCTGGGCCGCATGGCCGCCCGCTGGGCTGGTCGTCGGCCTGGGTTGGCCGCCCGCTGGGCGCCTAAGGCTGGCCTGGCCGGTTGGCCGCCTAGCTGGCCGCTGGGCTGGCCTGGCTGCCTGGGCGCCGCCGTGGGTGGGGTTGGCTGCCGGCCGCCCGGTTGGCCTGGCCTGGCTGGCTACGCAGCACAGGCAAAGGCGCCCACTTCAACGTGGTTTTCGCCTTCAGCAGCAGCTCCACACGCCCGTCGTAGCCTGCTGGGCTCAGTCTCTTCGGCCATTCACAGCAGGTTCAAATCGTGAGGGGGCTGGTGGGGCTAGTGTTCGCCGTGGGGCTCCTCTTCGCCCCCTGCCCACCGAACGAAAAAATTGTTTCGCCCCCCACACAGTAGTGGGCTCTCGCCCCCCCTCCCACTCCCACACACAGCTGAGATAGAGCTTCGCTCTCACCAAACGAAATTTATTTATTCTTTTGCACACAAGCTTCAACGCAGCAAAAAACGAAAATTGCTTACCTCCAATGCTGCTTGCTGTGTGTGACGGGGAGAGAGAGAGAGAGAGAGAGAGAGAGTTCTTCCCCTCCATTCTTCCTTGGCCGCCTCCCTCCACACCCTCCATTGGAGATAAGGGTGAGAAGATTGTGGATGAAAATTATCGAGTGGGCTCCGGTCCCCCGGTCACGCGCGGACTCTGACAATCCCATCGAACCAGTGTTACATGCTCGAAACGCCGCTACGGGCGTTACCACAGGAGGGGACGGCCTCTGGCTCACCACCCAGCCATAGAGGAAGAATGAGGATTGCCCCTCATCCCCCAGGCTATATAGTGTGTGGCCTGCCGTCCACACTAGCCTTGGCCGCCCATGACTCCGCATGGACGTCCTCTCCCACTGAACCCCGGACATGGCCATCCGGTCTGCCGTCGGTCACATGCATTACAGCCTACGTGACAATAGATCTCAATGGTTCGAAGATGTCAGCCATTGGGCTCAGTCCTTGTGTGATCCCTATTAATCCCTCTATCGTTTGCCATGTCGGATTGCCTAAATGCTCCTTAATGAGCAAACACAAGTTTTTTTCTTGATATTCTTTCACAGCCCGTTTACAGCCTCAAGAGGCCTGGCGTTCTCTTCGTTGGGTCAAATGGGTGTCCGTTCGCCTTAATTAGCTTAGGCGCTATACGCACGCGAACCTCTTAAGAGATAATTTTTCAGAAAAAGCATATGCTAGTAACTTCCTAGGTCCTAAAACCTATTTTCCATTAAATTTTTTTCCCTATTTCGCAACACGTTTTTTAGGGTGTTCCAAAAGGAATTTTGAAAAACTATGTATGAGAGAGTTGTAGTATTTTTGGAGTACTACAACTTTGTTTCCCTGAGTCGTCCATGATTTTGTCGTTTAGACTCTTAATAAGTAGCCCGAATATGGTCCGTCATCGTTTTCGCACTGTTTTTTTTTACGATTTTCATGGTTTTTTGGGTTGTTTTTTTTGCCTTGATCTCCGGGTCGAATTTTGAGACTGTTGGTTGGAGGCGATTTTGACTTCGGACGGCCAAGTCCAAAGTTGAAGAGCTCAATGTCAGCTTTTCGATGAGCCCTAGAGCGCCTTCACGAATATATGGTTTAGGAGATATGGGCCTCCAAATAGAGTTTTTTCCAGAGTCCTTTTTTTTGGGGCCGACAGACCCCCTTTCACGTTGTGAACTAGCAGGGTGCAGTTCATGGCGTGAAGTGGACTTCACAAAAAAGTTAAATTTGATTATTGTTTTTTTGGCTACGTGAACGAAGGGTCTCACGCCGTGAACCCTTAGCGTTTCACACCATGAAGTGGACTTCATGGAAAAATTAAATTCATTTTTTTGGGCCACGTGAACGAAGGGTCTCACGCCGTGATCCCTTAGCATTTCACGCCGTGAAGCGGACATCACGGAAAAATTAAATTCATTTTTTTAAATCGCGTGAACGAAGGGTCTCACGCCGTGAACCCTTAGCATTTCACGCCGTGAAAGAAGTGGACTTCACAAAAAATTTAAATTCTTTTTTTTTTGTCGCGTGAACGAAGCGTGAACCCTTAGCGTTTCACGGGATGAAGCGGACTTCACGAAAAAGTTAAATTCAATTTATTTATTTTTTTGCCGCATGAACGAAGAGTCTCACATTGTGAATCCTTAGCGTTTCACGCCGTGAAGCGGACTTCACACAGAAAAATTCAATTCGATTTTTTTTTGGGAGCGCAGACTCCTAGGGCGTGAAACCTTAGACCATGGAGTTGCAGAAATAATTCATGACGTGAACCATTTTTTGAAACTTTTTTTTTTAAGTCTAGTGGGAGATACGAATTTCCTTTTTTGGGGGGGGATATTTTTTGAATTTAAAATTAAGGAGAATGGGCATTTTCCCAAAAAGGTAAGTGGGAATCAAAAAAGTCAACCTTTTTATGACACCCCTTACACCCTTCATAAATGACTCCCAAAATGGACAATTTGACAACTCATGAGCATCTACTCATCATTAGCCTTTATGAGTTATGTAAATAAGTAATTAAAATTTAATCCAAGATTAATTCTTTCACTAATCTTTCCTTTCTTTACACTTATCAAGAACGTTAATTAACCACTAATCCCTAATTAATTCACACAATTGAGCACATCATTGGATAGAGCAAAGGAATTCTAATCTTTGTGCATCAACAAATGTGTAAATTAATCTAAATAGGACATTAATTAGACTCTTAATTTTGGTCTCCTCTTTTAAGGTAAAATTAAGCAAAGAGAGTCAAATTCCTCCTATTGAAGTAATTAGGTGTTTTGATGCATCTAAATGCCCTCAAAACACTCAAAAACACTAATTTCGACTACTCACATGATCAATTTAAACCCCAAGTTACACATTTTATAATTTTTTAGCCTCTTGAACAAGATTAATCACCCTTAGTGACAAAAACCAGTCCATTAAGAGAAATTAGTCGAATTCAAGGATTTTTGATGGTTTTAAGAAAATTTTTAAAGGATTAAGCTACTCCTAATGCTTGCTAACACTCTAATGTAAACAATTCAAACAAAGAACATGCAATTAAGCTAAAATTAATGATTTTAGTTCTATGTTTAACACTAAAGAGAACTAACATTCACTAAAAATTGCATTCTATTGCATTGTTTGATGCAATGGATGCAAACTAAGCCTAATACAAACTATGTGCAAGCCCTAAGAACATGAAAAACCGCAATAACAACAACAAAAACACCAAATTAAGCTAAAAACTAAGTAAAAAGCATTCTTTACAAAAACAAAAAAGAGAGCTATTTTACACCAAATCTCACACAAATAACCATTAAATCCACATCTTTTTCATGGGAAACCATTAATCAAGATAGTGGGCAATGGATAATGCGTAGATCAGAGGAAAAAAGATGGAAAAGGCCAAGGGATGGCTCCCCGGTAAACGGCGCCAAAAATGTTATGGCTCACCCTAACCCCAACAAGAGATTACCTGGTGAACCGCAGCTATCGTAAGGATCTTTCCAATGGGCGAACTCGTAACCCTTGAGGTCTCAAAGCTCTACAACTCCTTGAGAAGCAGTTCCACTGTGCCTCCCGTGAGCGTTGTTACACTGCCGCGTTGCACTACGGTTCCTCGTCCCTCCTCTCGCCTCACTTCACTCACACACACTCACTAGCATGTATTAGGGAGAGATATTAGTAAGAGGATTAGCAAGAACAAGACTCAATTGCACAATGGAAGAGTATGTTGTATTATGAGAGATATTCACTTATATACATGGTCATAAGTGTTCACACTCACTTAAACTGTGGCCGGACGGGCACTTTAGGCTCATAAGAGGCCTAATGCTATTACAATGACTACTCTCATAATATATCCATGAAGTACATCACTTAGAACTTCATCCTAACTTGCTAACAGACGCTCTTGAAGTGGGAATCGCCATAAATACTCCGTCACATCATTACGGACGGCCGTCCAAGTTGTAGCTTTGGACACTATTGCTTCATATCTTGAATGTATGACCCTTTGGTGTATGTATCGTGACTCCTTGATGTAAGATAATACCGGTAGATCTTGTTAATCCTAGAATTGGGTTAACACTCCTTAGTGATCCCCAAATGTGGTAGGAATACATGGTTGCACCTAGAGAGAAGTCCATTGATCCTGAGTTCATGCTAAGCAAAAGAAGGTGGACTTCAACTAAGCTCATTCGTACATAGAAGGAAAAGGAACCACCAACTTCTCACTCCCCATACATTGATTGCCCCTCACCCTCACCACCACGGAGATGCAGCTCCAAATGAAGAACTTCAATGACCTCTACTATGCTTAGGTCCCTGACCCCGCTATATCGTCACACCAGATGCCAGCTCTTCTAGCTTATCATCCTCAGCCATGGCACTCATTCCACCCATGATAGGGTGCTGATGGTTTTTACCAACTACCTCATGTGAAGAGTGCATGCC
Source organism: Cibotium barometz (assembly GCF_041138505.1). Lineage (NCBI taxonomy): Eukaryota > Viridiplantae > Streptophyta > Polypodiopsida > Cyatheales > Cibotiaceae > Cibotium > Cibotium barometz. The sequence continues at coordinate 48,767,467 of NC_141070.1, forward strand.
ACTTCCACAACCAATGGAGGCCTAACATGGAAAACCTCTCCATTGCTTATCATTTTCCATACCGCCTCAATACCCTACCTATACCATTAGGGCTAACCAAAGCTTCCCACCACTTTGCCTTGCATTTGGCTATGGATTAGTCTGAACCATGCCACTTAACCTCGACTACTAACATCATCGCGAATCTTGGACCTTTCCACCCTGGCAGTAGCTTCTTCACTGACTTAGGTGACACGAGGACTCGGTCAACCATTATTAGGAAGGGGAGTATGTTAACCACTCTAAAGGTTACCACGGTTTCACTTCCCCGACCTACCGTAAGGCGCTTTTGCAATCTCACCACCTGCCTGAACGGGCACTCATCTTTTATAAGACGCTGTTGGAACATATAAATCAGCATTACCTTGTGCTTTATGTTGAATAAGGAAAGTTTACGGACTTCATGTATATATTTGCTTAAGACTTAGTAATAGAGGCCGGACCATTTTTTAGTTTGGTTGGCCTAGTGTGAAAACTAGTCTCACTAAGTAACTTTTGACAATAAGCAATACATAATCATTCCCTTACAATAATTTACTTGTGACTCTCCTCTCTTCTTGCTTGCTTGTATGCTATTTGATTCATGCATGCTATATGGATGCTTGCTTGCTTGTATGCTATTTGATTCATGAATGCTATATGGATGCTTGCTTGAATAGGTTTGCTTATAGATTTTCCTCTTTCATTAGCTTCTTCTTCTCCCACCTTTTGTGAGAGAAAACCATTGTAAAAAAGCACCTCTTGTTGCCTCCATCTAGGCATAGAGAAAAAACCATTGCGAAGGAGCACCTCCATCTAGGCATAGAGAGAAAACCATTGCGAAGGAGCACCTCTCATTGCTTCCATCTAGGCATAGAGAGTTCTCTCTTTATTGAATTGGTAAGGAAGCATTCTAGTGTGACAACGAAGTGAGGACACGAGACGGACGAACTAGCGCTCCCACATAGGGAAGTTGCATTTATGGCTCGAAGGTAAGACCGAACGATACGTGCTTCGACAAGGCTAAGAAAAGCTCTTGACTTGAACACACATTAAGCCTTTAATTAATTAATTAATGCATATGTGTGGGGCTCTATTCTATTGTGTTGTATATTGACAACTCTTTTAGTGTTGTAATAATTAAAGGGCCACTAATGCAATTGTTTAATTAATTTTAAGCTATAACCTTAATACTAAGATACTTTAAAATTATTGGCCTAGCCCACTGGACCCTCGTCTCTTGCGGTTTGCCCTTGGGCTTATGAAGCATGATAACTAGTTGAGAGAGAGAGAGAGAGAGAGAGAGAGAGAGAGAGAGAGAGAGAGAGAACTATGTGTCACACATGAGGGAGAGCAAGGTGAAGTCCCATTCCCAAACCATCTCTAACAACCTTGATTTTCTATGTCAAAACAAAGTTTTGCCTCCAACCCATCGCCATACTTAGGTGTGCTAGAGAGGTGTAGTTGTAGAGTGATCAAGAGGGAATGAACCTAGTTAAGGTTCATCCACGGAGTGCGTAAAAAACTAGTTAAGGTTTTTATGCACTCCGTGGGCGAGTATCTAATGTGTGTGTGTGTGTGTGAGAGAGAGAGAGAGAGAGAGAGAGAGAGAGAGAGAGAGAGAGAGAGAGAGATCTCCACCATTAGATATTGATTGAACATTTCAAGGTTGAAAGTGAGGGAAATATATAAGCACCCCAAAAAACGTTTGGGGTGCGTTTATTAATTTCTTAGCAATTACATTTTGCAGTGGTGTTGTGAGGTTTTGTGAACGATTCGAGATTTTTTTTTGGTTTTTAAAGCTATAAAAGGCAATATTTTACATTTATTTCTGGCCAAGAATCTTGCAAGATTTGATGCTGTTTGACGTGTGGCTTTTCTCCATGCTTCCAAAAAACGGAAACTTTGGTTTTCATTAGCATGCTTCTTCCTTCGTGCTTTCGAGCAGGCGAGTGGAGGAGACACGAGTGCATGGGTGTGAAGGGAAGCAAGGTGAGCAGGCGATGGGAGGGGAGGGCTAGGGAGCCGAGCGCGCGGGTGAGGGAAAGGGAGGTTGAGCACACGGGTGAGGGAGGTGATCAAAGCAGGTGCCTGAGAGGGGAGTGGAGTCGGCGGGGCTGGGGAGGCGAGCAGGGTAGGAAGTTTGAGTAGTTGAGGCTAAGGTGACCCTACGGGAGGTGGGGTGAGCAAGCGTGCATTGGTAGCAAAGGGGAGCACCGGCGAGGGACAGGTGAGGAGACGGGGTAAGCAGGCGTGTGAGGCAAGCAGCTAGTTGGCAAAGTGCCACCCAGAGAGAATTTTGAACCTTATTAATAAAGTTCCTATTAATAAGTCGGCCTTGTGAATATACTACCAGAATAAAAAGTTGTGAATATACTAGTAAGCATTTGTAACGCTAGCTTAAAATGTAAGTCATAAAATTACAAATCACGCATTTACGTTAAAATGTAATAAAACTTTCTCAAAAAAGCTAAGGTTGCCTAAAGCACAAGCTAATAAATGGCCCTTTTTCTCTCTCCTGTACAATACTGTATAGCCTTCTAACACTAGTTTGAGAAGACTCCAATGTCGAGCTCTGAGTCGGATTCGGAGGGGGAGGCGTGGGTGCCTCTAAGCGAGAGGCCAGAGTGGGCGGACGTGACGCCAGTTCCTCAGGACGATGGGCCCAACCCGGTGGTCCCCATTTTCTACACTAGGGAGTTCCGCGAGACCATGGACTACTTCCGGGCCGTCCTAGCCCTCGACGAGCGCAGCCAACGTGCCCTTCACCTCACAGAAGAGGTCATCAAGCTCAATGCTAGCAATTACACGGTATGTCTTCCCCCTCTCTCTCTCCTTCCGATTTTTGAGAGTGGTTTTTGATGTGTGTGTGGAATCCCAAAGTAGCCTCCATTTATTTATATTACAGAGACCTTGGACATTGTAAGTAACACATTTGACCGGTATGTACAAGAGAGAGAATGCTGATAGATCAAGCCTCAACCTACATGACGGCACCAAGCACTGACGAAGCAGCCTGCTCATCCACAGCATGTACATTCTCAATCATACAATTTGGAGCAGAATCAGGAGCAGGGGTGTCAGACAAAATGACAGGCATAGAAGTCCGAGATATACGAACTACGGCCGACCAAAGCCGGCCTACTCCAAAACCATCAACTCCCAGAACATCCTTTGAGGAAGGGGCTGTTTCTGTTCGATTTGCGACTGGCCATGGCTTTGGGCCTAACTGTCTTCTTAGGAATTTGCCAATTCAGTGAAGGGCCTTTATCCCCCTGTCGATGATATAGGGGCTTTCACCCCAATTTGCAGTTTGTTCCCTGTCTTGGAGGGGGGGGGTATTGGGCATTTTAGCCTTGTCTTTTTTAGCTGCAATGGCGGACGAGCCAACCCCCAAACCACGAGTTTTTTGGCATCCCAGTGGGTCTTGACACATAATCATCATTTGGATGAGCAGTTGCAAGAGGAGGTTTCAATAAAACCTACGGCCATTCAGATTGCATATGGCCAAACTTTCCACACTCAAAACATGAACCCGCAAAATTGTCCCATTTCAATTTAAAGAAAACCTGTTGTGAGGGCATCTCATCGTGTCCACTTGCAAAAAGTCACATGTGGGGGAGTTGGGTTTGTCTGTGTTCCACAACACACAAAAACGATTAACATTTCCAGTAGAACGTGGTGGCCTACCACTTTTCCAAGGGCTTTTGCTAGATATGGCAATGCAGGCTTGCAATATAATGGTAGATTAACTACCTCAACCCAAACAGGACATTTGTGGCGTATAAGACTTTGATAGTCCTTGGTAGGCAACCAAGGATATACATGCACCAATTGCGTCCCAAAAAACAAGGGGATTTTTCCAAAAGCTGTTGTTTGTATTGAGCATCTGTAAATATAACCTCATAGAAGCCTCTGGCTACCTTGTAGCATCCCACAACAACAACCTTTAACACAGATTTCAGCCATTGTGCAACATCTCCAGCATCAGGCATGCGTCCGGGTAAGAATAATACAACAGCTCGCTGAGCCAAACTCATAACAGGTGCATGCAACACTTGCCCTGGAAGAGAAACACGAAACTCGGGCACAGGCTCATCTCCCCATGCTTGATTGATCTCAGAAAAACCCTCGTGCAAAGTATCAACAAAGGGCTATAGCTGAGGATTAGCACAACAGTCCCATGCTTCATAAATAACGACTTGATGATGCTTGAGATCACCTTTCTTGTATTGCTGAATTTCCATGACTTGAAAAACCCATACAGAAACACACACAGAAACGCTGTTGTACAACACACACACACACACACACACACACACACACACACACACACACACACACACACGAGCAGTGGACAGGAGAAAACGCAGAGAGGAAGCAATATACAAAGTAGGGGGCAGATTCTGCAGAGAGTTCAGAAGTAGCAATATACAGGCGAGCAGCACGCTTAGTCTTCACACAGGTTGCAAGCGAGCAACTATCACATAGTTCGTAGGCATAGGCGATATGCTACCAGATAGGATGCAGGCGCAGGCGAGCTCCTACCTCTCTCACATACACACACACACATCTCTCTCCCCCACACACACTACACCTGCAACCTCTGTGGAAGCATAGGGTTTACAAGAACACAACTAGCACTCTTTGGCAGGCAGGGAAGGTTACTTTGCGGGATTTCATATCTTTTATGCAGGCTCTCATGCTTTTTCTGGTGTAGCTATGTTGATACACCATGAATTACAGCCACAGGTTGCTTACAACGACCCACATGGTCGTTTCCTTGTGGTCCAGTGCATGATTGATGGGGTTATTTATGAATTTGCTTCGTTGAATGCTTCTCAAACTTCAGCTCGTAGGGTTGTTATGTGGCATTGTTTGGTTGCTTACCCTTGGATGGGCAATGCTTTTCTTTGTGGGGATTTTAACAATTCCCTTGCTCCTGGGGACAATAGTACGCAACGATCACATATGCTTATGATAGAACGCCAAGCGTGGGGTCAGATGACCGATTCTTTACATGCTTGTGATTTGTGGCAACATTTATTGCTTAGTCGTATTGGGTTTACTTTTCATCACAATGCATTTACTAAGTATTGGGCTCGAGTGGATCGATGGTATATGCTGCATGCAATGCAATTTGATGCTTTCACTTGTGAGATGAACTTGGATTTCAGTCTGTGGTTATTGGATCATTTTTGGCTTTGTATGACTTTGCTTTTTGGTCTCCCAGTGTATGATGTACCACTGCCATGCAACCGCTTGTTATTGGTCAATAAGAGTTACATCAAACATCAGGCCTTTAAAGCTATGGTGGTTGGGCTTATTGATCGTCTTGCATTACATGCCTCAGTGGATGCAGATTGGGCATGGGACCGTTTTATTGTGGGCATGGAGGATGTCATTCGAGAGTATGGCAAATGGTATATGGGAGACTTGCGCGGACATGTCGCAAATGCTAAGAATCAAATTCAATCTCTCACGGATATTTCTTAGCATCGCTCTTTGTCTTCTGATGAGCACTCTTGCTCTCAGGCTGCCTATCAGCGTCTAGCTGATAATGATTGTCGTAAGCTCCGTAAATGGCAATTGCATTCATGTCAGAAAGCCATGAAGGACACGGGGTGCTCCTCTAAGGCTTTTTTTAAAAGCCTTCATACCTCCCGTTGGATGCACATTATTGGAAACTTTCTACTTGGCCACTTCATGTTTGCCTTCGGATTGTTCATTCTATCATTATGGCGTATGGCCAGTTCCATTTGCCTCACATTCATTGGTCCTCTACAGATATTGATCGATTCATGTCCAAAGTGATGGAATGTCTCTGGCACACTAAAATGGATTGCAAAGCGGTTCGTCTACTCCGGTATAATTATGTATGTATACCAAAAATGCATGGGGGCTTGAACATTCTTAATATTCATTTTCATATATTAGCTAGGAAGGTCATGAATTCTACTAAGAGTATAGCATCAAGTGTCACCATTTGGTCCCTTCACTTTGGTGGAAAATTCTGGTGCAAACCGCACCCGCATCTTGGGCTCTTGTAAAACACTTCTATCTGAATAAAGAAGTTCCTAGGGGGGCCGGCCGTTTCGGCTCAGTGTGCTGTTATTAATAATTCTTGTGGTTTTCCTGCTGTGTGCTCTCTGTTTGAATACTTGAAGAGTTTTGTCTTTCTATTCCGGGTCTTCGCTATTTGTGACATCAAGTCCGAAGACTAAGTTATATGGAGTAGTCCCATGTCGAAGTTTTATAGGCAGTTCTATAAGCCCATAAAGTGGACGAGAGATAGAAGGGGGATTTAAGATTAATGCTCTGATTAAGCATGATTTTGCAAGCATTCAAAAAACCCCAAACTGACATGAGATGATATTTGTAGAAGCACTTTGTTGATTTGATACAGGTTCTCCCCTCTGTGTTGATGTGCTAGTTGTTGACTAGGCAGCTGTAATTCGCGTGTGGTGAAATAGGGTAGTGAACTGGTTGATGACGTAGTGGCTATAGATGTGGAGCATTGATCAGGGCAGTCACTAGGTGGCTCTGAGGTGTATGTGCAGCAAGTCGGGCAGCTCAGAGGCGGCAGTTGGTCGTTGAAGTCGGGCTTCACAGGTTGAGCAGCTAGCTGCTTTTGCAGGTGTTGACGTAGACAGGCAGGCGGTAGCGGGTGAAGTGTCTACAATCAATGCATGCTGGCATTGGACAACAGCACGACGAACATCGTTTTTGGTGGCGACTATGGCAAGGCGGTTGCAGTTCGCATCAGTGTAGATAGGCTGGAGCTAGCTCTGATACCATGTTAAAGCAGTATGGTGAGCTACAACTATGGCGACTTGAAGGTGAAGGCAGCCATGGCTATGGAGCAGAGTGCAGACATTACTAGAGAAATGAAATGAAATGAAATGATATATTAACGTCCTCAAAAGGCCAAAATGACCTATGAGACCAAAAAGGTTACAACAATTGGTGGATCTGATACAATGTCTGTGTAAGAAAAGCTAAAACAACTAAACAACTAATTGAAACTGAAACAACAACTATGAGGAAAAGTAAGGTACTAGGAGCTCCTAATGGATAACATCTGGGAAGTACACAACTCAATGATGTGACTGTTGATTGATGGTGAATGCAACCATGGCTATGGAGTAGATAGAGATAGAGAGAGAGAGAGAGTTTACCCTTGAAAGCTAAAGCAGAGGTGTTTACATGCTTTCGACACGCAATGGCTGAAAATATGTGGATATAAAGTCCAAACACTCTGCTCAGATAGAGGTGGAGAATACATGTCAAATGCATTCAAGGATTATATGCTTTAAAAGGGCATCAAACACCAATGTATTGTGCCGCATACACCATAGTAGAATGGTGTAGTTGAGAGGAAAAACAGATCTCTCATGGAGATGGGAAGATGCATGGTGAAAGCACAGAAGTTGCCTCACAATTTTTGAATGGAAACTATAATGTGTGCAACTCATGTGTTGAATAGGTGTCCAACGAAAGCTTTGAAGACCATAACTTTATTTGAGGCTTGGTACAGCTGAAAGTCAAAAGTGGATTATATGCGTATATTTGGGTGTTTGGCGTATGCACATGTGCCAGAACAACTAAGAACAAAGCTAGATGATAAAGCAATAAAATGCATTTTTGTGCACTACAGCAATGAGAGCAAAGGATACCATCTTTATAAACTAGCAACACGCCTGATTTTTGTTAGCAGAGATGTGGTATTCGCTGAAAATTCAGTTCAGCCCATGTACAACTTGTATAAAAGTCATTATACAGGCATACATGACATGTTTGATGGGCTATTACCCATTGCAATTAGTGGGGCTTCCAATCAGCCAGCCCCTACCCTCATGTAGAACATGTGGAACGACTAGCAATTCAGTCCCCTTCTATGGAAGAAGTCGAAGATCTTGTCAGGGAAGAGCAAACTGCCATAGACACAGCCAAGGCCCAAGATGGTTGCTGAAAACTTTGCAAGATAGCAAACTTACAGCTCCAGTGACAGGTAGAACAAGGACTAGTTCCAACCATGCATTGAATATGCATCATGGGGAGTCTGCATTAGCCATGGGTGGTCTCTTTGATTCAGAAGAGCCTTCTTCTTATGAAGAAGCTCGGGAGAATCAGCACTGGGTGCAAGCCATGCAGGATGAAACCTCTTCTATCATGAAGAATAATACTTGGAATCTTGTGGGCTTGCCGAAAGGCAAGAATGTCATTGGAACAAAGTGGATGTACAAAGTCAAAAGGAAGTTTGATGGTACCAAAGCAAGACTTGTGGCTAAAGGCTATTCTTTGAAAAAGGGAATAGATTATGAGGAGACTTTTGCTCCTACTTCGAGGATGACTACAATCCAATCAGTGATTGCATTAACTGCACAAAAAGGATGGAAAGTGCTTTAGTTGGACATTACAACTGCATTCTTAAATAGGGATTTATAGAAGGAAGTATATGTAAATCAGCCCATTGGTTTTGTAATTCGTGTCGAGGAACATAAAGTATGCAGGTTACACAAAGCATTGTATGGGTTAAAGCAAGCTCCAAGAGCTTGGTATGATAAAATGCATGCTCATCTAACCAGCCAGGGTTATGTGAATAGTCCAGTTAAAAGCACATTGTATGTGAAGAAAACTGGTGCCGATATTCTCATTGTCATCTTGTATGTAGATGACATGCTCATAATAGGGACTAGCAAAGAACAAATTTCAGATTTCAAGGCTGATTTGACAGCTGAATTTGATATGTCAGATTTGGGACCTTTACACTACTATCTGGGCATACAGTTTATCCATAGAGATGATGGCATTGTTATGCAACAAACTAAGTACATAAAAAGTTTGCTAAAAAGGTTTCACATGGAAGAATGTAAGCCAATTTCTACTCCAATAGAACTAGGTGTACGGCTTACTATGCATGATATTGGTGAGCCTTCTGAGGCCGGCATTTACAACTAGGCAGTGGGATGCCTCCTTTACTTGTGTAACATGAGGCCTCACGTATCTTTTGGGGTGTCTCTGTTGAGCAAATTCATGCACAACCCAAGCACAAAGCATTGGCAAGCAGTCAAACGCATTTTCCGTTATCTTCAGGGTACCTTGGATCTTGGTTTGCTCTATCCCAAGGGGGCAGCTTGCAGCTTTATGCATACAATGATTCAGATTGGGCTGGTGATTATGGTACCAGGCAATCCACCAGTGGGAATCGTTTTTTCCTTGGTAGCTCATGCATATCTTGGTTGAGCAAAAAGCAACCCACTGTGGCCACATCTACTTGCGAGGCTGAGTACAGGGCAGTCTTCAGAGCCACAATAGATTGTGTATGGTTGAGGAGATTATTGGCTGATCTTCGTGAGTGTCAGCAGGCACCCACCACCATTCTCACTGATAGCCAGAGTGCTATAGCCGTGTGTAGCATGCGCCGAGGTAGGACCGTGTGAAACAACGAAGCCTGTCTTTAAACCTGAGTTTAGTGAGTCTTTAGTAATCCTTTAAAACAATATACATGAATCTGAAAATAGATGTAGTAGAGACGACACCAGATGGGGTCCCGAATTACCGTTCAAGCCCCCCCCCCCCCCCCCCCCGCAAGCAAGAGTATTTGCTTTATTTCTTCTTCTGGAGAACTGTGTACAAGTTGAATTGTGTCCACAAGACTGAGTGGACAAACTGACTGATTGACTGCCAAACGCAAGGACAAAATGACCAAACGCTGGGCAGAACTGTGCATAAGCTTTAGGCGACTTTGAAGCTATCTTCGAGAGAAATACACTGGCCTGAGGCTGAGGGAAGGTGTGCTGAATACTCCTGAAGAGACTGAGCTTCTTTGCCTTGGGATGAGAGCACAAGTAGGGCTGTAAGTATGCACAGGCAAGAGCCTAGGTACACATGCTTGTCTTTTGATGTTAATCTCTGGTTTTTTCTGAAGATTTTATGGATTGAACAACACTTGCCTTTTATATGCTTGAGGGTACCCAGTCGGCTACCCCTTAAGCCTGTCGGCTGGTTGAAACTGTCCACGATTGACACTTAATGTCAGTCGGTTGTAGCACTGTTACCCCACGAGCATTTAATGCCAGTCGGCTGCGTGCAACAAGTCGGGTGGCTGCTAGCCCTGGCTGATTGGGTCCCAAGACGTCAATGGGTCTCGCCGACTACTCCACAGCCTCCCAAGGGTTGGTCGGCTGAGCCTATATGCAAGGCTAGGGGATTGTTTACCCCTTGCAAGGCTAGCCCACACTTTGGGGGCTGTCGTGGGCCCCATCTATATGAAATGCAATTATATGCTCTTAATGCATCTATTGCTATGGCTGACATTTACATGCTCCTGAATGATGAACACTTGTTGAATTCTCCATAGTGGGTTAAGAGGACTGACTTGACACTACGTAGCTTGTGCATGACATGTCCCGGATTGGGCTCAGAAAGGGGTCATGGCATATGACAAATAAATCCTAAAAGGTACTACTTCTGTACATGTTTCTTGCACTGTTGATGAGCCAATTTCTCACCGTGTACCACAGTGCTTTGGGTGCACGTGACATTCCCTCCTGCTTAGCTTGGCGGCAGGTTCATAGCTTCAAGGTAGTCTACCAATAACTGTGGATACTCGAGGAAGAATTCTTCATCTAGCCAAACGGCTTCATGGGTCCCTCCATCTTTGAACTTTACATAAAATTGGCGAAGACGTCATCTAGAATCATGCTTCTAGTGATGTAGAAGGATTTGCTCAGGCTCTATCACCTCTGCTTCATCAACCATTTCTGGCTGTTGCTCTTCTGGAACATTCTGTAATGAAGGTCCAATGTAAGGCTTTAACCAAGAGACGTGGAAGACGTTGTGTATCATCCAACTATTTGGCAATTTGAGTTGCATAGCGATGTCGCTTATCTTCTTTATGATGGGAAAAGGACCAAAACTTCTGAATGACAACTTTGGACATTGCTTGCCCACTTGCTTCAGTCTTTGCTTCATGATCCTTAAATATACCCATTCACCTTCTTTGAAATTGACGTCTCTTCGTGACTTGTTTGCCTGTCTGGTGTAAGCCTCCTGAGCTTTGGCAAGACGCTCTTTGACGGACTCAATGATGGCTGAAAAAGTTTCTATCGTCTTGTTGGCTTCCGAGGAAGGAGAGATCATCCTCGTGAGAAGGGATGAAAATTTTCAACCAAAGGTTGCCTCATACGGAGTTTTGCCAACACTGGATGAGTGAGTGTCATTGAGAATCGCTTGGACCAATGGGAGATAAAGCTCCCACTTTGACTGCTGATCATGGCAGTATGCTTTAAGCACATCTAAAGCCAACTGATTGTAAATCTCGGTTTGGCCATCGGTCTAGGGATGGAATGCACTAGACAATTGTAATTTGGTACCAAAGTTGTCGAATAGAGCTCGCCAGAAGTGAGAAACTTTGGGTCCCGATCTGAAGTAATGGTCCGTGGCAAACCACAAACTGGATACCAATGTCGGAGAAAAAGCTGGGCTATATCTTCTGTTGTGGCCGTCTGCTTACATGGTATAACAAGGTAGTTTTAAACGTATGAAACGATACGAGTTTAGTACGTGGTATAGAACGTTGCCGACTGATAAAGTACGTAAAAAACGTTACGTACTTTTCAATGTTAAAATCATATGGGTCATCATCCATGTGTTGTCATGACATGTTCCATAACATGACATGAAAAAGCTAAGTTTGAAGAACCAACGCTTAGACCTCCCAATGGGTAGCCAAAAAGGACACGGGGGAAAAAACCTCTTCTAAAGAGAGTAACAAGTGCAAGTCCAAAAAAAAAAAGGGTTCGAAACATTTGCAAGTCCAAAATGTCCTAAATAATAAAAAACGGGTTTTAAATGCAACCTTGTGATATAAGCATACAAAACTTACTGAATTTGTCCACTATCATCATACACTGAGTATTCCGAGATCTAGTGGATGCGGGAAGAGGTCCAACAAAATCCATCGAAATGTCGTGAAATGGATCCTTAGGAACGGGCAATGGTTGAAGCAACCTAGCATGTTTGGTATGAGATACTTTTACTTTTTGACATATGGATCACTGCGAAACATAGTTGTACACATCCCTGCGCATCTTCGGCCAATAAAATGATCTTTCTAATTTCTTCAAAATACTGTTGATCCCACGATGACCACCAACAAGTGAATCATGGGCATCATGGAGGAGCGCCGATCCTTTCTCCCAGAAAACACATAGCCGACCCTTGTAAAAGAGCCAATTGTCCTGAATGGTGTAATGACTTGGTTCGGAATAAAGGGCCATACTGTAAGAAGTTCCAAATTCTGGACAATTTATATACTATTATACTGTGCCTTCATACTATCTAAATCTTTCCCTCGTATCTCTTAACACAGTGGACTCGTGTATTGTTTGAATATTACCTTTGCGACTTAGAGCGTCCGTGACGGGGTTGTTCTTACCCAGTACATACTCAATCATTCCTCCAAATTGTTGGAACAACTGACTCCACCGGTGTTGTCGATCACTCCATCAGGTACTTGGCATAGTTTGTAACCACTTCAAGGCCTAGTGGTCTGTCTTCATAGTAAATTCCCTTCCATAAAGAAAAGGTTTCCACTGCTACAAGGCTGTGATAACCCCTAACAACTCTTTGTCATAAACAGAATAATTTTTTTCTGCATCATTCAACTTTCTACTGTAATACGCCACTGGTCTGCCTTCTTGTTGCAAAACTGCTCCTATGGTGAGATTACTGGGATTGGTGATTACCTCAAAAGGTTCATCCCATGATGTGAGTTTAAGAACCGGTGCTTCGGAAGTTGCCTTTTGCAAAGCAAAGAAAGTCTCTGAAGCCCTACCCATGACTGAAACTTTCTGTCTTCTAGTCTTCACTCCCTTGAGCAAATCTGTCAATGGTGCTGCAAGGTTAGAAAACCGATCCATATGCGAGCTATATGCTTGGCACAAGCCACGAAGGAACGTATCTCTTGGGTTGTCTTTGGAACGTCCCAATCGAGGATTGCCTTTATCTTTTTAGGATCAAGGCGAATGCCATTGGAACCGATCACATAGCCAGGTACTGGACTTCTTGAACTCCAAATATGCCCTTCTTTGCATTAATGTAGAGTTCGTTGTCTCGCAAAAGCTGCAAGACCTTATGCACATCTTTCATGTTGATAGGATTTTTCTGGGACAAAAGAATATGCTCAATGAAGGTGTCTGTTTGAACCCCTTGAAGATAATAAGGATCATGGAGCATGAATAAAACCTTAGGAACAAGCGATGTTGCATGGCCACCAACCCCAACTGAACAGTTGGTAACAACTGCAGTGAAGTAAAGTTGAGAACTGCTGCATGTGCAGATGGTGGGGCAGTTGACAAAGGATGCACACTAGTTGTGGGGGAATAAAGAGACCAAGCGGGATTGGGAGAATAGAAAGAATTGAGAGTAGAGAGGAGATTGAGAGAAGGAGAACATCAAAGAAGGGGAGGAGACTCAAGTGTTTTGAGATAGCAGCTCAGTGGGAGCTCGCAGCCTATTTTTCCTGGTTTTGTGTGAAGCAACGCACGATTGGATTTGAGGAGATTTGGATCGGTTCAGAGTAGAACGTGCAAGGAAGACGGAGGATCTTGTAGGATGTTTGGTGCCCTAGGAGCTTTGTGTTGCTGCAGTTCTGTTGGAACTTGAGCTTGTTCAAAGATTGCTCAAATCCTTTCTCTGCTGTGTGTTGTCATGGCATGCAGGGTGGTTGCAGAGCCTATATTCTCTTGTTTCTGGTTTTGAAAGCTTGAAAGATTGGACAACCTTGTTGTGGATTTCCCCTTGCTCTAGTTGTTTCTTATTGTTGATATCCTGAAGTCTCAGGGATGTTGAGACCTTGAAATTTCTTTGTCTATCTAATGAAATCAGAGGGTTGGTCTCTGTTTGTTGTGAGTGGATATAGAGACTTTTTGTTGTGATGTATCGTTGTGATATATATGTTGTTTTGAGTGAGTTGATGAAGGTAAACCACTGGGGTGTATTGGATTTCTATCTGGGGTGTTGGTTCTGAGACAGTTCTGACTCAGTCAGAAACTATTGGGAAAAACAGAGACAGATGTGTGTCAGTCTGACATCAGATCTGTCAGCTAGTAGGGGTGTTGATTTAACTTGTGTCAGAGCCGGTGTGAGGTGATTCAGTGCTTCTGTTAACTGTTTTGTGTCTGTCTGAGGACAACAGTCAGATGGGATTGTGGGCTTAGTGTTGATCCAGAGTCAGCTGGATGTGGCTGGTGTCAGTAGAGTGTCCTAGGAGATGTATTCTTGCTTGGTTTGATAGTTTTGTATGTCTGGAGCTGTCAGCTGACAAGGAGATGAGGAGCTATAGAGGCCGTGTTTCCCAAAGCCATCAACGTGCTGCTCTGCAGTGGCAGAAAAAATAAGAATGTCATCCAAAAAAATGAAAAGACATATACCAATGAGTACGGCGAAGACTCATGGCATCATCTTGTCGAATGTTGCCGGTGCATTGGTCAAACCAAAAGGCATGACCAGAAACTCATAATGCCCTCGTTCTGTTCGAAAGCAAGTCTTTGGGACATCGGCCTCGAAAATCGATGATAGCCACTTTTGAGGTCAATCTTTGTGAAGTACTGAGCACCGTTGAGCCTTTGAAAGATGTACTCTATCCTTGGCATGGGGTGAAACTAGACCTCAGCAACTATGCTAGTTGCGTCTCCAACTCATCTTCCAACGCCTTGGAAAGACGATACGGAAACTGATTGGGTGGATCAGCTCCAGGTACCAATTCGATACGATGGTCTTCAGGATGAGAGGGTGGGGGTCTTGGTAGAAGATCATCCCTCAACATGATGTCCTAAAACTGTTGGAGGAGGCCGATCATCTAGGGTTCTATGGAGTCACGGTGGATGTCGCTATTTGCCGTGGGAAGACACAGATTATCGCACACTCAGCTTCCTTTCTAATAGCTCGAGTGGCTTGAAGGTGGGAAATAAGTGGAATACTTTGAATGCTCCGATCCGTGCGAATGATAGTAGGCTCAGACAAACCTTCGACGATTGTGAAGGTGTCCTGCTTCTAATCAGGAATGGGCGCATATTGACGGAACCACTGAATTCCAAGGATCATGTCGCACCCAAGAAGGGATGAGACAATGAAGTCCCCTTGAAACTGGACCTTCTAAATTGTGAAGGCAAATTGTTGAGCTTTCTGAGAAATATGAGTACATAGGCTGGGAGTGAACCCGTCCACGTCCAAATGATACGGCACAAGGGCACATTTCATCTTGGTTGCCAAGAGATGGCATCTTCTGAACTGCCCATGTCGAAGAGGAAACTATTGTCCCTTCGTTGTGACAAGACCTTTCTGACGCTCTTTAACTCCACTCTCCTACTTATCATCGAATACCACTGCGGGTTCCACATTCAAAGTGGGCAAAGCTGAACAACATTGGTGGTTGAGGGCGGGGGTGGTACAACTGTGGCAGTAGCCACTTTAGAGGCTGGTTGTTTGCTCTTTTCCGCCTGCCATTTGGTACAATCCTTCTTGGCATGTCCCGTGTAATGGCAAAAAAAACAACGCTTCTCTTTGAAGTACCGTTCCTTCTGATCTGACTGCAGGAATTCTCCAGTAAGGCCCTCCATGATCTTTTCTTCAGGGGTCTTCTTAGGTCCATCTTGTCGCTCCTTCCCAGAGTGATTTTTGCCTTTCTTCTTTTGATCCTTGTTGGTGTTGTTGGGAGCCCCCTTACCTGATTGTTGGTTAGATGGTTGCTGCTGAGGTCTGGGGGTGATTGGAGCGATCTTGGGCTTGCCTCCATTGAGCATCATCTCATGATTCTGTGCAAGAGTCAAAGCCTTGTCATATGTTTGAGGTTCAAAATTTTGAACGGGGAACCGAATGTTTCGATCCAATCCTTGAATGAACTGCTTGAGCTTCTCCTCCTCGGACTTCCCCAACTGTTGACCTGATGTGATCACCTTGTTGGAGTAAGTGAGCACAGGGGAACTCTTCAATATTGGAATTTATCTACTTGGTCGTAGCATGTTAGATTGAGAATTGTGCAATCCATGATTTGTAGAACTCATCTTCTAGATTTGTCATGTATTGCGGAGGTAGAAACTTGGTCTTCAAGTCGTACACAAAGATGTCCCAATCATAGTCCGGTAAGCCAGTGTAAGGATCTGAATGCAAACGAGACCAATGTTGCCACCAAGTGACTGCATCACTTGTGAGGTGTGGAGCCGCCAGATGGACTTTGTCTTGGGGTTCTGTGATTTTTGAAAGAGGAAAGTGGGCAACAAATTGGTGAATAAACTGAGTCACAACCGAATGGTCGCACTTGTCGTCGTACTTGTTGAAGTTCGGTGAGGCATGGATAAGTGTTGTTGAGGCTATGGCTGGGGTTATGGAGGATTGAGAAGGGTGGAAAGAAGAGTTTGGAGAGTCTGTTGGAACTGGTCCCTCGAGTCTTCTCGGGCTCTCGCTCGTGGTTCGCCTTCACTTCGATCTCCGCCCTCAATCACTACTCTTTGGCTTTGCTTTTGGCTTTCTCTGCCAGTTGGTTGGCCAGTCTTGCTTCACGGTCGCACTCTTCCTTTTCAATCATCCATCGACACCATTTTTTTTCCATTTGCACTCCTTCGAGTTTAATCTGGAGTTGCCTTATCTGCTCCTTTAGCTTTTGGGTGTCTTCGTCTTCTTTTTGCGGAAGCGTTTCTTCGAATGGCTCTTCTTCTTTAGTGATGTCTTCGGAGCTTGATGCCATCGTGGATGGGCGAGTGGTTTTTCCCGATCTCAGCTTTACCATCCAACGGATGCCCTCACCCTAGGTTGCTTGGTTGAATCATGTCCCAAGCTCTGATACCAATGTAGCATGCGCCGAGCTAGGACTGTGTGAAACAACGAAGACATGAGTTTAGTGAGTCTTTAGCAATCCTTTAAAACAACATACATGAATCTGAAAATAGATGTAGTAGAGGTGACACCAGATGGGGTCCCGAATTACCCACTGAAGGGGCCCCCCTTGCAAGCAAGAGTATTTGCTTTATTTCTTCTTCTGGAGAGTTGTATACAAGCTGAACTGTCTCCATAAGACTGAGCAGACAAACTGAATGATTGACCGCCAAACGCAAGGACAAAGCGACCAAATGCTGGGCAGAATTGTGCATAAGCTTTAGGCAACTTTGAAGCTATCTTCGAGAGAAATACACTGGTCCGAGACGGAGAAAGGTGTGCTGAATACTCCTGAAGAGACTGAGCTTCTTTGCCTTGGGCTGAGTCTCTGGCCCAAAAATATCCACTTTATGCTTTCCTTGGCTTGTACTCCAAGTGTTGGCCCAAAATTATCAACTTTATGCTTTTCTTGGCTTGATGCCCAAGTTTCATCTAGGTGCCTCCTTTTGTCCACCTGTCCAAGCCCAAAAATAATAATATGTCCAGTCCATCATTAATGATATGTGAACACACTGATTTATAAATGTTATGAGTCACTTTGATGAATAAAATCCCATGTTGCTCATGCTGAATGGCCATCTTCCACGCCAAACCATGCCACTAAAATGCTCTAGCTTTCTTTTGTGGAAAATCCCCGTTCACACCTTGGTTCCAGACAGTGTGTGAAACACTGTTCAAAGACTGGTGAGAGGACCAAATTGGTGACAGCAGCACCACCCACTCCTCCCTCACAGGACAGCCCATCAACCACAATTATGACAATTAGTACATGTCTGTTTTGAACACCCAACTATAATTATAGACAAAACCCAGTAGAAGTCTTACTTTAGACTAGAGCCCGTTATAGAAACTTCTTTATTTAGAGAAGGAATAGGGAATAGAAACTTCTTTACCAACAAGTAGGAGCCTTACTTTCCACAAGAGGCCATTACAAAAACTTCTTCACCATGGAACCAAGTTCCAATCCTTCCTTATTTAGAGGAGGAACATAGGACACGGGGAAGGGTAAGGAACCAACATCTAGTACTACCTCAAACCCAAGGGATACACAAGGGTATTCACATAACATGTCCTTATCTTGCCAACTGCCGTAGAAAGCCTACAACTATAAAGCCAAGCAGATGTGTACAAATGCCACATCCCAACCCCATGGGGCAAGAAGTCCCAAACCATGCAATAAAGGGTTTTGTGCAACCACAACTCCTTTATCTTCCAACCCCCCTGAGAGCACAAGTAGGGCTGTAAGTATGTATAGGTAAGAGCGTGAATACTCTTGAAGAGACTGAGCTTCTTTGCCTTGGACTGAGAGCACAGGTAGGGCTGTAGCCTATAAGTATGTGTAACTTGGTTGAACACAATGCTAATCAATATACTTAAATACACTAAGATTTGAAGGACACTTGCTCATATACAAGAAGTAAATTGCTGAATTGACAAGAGACACACAATGAGCCGGAACGGCCGACCCCTCCCTTGAGTAAATTGTATTACTATTGGAGAAATTCAATACATAGCTTCACGGGCATCCATTGCCAAATCCTCCATGCCAATGCATATGAAATTCAGCATTTAGAAAACAATGGTATGTCGATGTAGATCACCGAGGAGCTGCCTTGATGCCCGGCCCGACTTCAGTACCCATATTCTGTACCATTGGCTCTTTGTTCTACCAAGCAAGGTAGCAACATCTTCAAGTGCACATAGGACAAGAGAAATACTACACAGGGCGGCTAAACAAGGAGTCCTGCCCTTCTACTGAATAAGTAATGACAACACATTGTCCAATTAGCTTACCAGTCTTCATAGAAGTTGTTGCAAGCGGAAGCCTTTGCGTTGGAAGCTTTAGAAGTGTTGATATCTTCGATTTGCCGCAATCTTGCACAACAAAAGTCTTCAAGAGGATGAAGGGAACCCTGGGAAAGCTTCCCCTATGGTTCAATTTGAGAAAGGAAGGCTGAAATTAGGGTTTTCAGCAAAAAGATCAGAAATTACAGCAAAAATGAGAGCTGTTTTGCTGAATTTCAGTCATTGGGAGTGAGTAGGAGAGTGATTAGCACCTGGAAACACTCTTGGAAGCTTGGAAAACACACTAGCAAGTTGGGTATGGCTATGGAGAGCTTGGAAATGGAGAGAAATGGTGAAAAAACAGAGTTTTCAGCCTCCAAAAATCTTCATGAAGAGAAAACACGAATTTTCTCTTAATAAGTAAGTGAATTGGGGTCCAATCAGGTGAAGGGACGTGGGGAGATGCCCATTTATGAGTAAAAGGGGAGGATCAGGTCCTGGACATTGAGTCTTGTCCGCCTCGGGACTTCAGTGAGTGTGAACTTGGAAGCGGTCATAATTTATAACTGACTTTTGGGCGCCCAAACTTTAATGAAGTGGGAACGCACTCACTTATAAATATTGGCTAAGTCCTAAGGGCTATTTGAGCCTAGATTGGGTAACACTTACCACCTGTTCACATGCCACACAACCATGTCAGCAGACAGTTTCACACGCACGGTTCATGGGTGAGCGTCCCCTAGCCCGGAACTACACATAGGTCATGCAGTCATGAAAACAGCATGCAATTTCATTTGCAGGCAAGCACATAAAGATGCTATGCAATGCAACATTGGCATGAGCAATTTCCGTTCATGAAACCATATAAGACCAGGTGTTTCCAGGCAAGTATATGCGATACCAGACCCAGTGGAAAGCCAATCCTCCAGGCGTTTCCGGGCATGTACACAAAGGCACAAGTCCCAGTGGAAAGCCAACAGCATGACACGTGTCAATCACATGCATAGGCACATTCATAAGCCATGGACACCAATCCAATATGTACATAGTGTGAAAGCAAGAGTGAACCATTCAGGTGGCCAAATGGTGACATTCCCCCCCGCTTCTAAACAGTTGTCCGCAACTGAAATGCATCCAAATATGTCTGAAGCACATGCGGGCAATCTTTGAAGAACTCTTCATCTACCCATTTAGCATCAATGGGAAGATAGTTCTTAAACTTCACAAGGTAACGCCTCACAACTTTGCCTGCAGCAAGGTTGCGTTCCTTGTGATACACAATTTACTCTGGTTGCAAGATCTCCTCAAGCTCATCCACTTCTGGTGGATCCTCAATGACCATTTCACCGGGCTCCGGCCCTACATACTTGCGAAGGAGACTGACATGAAAAGCATTGTGTATGTGCCAATGACTAGGTAATGCCAATCTGAAAGCCACTTCATTGATCTTCTCGATCACTCGAAAAGACAGCCTTTTTATGCTTGTCTTGTGACCTTGCAATGGCTGTCTGTACCTGAGCAAAAGTAATATCCAAGTCTCTTACATACTCATCAGCTGCAAATATCTCATCCTTTGTGCGAAGGATGGATGGCAAAACCACCTTACCATAAACAATCTCAAACGGGGCCTTTCCCGTAGATGCATGCACTGTGTTGTTGTATGCAAATTCCACAAGTGGTAAGTACTTCTCCCAAGAAGACTTCTGATCTGCCACATAACATTTCAAGAGATCCAACACGGCTGAATTTGTAGCCTCACTTTGCCCATCCATTTGAGGGTGATAAGCTGATAAGAAGTGCAATTTGGTGCCCATATTATCAAATAAGGCCCGCCAAAAGAGACTTGTAGTCCTGGGATCTCTATCCCCCGGCATTCCATGATGTTTGAACACTTGTGCAAGATATATTTTAACCATATGCTCAGCTTTGATGGTCTTTTTGATCGGCTAGAAATGAGCTTGCTTGCTAAACCTGTCCACAATTGTCCAAATTGCATCATTACCCTGTTGGGTACGTGGCAAGTCCATAATGAAATCCATTGTAATACTTTCCCATGGTTGCGTGGGAATAGGCAATGGCTGAAGCAAACCTGGTGCCTTTTGCCTATCAAATTTGACCTTTTGACAGGTGATACATGCACGTACATGTGCCTCTATGTCCTTCCGCATACCTGGCCAAAAGAAATACCGCTCAATCATGTGCGTAGTAGGCATTATGCCTCTATGACCAGCATATGGAGGAGCATGGCACTCATTCAAAACCTTTTGCCTCATGTCAGACACCACACATAGGCAATTATCTTTCATGAGATAACCCTCTTTGACCACATATGAGGCATGTGCATGACCAGCCATCAAATCAGCCCAAATAGTGGCAAAATCAGCATCCGTATGATACAAATCACGCATGGTAGACAAGTCCCCATGAGAGGCAACCGAGATAGCTGCTACATACGGCTTTCGTGACAATGCATCGGCCACTACATTCTTCTTTCCCGGGGTGTGCAAGATCTAAAAATGAAACATAGAGAGGAAATTGGCCATCCTCATATGCTTCTCTGACAACTTAGTTTGAGTAAGAAAATACCTCAAACTCTGGTGATCTGTCTTCACAGTGAAATCAGCCCCAAGAAGGTAATGTTTCCATATAGTAAGTGCATGAATTACAGCCAAGAGCTCTTTCTCATATATGCCAAGAGATAGCTCCGCATCATGCAACCTACGGCTGTCATAAGCCACGGCGTGTCCCTCTTGATTAAGGACAGCTCCTATGCAATTTCCAGATGCATCACATTCCACACAAAAAGACTTTTGCAAATCCGGAACGATCAAATACTGGACCATGAGTAGTTGCATCTTTCAATTTGAGGAATGCATCTCTCTCTACATTAGTCTATTTGAACACGGCCTTCTTCTTTGTCAAATCATGCAAAGGAGAAGCAATCCATGCAAAGTGCCGAATGAACCTGCGGTAGTAAGAGCATAATCCAAGAAAACTACGGATCTCATGCACCGAACTCAATTCGGGCCAATTCCGAATTGCATCAATCTTTGCAGGATCCATCCGCACTCCATCTTTGGACACAATATGCCCAAGATAATGTATCTCTGACAAGAAGAACTCACTCTTCTTTGCATTTATGAAGAGTTTATGCTTATGGAGCTCTTCAAAAACAATAGCCAAATGAACTTTATGCTCTTCTTCGGTCTTTGACAAGACTAGGATGTCATCAAAGAAGACACTTGTAAATTTCCTGTACCCACGGAATATGCGATCCATCATTCTATTGAATGTAGCCTGGGCATTTGCAAGACCAAAAGGCATAACAAGATACTCATAAAGCCCAAATGCTGTCCTGAAAGCAGTTTTGTGTACATCCTCAGGCACTACACGCACTTGATGATATCCACTCTTGAGATCAATTCGGCTAAAGCATGTCGATCCATCTAACTTGTCAAGGATGTCGTCTATGCGTGGAATCGGAAACCGATTCTTGATGGTAAGCTTATTCAAAGCTCTATAATCCACACACATACGAAAGGATCCGTCCTTCTTTTGAACTAAGAGGACGGGTGAACAATATGGGGAAGAGCTTGGCTGAACCAAACCCTTCTCAATAAGCTCATTTACTTGCTTCATAATCTCCTCTTTTTGGGATGCACTTACACGATAGGCTGGCCTATTAGGTGGTGAGCTACCCGGCACAAGATCAATGCGATGATCTTCCGGCCTTTATGCATGAAGGTGATCCTGTTAGTCTTGTAAGCCTTGCACGGATCAATACGTGTATGCCAAGGCTTTCCAAGCAATATATCACAGCCATTCAAAGGCGCCACAAGAAAATCCTCATGATCCACATAGCCTTGAATGTGTATGCGCAACTTGCCAAAAATAGGCATGACCTGCACTTACCAACAAAGGCAGCCCCTGCTTCAATTTGAGAACCCATGTCCTCCACTTCAATACCCAAAGCAGCTGCCATCTGAGTGGATATGAAATTCTCCGTTGCACAATCATCAAACATAAACAAAGCGGGCTGATTCTTGAGTTGTCCCTAAGCTTTGCATACAACCCTATCTTTGCCCTCATGCACTGTATCCCCTTGCACATCGGGAACCATATGTACCTTGGGCTTCGGTACATTCGCATTTTCAGCTTTGTTCTTCTTATTTGGGCATGCTCTTGCCATGTGCTCAGTGCTGCCACAAGTAAAGCATTTGCCTTCACGCATATATTGCTCCTTCTTCTCAGCACTAAGACCAAAGTTTGCCGGCTTATAAGGGTGCTTTTTAGCAAACTTATTTTCAGCTTTTGGATCTGATTTGGCTTGGTTTTGGTCCCTTTTAGGTGGCTGTCTATCATTTTGCAGGTTTTGGACAGCCCTCTGTTTGCCTTGAAGTGAGGGTTTAGCCTTATTGGATCGACTCAATTTGAGTTCCAATTGCTCGGTGTGGCGGTGGCGGCTGCGATTAATTGGTGTAAGGTATGACCAGGATACATTTGTAATCCCGCTTTGTACACGGGTTGCAATCCCGATTGAAACCTTCTCTTCTTTTCCGCCTCGGTGACATGCATAAATGGAGACACCTCCAAGAGCACTTTCCAAAACTTTTGTACATATGCATTTGCCGATTCCCCCTCATTTTGCTTTACCCAATCCCACTTCATTGTTATCTCATTCAATGCATTGGGAGGCAAGAATTGAGCATAGAACCTCTCCTTGAACTCTTTCCATGATCTAACAGGATTCGGTGAGAGCTTCTCCGTGAGCCACCAATGGGTAGCAGTGCCTTTCATGAACATGCTTACATGCCGGATCATGGATTTCTGAGTGAAATCCTCATCACTGAAAGCAATATCAAACTGGGCAATAAAAGCAAGTGCCTTTGATGCATCATATTCCCCATGATGTGTGTCAAACTTCACAGATTTGTCTCCGGCTTTAAAGTCACGAGACTTTGATGCATGTGTGTGCATCTCAACATGTTTTCCCCCATGTTTGTCCATTGGGACAGCCCCTGTGATGACTGGTATCATTTTAGGACCAAAAGGTGATGCATAAGGCATAGATACATGTGTCCTGTAAGCATGAGGCATGGCTGGCCCCTCAACATGCATTGATACATTTTCAGCCATAACTTCTCCCTCACGAGCACACTCGAAGGCATGAGTGGCATGAGAGATACGCGGAATACCTGCACCAACAGGAAATTGCAGCCCATGTTGCATGTGTTGTGCATGTACATTTTCAGTCAGTAATGGCATTTGACATACATTTTGACCACTGTCATAAACATTGTATCCTTCACGGGCTACATAAGGTATTTCTGCATGGCGTGAAGTCACTGATTGTTCCTCTCCCATAGCATGGAGATTTATCCTCTTAGACATAAGTTCTTGTTTGGGCACCAGTGGGGATTCCAAGACATGTGGGATGGTTGCCTTTTCTGCATATGCATCCTCGGTACGAGCCAAGTATGCACGTGCTGCATCCCTCGGTTGCATGTGCAACTCTTGAGCAATCATTGCCATTGCATGATCCATATAAGATTCAGCTTTCTTGGCCTTCAAACGGTTATGTACCAATGGATCCTCGCGGCGATAAAGATTCAATTCTTCTTGTTGTGCATGGAGAAGAGCCTGCATACGAGTAAGTTCAGTCCTCAAGACTATGGACTCTTCTTCTTGCATCTTCTCTCTGCCACGGGACGGCTGTCCCACATATTCATGTCCCTATTGTGCACCACATGAGTTTGCTCATCCTGTAAAGCATTGGAGGCATGCATTTCATTGTCCCTGCCTCTTGTATTAGCATCTCCAACATTCATTGTATGGCTGTCCATAATGTTTTAAGTGTAGAGATAGCTAGTATTCACGATGATCGTCTCTCACGATAGAAGTGAAAGAGAACCGTATGCTCTGATACCAATGTAACTTGGTTGAACACAATGCTAATCAATACACTTAAATGCACTAAGATTTGAAGGACACTTGCTCATATACAAGAAGTAAATTGTTGAATTGACAAGAGACACAATGAGCCGGAACGGCCGACCCCTCCCTTGAGTAAATTGTATTACTATTGGAGAAATTCAATACATAGCTTCACGGGCATCCATTGCCAAATCCTCCATGCCAATGCATATGAAATTTAGCATTTAGAAAACAATGGTATGTCGATGTAGATCACCGAGGAGCTGCCTTGATGCCCGGCCTGATTTCAGTGCCCATATTCTGTACCATTGGCTCTATGTTCTACCAAGCAAGATAGCAACATCTTCAAGAGCACATAGGACAAGAGAAATACTACAGAGGGCGGCTAAACAAGGAGTCCTGCCCTTCTACTGAATAAGTAATGACAACACATTGTCCAATTAGCTTACCAGTCTTCATAGAAGTTGTTGCAAGTGGAAGCCTTCGCGTTGGAAGCTTTAGGAGTGTTGATATATTCGATTTGCCGCAATCCTTCGCGACAAAAGTCTTCAAGAGGATGAAGGGAACCCTGGGAAAGCTTCCCCTATGGTTCAATTTGAGAAAGGAAGGCTGAAATTAGGGTTTTCAGCAAAAAGACCAGAAATTACAGCAAAAATGAGAGTTGTTTTGCTGAATTATAGTCATTGGGAGTGAGTAGGAGAGTGATTAGCACCTGGAAACACTCTTGGAAGCTTGGAAAACACCCTAGCAAGTTGGGTATGGCTATGGAGAGCTTGGAAATGGAGAGAAATGGTGAAAAAACAGAGTTTTCAGCCTCCAAAAATCTTCATGAAGAGAAAACACGAATTTTCTCTTAATAAGTAAGTGAATTGGGGTCCAATCAGGTGAAGGGACATGGGGAGATGCCCATTTATGAGTAAAAGGGGAGGATCAGGTCTTGGACATTGAGTCTTGTCCGTCTCGGGACTTTAGTAAGTGTGAACTTGGAAGCGGTCATAATTTATAAGTGACTTTTGGGTGCCCAAACTTTAATGAAGTGGGAACGCACTCACTTATAAATATTGGCTAAGTCCTAAGGGCTATTTGAGCCTAGATTGGGTAATACTTACCACCTGTTCACATGCCACACAACCATGTCAGCAGACAGTTTCACACGCACGGTTCACGGGCGGGCGTCCCCTAGCCGGGAACTACACATAGGTCATGTAGGCATGAAAATAGCATGCAATTTCATTTGCAGGCAAGCACATAAAGATGCTATGCATTGCAGCATTGGCATGAGCAATTTCCGTTCATGAAACCATATAAGACCAGGCGTTCCCAGGCAAGTATATGCGATACCAGACCTAGTGGAAAGCCAATCCTCCAGGTGTTTCCGGGCATGTACACAAAGGCACAAGTCCCAGCGGAAAGCCAAGTCCTCCAGATATTCCGGGCATGATAACGTCAAGTCCCAGCGGAATATCATATCCAATTATATAGCGTGACACGTGTCAATCACATGCATAGGCACATTCCATAAGCCATGGACACCAATCCAATATGTACATAGTGTGAAAGCAAGAGTGAACCATTCGGGTGGCCAAATGGTGACAGTGTGCACAGGCAAGAGCCTAGGCACACATGCTTGTCTTTTGATGTTAATCTCTGGTTTTTTCTGATGATTTTATGGACTGAACAGCACTTGCCTTTTATATGCTTCAGGGTGCCTAGTCGGCTACCCCTTAAGCCCGTCGGCTGGCTGAAACTGTCCACGCCTGACATTTAATGTCAGTTGGCTGTAGGATTGTTATCCGACTAGCATTTAATGCCACTCGGTTGCCTGCAGCAAGTCGGGTGGCTGCCAGTCCTAGTCGACTGGGCCCCAAGACCTCAATGGGTCTGGCCGACTGCTCCAGAGCCTCCCAATGGCTGGTCGGATGAGCCTATATGCAAGGCTAGGGGATTGTCTACCCCTTGCAAGGCTAGCCCACACTTTGGGGGCTGCCTTGGGGCTGGCCTAAGAGCTGCCCCATCTATATGAAATGCAATTATACGCTCTTAATGCATCTATTGCTATGGCTGACATTTACATGCTCCTGAATGATGAACACTTGCTGAATTTTCCACAATGGGTTAAGAGGACTGACCTGACACTAGGCTGGGAAACGGACCTACGTAGCTCGTGCCTAACATGTCCCAGACTGGGCTCACAAAGGGGTCACGGCATACGGCAAATCAATCCTAAAATTTACTACTTATGTACATGTTTCTTGCACTGTTGATGAGCCAGTTTGTCACCGTGTACCATAGTGCATGGATGCACGTGACACCATGGCACAGAATCCTGTATTTCATGCATGTACCAAGCACATTGAGATTCATTATCACTATGTCAGAGAGAGATTACATGCAGGGGAGATCAGTTTATCTTAAGGCCCTACACAAGATAATGTTGCAGATTTGTTCACAAAGGCTTTGAGAAGTTTGAAGCTTTCCGCAAAGCTTTGGGCTTACTTTCATAGAGTGAGTTATCTGCTACCTTGTACAGGTTCACACTTACACTACAGGGGGAATTTGTAGCCATATGCTCACTTATAGTAGTGCTACGTGTGAACAGGGCTTAACCAAGGGCACTTTTTCGTTGTGGTTTTTCCCCTTGGGTATCAAGTGTGAAAGGACACTCTATCCATTCAACTTTTGTACTTGGATATTATATGGATGACTCACATGCAAGAGTTGACTTGCATTTGTGATCTACCACACACCTTGCTCTCTCTCTTTGTGTGTCTTCCTGCGGCTAACCCTAATCTACACCATGATGCAACTTGGTAAATTTGAAAAAACTTAAGTCTTTGGTAAGTTTGAAAAAACTTCATGTGTTAGGTTTGTAATTTTAACAAAGTCAACGATGCTTTTTTCCCAGGTTTGGCACTTCAGAAGGCTTGTCTTAGAAGCTTTGTCTCATGATCTTTGGGAGGAGCTAGAGTTTATAGCAAGAATAGCTGAGTCAAATTATAAGAACTATCAAATTTGGTAATTATCTTCTCTTTTTTGGACCTGAGAAAGGTCACATGTATGTGATCTCATCAAAGAATGGCAAGGATCAATTGTTTTGCTTCGAATCGTACAAGCTCTTGAAAATAACTTATGGGATGCTTAATTTTCCAGGCATCATCGAAGATGGACAACAGAAAATCTGGGCTCTGCAGCAATGGAGTGTGAGCTGCAATTCACTGAGAAAGTTTTTTTAGATGATGCCAAAAACTACCATGCCTGGTCTCATCGACAGGTCAGCAAACGTTTGGCTATTCAATCTAGTTGTGTATGCCTTTGCATCTCCTTCTACATTTGTCATTTAAGCTGGTCTTGTTCATCTGCATTCATTCTGCACCATGAGGTTGTGAGATATTTCACCGCCAGGCAAGAAGACCTGCAAAATGGAGAGCTTGTAGAAATGCACTGTATCAACAGAGGTGCCTCATGCAGATCTTTTTATTGATGCATTGATGTTGGAGAATGGCTCAGCTTTAACTTGTCAGTTGGGTGTCATGAAAACATTATAATGGTTTCATGCAGTGGGTACTTCGAGCTCTAGGAGGATGGGAAGGTGAATTGGACTTCTGCCACAGATTAATACAGCAAGATGTATACAACAATTCTGCTTGGAATCAGGTGATTTTAAGTGCCAAAGCTTGACAGCTGGTCCAGACACATTATTCAGCATGCGACAATTACAGGGTCTTTTAAATTGTTTATGTGTTTGACCTTGAAAGAAGAAGAGGAATGACGTGTTTATGTTTAACATGACATGACTGCATGCACTTACGAAAGAGATATTTCTTTAAGATGTACTCCATGGATGCAGAACCATCGAAGAGTGGTGTTCCATGCACTGGAAAGTGGCACTTTGAAAAAGTGCTCTCTTCAATGAAGATCAAGCTTACTGTAGTGTTCTCTAGCACAAGCGCATAAGCAAGACATTTGAACACACGCATGTGAGCCACACAGGTCTTCTTTCCATTCCAAGCTCCGTAAGGCATCACTGTCTGCAAGGCTTTGGTGGGGCATCAATTCAGCACATAAGTGGCGTACATAACAACCTCCATCCAAAAACCAAGAGGCTAATCTTGCTTCTTCACCATGCAACATGCTATCTCCATTAGAGACTAAGCATGCTTGGAGTAATCATCAATAAATGTCACAAAGTAGAGGTATCCCTTGATAGATGGTGTCCGCATAGGACCGCATACATCACTGTGTACTGGCTGTAATGAGCTCTCTTTGAACCGTCTTTCGAGATTGATGCCTGTTACATCTTGCCCAAAAAGCACCCCACATACATGTTTGACAGGTGCCTTAAGGTGTGGCAACTTTGACACCATATCTTGCCTTTAAAGGTGCAACAAAGTGCCAAAGTTCAATTGACCAAAGGGGGCATGCCATAGCTCCACGTCACTTATAGCACGAGTGGCAGTGATTAAACAAGCATCATGTGCCAACCTCTCATAAACATCAAGCCTATAAGGCCATGACATAATGTACTTGAGGCAACAATGGTGTCACCAATACTCCGATCATGATCTATGCATATGCTATCCACAAATTTGACCACTGGGCCTGTTCTAGGAACGGCTGAGACTGACAACGAGTTCTTCTTAATGCTTGGTATATACAAAAGATCCGAGAGAGTGATTGTCCCACCATTTGCAGAAGTGAGTACAACTTTGTTGTCTCCTTTCAAGTTATAGGAGTTGTTGTTCTCATCGCACATGTGACAGTACCTACTTGGGGAGCAGACCCAAGAGATGAAAATAGATCTTGTTGAGAAGTAATGTGCTTGCTAGCACCGCTATCAAAATACTAGACATGCGAATGTATCACTGACATGTATGCATCATGTAGAGAACGATCGTAACTATAGTGCACATGGATTGCTCAATCGTTCTATGCATAGTTTGCGTATTCCTTCTTCTCATCACCAAGTGCTGATGCATCAGCCATAGGCATGCCTGAAACTTTATTCTCTTTCTCATTTGCCAGCCTTTATGAACTCATTAATGTAAAGACCAGGATTCTGTAATAGTTGAACTTGCCCTTCTTCTTAAGCTTTTCGCCCTCTTTCTCAGCATCCTTTCCAGAAGGACTTGGCTGAATTTGTCTTAGACTTACTACCCCCCTAGGAGAATGCTTTGCCTTTACCACGCTGATTTGTTGCAAAGGCTTGATCCTCAATACGCATAACAGACATGTTTTGCCTTGTCCGCTCTTCTTGCAAGAGCATTGAAACCAAACTCCTCAAATGTCATGGCATTTGGATTACCCTTCATCATGAGTCTAATGGTAGAAGTGAAACTTTGGTATGAGTCCGGTAATGCATTGAGAACAATGGGCACCAATGAACTATCAGGATACACTTCATCCAAACTTGCAAGATGCTCCTTCAAATCTTTGATTTTCGTTATAAAACCATCCATCAAATCGCTCTCCTTCATATTTTGTCTCAAGCTGCCGATGCAAAAAGGCAACATGTGCCTTGTTGCGTACCTAGTAAAGCATGGCAAGCGGTCTTTGCCATCCCATCTAGCTTGCCCTGCGATAGAAAGGGTTGTAGGATTTGCTGTCAAAGTAGACACAATATCACCCTCGAAAGCACCTATAGCAAACTACTACTGACGTGCTAGTGAGGTAGGGGCCTCGGCAGACCTACAATGACAAGGTGGCCAAGTACTGCTGCGAGAAGAGGTTCGTAGAAAAAACCTCATACAGCAACAGCTACTCCGTGCTCAACGCTGTGTCCGGCCACTTTATCAGCTATGGCGATGGCTTCCCCCCTCCCCCTCAATGCAAATTGGAGTGTTTGACATGTGGCTAGACACATCTAGACCTGCTCGCATGTATCAACGTGCATGTGCCGTATCTGCCCAACGTAGACACCAAGTTCGTTTGAGCACCACTTGCTTGGGCGAATCCACCCTCATCCTTTTTGAACCACCGCGGTGTTTGGGAAAGGCACCAACCCATGCACACCACCACTTGTAAGAGCCGGCTACTCTCACAACTATCTCGAAATCCATCGAGAATCACACATGCATCATTTTTGAGCAAAGAACCCTCATACCATGATAAGTGAATCAAAACATTCCTCGTTTTGAGCACGTAGGCTTGGGTACAATTACCCTCATAAGATGGGTGAAAAAATACAAAGCCTTTTGGACAAAGGCAGGCAGCGAGCGAGAAATAAACCGATATTTTCTGGGTATTTCAAGGCGATACAAATTTGTGTGTGTGATATACATTTTCCAAGAATTACAACTCTCCTTTTGGCCACAACTCCCATGTGTGTGAAGCTTTCCTTAAAATCTCAATTAAAGAGTTATTTAAAAAATTAAAGTTTCCCCTGGGCACGGCTCCTGCATTGCTGCCCGCCATTCACTGCTCATGGCCTGCAGCTTGGGTCCCGCTTCCTCATCTACAGTCTTCGTCTTCTCCACGCTACCTTACTTTGTTCCGTTGCCATCTCTTGAATCTTTCATGTCGAGCTCCTTCAGTCAAGGCTCAACCTTTGCTTGCTGCTCTCATTGTTCTCTGCAACCGTTCACCCAGCTGAGCCTATTGTTTCCTCACTCAATCTGCTTCATAGTCTCTCTCCAATACATTGTTCTACTGTTTTGTCACTGCTGCTCTCTCATCTACAAGCCTGAATTCACGAGATGGCAAAGCCATGCCTCTGCAGATTGCCTTCGACATGTTGCCTTCTCGTAGGGCGTGCCTCAAGTCCAATGACCACATTCCAGAAGCCTTTGGCAACAAGTACATGCCTCATCATGTATGACCGTAGTGGATAGCTGGTCCCATCCAACTTAACCTCAGCAAGAAGCATTCCACATACATCATTTCTAGCCATTTCTGCCTACAAAAAAGTAATCTATCCCACAGCAAATGCTACTTGTCCAACACATTGTAAATAGAGTGCCCACGGAATGCAACCTTTAGGTTGCGAGTAGCTCATTCGAGGAAGACATTTGCAAGTGTACTGAAAATAACTATGTAGAGAGCAAAGAAAATTATCTAATAGAAAATGTCTGAGCGATGCGGATGAAGTAGTAGTAGATGCGAGTGGTGCAAGAGGTCAATGTCGGTGCAGAAGGTCGACGATGAGGAGAGGGTGTAGGAGGGGGAGCGTCGAACTTCGAAGGTCAGGTGTGAATAGAGGTGTGGGTGCAACTGCCATGAAGGGGCCCAAAAAGTGGGGTTCCCCGAGTAAGGACATGTGGGTGTTGCTTGGACAGGGCTGAGAGAGCACCCCCGTGTGCCATCCAAATGCGCCCCCCCCCCCCCCCCCTCCCCTCCCCCTTTTGCCAAGGGTGGGGCGGATGGTGCCACTGGCGGAGCAGAGTAGAGGTGGATCCCTAGGTACTAGAGACGTTGGGTCAGGGGCAGAGCAGAGTGGAGATTGAGGTGGGGAGCTAAGTGACGGACGGTAGGGGGGACAGAGACATCTACGTCATGGGTAGTGGTGTGTGAACACTCTAGGACTCGCTGGGGCATTTTTTTCCCTCTGTAGGAGGTTTTTTCCCCATGCATGTGAACACTCTCTAACACTTATCATTTGGGGTGTACTTATCCATTGTACCTTGTACCACTCATTCCACTTGGTAATCATCATCAAGCTGTGTGCCTCTCACTCTCTCACTCTATTTGAGCCCTATTGTGAGTGTCTTGCTGTTGCTAACCTTGACCTACAGGTTCCAACATTTGGTATCAGAGCTCCAGGTTGATTTTGCCCCAAATGTTTTTTCCCTTCTGTACATTTTCCACCGCCATACAGTCTGTACATGTGCGTCACCTGTACTTGTTCGTATATCCCCGGGTGATGCCCATACAATTGTCATTGAACCACCATTGGTTAAACTATTTGGGGCTACTCGAAAAATCAGCCACCGGCAACTCAATTTTTGACATTTCACTAGTAATCTCTATCCCTACACTAGTAATTTCATTAAATTTGTAGGTTTACAGCCACCATTGGGCCACTTCACAGCCATACAGGTTGCATTCAGCGGACATTGCCTTTGTAATGTATTGGTTAGGTGCATTTGGTGTGGGACAGAGAGTCTTTTGTAGGTTAAAATGCTTGGCAATGAGGACAAATTGGATGGGACAAATTAACCATTGTGAGCTTTCATGATGAGGCATCTGTTGGTTGCCATGGGCGTATGGGCTATGGTTACATGTGAGGACGTCCATCCTCCCTTGCCAATTTTGTAGTAGCTAGTTGCTCCTGCTCCTACAGGTGGCCAGAGCAGAGCTACATGTGACACTTCGGGGTCATTTGTCATTCTGGCACCCACACCCCCTACTGCGGATTAGCGGCGGGTGCATAGTTTCTAGGTGTTTCATGAAACACGTTTCATAAACGTTTCTTTTGAATCTCAGACGTTTCAAAAACGTTTTATACAAAACAGGGGGGTCACAGGCCCCAAAATTTATATAAAAGTTTATAATATGTAAAAAATATGTTGCCTTCCGTGCAAACAATATTAAACATGCATCATTTACACATTAAACCATGTTTTCAAGTTAAAACTAAAGGCTTTGGGTAAAAAACGCTTAAATCGTACAGTTCCCAGGTGGACACGAATGAAACGTGTTTCATTCGTATGAAACGTTTTGTTTCATTCAAACTGAATGAAACACGTTTCATTGCAACTGGATGCCGGAGATGCTTAGGCACATGCTATCATTTGCTGTATCAGTGAAGAGGAGCATTATACCTCACATACGCCTATGTGTCATTGCGAAGGGCTTGGGATGCACTTGTAGCACTTTACCAAGTGCGCAATGAGACCCGCGTAGCCTATTTGAAGAAATAGCTTGACTTGTTGAGTATGGATGATGTTGACTCAATGGATGAGTATTTGATGAAGGTGAAAGACCTTCGAGAGCAACTTGCAAACATTGATGAGATCATTGCGGACAGCTCTCTAGTCACTACTATTCTCAATGCGTTACTTGACGTGTATCAAGGTTTTGCCACTACACTCAGATTGATGAAGGGAAATCCCAACTCATTCTCATTTGGTTAGTTGGTGTCTTTACTCCTACAAGAGGAGCAATCCAGAATGAACAAGTTTGGCATAAAGCATGGGGATCAAGCCTTTGCTGCCCAAGGAAAAAGCAAAGGCAAAGCATTTGTTACCAATGGTGGTTTAGTTGCGTCTTCTAGTAAAGATGCTAACAAGGGTGACAATGAGAAGCGCAAAAAGAAGGGCAAATATAATTACTGTCAGAAGAAGCCAAGTCACTACATTAATGAATGCAGGAAGAGTCTTTGCAAAAGAGAAAGAGAAGAACGACTTAGATATGCCTGTGGGACGATGCATCATCACCTAGTGCTAAAAAGAAGGAATCTGCCAGCTATGCTTAGGATGAATGGGCATTCCAGTTTCAGTGTAGCTATGATCCTTCTCTTTATGATGCATGCATAACGGTGGCATATACACATCCGTGGTATTTTGACAGTGGTGCCACAACAAGCACATTACGTCACAACGCCACTTATCTACTTCACTGGAGATGCACGCAAAGGACATATTGTTACATGTGCCAACAACTCCTCTTATCTAGTCAAAGGAGTTGTCATGTGCACAGTGTGTATCTACCGTGTGCTACACGCACGCAAGACTAGTTTCGAGGCTTGGGGAAGCTTGGAGCTAGGTAGGCTGATTG
Source organism: Cibotium barometz (assembly GCF_041138505.1). Taxonomy (NCBI): domain Eukaryota; kingdom Viridiplantae; phylum Streptophyta; class Polypodiopsida; order Cyatheales; family Cibotiaceae; genus Cibotium; species Cibotium barometz. Next base: position 48,801,853 of record NC_141070.1, read on the forward strand.
GTGAGCTGAGTTAGGGGGACGGGCGGGCGCCCAAGTGTGGACGCCCGATGACTGGCCAAGAGCCTATAAAAGGGTGGCCAAGGTTAGTTATTGGGATATAGAGAGTCTCGCGAGTTTGTGAGAGCTCTATGGTCTTGGAGCCTGGATCTAGTGTAGATGTGCACATGCTTTATGCAGCCGAGGCCGGTAGCAATCTCGAGGCCCGCGAGGGCAGCTTCGTGGCGGTATGGGACGCGTCAAGTTTCAACCTAGTTAGCTCAGCTCGTGGCTCGGTGGGGACAGCCAAGACTGTGGGCTTACCCACTTCTGTCATGATTGGGAGGTGAGTTAGGCCTGCACCCCCTTGTTGTTTATTCATTTGTTTGCAGGATTCGAGTCTCGTACTAGGAACGATCACGAGGAGATCCGTTGTGGATTTGACAGTGGTATCAGAGTATACCTCGTGAACGAGCAAGTCGGTAGGTAGAGAAGATGAGGTCGAAGAAAGGTATGTGTTAAAAAAGCTTGCTGTTTTTTCTGTGCATACTGTTGTTTTCAGAATAGTATGTGTTTTTCTTCATCAAAGAAACCCATGTTGATGGGGATGGTAGATGGTAGGGTCGTTTGCTTTGCAAAGAAGAGGAAAGATGGCTTTGAACTGTATAAACAGTTTCAACAGTGAGAGAAACAGAAAACAAAAAAGCATGTTCGTTGCTTTTGGTTGAACGCGAACGAGAGAGAGAGAGAGAGAGAGAGAGAGAGAGAGAGAGAGAGAGAGAGAGAGTGCGAGGCGAACGTTGCAGTGCTGGTCGTGAAGAGTTGCTGGTCGTGTGAAGAGCTGCATGTTGGGTAGGTGTTGGACACTAGTTGTCTATGCAGGCGGCCAGGCCTATGTAGGCGGCCCTGCTGGCAGGCACATAGGCCTGCGTAACCAGGCGGCCAGGCGCCTAGGCCTACGCAGCCAGGCAGCCAAGCTTACGCAGCGCCTAGGCCAGGCGGGCTGGTGCCCAGGCCAGGCCTACGTAGGCGCCTAGGCCAGGCGGGCAGGCGACCAGGCCCACGCCGCCTTGTGGGCAGGCCTACAAGAGGTTGGCGCAGACGCTTGAAAGCAAACACCGGCAGAGAAGGTGACGACAGCAGCACGTCGGCGGCTAAAATCCAGGAGGGAACAGAGAAAAAAAACAAGGAAAGCACTCGCCATTTTGAGCTGCTTTCGTTTTTTTTAGTTTAAATATTTTTTTTAAAAAAGTTAAAAAACCTCCCCTCCAAGGTTTAACGGTGTTTTTTTTAAAATAAAGAAAACAGAATATGTATATATATATATATATATAAAAACACAAAAGCAAAAGCTAAAGCTAGCTTTTGGGGATTTTTAGCTTTTGGAAAAATCTTTATAAACCCCCTAAGTGGGCTTCTTGCTACACATCTCTCAAGTTTTCAAGCTCTCAAGCTCTCAAGTTCCCTTGCACTTTCATTGTGCAAAGATCGAATTTTCTCTCTACTTACCCTCTTCACGATGTCGACCCAAGAATCAGAGTTGAAGCCCCTTGTTGAACGCGAAGGCTTGCCGGCTACGGAAGATACCGATGTCGATCTTATTGACGATTATGTGTCAAAATCAGATTTCCAAGAGTTCAAAGCAGCTCTCGAAGCTTCTTCGTCAGAACGTCGGGCACAAATCGCAACCCAAGTTGCAAGCTTTGCAAAACTCCATCGCTCTTTTGACCACTACCCTCTCTACTCTATCGGGTATGGATACCTTGGCTTCTGCTTTGGGCCCCAACATTACTCCGGAACCGTTCGGGGGCGAGCAAAAGCAGCGCACCAAGGAGATCGTGGACACTTGGCTACACAAGTGGCAAGTTCACTTTCAGTTTCATCCATATGATGATGGAAAAAAGATCTAGTTAGCAGCAGGTTTCCTGTCCGGCAAAGCTTTGCTTTGGTGGAAGGAACTCAACCCTAAGCCAACAAGTTGGGCATAATTCGAAGACGTCTTCAAGAAAGAATTCGTCAAGAAAGAGGATGATTATGATGTTTGTTGCCCGGTTTTCAGCTTTGACCATGACCTCGTAGCACCTCACTTATGAGGTCTACCTCCAGAAGTTTAGGGACTTGCGGATGAAAGCTACAAAGATGGATCCCACTACTCTTTTGGGGTTTTTCGTAGCTGGTTTACCAGACTCATACCGTTTACAGGTAAAAAATAACAAATGCAAAACATTGGATGAGGCCATTCATTCAGCTCGTATCTATGATGATACAATGGTCTCTTCCGAGTCGAAACCCGTTACCGAGCAGGGGAACAAGCATAAAAGAAAGTTCTCCGCACCTATGGCTAACACGACTGAAGGAAAGTCTTCGGACTAACCTTCGAAGAATTCCAGTTCGACACCAGCGAAGAAGAAACAACTCCTTAGGGCTTTAAAGCTCAAGAAGGAAGGACGTTGTTTTATCTACGAAGAAAAAGGACACATGCGTAACGAGTGCCCAAAGCAAAAGGGTACCAAGACAAACGCAGGACCCAAGCCAAAGACGGCTAACCAGTTGTCTTTGACAGAAATTGAGTCTTGATACGACACCCAGCGATCATACCTATGAGGTACGCTTACCTGCGGGAAGGCAAGTTTGGGATCGAAAGGTGGAGATGCTTCCAATCCAGATTCAGGACTACAAAGATACTCTGAAATGCTATGTAATGCACCTAGAAAATGTAGACTCGTTATTAGGGATTGAGTGGTTTAAGACTCTTCAAGTCCAGATAGATTGGTCTAGTCATATTTTTTCTTTTCAGCATAGGGACACCAAGTATAGTATTTTAGGTGATTGTATTCATCCCTCTCAGGGACCTCTTGTAAATACAATTGATTTTGGAAATATAATGGATTCTTCTTTGTATACCGCTTTCCATTGTGTATTGATTCCACTTTCTTCATTTCTCATACCTTCCATGGATGTCAATGAATTAAGTGTGTTTGAAAGCAAAGAATTATAGAAGATACTTGATTCGTTTCAAGACGTATTTCCTAAGGAACTGCCATCGGGTTTACCACCTGAACGGGCAGTAGATCATCGTATTGACTTGATCCCTGGTGCTCATCCTGTCAGTATTCCACCTTACAAGATGAGCCAAGCTGAGGAAGATGAGTTGGCTAAACAACTTGAAGATTATTTGAGGATAGGCCAGATCCGTCCAAGTAAATCACCTTGGGGTGCACGTGTGTTGCTTAGGAAAAAGAAGGACAATACCGGGAGAATGTGTATAGATTACAAGAGATTGAACAAGCTGACCATTAAGAACCGTTATCCTCTCCCTAGATCAGATGACCTGATTGACCGGTTAGCAGAAGCGAAATATTTCACAAAGATAGATTTACGTACTGGCTATCACCAGATACGTATTCATGAAAGGCATGTCGAAAGAACCGCCTTTCGGACTAGGTATGGCCATTATGAGTTTCTCATATTACCTTTTGGGTTAACCAATGCTCCAGCCACTTTCTAGCAAATGATGAACGATCTTTTTCGTGAACATTTGGGAAAATTTGTGGTGGTGTTCTTGGATGATATTTTGATATATAGTCGTACTCTTGAGAATCATGTTAGACACCTCACGATTGTCTTATCTATTTTAAGACAGAATCGACTATATGCTAAGTAAATGTGAGTTCTTTATGACCGACATCATTTACTTGGGACACAAGATCACTAGAGATGGATTGAGCATTGACTATGACCGAGTTCAGAAGGTTCTGGACTGGCCTATACCGCGAACAGTGAAACAACTTCGTTCTTTTCTCGGTTTTGTAGTTTTTCTTCGGAAATCTGTGCGGGAGTACTCTCAGCTCACACTACCGATGACCGATTTATTGAAAGGTCGTGGATGTAAGTCAAATCAGCCTATCACTTGGAATAACGATTTGGATATGGCCTTCAGACTTTTGAAAGATAAAGTCAAGGAAGCACCTATCTTAGCATTACCTGATCCTAGTCGGCCTTATGTTCTTGAAACTGATGCCAGTGACTATGCTATCGGGGCTTTGATTTAAATTAGAAGAAAAGAAAAGTTACAGCTACAGCAGAGATAAAGGCTCTGCGAGGGGCACAACTGCTTACATAGTCCTGCATAGGAACATCTGAGGGCTTTCTAACAAAATAACAAGATTCTTGTACTATGAGGAAAGGATTCCATCAATCATTGACAGTCGATCTCTTGAGTAGATCTTCATGAGCCTAGACTTCCAAGTCTGCCATCTTCCAAGCTTGACTTCTTGGAAAGTCTTTTGAAAATCTTCCACTGCATCCTTCATCTCCCCCATAACCTGCACAGCAACTTTAGAAATGTGAGCTTTTAAAGCCCAGATATGGTTCCTCCCTCCATTAGAGAAGACATAATCATTTCTTTCTTTCCAGATTTCATGGAGGAACAGACATCTGATCATATGCCACAATGGGGGATCAAGGTGCATACATTCCCCCAAAAGAACCTCTTTAGGAGAAAATGGGTTGGGGTGAATACTCTTAAAACAGGTATACAGAAGGTTTAGAAACTTAGCATTGTACCTGCAATGAAAAAACATGTGAGGAATGTCTTCAATGTTAGCATTACACCGGGGGCACAAACCATTACCTTTACCAATCTTGGCAGCACAAGCACCTGTCCAGATCCCCTTATGGAGGATGAGCCAGAGAAAGCAAGAATGCTTAACAGAAGGGGAGAAGGCCCAAATAGACTTAAATCTGTAGCTCCATTGGCTAGTACTCCACTTAAAGTTCCACTTATCATTGAGCAAGAGGATAAGTTTAGAGTTATCTCTGCACAGGTTCGGGACAGGCAGGAGAGGGCTACTGTTGTTCCAGCAGACCAATTGGGTAATAGGCTGAGGAGGGGTAGGGATCAACAAAGGGAAGATGGAAGATATAAGTGTTAACCTTTCCATTAAAAGATTAAGACAAGCAGGAGAGACAGTAGCAATGCTAAGGATGTCATACTGGTCAGCCCAGTGATTAGATACCCAGAGGTCCTTCCAACTACAAAAGCCAAGTTTGTACAACTTGTGACCTCTGCGTAGCTGAGAATCAGAGATAGGCTGCACAAATTTACTGAACCATATAGAATCATAGGGCAGGTAGAGGAGCTCTTTCTTGTCCTTTAAGCTCACCAAACTCTTATACTTAAACCAAGCATTCCAATACTGGTTAGCAAGAGTAGTACCCTTAGCCTTAAATGGAGCATTGGACATAAATATCTCATTGGGGGAAAATTTGTCCCAAGCCTTAAGATTCCTATGATGAAACCGCCCACAGTTTCTGTGAATGAAAAAAGTCCAGAAGTCTCTGGTGGAGACACTTCTAACTTTCCATTTGCAAGCCAGTTTATCAGCCATGGTTCTGATGTCCAGAAGCCCAAAACCTCCTCCAGAAGCCCAAAACCTCCTTGATCTTTAGGCAGGGTACACTTCTCTAATGCCACGGTGCCACCTTATGGATTTTATTATTGGTGGCACTGTTACCCCAAAGAAAGTCAGCAGTGAGCCTGTCAAGCTCTCTAAGGTGTGTCTCAGGAGGCCTCCAACAAGCAAGGAAGTATATGACAGTAGGAAGGATATAGTGGTTCAAAACAAAGAGTCTAGAGGCTAGGGTAGAGTTATAATCATTCCAATGCTTGAACTTGGCTTTGACTTTTTCCATAACCCAGGACCATCTACTCTTGATGGAGCAGCCAAAACCCATAGGAATCCCTAGTAACCTGAAAATGGTCCCAGAGAGGACTTGGGTACAACCAGCATTAGAGATAGAGTCAGGAATGTTACCTTTAGAGGCCCATACTCCAGTCTTGGAGTGATTAATAATAGAACCACTGGCTTCACAGAAGATGTCAAGGCAGTTCCAAAAATTTTTAACACTTAAGTCATCATTGGCAATAAAGGAATTAGAGTCATCAGCAAACTGTTGCAGACATAGATCATGATCAAAACCAGGGACAGGAATACCTTTGATCTCACCTTTATCAAGAGAATCCTTGACCAGCCAACCTAAAGCATCAGCCACAATAACAAACAAAAGAGGAGCAATGGGGCAGCCCTGCCTGATAGATCTCCTAAGAGTGATAGGCTCTGTAAGAGATCCATTAAGAGAGACAATAGCTTTAGCATTACCAAGTAGCACATGAACATATTTAATAAAATTTTTCCCAAAGCCAATGTCAGACAAGGATTGTAGAACAAAGTCCCATTCAACTCTATCATATGCTTTATCAAAATCAATTTTGAAGAAAAGAAAATCAAGCCCAATGTCTTGGGCAAACTCACACCCTTCCCAAATGTTGATAATGGCATCAAGGATATATCTGCCCTTAATAAAGCCTTTTTGCTCCTGTAGAATGATATCATCCATTAAAGGGCTGAGCCTCCTAGCAAGGGTAAGGGCAAAAACCTTATAGGTAGAGGTAAGACAGGTAATGGGTCTCCAGTTGTCAAGCAAGTCCTTTCTCCCCCTTTTATGAATGAGCTTAATGACCCCAATGTTAACAGAGATAGGGAGGGCACCATAGCTGAGAGTCTCAAACCAAACTTTCAAAAGATAGGGAGCAATCCATTCCTTATACGCCTGAAAGAATTCATTGGGCAAACCATCCATCCCAGGAGTATTACCCTCTTTCATCTTTCTGACATAGAGCGTGCTCTCTATGGGACTAATTACAAACCCTTGTGAAACCAAGTATGCATCTGTTTTCTCATACCAAGCTCTCGAAGCCTGCTTAAGACCATACAAAGCCTTCCATAACCTACACACTTTGTTTTCTTGACCCTTCTGAACAAAAAAACAAAGCTGAGATACATATACCTCCTTGTGCAAATCATTGTTCAAGAAGGCAGAGTTATGATCTTCCTGTGCTTCCTCAAAGGAAACAGGTTCCTCGTCATTGCAAGTAGAGGCAATGAGAGCATGATCCACAAAATGTCCGGATGTATGGTGAGAACTAGTACATGTTCGCCCTGCCAAAGGAGCCACTACATTGCTGTCCCGCAAGGTTTGTGACATCTAAGGAGGCACCAATTTATCTTGCTGAATTGCTTTCCTCTCTTTGTGTCCAGATCCCCAACACCTAGTATGTGTGTCCCATAAGAGAAGAGGATCAAAGAGATCATGTGAGCCAACAAATGGTTGTTTTCTGTATTCAAGCAAGGATTGAGATGAATTTTCTACAAAGACATCGTCTCGACTAACCATGACCCACTAAGAAGCAAGATGGTAGAGATGGCACCCTTTACTCGCAGCACTATAGCCCACAAAAAAATACATTTCACTGCCTTGTCATCAAGCTTGGTACAATGTTGCTCAAGCACAAGAGCATAAACCAAGCAACCGAAGACACGCACATGAGCCACATATGGCTTTCTATCATGCCAAGCTTCGTTAAGGAGTGATAGTCTTCAAGGTTTCGTTGGACACCTATGACTATCCCATCATCATGCTATAAGAACTGAATCCCCAAATAGTAATGCAACAGGCCCAAATCTGACCTTTCAAAAGAAGCATGTAATTCAGCCTTAAAGGCTGAAATTTAATCGTGATGCAGTATATACAAAGATTGCTTAAAAGGTTTACTCTTAAGGATTGTAAATTGCTTGGTATTTGGAGCGTCGTATGTGTGAACCACCCCTTGTATGTGTTTATCTGTCCATGTGTCTGTGAACCCACTCTTATGTGTGGATAGGATAAGTGTGCCACATGTCATTAGTGTGTGTGTGTGTTGACATGTGTCTTGTTATGTGTCAAATGGTAAGGCTCCTCCCAAGCCTACAAAAAGCATTGTACTTGGTGAACGTTGAACACATCTAATCTACCTAGACAATGACGAGCATGGAGAATACGGCTGGAGACGGTGTGCACAGTAGGGTTACCGGAGGGGGATGATGTGCTGCAAACAGAGGTGTAGCTCAGGTGCAAGAGGCTAGAACCTTGAAAAATATGCATGAGCTCGATCGAAGTCATATTGGCTTGGAAACGACAACGCAAAAGGATCTTCATTGCATCGAGGGGAGACTCTTCTTCCTCAACTTCTAGTCCTTTTTTATTTGAGTTAAGGGTTCTCTACATGTCCCCCAAAATCTAATTATTTTGAAGTCATGGGTTCTCTGCTCGGGTTTTCCTCCAAAATCTGATTTTTTTAAATGTTTTTGGATATGTTGTAAAGCCTTGATGCTATAAAAGGCAAAGATGTATTCGCCCCTGGGTGTTGGGGGGCGGGGGTGTTGATTAAGCAATAATCTCAGCTTGGTCATAAGCTGATTGAGGGAATAGCATGGCACGGGAGGTGCGCATGGTTAGGTTGCCTCTCTGCAGTGAAGTGATGCAGTTGGAGGTTGGTTGCTTCTTTTGCGTTCTAGTCTCACTATCTTCGCTCTGAGGGGGGTTGTTGGAATAGTCAGAGTCTCAGTGGTGTGAAAGGTTATTTAAGTCTTTTGGTGTGAACACATTAGGTGTGAACCACCTCTTATTAAGGGACAAAGGATAGGGCCCTAGTGCCTAAAAAAGCATTGTACATGGTTGTTACATGCGGAAGCTTTGGGGGTCTTCTTTCAACCCTAAACACTCCTAGAAACATGCTGATGCAAAACGCAGATATGGAGAGAGAGTAGAGAGAGAGAGAGAGAGAGAGAGAGAGAGAGAGAGAGAGAGAGAGAGAGAGATGTGCTGGAAATTCAGTATATTAATATGGTACAAAAAGGTACCTCCACTACAGCCATAGGCTGCCTTATACAAAAGGTGGTAAACACCCAAAATCTTGTCCTACTATAGGACCCTAAGGACCCAACTCTTATGGAGTTGAATGATTCTAATGAGGAGCCTTCATCCCTATTTATAGGCCTTCACAAAGACTTGGTCAACTGAGCAGTCGGCCAGTTCACAGTCCATTAAATCCCTTTAACGCTTGTCCGACTGGTCTAGCTCATACTCCATGTAGGGCCTGCAGCCAACAACTTCCTGCCATACAGCCACCCTCTGATCAGGTACAGCTGACAGCTCCTTGGTCTCAGCCGACATCCTCCTTGTTTCAGCTGACAGCACCCAAGTCTTCCATGCCCTTGCTCCAAGTCCAACCTTGGTCCAAAACTGTAGCATGCTCCTAAACTCTGGTCTTTTTTTGGCTGCCCCTACTGGACTAGCTGAGGAACTTGTCCATGGGCATATGTGCACATGACATCCCCCTCTGCTAAACTTGATGACGGGATTCCAACCTGCTCTTGGATGACTGTCATCATCCCATTTTTTTCCCGAAATCCCTTTGTCATCCATCCATCTCTGGGAACCTTCTTCCTCTGAAAACCCGGCCCGGTCTCCAACTACTCTGTCACAGACTAAGATCTATGCATCTGTTCCCTCTAGTCCATGATCCATTCCTGCCCTGACTCTGAACACTGTCTTGGTCTTCATTCCTGAGAAATGAGTCTGGCACTCTCACATCACCCTTGGAGGGTAATCCTCCCTTGGGACCGTTGCCTGAGAACCTATCTGGCTCACAGGACTGCCATCCCCTCTGGCTCTGTGGAACACCACCAACAAACCTCCTGGGAGCTCTTCCTGATTCTGTGTTCCTTGCCTTGGGCTTCGTATCCGTGTACTTTCCTGTACCTTGAGAACCTGTACACCATCATATGGGACTGAATTAGTGTTTAGCTTTGCTGAGCCTGATGCTCTGATAACAATGTTACATGCGGGAGCTCTGGGGGTCTTCTTTCAGCCCTAACAACATGCTGATGCAAAACGCAGATATGGAGAGAGAGTAGAGAGAGAGAGAGATGTGCTGGAAATTCAGTATATTAATATGGTACAAAAAGGTACCTCCACTACAGCCATAGGCTGCCTTATACAAAAGGTGGTAAACACCCAAAATCTTGTCCTACTATAGGACCCTTAGGACCCAACTCTTATGGAGTTGAATGATTCTAATGAGGAGCCTTCATCCCTATTTATAGGCCTTCACTACAAAGACTTGGTCAATTGGCCAACTGCTGGTCAGCCAGTCCACCGTCCAAATCCCTTTAACGCTTGTCCGATTGGTCTAGCTCATACTCCATGTAGCGCTTGCAGCCAACAACTTCCTGCCGTACAGCCGCCCTCTGATCAGGTACAGCCGACAGCTCCTTGGTCTCAGCCGACATCCTCCTTGTCTCAGCTGACAGCACCCAAGTGTTCCATGCCCTTGCTCCAAGTCCAACCTTGGCCCAAAACTGTAGCATGCTCCTAAACTCTGGTCTTTTTCTGGCTGCCCCTGCTGGACTAGTTGAGGAACTTGTCTTGGGCATATGTGCACATGACAATGGTGGAAGTCTTGGGCATATAATTCATTAATCATTGTGTTGTGCAATCACGCTCTTTCCATTGTGCTCCCACCATAGTTGCATCCAAACTACGTTTGGATGTAATCCAAACGTTCAGAACGTTCACTAACCATAGTTGTCAGGTACGATACCGTGCGAGAAAATACGGTACGATATAAATTTTTTTTCTTATCGTACGATAAGATACGGTGTTTTAAAAAAATACTTATAAACTTAGGTATTTCCAAGTCTAGATATGGAGTATTTTAGAAAGGAGGGAAGCATCATAGTACAGAGGAAGCTCAAACAGCCATAGATAAGCAAAAAAAAGACCATTACCTCCTTAAAAATTTATTTTTTTTGGGGAAAAAAATTATTTAAAAAAATTTTCAGAATTTTTTTTTCCTGAGAAAATCCGTACGAGTATGTACCATACGGTATTCCGTACGACAAGCCGTCATACGCCATATGGAAACAACCCTGTCACTAATATTTGGAAATGTAGTGAAAGTGCACTTGTGATTTTATAGGTTTAAAAAACAGATGCAAGTCAACGTCGTTTTTTTTTCTGCTTTTCCTTACATGTGTGTGGTTGCCTCAGTGCGGCGCTCAAGTCTTCTCCTGCGGGCGTCTCTATGCGGCGCTCAAGTCTCTCTCTCTCTCTCTCTCTCTCCCACACACGCCCAAGTCTCTCTCTCTCTCTCTCTCTCCCCCTCCCGCAAAATTGAAACTAAAGGTTGTATAGTATTAGTAAGTGCTTTAATGTTCATTGATGAATCTTCAAACTTCATATTTCAAAATTTTATAAGTAAACTATAAATTTTGTATATGTATATATATCGGGGACAGCGTTCACTACGTTTGGAATCTTTTCAGCACGTTTTCCAAACGTACTAAACGTATCGTTCACTACATTTGGAACCACCTTGGCTCCCACACTCTCTCTCTCTCTCTCGCACTATGTAATCTCAACATTGAGGTGGGATTGAAAGTCCGTTTCTTGCCTTCTTAGTATATGGATTGGTTGGAGGATGAGTTCCAGGGGCTTATGCGGAATTCCCGGCCCTTTCTTCATACAGCTATGAAATCTCTAATGCATGCACAAGAGTGGTGCAAATGCATATAAACTTGGAAGTCTCCGGTTTTGAGACTTGCATCTCGACGTCTAGCCTCGTTCGGGAGAGAGAGCAAATGGTGACAACTTCATAGAGCTCCGTGTAGGAGTTGGCCAAGAAGCCATGCTGTCACGGAGTGAGATATTGTTACAACCCCATTGATCTCCTAAACGTAAAACATGAGTGATTAGTGCAAACCCCCTTAGAGGGGTGTATGCTAGCTCACCTCCCAACCATAGGTTCTATGCTTTGAACCACCCCCAAGCCAGGGGCCAAGGTTTGACTCCCACATATCCATGCCATGAACGACCCCCGAGCCAAGGGCTAAGGTTTGACTCCCACAAATCCATGCCTTTGGCATGCCGATCTATGCTCTACTACATGCATGGCCGGAGTCTTGGTTGAACTCTGACTAGTAGTTAGGTAATGACAATAATAATCCATGTTCCACTTTTATAGTGCGCATTGCAATTTGCTACTATAAATAACCATCTTGATTCCTGTTGTAAATAGCCAGTGCACATGGATTTATTACCTTCCCCGCATGTGTTAGCCTGCTTTCTCCTTATCCTAGGGCTCCCCTAACTCTATTGGATTATGCCACTTAATCCCAAGGATTAGCACTAGGTATGTAACAGAATGCAATGGGATCGCATAGGAAAATATGGCTGTGCTTTAGGTCTTTGAACAGTCTTAGCTGAGTCAAATTTCCCTCAGCCAAGTAGCTGTACATTAGTATTGGACCTGTCTTGGCAAAGGAGGCCAGCTTGCAGGTTGTCAGTACTATGGTTGCTTGCAGCCCACGTGCACTCGACCCCCCCTTTCACATTGTAATGCTTGTGCATGTGCATACAGCTGCTCTTGCCCCCATAGGAGATCACTTCTGACTTTCCTATGCAGGCTACTTGTTGGAGCTTTTGTGCTCAAGGCTTTGCACACTGGAGTCTTGTAAAGATGGAGAGTGTGAGTTATAATTTCTAATTCTCCAAACTTTTTTAAAAAAAGCAACTCAGTAGCTATGATTGGGGGCGAATTTCCACGCTGGGGAAATCAGCGTGGAAATTGCCAATTAATTTCGAAGTGGCTTAGCCATAAAACTTTTGGGCTGGGCCAGCCGCTTTAGTACAGCTAGACTAGCAATGCTGATGCTTCTTCAGGGTTGCTGTCCTTCTTGATGATCTCATCCAACTACTGATGCACTCACAATTGATGATGGATACGCTATCGCTGACGCACTCTTCTCTGTTGGCCCTATTTGCATTTTTTATTTCATGCCTTGCACACGTGTTCAGGGCTTTGCTGTCTTTGCTTGCACTTGTCCATTTGTCGTTATGCTCTTCTGCATCCTTGCTCAGCAGTAGAGGGAAAAACCTATGCATGTTTTTTTGTGGGCTTTTTCTAAGGCTGAGCCCCCTTTTTTTTCCTTGAGTACATCCTTCTGTAGTAGCAACTTGAGTGCCCAACTGAAGGTGGTTTGGCCTCCCTTTCGGAGGCGGTACAGTTAGGGCAGTGACCGGCCTGGATGCCATCGGGGAGCCTGGGGGGATTTGAACTCGGGATCACTCTCATACCCATCTAATCTGTTCTTTGCTAATGTCCTAAGTTTGGTGGGGGAAATGGGGCTTCACGACCAAAGCAATTTATCCGACCATCCAATCATGGTGCACCCAAAGGCTGATAAGGGGTCCTTAGACATGGTGCACCCAAAGGCTGTTTCCTGATGGTTGGCATGGTGCACCCAAAGGCTGATAAGGGGTCCTTAGACACTGGACCAGGACTAAATGTCGGAAGAATCCGATCTGAATTAGTAGGAGACTCAGGTGATCCCGAAACCAGAACTAGAAGAAGTTTCTAGATACAGAACGTGGTTAAATACAACCTTACCAACATTTGACTCTTAGGAGTGTTTCTCTTTATGATGACTAGGTAGCCTCTCCCTTTTTGGTCACAAACCCACACCACTAGGCTACTTGCAAAATAAAAGCTAGAAAGCAATTTAATAAAAACAACTTAGCCTGCCAAATAAAGTAAGAACATTATATACACATTTTTATCTAGCATTCTGCACATCAGGGGGGGGCAATCCTTGCTCATTAAACCCCAATCAATTAGTTAGTAGTGTCTTTTTTCCGGAAGTTTTAAGATTTTGGGTTTTTTTTTTCCAGAAAAGAGACTTCTATTAAGATTTTTTTGGGTTTGAGTGCAGCGGTACTTTGTAATCAAGAATAGTCCGCTTCTTGGGGGAATACAAAGCATGCGAGAGTCGGAAGTGAAGTATTGTAGAGATGCAATAGCAGCCAACTCTGCAAATGAGAGTCCTTGGAGATACCTCAAAGGACTTTACAAAGGGGAGAATGAGTTGCTGGTCAAGAGTGAGGTGGTTGCAGATGTTTGCTTGCAGGAACTAACAAAGAACAAGGACTGCATATTTGCACTTGATCTTCTGCTGGACCTCCTATGTTTAGGATATGAACCTCCTCCTCCTCATGACCTGATGCTCATGCTTGATTTGGATGAAGATACATGTACTCCTCTTCACCTTGCTCATTTTTTATGTGCACACCTGAAAGAGATAGACTCAATGCGTGCTCCTTATTGGGATTGGCGTCTAGCCACCCTTCCTACCACCATATCTTGATTTGCCTTCTTATGATGATGTTTTGTGGTGTTTCTGACTTCTTTTCACAGAATGTTTCTGACATTAAATGTACACGTTGCTTAACAACGATTTGCCTTCTTTTCACAGAATGTTTCTGACATTAAATGTACACGTTGCTTAACAACGATTTTAAAGCTTCTAAGAAAGGTTATAAGGTGCTAAATTAGAATGTATTGTAAAGCAAAATACATTACTTGTATGCTTCATCATCTTCAAGTAAGCATCCACGACCTACTTTGACAACTTAGTGCCATCATGCAAACGAAAATTTCATCAGGTGCTTTTTCAAAGAGTACAAGTCCTTGTATTTTTTAGGAGGCCTATTGATGGCACATGTATTGACATGCATATTACTAGCTTCTCAATGCATGAAAAAAAAACTATAGTAGAAGCTTGACTAATGGCAACCTTTGGGTACATGAAATTGCAAGTTGGGTTTGTGCCATTGCTTTGGAATTTGCACTGAAGAGTAAGAATTGCATTAATATTGTAACACATTCTAGAAACAAGGTGCTCTATTGTGTTTGTATGTGTCTGTCGTCACCGTGGTGAACTCTGTATGTACAGGAATCATGGGATTTTCACTCTCTCTTCTTGCACAGAGCCATTGTTAAACTTGGCAATGCAACTTGATCTATCTAGCTACATGCACGTTCACACCAGCTCGAGAGGGTTTTTCAAGCCCTCCATTTTGGCTTTGCCCCTGACTGAAAATGTCATGTTCTCTTGTGCCTTGATAAAGTTGTACAGGGTCTGGCTTTTCTTTTAACATTTAGTTAGCTATCAATCATAGTTTTAACGTTTTGGAAGATTTTCATTTTAATCTTAAGTGAAGGAAGACCTGGGCTAATTATAATTGTGATTCAAAAAGTGTTCAGTAACCTTCTTAGACTAATTCCTATGCTCTTTCCGAGGACAAGCTGGGAATTACCATAATTCGATTGGCTGATGGACCTAAAGGTCCTAGCCCATGAAGATTGGAAAGGCTCCAATGGAGGTCATGTTGACATAGCCCATTTTTAAAAGCCTATAATTAGCAAATGATCAAGTTAACCTCATGGCTAGATAGACAACAAGAAAACATTGGCTTTTTCCTTAAACAACTCTTCAAGTTAGTCCAGCCTACAGAAGTAGTTACTTGTGAGAGGCTCTAAAAAGAGATTAAGCTCATATGGCAATTTTGAACCCTAGATTCAATATTCAAGCGATGGAATATGAAAAAGCAATCACTCTTGCCGTTCATTACATCTAAATCTACATTGCCATTCAAAATTTATGACCTTTTGATTGTTGAGAGCCTCGCAAAAAAACATTGGCATGGTTCTTTGGAAGGACCCCTTGAACCAAATCATCAACATTGGCAGCATTTGGTACTCATATTTCAAAGTGAGCCTAAAAACATATCCCTGTGTTAGTCTTGCTTGGGCGGCCGGGTGCATAGTAAGCAGGCCAGTGAAAGTGATCCGTAAATATACATATGATCTGACCAAACCAACCTCATCTCCTCTGTATGTGAAGGAAGCATAATCTTGGTCTTCCCAAGATTTACCATGAGGTCCCTCTCATCACACAAAAGGCCTACAATGCAGCTTCAACCCCTCGACTGAGTCCGAGATGAGGGCTACATCATCGGTGTGTAAAAAAGGATATGTGTGAAGACCATCTAGGGTGGGTGGAAATTGGGGGGGGGGGGGGGGGGGGGGGGGGGGGGGGGATATATGGTGAAGGCTAGCATCTTCCCTGATGGATGGTGGTGGGATGGTGAAGTTCAGGACATGAGGAGGATATCCCATCAAAAGTAATCCATTTAAAGAGAGGTAGAGTCACATTGCAAAATTTTGCAAATTCACTAAAGTGAAAGAAGTCTCTCACTTTCTACAACAAGAGCCATGCGTGCACAACCCACTGTTGACACTAGGACAAAGCATACTCATGCTTGAAAATCTGTTTTCAAACAGAAGGTGACCACTATGGCCAAACTTATGTTTATAAACATAAGGTGAACGCTATGGCCATACTTAATAATACATATAAACTCATTGTGTAGGCTTTCAGGCTTTCTAGACTACTTCACCACATGTGGACCTTTGAGAGCTCTAGGTGAGGTTTAGAGGTGGGCTTGATACTAAATTACCCAGTTATTGAAGACTATACACGGCAAGTACACACTCACAAATAGATCAGTACAACCAAACAGCAGGTGCATTGTCATCTCTACCAGTATACTGTGATTTGAGCATGGAGGCTTTGATCTTTTTGTCCCTCCCCCTAGCTCTCTAGTACAAGAGGAACAAAAACCCTGCAAAAAGCAATGCTCCGTACCTTGTTGCTGGTAAAACCAATGAGTCAAAAGAGGAGCAATTTCAATTCAATTTCTTAAAAATGTGATTCGAAGCTTCACTTTTTGTTTTGAACGGTATTCTTGCAGTATCTTTAAATATAATAGTAACTTTCGGCAATGTTGTCAACACGGGCATTTGGTCTAGTGGTATGATTCTCGCTTAGGGTGCGAGAGGTCCCGAGTTCAATTCTCGGAATGCCCCGATTTTTTTCTTGGTACTATACCATGACACGTTTTGAGAGATTTTACACCTCTCTCTAATTGAATACCTCTTAAATATAAATTTAGAGCTTCCCTTTAAAGCTTTCATCCTTTCTCTAATTGAAAGCCTCCTAGCAAGCTTCACATCTTAAATAAAATTTTAGAGCTTCCCCTTAAACTAACACAAAAGCTTTAATCCTTTCTCTAATTGAACGCCTTCTAGCAAGCCTCCACACCTTGAAGCCTCACATCTTAAGATCTTTATTTGAATGTGCAATAAAAATATTGTGAATAAACTTAGTTCTTGATTACAAGTCTTTTGATCTAGTGTCATTTCATATAAGTATTTTATTTTTTCCCCATTTTTCATGTATGCAAAATGTTGTTACACCCATTTTTTATGTGTGGATATGAGTTGCTTTTTTTCGAGAGAGAAAAGAGCAAGCCCTTTTTCTTCTTTTGTCATGTGTCTAAGTACATCATGCTTTTTAAACTCGTGGTGAATGAAAGCATGAGATTATTAAACAAGGATTTGAAGCGACATATAAAATCATAAATTAGTAGAGTGAAACAAGCTACAAGAGGATGTGCAAGTGACTTAAAAAAAGTGCTTACTCAATTCCTTTATAGAAGGTTACCTATTTCCAACTTCATGCAGAGACATCTATTCACTTCCAAGTCCTATAGATTCTTATAAGCTATCTTTGTAGAATCTCCCTATTTTTACAAGCTTGATTCAATTGAATCTACAAACACACACATCTCATTCATTATCTTTAGCCTATTCACATGTTATTTTTGACTTTAAAGCTACTCTATTTTTTTAGCACAAACTATTACATATTGGCATTACCAAGAAGACAAGATGTCAAGAATGACAAGTTTGAATTTTAAGGTTTACAGAGATCAATCAAATACCAATCCCCATCATTATAGGATATGGGTTAATAAATAAGGTTAAAGGATTGTTTGCATGCATGTCTTCAACTTTCGACAAAGCTAACTCCATTTTTAACCAAAAACCCTACATGGGTTACAAAATCCAAAAATGTTGATGGTGTGCTTTTTTCAGTTACACCCTACTGCTATGCTTGGATTATCCTTTGCAAGTTCCGTGAGCTTCTTTGGTAGACTTCCACCAACACGGGACATTTAAGAGTGGTAGGTCACATTATTTCCCACCTACCACTTGGCATCACCTTACTTTTGGAGTTAGCCTTCATGACCACCCTATCTCCTCACTTATTTCTTCCTTTGATGGAGCTACATCCACATAAGCTCTATGTAGGATTCTTCTTTTGATGAAATGATGTTTTAATAATAATATTTGAGCTAGTAATAGTGCAAAAACTTGATAAATTTTCAATATAACCATTATCAAGGGCTTTTAACTTGGCTACAATATCTTTCGCTTTATTACCATAATGGGGGTTGCGCACCTCTGGCTATTACATTGGCTACTCTGGCTGCATGCACATAATCGATCTGCACACACTGATTCCTCATGAAAGCTCATGGCGGTGGTAGCTGGCACCATGTGCTCAGCCTCGACTATAAAATGGACACCATATGGGGTGAGTTACACAAACTCACTTAGCATGTATTGTACATTATTGGTTTTTCTCTGGCCATGTCCATCGTTCTTGCTTCGATTGGGAGCTCAACCTCTTAGGTACTTACTATTCTGTAAGGGTTTGATGTATTGTCTATGCTACCGATGGCAGTCTTATCGCATGGGATAATGATTACTTGAATCCCTTTTTGCTAATTACAAGCACTAAGGATCTGTGATTTTTGGACATATGCATCTTGCTGCCTCATGACCCATATAGATTTTGGTTATGTTCTTATGTCTCTGAATATTGCTACTGTTTGCCCTACCATACGCATGTCATGTAAAGGATTATTAAAATCGATGATTAATGGTACCTGATGATATTTTAAAAAATTTCTCTTTGATGTTAGGGCATACACATCTTGCTGTTGCATGCCCCATATAGACTATGGTTTTAATTGTATTTCTCTGAATACTCCATCAGTTTGTCCTAGTAACGCATTGGCATGTAATGCAAAGGGCTCTTAACACTTGTGATTAATGGAACCGTTTGATTTCTGACACATACATATTTTGCTCATGAAGGTTGGGTGCTTATGGGAGAATGATTTTATGAATCCCATCTAAAAGGTTTTTCTTGGGGTATTAAAACTCTGGCATGTGCATCCTGTTGTTTGCATGCCACACATATATATTCTGGAAAAAGCTTCTGATTGTGCTCCTCTGATTTTTGTGAATGTTAGCCCTAATGCATATCAAGCAATGGACCTTTAATATTGGCTACCTGTGGGGACTTGTCGTGTGGTCGTTTCTGAAATTCTATCGTCCCATGCTTTAAACTGTGTATTACGCTATCTCTTGAATTAATGGGTACAGGTGCTATGTATTCTCTTGAATTAATGATTAAATGATGTATTAACTGTGTATGAGGCCGGCTTCTGAGACAAGCGTGATAGTGAGTAATCTCTTTAATGTTGGCTAGGTTGAGTGCAATTCCTTTGGGTTCTATATATTGTATCTCTAATAATAGTAGCACCCTTGCTTAAGTCTGACTTTACACAAGGTAAGCTGAAAGCCTTAAATCTAGTATACCCTTCATACATTTAAAAATTCACTTAAATTCGTTGTTTTTCCCTTATTTTTACTCATCTCTATTCAGAGAGTCTAGGTCTATGCTTAAGTCAACCCCCTTCTTCGTTAAGCACTTCAAATCATACATGCGAATCCCCTCAAACTAAGGACATAACACCTGCACAAGGAACACATATACACCACACATAGAAGCTTCTCAGCCCCACCACTGCCTTCAAAGGAGAAGCCCATGGCTTTCCTTGACCAATTTGCCAAAACCGTGAGGCCAACCAGAGAACACGGTTGCTAGCCGTTGGAATCTAAGTACCTCCTCTCCATCCAAGTACATTTTTGGATGGATCTGGATTCCATCGAGTGCCCCTCAAACGACACTCGTTGGCATGAAAAAGCCTTCTTTTTCTCTCTCAACAACAAAAATGAAAAATGTCAAAGAAAGTAGCACTAAGAGTTGAAGAAAGAAGGTATTAGAGTTTTCACTTGGAGGAGAACACACGGGCACACCTTTAGCCCTAATAGCTCATGCACACGACACCTACATTATTCACAAGGAGTTTGCAATTTACAAGCATTTTTTGCACACATAGGCACCCATAAGATCTAGCACCTACACCAGCCCACGAACCCCACAAGCTCATCCCACACCAAATATAAGGTGGGGAGCTGAACCACTCCTTAGGGAATAAGGGTATTTTGAAGGTAATAAGTACATTCAGGTGCCAAATCTAGTGTAAAAAATTCCTTTCCCTTTATACATGTCCACATGCAACCACCACGATGAACAAAGGGGGTGGGGGGTTAACCAATAGTGAGAAGCCTACCAAGCTTTCAGCGCACCAACATTTTGTCCACATTAGCAACATGCTAAGAGGTAACTCGCAAGGATTTCAATATTCTTCTTATCTCTAGCATGCCTCCTACTGACATTCTCAACTTACCATAGAAAACATAGAGCTTTAGTTGTAAGAGGATGACAAGGCTATAAACTTACCTACCCCAATAAAGCTTAATCAAGCTACATTCTCTATCCTTGCCATATGAGAAAGAAGTAAGTACAAAACCCTCATCCAAGGGGTGCCAAATGTCAATGAAAGTAGGGAATTCCAAAGAGAGCAATTGAGCTGGAGAAGTTAAATGCAAGTAAAGTTTCTTTTGAGATGGCATAGTAGTAGGCAGGTAACCCAATCATGTCTTTTTGGCATACCTAAAAGACAAGAGCAATGGTAAAGTTGCAAAGTGAAATAATGGCTTAGAGTTTGACATCGACACAAGAGCAAGAGATTCTTGAGGTCGTGTTTCAACATTAAGCCGAGCAGTTGTTATTTTATCAGAGTTGTAGAGAGTATTATTTTGGCCGACCATATCAGCCTCTTTTCGTGTGGAGGCAGGTGTGGCGTCAAAGTGAAGTAAAGTTTGGTATAGAAATTGATATTATTTACCCTAATATGCTTTCCATGATTATGGAAATGATAAATTTAGTAAAGGAATATAAGATTCGAGGTAGAATCCAGTATACCTTAGATGAATATTTATCTAGGTTGAATCATCTAAGCATGTACCTTCCTCATCAAAAGTTTATCTAGGTTGAATCATCTAAGCATGTACCTTCCTCATCAAAAGTTTATAATTATGGGACCAACTAGAGGTTGAGATCCCCCAATGATGTCATAATTTTGGAAGTAACAGAAATAGCTTTTGCAAAAAGAGGGATTTTTCTCTGAAGTGTAAAAGACCTTATCCTTTTTTAAGATAATGAAAATTGTTGCTAAAATTTCAGGAAAGGAATAATGCCTCTTCGTGTAATTGAAGAAGTGCTGGATAATGATGTTAAAGAGGGATTACAAAAAATCTCAGCCCACACCCTTCTAAGGAGAAGGAAATAATTTGGCTAAAATTGTTTAGAGGTTGAGAAATCCCTAAATGATGTAATAATTTTTGAAGTAATAGAAATATCTTTTGCAAAGAGGAATTTTTCTGAAGTGTGAAAGAGCTTGTTATTTTTTTAAGATAGTAAAAATTATTACTTCAAATTTTAGGAAAGGACTCATGCCTTATCATGTAATTGAAGAAGTGTTGGATAATGACGTTAAAGAGGCATTACACAAAATCTCAGCCCGCACCCTTCCAAGGAGAAGAAAATAATTTGGTTAAAACTATTCATAACCGGGTTGATACTACAAACATATATTTCTATATAGTTGGTAACAATGAATGTAGCAAAATGGCATTAGCTCATCATGTTTTCAATGGAAGAACCATGCTAAAGCAAACCGTTTGAATGAAGACTAGTTAAGATGGGATGACTTAAAGACATACTTGTCTCAGAGGTATTTGTCCTCTTGGCTCTATGAAGTAGAACTTTCTTAAGAAGGGAAGACTCTCAAAGCATATCATGAAGCTTACACAAATCTGATGTGATTCACCCCTCCTATGGATGATTCAACCCATCTTAATAGATTTATCAAGAAGTTAGATCTGCTAACTCATATCTAGTGCACAACCGACTGTAATGGTTATTCTTGAAGCAACCAAAGGAGCAACTAAAGCAAATCTTGGGCAAAAATGTATTTAACTCATTGTATCCCCGTGGGTGAAAGAAGAAAGTTGGAACATTAAGGTTATGCATTAAAATATAGAGGTTTAATATTCAAAAATAGATACCCGATACCTAGGATAGATGAGTTCTTAGATCGGTGCATGGAGAGAAAATGTTTATAAAGATTGATTTGAGGTTTAGATATTATCATATTAGAATCAAGGAGTAGGACAAAGACAGCTTGTAACACAAGATATGGACACTGCAAATTTACTATGATACCCTTTGGTCTTACAAATGGTTGTGCAACCTTTAATCGGTTAATTCAAGAGATTTTTAGAGAGCATCTAGATGACTTTGTTCTGGTATTCTTTGATGACATCTTGGTTTATTCCAAGAATGTTGTTGATTATGAGAAGCATGTCCAAAAAGTCATAAACATTCTAAAGGAGAATAGACTCTTTGCAAAGAAAAGTAAGTGTGCATTTTTCACAGAGCATATTAAATATTTGGGGAATAATTGTGTCTAAAGATGGAATCTCAGCTAACTCTATTAAGGTACAAGCTATCATAGACTCGATAGAACCTAAGACTATAAAGGAAGTTTAAGGTTTTCTTGGTCTAATAAGATGGTACTAGATATTTATCCAAATATATACCAAGATCGCTTCACTCCTAAAAACTCTTCTAAAAAAGAATGTGCCATTTAAATGGACCCCTATGTGCCAGAGTGCATTTGACAAGTTGAAGACTACCTTGTAACCAACTAGTGCTGAAATTTCTAGAGTTTGGCAAGCCCTTTGAGGTGATTATTGATGCAAGTGGATTTATAATTGGCAGGGTCCTTATGCAAGAAGGGAAGCCAATATAATCATATGAATCTTGGTAGCTCAAGCCTCATGAGAAAAATTATGTAATCCATGACCTAGAACTCTTAGCTGTCCACCACCCATGCCTTAAAAAATGTGGAATCAGTATCTCCTCAGATAAATATTTACTTTGGTAACTGACCACAAAAGTCTAAAGTGGATATTTATCCAAAGCGACCTTAATATGCGACAAAAGGGGTGGATGCAATTATTACAAGAATTTGATTTTGAGATTCACTATAGATTAAGGAAAGAAATTGTAGCTCTACAGTTTCCCTTAGAATAATTCCTTGCTTATAACAATAATTTCCAACCCACTACCTGCATAAATTAAGAAGAAGATTGGGACAAATAAATTCTTTGCTCTAATAATTTCTTTGTTGATGTAAGAGAGCAAGACGCCTCAAGAACTAAACAAGGTTCAAGGATTTATACTTGAGGATAAATGTTTATATTATAACAACAACCACGTGTGTTTCAAGCGAATTCAAGAAACATATTTTAGTTGAAGCTCATTACAACCTAATGACTAGACATCCTAGATACGTGAAAAGATTCATAATGGTTAAGAAGAGATTCTTTTGGCCAAGGTTGAAAAGGATGTATTGAACCATGTTCATTAATGCCTTATTTGTTAAAGGATTAAAGAAAAAATGTAAAAATACATGGAAAATTGCATCCTCTGGATATTCTAACAATAAAGTGGGAATGTATAAGTGCTGATCTCATTACTGGATTTTCTTCAAGTGCCAAATATGATTCTATATTTGTAGTTCGATAGATTGACTTATTGCTAGATATCCTAGGATCATAGGCTTGTAGATGTTATAGATGACATGGAACTTCTTTACTGCAATGGATATTTCCATTTCCAAGGTATTTTTGTAAGATATTTTTTGACTTCATGAATTACCTCGCAGGATAATAAGTGATAAAGATGCAAAGTTGACTTCATGTTTTTGGATTCAAAGCAGTAGGGACTTCCCTGGATCTTAGTACAGCTTATCATTCAGAGAGGCTGATGGGACAAACTGAAAGAGTAGATCCAGTCATTGTTTGAGAATACTCTAAGGTCCTTTTATGGATGAAAACTAAAGAGATAGTTAAACTATCTTCACATGTTGGAATTTGCATATAATGCTTCTTTCACTGGAGTATTGGTATTAGTTGAAATTGATATTTTTGGCACATGCATTGGACTAAGGTTTACTCTAGCATCATAAACTAATGCTTACCCACATTTCAACTAGAGTAGCCACCATTTTAACTAGTTCTCACTCAAACTCAGATCGTGCTTTTTAGCCCATAATTCAACTATTTGAGCCCATAATTATGTCTAGTTGCATGGTAGGCTAAACCTAAGTTAGTGTGCATCCCTAGAGGGGTTAGATGCCTATAAAGACCCCCCCAAAGGAGGGGGAAAAATTTCTTTATTCGTCGATCTTAGATCGTGTGGTGGTGATCAGACTATTGTGGGTGATTCTACTTCTTTGATTGTCGATTCTACTTCTTAATCGATGACGCGGCTTTACAAATCACTAGAGCCTTCAAATCATCGCGACTTGACCCTTGTTGATCTAACCTTAAATCGCCAATTGAGCGATCAAACTTTTGTTTGTGTGAGGACTTCCACCCCTTGTATATAATAAAATACATCTTCCTAAAGTATGGTAATGACATCTACACGTATTGAGTAGAGTTCCACCTGGGGGCATCATACACAATTGGTCTAGTGTTTAGCTAAATAGTAGCATGCATCTTGCATCTATAAGAAAATCCTTACACCAGAAAGGTACATGATCATCCTACATATTGATGTCCGTTCATAATTCTTATAAGTAAGAGGCGATTGGTGGCTATGTGCATCACACACAACACACACTAACATATTACTACGTGATTACGAAGCAGACAGTCTCTTCACCCTTAGGCTAACTCCATCATCTCATGAAATTTAAATTACTAGTTTTTCCCACCTTGCCACCTGCTTTCCAGTGGTGTATCCAATTTCTAAATCGACCAGATCCATAGACACATGTCTTGCTTGATTATGCATAATTGTGGTGAAACTATAATAAAACAATGGTGCATAATTGTGGTGAGTCCAAACTATAGTAGAACAATGGTGCGTAATTGTGGTGAATCCAAACTATAATAGAACAATGGTAGGTGGTCAATGTAGAGCCCATGTCAAAGAAACCATCATGTAGTAATCATGGCATACCACACCATGTCTAGTGTGTGCTTTTCTAGTCACTTGTAAACTTAGGGAGTTGGTGTGTATCCATGGTGTGGATGCATTCACTATCTAGGAAAATGCATCAACAACTAGTAGTGTTGCTTCAAAATCTACAAGAATGATAGGATGAGGCACTAATGCTTTACTACTCTTAATCATGCATGAGAACATTATATTTTGTAGTTTCTCTATTCTCCTCCTCTAATCATGAACAAGAACATCATATTTTGTAGTTTCTCTATTCTCCTCCTCTAATCATGCATAAGAACATCATCTTTTACAGTTTCTCTATTCTCCTCTTCTAATTGTCCCCACAAGGTTGGGTTCCCAAAAGGACACCCTTTGCATCTTTCATGTGTCACTAATGTATGAAAAAAACTAGTGCTGGGCTCCTAGAAGTATGCTTAGAAATACTTTTAGTGCTAGGCTCCTAGAACTATGCCTAGAAATACTACCTTTCTAAGTAAGATAGAGTGGCATATCATCTCACAAGACAAACTTAGTCTATTTGGCACACATGATGATTACATGGTGAAGATTAGGCTAGTGGAAGTAACTCTTAGGTATAGTTAAGAGGTAACAATCTCTATATGATCTTGTGTATAAGTGAAGCATTGACTAGATGCCACATGTTGTGAGGTGTTAAAGATCATGACCTTGGTCTTGCCAAGGTTCATTTTTTACGAGTTACCAACCTATAGTGCCACCAAGTGTCTTTATAACCCTCATGCTAAATTGGATATCAACACTAGGTCATTTGTATGTTGCAAGATAGAGGATCTAGACAACCAAGTTAATCAACAAAGTCAAATATCTTTTCTATGTGTAGTCCAAAGGGGGTCAAAGAGAGAGGAAAACTAGGTTGTTAACTTCTTGGCATCGTGACATAGCTTGCATGGGAAGATTTCTAGTTGGCCTTATATCTATCTTGAATGGGAAGATTTCTAGTTGGCCTTATATGTAGGTTTGATTTGTATGGGAGCTAGATCAAGAAGATTAGACATTTGGAGATTATTTGTAAAGAAAAATATTGTAATTTGTAATTTGATGCTAGCTATGCTTCTTGCTTGGTTGTGGTTGAATGAATGTATGTCTTCTTATGAACGTGACCTTTGACACAAAGAGAGTGGTAAATTACTAGTCTCAATAACTAGATCATGTTCGAAAACCTTTGTGATACCTCCCATAAATGTGTAAGTACTTGGGGAATCTCATACATGCTACTCTATATCCACATCTTGCATGTTGATTGCATGTTGCATTAGGTGTCTCAAATAATGTAAGTCTATTTCTACACTAGTACATATAGGTGCAGGCTCTAGGATGCAGGTGAATGATTTCATCCAGAAGTAAGCATTGGGACAAGATGTGCGCTTCCCAGCTCTGAAGATGCGCTCGGCTCTACCTGTCTCCACTCTGAGGCGGTCTCTGAGGCGGTGGGATGAAACCCGTATCTAGAAAATCACAATCCGCATGGCATGGGACATGTGAACACTCAAGTAGCCCGGCTACTGGATGAATCCATCCTCAATGAGTGTAAGGAAGTGATCTCTGTAGAATTACATCTTCGTGGTGGGAAGCTCCAGAGGTGTGATCCATGTGCAATGGTGTAGAGGCTAAGAAGATCTAACCGGATAACCCGATTGGTATCCTTGTGAGATGGCCAGAGAAAAGGGGAGTCCAAACTATACTGAAGGATAGGCGGTCCATGTGGAGCCCATATACTGAGAACCAAGTGGAAACTAGTGCATACCATACTTCCAGAGTGGCCCTCAAGTGCTAGCTGTCTTGAGGACTCCAGGGCAAGCCTCGAGTACCTCTGGGGATCCATGTGACTAATATGCAATGGAGGTATGTGACTGTTTGGAAGAGTGCATCCACTACCATCGGGGCTGCAGCAAACTCTACCTAGATAATTTGGTGTGGGACTGATGGCTTGCTACTACGGATCATATGGGAGCATCATGTCTTGGGGTCTCTCAACTCACTGCCAATCCTCATAGGATAAATCTTCCCCCTAGAAGGCTGCTCCATACATCAAGACTGGTGTGAGAGAGATAGAGATAGAGAGAGAGAGAGAGAGAGAGAGAGAGAGAGAGAGAGAGAGAGAGAGCAAACCACTTTACCTAGACCACAGGGCTTAGATCCTGAAGAGGTAAGCCGGAGGGAAGTCCCTAAGAGAGGTCAGAAGAGAGAAGGTCATAGGGCTAGGGAGCTCTTGCAATCTTAAGAGAGTTGAATGGGGAACTAGTAGAATTATATGTGGCATCTTTTGGTGAAAAATTTGACTCCACAGTTGATGTAAAAGCTGCCTTATACTCAGCTTCACAGCTTGAAGTTGCCATAGTTAGCTGCTTCTATTGAGTTTCCATGATGTATATGAATCACCAAGATGAAAGCAAAAGCCACTAGTGGACTCACATGTCATAATATCCAGCCTAATTGGAATCACTAAAAGCATGTAGCTAAATATCACCCCTTAGCATAGAATAGCCTAAGGGACTACGAAGACCCTGAGAGAAGGGGATCTGCCGATTATGCCACACAGAGGTGGAGATGGAGGAGCATTATATATGCCACTGCCCAGTATACTATGAGATCCGCGAGAGGTTTCACTGTCTATTTCATGAGGGATTTGGTCCACTCTCCAAGATCATTGACTTCCAAGACCAACATTGCCTAGGCCTCTTCTTGCTTGAGCTCCGCAGACATAGGGACACCTTCTTGAGAGAGCTTAGGCCCCAGCCACCACCTCGCCAGCCAACCATCACAAATTTCTTTCGGACCCAGGAGGTGGAGGACACTGATATAGTCGATCTTGTGGACCCTCCACGAGCTGCTCCATACATCAAGGCTGGTGTGACGAGGGTGTCAAAAAGCCATCCCTTCTCCCGAGAGGACTTACCTTGGACAGAGCCTCCGCACTCCAGCGTGCCTCACACCCCCGGCCCCCCGGTTGGCCACGATCACCTCATCAGCTTCTTCAGATCCAGGACATGCTCCACCACCATCGAACTACCTTTCCACGTGACATAGCTGAGGGAGACCTCTCAGCCATACTCATTAGCCCCAATGATTGATATTTTGGAGAGTGGGATACCATCTACTTGGAGCTGATGTTGCTCTGATGTTTCTATGTTCTTAGTATTCCATGATGAGTTTCCATGGATAGTTTTGTATCACCCTAGTGAGGTAGCTATGTTTATGTTTTCTTTCTATTTTATTTCCCATTCCATGATGAGATATGCCATGGACATTATTGTATCACTTTGGTCTCATAGGCTCATTGGGTCTTTAGTAGACGCTTAATATATCTTTCTTTATTTCTCTCTCTCTCTCTCTCTCTCTCTCTCTCTCTCTCTCTCTCTCTCTCTCTCTGCTTAATCATTCATAGCCCTTAATTTGGGACCTCTTTCTAGCCTTCATCCCCACCACCAACACCTCTTCTTGGGTTGAACCACCCGCTCCACTACCGCAGTGCGTGTTGGATCGCCCTAGTAAAACTGTGCTCATCACCCCTAGTCGGTTTGTTTAATCCTAGTACCCCATTTCCAACAAATGCCTTGAATTTGTGATTGAAGGACCAATTTAATAGCATCAATTTTTTCATTAAAGGCCAACTCAAGATTGTTGATCTGTAGAATACATTCCTTCTCAAGGTTGTCTTGTGATCCTTAGTGATTATAATGATGATGATTACTTGTGATCCCTTCCTAATTACATAAATAGAAAGGGTGGTATTGGTGTATAGCAGTCCCCCACCTCCAACTTCATTAATAGCCAAACTACATTAGCAATTATGTGGAACCCTAGTCTTTCATGCTCACATAAAGCACATTAAGTTGCATTATATTATTATTTCAGGAACAAGCTCATTGCAAGAGAGATTAGCTTTGCTTATGTCTCTATGTATGACAATGTGGTCACTAGAAAAGTTAGAAGCTTGTCTTGCAAAGCTTTGGGTTAATTTTCATTTGGGGATTAATCAACCACATGATATTTGTACATGCTCAGATTATCATTATAGGGGGGATTTGTACCCATTTATATGGTAGTGATGTGTGGATGTAGACTAATAATGGGCTGATGCACTTTTTCCCTCCTTAAGAGGTTTTCCCCCCCCAAGCGTGTATACACACTCTTATGAGTGTGTAAGTGACCTTATCATGTCACTTCACTTTTACTTCACTCATTCTCATTAATCTACTTTGAGTGTTGTGATTCTCTGTATCTCTGCTTCTTGCATCTATGTGTATGTTGCTACTCTAACAAAACAAGTTATGTATGATTCATTATCACTTGGGAAATGAGCTTGCTTGATGTAAAAGGAATTTTCCAATGAGATAAAGATCTCCGTTCTCCATATATATTTTCTTCCATACACTCCATCACACTAACGTTGTAGAAAATGCACATGATACAAGAAAGAGTCTTTTGTGTAGAGAATGCACATGATACGAGAAAGAGTCTTTTGTGTTTGTGAGGATGCTTCATCCTTCAAGTGGGGGGAAACTAATAACACACTAAATAATCATAATATCACACACTTTAATACTGTTCATTTTATTTATAATAGGTGCATAAATGCATCCTAAACACATCCACAATATCATACTTTTCATAATTCAAAACACTGAAAAATACCCAAAATGATTCTAAGTTCCACAGACTATTCCACAATATTTCCATCACTATATACCTAATGAGCAAAATTTAATTACGAAAAACTTTAAGCAAGAAAGTCTATCTTGTAATACCATCAAGAAATTAAAACACTTAATCATTTTAATTTTATTTGAAAAGTAACAAAACTTCAATTTAAGTCCCTCTTGAAAATTTTAATAACAATGGATTGTGGATAATATTGAAAATAAAAGGAATTTTATATTTCATTGATAAGACTTTCATGTATTACTTCCAAAGGAATTCTTCAAAACTTTGATTCAAGAAAGATCTCCAATATTTCTCATGTTTGAATCTTTATCTTTGCACTTCAAGTACTTTGATTTTTATCTTCTAACTTTGTTAATATCTTCAAACTTTGTTAACCTTCATCCTTGATTACATCTTTTGATTATGTCTTCATGGAGAGATTTCAACTTAATTCCATCAAGGATGGGAAGGATAATAACATGGAGAGATTTCAACTTAATTCCATCAAGGATGGGAAAGATAATAACATGAGGTAAGGACTCATATGTTGGTCTTGAGACTAAAGTGCTCTCTCATGCATCAATTGAATTTCAAATGAGCTCCATCTCTCATTTATTTATAGGTTTTAGGAAGATTCAAAGGGGTTCTTATGCCTAGGATATGAAGAGGCATGCATTTGGACTTGCACCTTTTGGCAACTCCGATAGTGTAAAGAATATGCATCACTAGTCCAAGTCTTTCACACATTTCAAATTTGAGAAAAACATGATTATATGGACGAAAATAGTGAGAAATAGGGAGATAATAGTGAGGGAATATTGCCAACTACAATGAGGTATAGTGTCAAAATATTGTGGAATAGTGATGCGTTTTGAGGAAATAGGTGATTAAAGGAGGTAAAGGATGGAAATAGAAAGTGTCATGCATGAATAAATGTTTAAGGAATTGGAATAGTGATAATAGTCTCAATATAGGGAGTTGTTAGAGGAAAAATGAGATAAGTTCTCTATAGTAGGAAATATTATTGGGAATATATGGAATAGTAACGTAAAAGGTTGTATTTGAGGTTGTGTTATGGAAATCACTTCACTACTATTAATAAAAATTTGACTAGAGGTTCAAAATAGTAAGAGTATAGGGAGTGGTATTGTGAGTTTATGTGAGAGGGATACTAGGCTATAGTGACTTACGTGAGAATTGATATGTTTATGAATGTATTTTAAATGGAATTGGATTAAGGAAAGAGATATTGTGATGGAATATCGTGGATAATAGTGTGGAATAGTCTATGGGACTTAGAACAATTTTGGGTAACCATATCAAAGTTCCTAAGGTTTGTACATATAAAAACCTTTACCCAAATATAAATGCTAATGGGCCTTTACACATGAAATCACTTTGTGTACATTTGCACATATAATAACCTTGTGCACATTTGCACATTCCATTAAGCCAATTTTTGGACACATTAAATCAAGCATACTTTTTTCTACAATTATTAAGCATAACAAATATGATAAAATATATACATGTAACACTTGACTTAAACCAAAAATAGACAAGGAAGGTTTACAAATCAAGCCCCAATTCCTCGAAAAAAGTGGACAGAGTCTCCCTTATAAACTCAACAAATTTTCAAAACCAAGACAACAACCATAAGCCTTTCAAGGCCTCACACTCTGCGTGGCATACAATAGTATTATATGAAAGCCTCACTGGCCTTGTAAAATAAAGCATGGTCATGTGTAAAAGATAACAAACTTAAAAGCAATATAATCTGATCGACAATATATTATCCACACTGACCTCTTTTCTCCTTGGCCTCAAACAAGTTCTTTTCCTTTGCTAAAACATGTCCCTTTGCCATGTTAAGCTACCAAGGACAATTTACTATTTCCCACTCTGTGAGATTTTCCATCTCTTGAGGGTACATACAAGTAGCCTCCTCTGCAACATCTGTCCACTTCCTAGCCATCGCTAGGATCAATGTAATATATTCTCTCTCCTTTAAAGTCAAAATACCTAAAGGAAAGAGTACACATATAATATCGCATGCACAATAGTTTAGTATTGAATCATTGAAGGACTAGTGTCTAAATAGCACAATTGAAGTTACATAAATACCAATCTTTGAGCGGCCAACTACACTAATTGCTTGTTCTTCCTGGCCTTGTCGATTACTCCCTTCTCCTTTTTTTCCATGTGTGTTTCTAGAGGAAACATGACCTTTCTCCTCTCCAATTTGATTTCCTCATAGTATTTTGACGAGGAAAAATCCGCACCAGGTAACACCAAGCTCCCTAGAATATCAACGAAGTCCCTCAAGATGTCTCTTGCCAAATGCAAGATATTCTCGAGCAAGACTTCCCTGCATATCCAACTACAAGAGAACAAAAGATTAGCACATTATCCACAATGATCAATTCATAATACGAGAAACAAGTTGAGGACAAAAGCAATCACTGTCTCTTGCCAAATGCAAGATATTCTCGAGCAAGACTTCCCTCAAGATGTCTCTTGCCAAATGCAAGATATTCTCGAGCAAGACTTCCCCTGCATATCCAACTACAAGAGAACAAAAGATTAGCACATTATCCACAATGATCAATTCATAATACGAGAAACAAGTTGAGGACAAAAGCAATCACTGTCTAGACAAATGATCACCACAGGCAAGGTGATACATGGCTTTAGTAGCCTTCTTGCCTCCAATAGAGACAACCATAACACCTTTGCTTCCGCAAGGGCTTCACATATTGCGAGGAGATTCAATTTCTCCAATGTTGCAAAGCTCTCACAATCCCATTTTAATGATAATACTTTGTCGCGCCATGCATCCCAAAGTCGAGGGTCAATGATATTGAGAATCTTTTGGATGGTTTGACAAATATGCGAATTAGTTTCGACAAACCTATGACAACAAAATACCTCACTAGCCAAAGAATAGCCTTACCTTGCCTATTCGGTCACCACATAACGTGATGCAAGAGACTCTACCTCCTCCTTCTCCTCCTTTTGCAACTCTTCTTTATAAGAATATGTCACAGCAGAAAGAGATAGCAAGACAAAGCACAATAGATAGACAATGCAATAGATACACGATGGAAAGGAATTTAAAATTCTGATTATACTAAAGAGGTACAAGTGATGGTGCTGTCCACCCATGTGCTCTCAAGTAGAGCTTAGATGGCAATCTAGACAAACTCTGGATGGAGTATGTATGAAGTGTAGAAGGGGGTGGATACTCACAAGCATTGGATACCTTAGCTTGTGTGGCAACCACATGTCCATATATAGTACTATAGGTAGTGTGGTAGACACGTATACAACGAGGGCGGTTACACTGCATAGACACGGTCACCGCCCGCGTATCAAGAACGCGGGCCCACCGACCACTAATGATGGACTTGGTATCCAAAGGAATATTCTAGGGAATATTCTTGGTCGGTGGGCCGCGTATCAAGAACGCGGCCCACCGACCACTAATGATGGACTTGGTATCCAAAGGAATATTCTAGGGAATATTCTTGGCAATGCCCCCGAACCACAGCTAACGCTCGTACCCCTGATCATCTCCTAACCATCATCAATGGTCACAATAATGACCCCATCGGCATCTAAGTCGAGGTTCCCACTAAAGACATATGCACCATGGCTACTCCTCATAATGGGGGCCTAACAAATATGCATTATGCATCAAAGTGAGATACATGCTGAGAGGCGGGCATTGAGTGTATACTAACATTCTTTGCTTAATGTCGCCCTTTATAGATCAAGCTTCTTGTTTAAAAAATCACATGAAGGAGAAGCATGTGGACAGTCAAATAGTGATTGCAAAGTACTTACATTATAAACAATCTTTACTAAATATCTTTGTGTCAATGGATACCAAGGCTCAGCACCCTTGGTGTACTTCTTCCTAATATCCATGATGAGCCTTTGATCCCTTTCCAGCAAGTCATGCATGTACTTCTTCCTACTAATATCCATTATGAGCCTCTGATCCCTTTCCAGCAAGTCATGCATGTACGACAACTGATCACAGCCACACATATATTTATACAATTGAAAATCTCATCCTGCAAGGTAGTGGGAACCAAGGCATGTGTATTGATACTAAGACAACATAGCATGTGAGTTTCCATTAAATATTTACATTGAATTCATGTTAATTATAGGGAAAAAATTTACTCACAAGTTCATGCGTTGTAAACTTGAGAGCATGCAATCTCGTAGACCTTGCACGGATCAATGATTGTGCAAAGGACTCGGTAGTATTTCTCCTTTGTCTCATTGAGAACCTCTCATTGATTGCCGCAATCCATGCCACCAATCACTGATTTCCCTCCCATACATAAAACATGTGATTGGGGAGAACTAAGAGGGCCGAAAATTGAGTGAGCTCATCCTTGAACTCCTTGTTAATCTCTTGCCAGAAGGGATCCCAAGAAGACATTACCACATCTATGACCATGGTTTCCTCACAGGAGAAATTCCATAAGGACACAGTTAATGCTCCTTTTTCAAGGACATATCCCTCCTTCCCAATTGCCGCTTTCAAAACCCGATAAATCTTCCTGAAGGCCCCTCACTTTGGCATGTGGTAATAGTCTGCATAACGGAATCGAAGGACATTCATGGCAACTGAATAACCTGGTTTTTTTCATGATGTCCTCCCCTTGGGCAAGGTATAAGTTTGCTTCATGCCCCTCATCACACTAGGAATCTCCAGACAAACTACGTAAGGCACCAATGCAATATTTACCTCATGCAGCATGAGCTCATTGTCTACCTCATGTTGACATTGTGTGGCATTTGCATCAAGCACTTGACTCTCCACCTCACCCCCAACATCTTCTCTAGCTTGACTTTCAATCACACGACTGACTTGGTCCATGTCACTAGGTAGAGGAGCAAGTATCTTTTTGTTTATGTCCACCTTCTTTTGCTTTTATTTGTAGGACTATTACAACAAACAAAAGACAAAACATTAAACCACACGACTGACTTGGTCCATGTCACTAGGTAGAGGAGCAAGTATCTTTCAACCACACGACTGACTTGGTCCATGTCACTAGGTAGAGGAGCAAGTATCTTTTTGTTTATGTCCACCTTCTTTTGCTTTTATTTGTAGGACTATTACAACAAACAAAAGACAAAACATTAAACCAAATGTATAACATCAACTTCTAAATCAACTATGCCATGTAGTCTTATATACCAAGTCAAGAAAAACAAACAGAAACCTCTTCTTAAGCAATCTTGGGAGTATACCAACATGGCAAGACAATCCATTGGACATGGCTTGCAAGCTCTCCATTTCATCATCTTGTTGGCCACAAAAAAGAAATCCCTCATTGTAGGCCAAGGTCCCTTCTCTATAGGTAAAAATAAACAAAAGGCCTTATGCTCCAATAGCAAAAATCCTTAGCCATATTATTCTTAGCCCCAAGCTCTACATGGCCAAGCTCTTTTATCCATAAAAATAAAAAAATTCCCAGTGGGCAGGCCGCACCGCTGCGGCCTCTGCCCACATGGCTTTTTTTTGTGGCTAAAAGAATTTGGCTTTAGAGCATTCAAGCCATGAAGATCTTGGCTATGGAGCATTGGGGCTTCTCCATAGCAATGATGGTCAAATGCCTCATAAGCCCCTTTGCTCCATGCCCTTAAGCTCTACAAAAATCAAATAAAAATCCCTATGAGCAGGCCGCACCGGCACGACCTACCCACAAGGCGTTTTTTAATTTTTTTAATGTCCATAGCGAGCTTAGCGCATCCTACTCATAGGGGTTTTTTATTTTATTTTTTAAATGCCCATAGTGATCTTGGAACCATGCTCTTAAGCCCCTTTGGTCCATGCAATTATGCTATTCAAAAAATTAAAAATATTGCCCTATGAGCAAGCCGCACCGACACGGCCTGCTCACATGATATTTTTTTAATTTTTGAGTCCCCATTGCAACTTTGCATCTAGGCTCATAAGCCATTTTATCCATGCCCTTATGGCATTCAAAAAAATCAAAAAAAGCCTTGTGGGTAGGCTGCGCCCAGCGTGGCCTACCCACAGGGCATTTTTTTATTTATTGAAAACCCTGAGAAACACAAGCGACTTTCTAAATTTCACCATAGAAATTAAAAAACACAACACGAACCATGTATTATGAGAGGGAGAAGGAAGAAATTTTAAAAAATGTAACACAAACATTGAACATGAGAGGGAGAAGGAAGCTAAGCCATTAGGGTTTTCAAAAAATAAAAAAATGCCCTGTGGGCAGGCTATGCCGACGTGGTCTGCCCACCACAGAGCATTTTTTTATTTTTTGAAAACCCCAACACAAAAGAAACATAAGCTACAAAAGCTAAATAAGCTTAGCTTCCTTCTCCATCTCATACTCCATGGCTACTATCTCCAAGGCGAGAAAATTAAAAAAAACACCCTGTGGGCAGGCCGCGTCGATGCAGCCTGCCCACAAGGCATTTTTTTTTATTTTCTTGGCTTGGAGAAAGTAGCTATGGAGAGCTTGAAGGCCATGCCCTTCCTCAATACAAAGAGAAAAGGAGGAACAATTGCACACAAACCTAGAAACCAGCTTCTTCTGTGCCATCGACACTTGCAAGAGAAGATCTCCACATGAGCAGCAGATGAAGAAGAAAATGAGGAAAGGAGGAAGAAAAATCTCAAGCCAAGAAGAAAGAAGATATGTGTGTAGAACCCGTGTTAAAAAGTAAAGAGATAATAAGTTAAAATCAAATTGATACCCGAGTTAAAAAGGAAAAACTCCAAAAATTGAGAAGTTTAATTTTTTGGTTGTTATTTTTTTGAAATTTATACTGTTAGTTGAGATGCATAAATTTTCTAAACGTTTCTTGTTATTTAGTTAAGTGCAAATCTAGCGTTATGATAGAGAATATTAAGGAATGTAAGTACATTTAGTGCTATTTACAACTTGATAACTAAAAGGGTACAGTTTTTGGAGTTGTGCTTTAACATTTGCTTTAAGAGAATCTAACTTTGACATAGATTTAAATATGTTACCATTTATGTGCTCTTGATGATTTTTATTGAAAACTGAAATATAATAAAAAAACACTACAACAAAATTTTTATGTTTTAAGAATATTCTATTTATCATTGTGTTGAAAGTATTAGTCAAACCAAATGGCATAATTAGAAACTTATAGTAACCAGTTTGGGTTCTAAAAGTAGTCTTGAAAATGTTCCCTTCATCTATTCGAATTTGATGGTAACCAGACTTGAGGTCAATTTTGCTAAAAACTTGTGTTCCTTTGAGCTTATCTAGCAAGTCATCCACTCGTGCTATTAGATATTGATTCTTGACAATAATCTTGTTTAAATCACGATAATCGATACACATTCAATATATCCCATTCTTTTTTTTAACGAGAAGAACTAGAGCACCAAATGGAGAACTATTGGGTCTAATCAATCCTTTCTCAAACAATTCTTCTATTTGTTTCTGAATCTCTTTCTATTGAAGCATGTTAACTCGATAAGGAGCTTTACATGTCACAGAGCTTTCATGGATTATCTCAATTTTATGATCTTCTAAATGAGGTTTAGGTAAACAAGGAGGTAGGTCATCTATAAAACAGTTAGAGAATTCAGAAATAAAAGGATCATGAGACACTTTTGGTTTAGAGTCAACCAGAGCACTAAGCTAGTTGACAAGAATAAAAAATGTACTCTCCTCCTCTCTTATGGCTCTTTTAGCTTAGGTATGAGTTAAAAAAGGACCTAAATCACCCTTAGTTTGATATTGAAGATAAATTTCTTTGTCATCTTTCATTAACCAGATTGTATGCGTGTCATAATCAATTTGAGGGTTACATTCATGTCTCCATGGAATTCCTAAAATAACCAGATTGTATGCATGTCATAATCAATTTGAGGGTTACATTCATGTCTCCATGGAATTCCTAAAATAACATCAACACCTTGCAAAGGAGTAACTAAAAATATTTTCTTATCTTTTAATGAATCCATTTCCAACTCTAGATTTTTAACCTCTTTAGTATACAATTATATTTAGTCTCTTGAAATGCAGCTTTCACTTGATAGCTAGAGTACGATGCATCTAGGTTAAGTGCTTTCAATGCCTTGTCGAAAATGAAATCATGAGAACTACCATCATCATGCAAAATAGAAATTTATATTGCTTTTATTTTTCCTTAAATTCTCAACAAAGCATGAATAGGAATCTTACCTTCATCCGAATAGTCAGGATTGGAATTACCCTTTCTTGAATGAATCATCATCACCTTCTACAACCATGTTGACACGAGTCACATGTGTAGAGTTTTTTTTTCTTCTTTGGACATTTTGGTGCAATGTGCCCCTCTTTGTGACATCTGTAACACCTAATGATACGATTCTTTAGCTTGCTATTTGAGGGTTTGTTGTTATTATCTTTTCGAACATCTCCTTTGGCTATATCTTTACTCTAATGCATCCTAGATTTATCAAAATTGTTCAAAGGAAAAGATGGTTTAAACGACTTTGCATAATACTTTTCCTACATTCTAGAATCCCTAGAAATAGAAGTTTTGCATTCAGAATCGAGATCGAGATCGAGATCCATAGCAACTGAAATTATGAGGATGAAACATACTAACATGTGCCCTAATAGTGGCTTGATATTGGCAATAAATATTCTTCTTTGCTCTCTTTCTTTGACCTTCTTGATCACTTGAACCTGCAAACAATAGAATATACCAGAATTTATCGATGTAAGCTTGGACATTCTCTTTCTCAACCTGGCATAAAGTATCCCATCATTGACGAGCTTTAGCCTTGTATTGTGAAGGAAGAAAATGTTTCTTTAATTTTTTTTAAAAATTCCTTCCATGTCGTAGATCGATGTTTGCCCTGCTTAATCACATTTCACCATAAAGTAGCACTTTCAAACAAATGATTGCAAGCACATTTAATCTTGTCTTTCTCTGAGAATTTTTTGTTTGAAAAATAATCATCCAACCGAGACCGAGCTGAGACCGAGCCATGCAATAAGCACTTATGCATCTTTCTTCCCATCATAGTTTTGGGAAGTGAACGGCTTTTGGCTAATTCGTGAGTGTTTTTAGAACTCTAGGCATGCAAAGTAGCCTTAATAGTTTGCCTAACATGATCACTTTCCTCCTCATCAGAGTCAAAAGAGTCACGCTTATGCTTAGAATGCTTCATATGTTGTTCTAGCTCATGTCGTTGTTCATGCTCACTTGGAATTTTCTCTTGAAGTGCGAGAATTTTCTCTTATGCTTAGAACGCTTCATATGTTGTTCTAGCTCGTGTCGTTGTTCATGCTCACACTTGGAATTTTCTCTTGAAGTGTCGTTGTTCATGCTCACTTGAATTTTCTCTTGAAGTGCGAGAATTTGCTCTTGCATAGTGGATTAGCGCACCATTGTAAAAATAAATAAAGAAAGAAAATATAAATTTATGATACATATCAATAAATAAAGATGAAAAATTAGCTCCTGATATGCCTTGAACCGTATTGAATTCGGGTTTGAAATTTGTCAAAAGGGTGATCTTAGCACCATCCTTTACTTCAATTTCGAATGAATCCTAAGCGTGGTCAAGAGTCTTGAGTGTACGGTTGACTTCAGCCAGGTTTGTAAGCCACTTCGAATCCATAAAGTGTCGATCCCAAATTATCTAAAAGGGTAGAATAATATTTTTAAGAGAGCTTAAAATACATTCTCATAACATGTGACCTCTACCTCTACATAAATTTGAGTAGAGGGCCTATTTTAACGTATTCTTGTTTTGAAGGAAGAGTCTTGACCCAAAGACTTCTCTTCTACGGTTAACATAGATACCAAATCTTAAAAGTTGGGAAAATTCTCTCTTACAATAGTAGAGGTCTTAAATTGGTTGTATTCTTTGCCAAGCCCATTCAAATAAACACTTACCAAGTCATCATCTTCCATTGAGGCATTAATAGATCTGAGGAATTCTCTCTTACAATAGTAGAGGTCTTAAATTGGTTGTATTCTTTGCCAAGCCCTTTCAAATAAACACTTACCAAGTCATCATCTTCCATTGAGGCATTAATAGATCTGAGGAATTCAAAAATACCCTTGATCTTCATTGATAGACATGTTATTCTTCTCCATTGTATGTGGCTCTTATTTTTACCATGTTTTGTCATGCAACTGCTAGAGTGTTGGCATCTTGTATATGCTCTATCGTAGTGTCTGGAACATCTTCACCATGTTTTGCCATGCAACTACTAGAGTGTTGGCATCTTGTATATGCCTTATCTATTAGTATATGTTCAATGCCCACCTCTCAACATGTATCTCACATTGATTTATGGTGTACATTTGTGCGGCCCCCATTATGAGGAGAAGCCATTGGTGCACATATCTTTAGTGGGAACCCCAGCTTAGATACTGGAAGGGGTCATAGTTGTGACCCTGTTGATGGTTTAGGAGATGATGAGGAATACAAGCGTTAATTGGGGAATATTTCTTGGAATATTCTCTTGGATATTAATTTCATCATTAGTGGGTAGTAATCGGTTGGGACACATTATGAATACGCAGGCGGAGAGCCGCGTCAATGTAGTGTAGCTGCCCACGTCTTGGACGCATCCATCGCACTATGTCTTTTTCCATTGTGCCATATTCTCACATTATCATAGTGTTTGTCACATTGATTGAAAGCCACTACATGACTTTCCTTGCACCCTGGTTCCAATCTTTGAATGCCTTTATCTCTGTTGGAGTAGCGTTCTCTTCAGGAAATTTTAGAGGCTCCTTATTATCTCCTTCAACAGTCCCAAAATCCTTTTCACATCAATAAATTAGTCATTCTGAACTTCCATGCATGGAAGTTGTTCTTGTCAAGATTATCAGGCTTACAACAATCAAAATCTATAAATAAACAAATTTTGTATGTAACTTGTAACACAACAATTTTGTATCTGCACACCTAAAATGCACTACTGCACTACAAGAACTAGAATTCAGATAGAGATAGTTCCAAACCAGTACTTCCTAGAAGTGCCCGAAAACACCTTGTAATGGCCAAATGGAGACCGGAATGTAAATTTAGCCATAAAGTTCAGTATAAAGTACCCTGCACAATATAGGTATCTCCGCACATGTGTACCTCTTCCTTTACCTTTGTAGCTTCCTTTGCTTGTTATCACTTAGCTTCTTAGCCTGAACTAGGCTTTGATACCATGAAAAGATTGGGGGAGGAGAGAGATCTTGAGCTCTTGTAAGAATACACACGGACACAAAAATGGAGAAGACAACACAGAGATGGAAGGGTGAAATATTATTCTACTTGTTGCTCTCAAAAGAGGTATAGAAGAACAACATTTGGAAAAAGTATTCTCACTTCTTCAAGAGAATCAACTCTATGTTAATCCTGATAAGAGAAATTTCTTTCCAGAGGAAATTGAATACTTAGGACATATTATATCTATTGATGGTATTTGAGTAGACCCCAAAGATAAGATACTATGCAATCTTATCAGGCCATGCTCTCGGTGGCTGCTTCAAGCCATACAAGTGAATGCTTAGCATTTGCCATATGATGAAAGCCAATGGTGATAGAATACTGTGCAATCTTATCATGCCATGCTCTTGGTGTCTGCTTCAAGCCATACAAGTTTGGGTGACTCAAATCCTCATAACCAGGTGACTGGTCCAAATATACTTCTTCTTACAACTCACCATGTAAGAATGTATTCTTTACATCCATCTGATGTCAAATCCAACCTTTTGATGCATTCACTGCAATAACAACCCTCACAGTTGCCATCTTGACAATGAGGTTGAATGTCTCCTCATAATCCATGTCGTAAGTCTGAGCATAACCTTTAGCAACCAATCTCGCCTTGTACCTGCTAATGCTTCCATTTGAGTTGTGCTCCACTTTGTAGACCCACTTACATCCAATAGCCTTTTTACTCTCAGGCAAGGGCACCAATTCCCATGTCATATTTGCATCCAATGTAGTCATTTCTTTATCCATGGCTTTCTTCAAATATGCATGCTCAACATCCTTAAAACATGTAAGTTTAACCTTCTACACAACCTTTGCTATGTATGCATAATGGTGAGCTACATAACCATCATATGTCAATCTTTGAGCAGGGTTTTTAACCCTCGTTGACTTGTGTGGTCCTGGATCAGTCCCTTAGGCTTCCTTGCACACTATGTGTCCTAATAGTACCTAGAATTCCAAACTACTCATCAAGGCTCTGCTCTGAGCCATTAGACTCTCCACCAACATAATGCCCTGTTGAAATGTTAGTCATACCAAGAGATTCATCAACCTTCTCTTTACCTTTATGTGATGCACTTGTTGAACTGTAAGACTGATTTCTTGATGCAGCCTACCACTCCATGGTCTATCAACATTAAGGCATGCTCTTCTCAACCATCAATGCACGAGCAACTTGTGAAATGTGTCTATTCTTCCTCTTAGTAACACATTTTATTTTTGCGAAGTGTACCTACATGTGAATTGCCTTTGAATTCCATGCTTTCTCAAGTACTCACTAAAATCATTAGATAACTACTCTTCCCCCCTCAATCTGACCTTAGGTACTTAACTTGTAAATTTGTTTGCTTTTCAACCAACATTCTAAAATTTTAAAAAACAAACCTATTTGCTTTTTAGCCAACATTCTGAAATTCTGAAAGTGAGTAAACACTTCACTTTTCTCTTTCATGAAATAGACCCACATCTTCCTTGTGTGGTCATCAATGAAAGATACATAGTAATGACATCCTTCCATTGATGGCGTCTTTATCGCTCCCCATACACTTGAGTGCACCACATCAAGTGCTCTCTTACCTACATTCTTGTTATGTGGAAATACATTCTTTGTTTTCTTCCCAAACTGACATGCTTCACATGCCTTATGCATTCCATACACCTTAAACTTTGGCAAACCTATAACAATTCCTGAATTTTGCATAGGCTTCAATTGCTACTCATTCACATGACCAATATGTTTGTGCCAGATATCTATATCGACCATAACACCTATACCTTGTGCAAACATAGCAACTTCCACCCCAAAGTAAACATCATGCCCACTCTTTTGCCCTTTGCAACCAAATGAAATTTGTTCTTAAAGTCCTCAACATATCAACCCTCAAGGTTAAAGCATACTTGTAAACCCTGCTCAATCATCTGGCCAACAAAAACCAAATTATTTGTTATGTTAGGCACCTAAAGTATACCAGCCAAA
Source organism: Cibotium barometz (assembly GCF_041138505.1). Classification (NCBI taxonomy): domain Eukaryota; kingdom Viridiplantae; phylum Streptophyta; class Polypodiopsida; order Cyatheales; family Cibotiaceae; genus Cibotium; species Cibotium barometz. The sequence goes on from NC_141070.1 coordinate 48,844,655, forward strand.
TATCTCATCTTGCCATCCTATATAGCCAATGGCACATTCCCAATGTGAGTAACAGAATAAGCCATGTCATCTTGTTGCTCACATTCCCAATGTGAGTAACATGATAAGCCATGGCATCTCACATCATCATTTGTGGATACATCTACATTCATCACTCAATTTAACATGATGAGCCATGGCATCTCACATCATCATTTGTGGATACATCTACATTCATCACTCAATTTAACATGATGAGCCATGGCATCTCACATCATCATCGTTTGTGGATACATCTACATTCATCACTCAATTTAACATGTGTTACATAACAAATAGATGCTCACATCTATCTTCAGCCTGCTTACTTAAAGATACATAATTGTTTTGTTTGTAACTTGCTACTTTTTATGTCATTCTACTTTGCGATATTTTGCTATAAAGTGACATGATTTGCTATAATAAAAGAAATCCGATCTCGATTGTTATCTTTCTCTGGCTCCCCCTGCCTTGAGACTAGCCTCTTCCACTTGTATGGTGTTTGCTACTACTGCTGGCTGTAAATCATGGCTGTAAATCATTGAATTGCTACTGTCCATAATTTTGATTTCCAAAATGACCACGACCTTGGCTTTTACTATATGATGACACGGATACACTTCTAGGAAAATAGAGAAAATAGAGACTTGTAAGAAATATATTATTCAACCCAAATAACTCATCAAAAACCACAAGTTCATAACAATTAAATAAATAACATGAAAAATACTTAGCTCATGAAAGCATGGGTGCAATCTTGCCCCCTCATGTGTGTGGCCTCTCCCCACACATGAGTATTTACGTAATTTCATTTCAAGAATGAGCCATAGCCTCTAAAAATACAAAAAGGTGATCTTAGACAACCATCTTTCATCTTCATGAGAATGATTTTGAAAAAAGTCATCAAGGATTTGATATATTGATTTCTAGTACGAGTCAACGTAATTTTTTGGTTAGTGATAGTATCTAGAATCAAAACTTCTTCCTCACCCTCAATAAGAAGTGGATCCTCATACACAGGATGAGTGGGAAGTGATCCCCTGAAATTTTAAGCAAACTCACATGAAATGAGTTATGAATCTGCCAATGAGAAGGTAATTCTACTTTGTAAGCAACGTCATTAATTTTGTGAATCACCTTAAAAGGTTCATAAAATCTTAGGGTAAGCTTAACAGCTGGGAATTTCTCAACACTTAAGTCTGCGTTTCTTAATTCCCAAAAGTATATAATCTCCAATTTCAAAAGAGAAAACTTTACGCTTGCGGTTTGCTTTCTTAATAAATTTCTCTTCAGCATGTGCAATAGAATGTCTTACATCATTCAAAATGCTACTAAAGTTGATTGTGAATTGATTAGTAGCTTCAATTTTGTGGGAAATTCTAGTAGTAAAAATAGGCAAAGCTTTTCCATACACAATTTCGAAAGGTGCTCGACCGATAGCCGAATGAGGAGTATTATTGTATGCAAACTGCAAAAGATGGATCCATTTATCCCATGAATTAGGTTGTTGGGCAATATAAGCTCTGAGTAGATATAAGATAGTACTATTGGTGGTAACTTTATTTTATCCATTTGTTTTCGGATGGAAAGCGGTGAAGAAATCTTAGTGCCTAAGTTGGAGAAAAGAGTGATCCAAAAATCTAAAGTCTCTATTAGAAACAATGACTTTGGGAAACCTGTGATGCACAAAGATTTGCTTAATAAACATAATCGCGGCCTATTGAGAAGTTAATGTTTTCTTACAAGGTAAGAAATAGACTTATTTACTTAAATAATCCACTATAGTCCAAATCCAGAGTCTTTATCAGAAATAATGACTTTTGGCACAAAGATTTGCTTGTTAAACATAATTGTGGCTTGCTGAGAAGTTAATGTTTTTTTACAAGGTAAAAAATAGACTTGTTTACTTAAATGGTCCACTATAGTCCAAATCATGTCGTTAATGGATGTAGTAGGCAAACCCATGATGAAGTCCATTGATATATGTTCCCAAGTTTCATTAGGGATTGGTAGAGGTGTGAGAAGTCCTTGGGTCTTACATTTATAGCTTTTAATTTTTTGAAAAACGAAACATTCAGCCACAAATTTTGCTACATCTTGTTTAAGATAAGGCTAAAAGAATTCTTTAAACACTAATTGTAAAAAGTAGAAGAAACACCTCGATGACCCATGTATGGTGGTTGATGCATTTCCTCTATTATATATTGTCCGAAAGATTGTGTAATAGATAATATCTTCGAAGCTAATAACAAAAGCGTTTCTTTGTTCGAGTCTCAGAACAAGCTTACTCATTTCTAACCCTAGCTCAAAAAACAAAACAAAAGATAATATCTTCTAAAAGAAAAGGTAACCATCATGGCAAGTGTGTTTGTGCTTACAAGAGCTCAAGCCCTCTCTCCTTGATCTTTTCAGATAGCCTTACATTATTGGTGAATGTAAAGGTAAGGTTTATGGATAAAAAGATCGCTCAACAGGATGGGGAGAGTGGTGAAATAGGTGGGGCGAGATATGCAATAGGATTTGATAGGCAACTTGGATTTTCTTAAGACATTTAGTTTAAATTTTTGGCCTTTGGTGGGAAGGACCAAATTTGAAACATTGAAAAGTTATGACATATTTAAGATCATTATATGTACCAATTTTGTGAAAGGCTTTAACACAAGGTTCATAAGGTTATAATATAGATATTATAACATTAACTTGAAACTCGAGAAGGCACTAGTAGTGTTGGTGATATTTCTCATTTCGGCATGGTTTTTCCAATCTAACCATTACACACTAAGCCAACATAGCCTCAAGCATCTTCAAAACAAAACAATAAGAGAGAAGACAAAAAAATGCACAATTCTCCTTTGATAAATGTTTAGAATTCCTAGTTATAATGATGAAATATAATGACCATTTGCTTATCTAAATGTTTTGGATGCCCAAGTGACATCATTTTTACTATGAGAAATGGGCTTTCTAGAATAGTTGTGACCATTTGTACATCAAAGTGTTTTGGATGCCCACGTGATGTCATTTTCATAGTGAGAAACATAAAACAATGGGATTTCTAGCTATTAAAAACTCTCTTTTTTGCCAAAAGCAATGAGAGGCCATTTTAGAAAAAGTGGATTGCTGGCAAATGTCAGAGAAGGATGCAGCCCGTGTTGTGCCCTAGGTGTGTTAATTGGCTGATGCATAAGAAATGTGCAATGCAATGGGCGAGGGGAGAGGCCTCAGGTAGGTGGTGTGAATTTTGATGGCCCTTTAAGTGGACTATGGCACTTGTCGAGGCCCCAAAAGTAAAAACCCTCCCAAGGATCAAGCAAATGAATAAAAAACCCTAGTCATAACCTCCCTAGGGTAGAGGGGCCATATTAGTGACATGTAACAAAATTTCAATGCAAATGCTATCTTCCACGAGGCACCATGCAACACTAATTTTTGAATTTTTCAATGAAGTTCTCTTTGTCGCAAATGGACCGATTACTAATTTTAGCATTAGTTGTAGGAATATTCAAACTATTAAAACTGTGTAACCCAAAACAGTGACACATCCAAAATACCTCCAAGCCTTGGCCGCGTTAGACGTGTTTTAAGAGTGTATATAGCTACATAATTAATTTTTATTAACTTCAATAACGTGCTTGCTAACCACGAGGCATAGGTTAATCCATTGCAAATTTTAACAAAATCTACAATTGCCACCATGAGGCATAGATTAAAATTTAAAGCAAAGTCATTGTCAACAATGCTAATCTTGTTAGCTTTAGATTTTGGAATGATTTAGGGTAATCTTAGCATTAGTTTAAGATGGGCATTTTTTAGTGTTTTCCTTCTTTTGACACCATAATACTTTTAGGAAGGGTAATCAAGAGTTAACTTTTCAATTGACAATTTTCTTCTTTTGACACCACAATACTTTTAGGAAGGGTAATCAAGAGTTAACTTTTGGCCATTGGATGGGAAGATGGCTGTTGGTATGACTCGTGAGACTAGCTCAACTCAGTTCTAATTCTATAAGTTTCGTGAGGCATACAATAAGTTATTATTAAAAAACTAACCTCGTTAGGTATAGATTTTACAATCATTTAGATTAACCTTAGCACTAATTTTAGATGTGCATTTTAAAGTGTTGCCTTTATTTTAACACCTCCTTAATTTTACAATACTTTTATTTGGAAGAGTAAATCAAGAATTAAATTTTCAATTGACAAATTCATTTTTTATGATGGCCTCCTTTAGAGAATGGGTTAGAGGCCATTGGATGGGCAAATGTTGGTCAAATCATATCATTGATTTAGAGTAACCTTACTACCTAGGTTGGAGGGCAGTGGATGGGTAGATGGCCGTTGAATCCTACCGTTGGGACTGTGACTCATGACTAGTTTGGCTTAGTATTTATGTTATAGTGCCACAACACATACATTTATTTTTTAAGTGAATATCAAGTTATTATCAACAAAAATGACCTCGTTAGCTATAGATTTTGCAATCATTTAGATTGACCTTAGTAGTAGTTTTAGATGTGCATTTTTTAGCATTGACCTTCTTTTGACACTTGTTTTGAAACTTTTTTTTGAAAGGGTAAATCAAGAATTAACTTTTCAATCGACAATTCTCTTTTTATTATAGCCTTCATAGAATGGGTTGGAGGCCGCTAGATGGGCGGATAGGTGTCAATTTTTGTTGTCTAAGTGAAGGCTTAAGGCATCGAGGTGAAGTTAATTTTTTAAAAAAATTGGATCCGTCTTTGGAAGGCGATTTGTCTGGAAGCATGCATCGATCGCATTTTGGAGACTTCGGCGGATGCAGGTTAAAAAAGCCTAGTGCGTCACATTTTCAGACTAGGCAATAGCCCCGTGCGAGAGAGAGAGAGAGAGAGAGAGAGAGAGAGAGAGAGAGAGAGAGAGAGAGAGAGAGAGAGAGAGAGAGAGAGAGAGAGAGAGAGAGAGAGAGAGAGAGAAACGAACCTTGAAGGATAAATTTAAAAAATGAATATATATTGGCTTGCCATGGGCCCTAGTGATCAGTTCCTTTTTTTTGGCTAAGAAAAAAAAATCATAAAAAGTAGTGGGTCATTTTAGTTCATCATGCTTTTTTTAATCATGGCTTTTTGTGGGTGGTTTATTGGCCTTTCTTTTTCTATTGTGGCTGAAAGGATTGCGAAGATCACTCTCTTTTTTCGAGCCCAACTAGCCAAAAATGCGCGTAGCTATGGAAAATAAGCGAAAAAATGCTCTCTTTGCTTAGGAAAATAAGCCCAAAATGTTCGCTTATTATTAGAGGCTTTATAAAGGAGGCTAAGATTAGGGTTGCCAGAGGCTTTATAAAGGAGGCTAAGATTAGGGTTGGAGGCTTTATAAAGTGCCGCGGCTCCTCCACCCACACTTGGGGTTGCGTGAGCTTGTGCCTCTCTCTGTGATGTTATGTCTCCAGCCACACTTAGGGTCGCGCCCCCTTCTGCCTCTCTCTATGATGTTATGCCTCCAGCCACACTTGGGCTTTGTGTGTGATGTGAATCAAGAAATCTCATGGGCACGTGTCTCTTTTAGGGGCGGGCTGATGCTAACTGCTCTACTGAGGCATTCATGCGGATGACGCTTTGATTTTTTATCTCCATGGGCCTTGATGTTGATGCGTCCATGTTAGGGGCGGCCGATTTACTTCACTGCTCCTACTCATTTCGGAGAGAGAGAGAGAGAGAGAGAGAGAGAGAGAGAGAGAGAGAGAGAGAGAGAGAGAGAGAGAGAGAGAGAGAGAGAGCACAGAGTTTCAATAGCTTTTTAGATCGATTTTTTTTTCTTCCATCATGACGCGTCAATGTTGCTGAGGCCTTGGTGCCTATAATGCTTTTAATTCGGTGGCTATGATGCTGTCAATTTACTGTTGCTACTCATTTCGTGCAAAGTGTGTGTGTGTGTGTGTGTGTGAGAGAGAGAGAGAGAGAGAGAGAGAGAGAGAGAGAGAGAGAGAGAGTAGAGTTTATTAGATGGATTTTTAGATCGTTTTCTTTTTGAAGATTTTTAGTTGTGCTTAGCCATCAATATCGTCTATAAATTTTTCGTTGTTACTTCGAGCAATTGACCATTGCAGATGGTCCAACCTCAATGGATTTGGCATCTGTAAGTCTCTTCAATGCTTAATTTCTCCGTACTTTTTTTGTAAGTGCCTCACAAGAAGCTTGCATTGCAGCTTACCACATTGCACCAATTAACTATTGACCACATATCACAACACCAACCACATTGCACCAATCAACTATAGACCACATATGGACAAATAATAAGAGCATCAATGCAAAATTTGGAACCAACTACTCTTACTGGTCAGATCTTTCAATTCTCTACATGCTCACACCAAACGAATTAGCACTCTCCTTGTAAACTTCATCCTGCTACACCCGATTCAACCTGTCATTCACTGCCCCCTGCAACTTCCCAGCCCCCCTCCCCCTTCACCACTTCTTGTAAGCCTACCCATCCAGCCAATCACTCAACCACCTCAATATCAAACTCTACATCACAATCCTTTTTCCAATCCCATCCACCATACGCCTTGTAAAAACTCCTCTTCTAATATAATCTCATTTTTCTTTAGTCCATTTCCAAAACATTGTTTGCTTTATTTTACATAGTATCCCTAACATTAAGTACAAAAAGGCAGGCCATCTTAAATTCTTTAAGTTATCTATATAACTTTCAAGATAAATAAATATCTTTGGAATACACCATCTTTGAGGGGGGAAGCTAAACTGAAGAGGAACCTGGAAGTTCAGTCCACTCCTTCAGAATCCTTTCCAGCGACAGCTTCCTTCCCCTCCTGGCTACAGCGCAGACAGTCCATGACTGTCACATGCCCCGCAACTCCTGTCTTCTGCTCTCCCTCCTCTTTCGATTTCCCTGGGAGACGAGCTTCTCCAAATGTAGCTCTTTACTCGCCACTCCATCCCTCATCACCAGCAGCAGGATGTCCGCTTACTTTCTCTGCATCAGTCTCCAATCCGAGATTCCTTGTCTCTCGGACAGGGCAGCACCGCATGAAACACAACAGAAGGGTTGTGGTAGTCGGGGCAAGAAGCTTTCCATTGGATTCCGACGAAGAAGGAGACAGCGATGGCGATGGAAGATCAGAAGTCAGGCGGTTTGGAGGTGGAAGAAGTGCGACTCAGAAGGCAGCGAATTTTGCAAGGGGGAATGTGCAGGAGCTTGCGGAGCCACCTGCAAGGGCCAGGGTTTCCTGGACGTCGCAGGATCAGGTTTCTCGGTTACCTCAGAAGAAGCAGAATATGGCTTCGTGGTCACCTGAAAAGCATCAAACCAGGGCTTCCTGGTCATCTGAGCATCAGCACACAGCTTTCTGGCCATCTCAAAATCAGCACAGGGACTCCTTTTCATCTCAGAATCAGCATAGGGCTTCCTTCTCGTCTCAGAGTCAACCTAGAAACTCCTGGTCACCTGACAAGCAGCAGACTAGGGTTTCTAACCGTATAGTTTCTTCACTATCTCAGAATCAACCTTCGCGACTCCACAATAAGTTCTCCGTATTTGAACGTGTCACAGAACCAGACATATTTCGGCTTTCTTCCAACAATGGTGCTGCTGCACCCTTTTTGTCTGCAGAGGAAGCAGATGCTTCTTCAAAGTTTAGCAGACAAACACCATCATACAGTAGAGGTCTGAAGCAGAGAGTTCAAAACTCCCAGCTTAGCTTCCAGAACTCCCAGCAAGAGCGCTCTGTTGGTGACGGCAATCCTCAAAAGGGGTCCATCTTTACATCCAAGCTGGAGGAAATATTGTCAAACTTTAAGAAGAAAGATAGTTTATCTCAACGGAGTAGCTTCATTGAAGGCCTGAATGATGAGGGAACAAGAGATAATGATGCCCCATCACCTTCACAAAATCCTTCACATGCAGTTCGGGGACACCAAGGTAACATGGCACCAGCCAATAGTGTTTGGAAACCTTCAAGAAAAGACATGCAAGGTGCAAGGAATACAGCCTTCAGCCTTCAAACTTCTGTTGAGGAGGCCTACAGGAACGATGCCAGAAAGAACAGGCAAATCCAGTATGAAGAAGGAAGATTTTCTTCAATGACTTATGCAGAGGAAAGGCAAAGTGACCTTGGAAAAGGGAGGTCTTCTACAAAAGGAAAAGAAAATGCAGGAGGAGACCAGAAAGCAGGGACTGCACCTATTAACCTATTTACTAGTTCCCCTCCTGTACCCTGGGAAGCCGACAGAGGGTACTCATCAGCTTCTAAGTCGCATATCTCAATCAGAAAAGGGAATGCTAATCTGTCAGTCCGGCGCATAGCTACTTCTATTGGTTCTCGGTCCAGCCCCTCTCGATCATCAGTTCTTGGCAGGAACCCAAAAGACTTAAAGCCTGATCCACAGGCTGGAAGAGGGAGTACTCGTGTCTTGAAGTCCAGTGGAAGAGCTAAACAAACCGAACCATGGTTCAAGAATAAGGAGGGCAGTGAGATGCGTGGCTTACTGGAGCTGGAAGAAGATGAGGGTACAAGTCAGCTTGGTTTTCGAAAGTCACACACTGAAAATTCTGTAGAGCCGGTGGAGAATGTTGAATTTGACTGGACCGATTCAGATACTGACGATGATGCAGATAATGTCTTGTCCATCCCTTCAGATGCTGAAGATGATGTGGCTACTAGTTTTAGCTCTGGTGCAAGGTTCCCCCATGGCATGAAATCCAATCAGCCAGCATCAGGGACTAACTCTAACAATAGCTCTTCTGCAATCCCTTGCATGGGTGTGAACACTGCTGTCTCTGGGTCTTCTGATGGTGGAGACAGCGATAGAAGTGCAAGTTGGCATAACCACAGTCTACCAGATCTCCCTTTTGAATTTCAGTACAGCTATTCAGAGACCCCGAAAGCACCAATCATACGCTACCGGGAGCCCCCATATTCTCCATTCGGGCCCACCACGATGGATAGACCGTGGACCGGGCGTGCGCCTCTGAAGCAAAGCAAGAAGAAGCTGCCAGAGTTCGATTCTTTCAATCCACCACCAAGAGGAAAGAAAGGAATTAAGTTTGTTCAAGACCCAGGTCCTTATCCCGAAGGCCAAGGCCCAAATCCATCGAAGTCAAGGGAGGAGATCATCGGAGAGCCTTTGACAAAGGAGGAGATTGTATATCTTGTGGAGAAATGCCAGAGTGAACGCCGTCAACTCAATCTTGGTATGGTTTGGAACTCTACTAAACTATGCATAGTGCAGGCTTTGTTTGCCCAGCCATGGATTTTGCCTGTTGCAAAGTAGTAGTTGAATGCTTGTGTTTTATATCATGGAAATATGATTGTCTGAGAGGTCAATGAGGCGGTGAAAAATGTTATAAAAGTTAGAAGTGGTGAGAGGTTAAGATTAAACTATATGAATCATACTGTGAGTGTTTTGGAGTAAAGGGTTGGTAGGCCATGGGGAGTGGTAAGAGGTTAAGATTAAGTTATATGAAGCATAATGTGAGTGTTTTGGAGTGAAGGGCTGGTAAGACATGGGGAGTGTGGGGAGGTGTAGCCAAGTTGGTGAGGGTTAAGGCCACATTTGGTTCTTGTGGGGCCGCCTCTGTCATGTGCACATGTTAATCCGGTGCTATGTGAGCATGCATCTTACTTGCAGCCACCTAAAGGGTAAGGTTAGAGGTGGTATATGGGCAGATTGGAGTAGTTTTGGCATCACAACACGCACCCAAAGTGCCCAGGACATGCATCAATGGTTCAGACATACATTGGGCACAATATGAATATGTTTGATGATATTTTGGGACCTGAAAAGGGCTGGCCAACCAGCATACGACTTGCCATCAAATCACGATATAAAGAGCTGCCATCAAATCCCTATGTAAAGGGAGGTCAATGGTCATTCTTCATCCATTCAAGCATGTGAAAGGCAAGTGTCATGTGCACACATGGACATGGCTGATCTCCAGGCTAATCCCTGCTTTGGGCAGCAGATAAACAGTAGGCTTAGGGCACTAGCAAGGCTCGGGAGCATGCAGAAGAATCCCTCTAAGGTCAGGCTAGCAGTCAGCATAGTGGACAATGTTGGAGAATGTACAGGCCAAAGCATAAACAAGACGAGAGATTGTAGACAGAGCTTGTGGACAAAATCACCTTTTATATTAGCTTGAAGCTTTACAATGGCAATTGGCCAGCAAGAGAATGTTGAACTTGTGCAAGGGATTGGATGAATAAAGTGAGAAATGGGGGAACTCCTTATATAGTGCATGCATGACCTGGCCGACTGCACTAAAGCAGGCTGACCAGCTCACAACCTACTAAATAAAGGAGAAATACAATAAACGTTCAATAAATGGTACAGCCGAATTACACAGAGATGCATAAATTCTAACACTCCCTCTGCAGTTCATAGTGTGCAAGAGTCGGAAGAAGATAAGCCGATGAAGATGCAACCATGGACCCTCCAGTACCGCGAATACTGGAATCATCTTGGAGAGAGCACCTACCAACCTATATCCTCAAAACAGAATGCCACCACGAACAACAAGGAACTTTGTTTGGCCACGAATTCCCACACAAGTTGTTAGCACATTCATCCCCAGATTCTGCTCATTTATGGTGCCCATTTGGTCGCTTTTGCATGGCCCTTGCTTGTGGGCTGGCCACCCCTTTTTCTAGTATTTTTCTGGGATTTTTCCCAGCTTTTCTGGCATTTTCCAGTCGGCCTGTCCAGTAGCTCTAGTTGGCCATATTTGCAGCTCCAGTCGGCCAGCTTACCTCTACTATAAATAGTGGGTGCTGGCCTCTCATCATTCATTCAGTCTTGTACATATTTTCTCCCTCACTTATGAGACTTGTAGTGTCTTGTCACGTGCATCCCGCACTTGGATGCCACGTAGACATTTCTGTACAGAAGGTGCAGGACCTGGGATGGTGAACTGGTCCCATGTGAGCCCAGTCCGGGACGAGTCAGCCAGGGATCCATCTCAGTCGTCCGAGGTCACGTGTGCATTGTCCTGCACATGAGTCCAAGGTCAGGTGTGCACTGTCCTGCACATGAAACAGTGCCAGTCCGCGCTGTGAGTCTCCCTCTGGAATGATGTCAGATGTTCTGTGTGTCTAGTTTGCAACTGGATGCCAGACCTCTGTGGGCATATAGGTTTGCATGTAGAGATGGGGCCAGCCCATAGGGCTACCCCAGTGCGAAGAGTTGCACCCTTAGTGTGGGCATGGGGGAGGTGTAGAACCACCCCCAAGGGGCCAGGAGGGCCCAAGCTGTGCCCACCAGCCATGGCATGGGCTGGAAGGGCTGTCGGCCAGCTTTAATGCTGCTGGTTGGACAGGCAGCCGACAGGGTTAGAAACCCTACCCAGCAGGTCGGCCAGGTGTAGGGGCAGTCCCACACCCATGCGCAGATGTGCCCAGCAGCCTGGTACTGTTCCAGCAGGCATGCGCAGAGTGGGCAGCATATTGCATAGTGTGAAAGCACATAATTGCTAAAATACCTAGTCGTGGGGCTTTATGAAGCTGGCCGACTGAATGATAAAGGGAGTATAAATACTCCAGCTTAGAATCAATGAAGCCATCTCATAATTCACCAAGTGCTCCAAGCAAACAAGGGCCAGGACAGCCAAGAAGTTGCTAACGCAAAGGGGTGAATGACTGAAGGTCAAGGGCAGGATTTTCCAGCCAAGAAAAGGTCAAGTTTTCTGTATTTGTTTTCAGATTTACATCATTCTAATAAAGCAAATACACCATCCGTGGTGGGGGCCCTACAGAGGGTAATTGGGACCCAATACTGTGTCCTCTCCATCTCCCCCTTCTCTCTCTATTTTTTGCACATCTCCTTTCAGTTTGTGCGTTAATTCCGTCGCGAAAAGAGTGCTGATTTCTGAGTTTTGAAGTACCGATCCTTCTCCGAAGCTTCCGCATATTACAGTGGTATCAGAGCCTACTTCAAGGACAAAGATTCAGCAAAGAAAACCAGAAAATTTTTTCGCTCGTGTGGTTGGTTTTTAGACGCCGGTGGACTACCCCTTTCGGAGTGACTCCTGTCCCTCGAAGGACGGTTGGTTTTTAGCCTCCGGAAGCCTCTGGAAGTCTCCCACACAGATAGTGGATGGTCAGATTGCGTTCCGGAAAGGAATTGCATTTTCCCGCTATGGCGAGTTTCGGCGACGAGAGAGAACCAAAACCATGGGACCAGAGTGCACCAGGCAGCCCAGCTAGGGCACCCGGCTTGAGTGTCACAGACATGTTCCAGCAGATGATGCGAGCAATCGCAGACCAGACAACCAAGTTGGATGAGCAGAAGGCGCGGATTTTGGCTCTGGAGGAGCGTTCTCGCTCTCCAGCGTCGCGTTTTCCATCTCCTCCTCCCTCTCCTTCCATATCCCAGATACCAGATCCTTGTCACACGGACCCTCTCACGGGGTCACAGCCGCAGCCAAGCTCCTTGCTTGAGATGCAGATGTGTGCATTGGAGATTCGACAACGAGAAGACGACGCCATGCGACGAGTGGAACACGAGCGTTACCTCAGAGCTTTGGACGCCAGATTGACACCGGCGGCGCCCTCGAATCATTTTCCCGAGAAAATGAATTTCAGTAAGTATAATGGTAAACTCGATCCCACTACTCTTTATTCATAGTTACATCAATTTGAAGCTTACTTTGCCGCAGTTAGGAAACAGATACTGACAAAGTGATCTTAGCTAGTTGGTACTTGGAAGGTGAGGCCATTCCTTGGTGGACTTAGTGGGCTCATGCCCACACCAGAGCAGGTATGGCAGCTTATGTGTGGGACGAGTTCGTCCGCGACCTTAAGCAACGGTTTCTACCGCCCCACTACCTTGAGCGACTCGAAGACGAGTTCAGGGGAGCGCGTCAGAACGCGCAACCAGTCCTTCAGTTTGCCAATAAAATTTCGACCTTGTGTCTGCAATTAGGCTTATTTGATACGGACAAGAAAGGGCAGTTTTTGTATGGCCTGGACACGCAAATCCAATGGGAGGTGCGTATGTTTAGGCCAGCCACCTTTGAGGACGCACTCTCGCTTGCGCAGAGTGCAGAAATGAAACACAATGGTGGCAAGCCCAAGACTTCCCAGCCGGCTTCTCCCAAGGCTAACGCCTCGGGGGGCAAAAGCCAGAACCAGACGGGGTCTTCCCCAGGACAGAGCCCGGGAGCCTCTGGCTCCAAGAACTCGAACAATGCGTCTAAGCTTACTCCAGACCAGAAAGCGGAGGCAGGCAAGACAGGTGGCAAGTTGAGTGCTGAGGAGCTTTCTCAGTACAAGGAGGAGGGTAGATGTTTCTTTTGTCACACAAAAGGACATACTTCTCGGGATTGTCCGAAGAAGCCTCCAAAGGCCGCCGCCGCCTCCACAGCTTCCGTGGTGAGCACAACTCCCACACAGACCCCAGCGGCTACCCCTAGTTCTTCAACCCCCGGTGCTTCAGTTGGAGCAATTATTAGCCGGGAGCTCGAAGATAAGCAGAAGGGCGTCCATGACCAGGAGTATGAGCGCAACGAATTGCTCAAGTCCTTTGGCTACATAGGTGGCCAGAGAGTCGTCGTCTTGTTTGACAGCGGCAGCACGGAGGATGTGGTCACGGAACAGGCCGCTAGGCGTGCCCGTTTCGAGCTGACTCCGGTGGACAAATAGGTTGAGGGTTTTAGCACAGGTATGACAAGAAGCGTCAAGTATGAAGCTCTAGGTGCTAAGTTAGTGATTCAGGGCATAGAGTTTGTGCGTGACTTTATGGTTGCCCCTCTTGTAGGAGCAGACATAATTTTGGGTATCCAGTGGTTTCACAAGTTTCTTCCTGATGTCAAGTGGGACAAGCACACGTTCCAGATCGATCGGAATGTGTCAAACATCCCAGTGACCATTAAGTGTGAGCCAGGTATTCCAAACTTTCCGCTCATAAGCCACTTGCAGGCTAAGCGAGCAGTCAGGAAAGGTGCACAGTGTGCGATGATTTACATCCAGACAGCCCAGACGGTGGCCAGTGCTTCCGAGAAGTACTCGGTTCTCCATGAAAAGTTCCAGAAGATTTTTCTTCGGGGCAGTCTCCCTCCCCAGCTCCCCCCGTCCAGACCGGAGGATCACAAGATTGACCTCCTCCCAGGCTCGGAACCCCCGAGCAAGTTTCCGTATCGCCTTTCTAAGGCAATGGAATCGGAGTTGGACCGCCAACTCCAAGAATTGTTGCAAGCTGGCTTCATCCGCCCAAGCGTGTCGCCATTTGCAGCACCGATCTTGTTTGTCAAGAAGAAATATGGGTCTTCTCGGTTGTGTGTCGATTATCGTGCACTCAACAAGCTGACTATCAAGAGCATATTCCCGATGCCTCGAATTGACGATATTCTCGAGAGGCTGAATGGAGCTAAGGTGTTCTCTAAATTGGATTTAAAGAGTGGGTACCACCAGGTACGGATTGTAGAGGGGGACATCCCCAAAACAGCCTTCCGTATAGAACGGGCCCACTATGAATTTGTGGTCATGCCATTTGGTTTGACGAATGCCCCAGCTACATTTAACCGCATGATGATGCGTATTTTCCGGGAGTTGATTGGAGAGTGTGTGTTCATATTTCTGGACGACATACTCATATTTTCAGCTACAGTTGAGCAGCATGACATTGATGTGGAGAAAGTCCTTCAGTTGCTGGAAAGCAACGAGCTCTATGTCAATGAAAAGAAGTCAGAATTTTATCTGTTCCAGGTACATTACTTGGGATATATAATTAGTGCTGAAGGCATTCGACTGGATCCGGCTAAAGTGGCCAAGATTGTTAACTGGGAAGTACCTCAGACCGCTTATGACATTAGATCATTTGTGGGTATATGCCAGGCATATTCCACCCACATTGACAAGTTTTCTGATCTCTCGGCAGACCTTACCGATCTGCTAAAGGGAGTGAAAACAAGAAGGCAAAAGATTCGAATGACTCCACGAGCGTTGGAGGCATTCCAGAACCTCAAGGTGGCTTTGTCAGAAGCGCCTTGTTTAGCCCTTGCCTCGTGGGACGAACCATTTCAAGTGATTACCGATGCGAGTAACATCGCAATTGGAGGTGTATTGCAACAGAATGGTCATCCAGTAGCTTACATGTCTCGTAAGTTACTGCCCGCCGAAAAGAACTACTCAGTCTATGATCGTGAACTCCTAGCAGTTATTCAGGCCTTGAAACATTGGAAACATTTCCTGTATGGCCGTGACTTCAAGGTTCGCACTGACCATCAGGCATTGCGTTGGATTCAGACGATGCCAAGTGCACAGTGGAGTGATCGACAACACCGCTAGAGTCAGATATTCCAGCAGTTCGGTGGTATGATTGAGTACCTTCCAGGAAAGGCCAATCCAGTGGCCGATGCTTTGAGCAAGAAGGGACAAGTATCTGCGATTCAGACCACTAGACTTAACCTTGTTGGTACAGGACTAGAAGACATGAAGCACACGTACGCGGATTCCAAGGAATTCGGTACACAGTGGGAAGAGGCATTGGATGCCACAGGACCATGCCATTTTCTGATACGCGATGGTTCGCTTTTCTACAAAGGCCGACTATGTGTCATGAAATCATTCCGGGCAGCTCTTCTCCATGATGCCCATGACGCCATTACAGGTGGTCATAGGGGCATGAATTCGACTCTGGAGAAATTAGAACGGCAATACTATTGGCCAAAGATGAGGCGTGATGTGTTTACATATGTACAACGCTGTGACATTTGTCAAAAGGTGAAAGCTCCTCGTGGAAAGAAGATAGGGTTGTTACAGCCTTTGCCAATTCCTGAGGGTCCTTTCCAGGACATTTCAATGGACTTTGTCACAAATCTGCCTCCCAGTCCGAGTAAGCGTAATACGCAGTGTTTAACTATTGTTGATAGGTTCAGCAAATTTGTTATGCTTATTCCTTGCAGGGCCAATGTGACCGCCGAGGATGTTGCTCAGCTATTCATTCGGCATTGGTACCCGATTGGCGGGATTCCTAGGACCATAGTGTCAGACCGAGATGCCAAGTTTACCAGTCATTTTTGGAGGGCATTGTTTGATAATTTTGGTACTAAGTTGAATTCTTTTTTCTCTAGCATATTTTCTATTATCCCTTAAAAATAAGCATATTTTTCTATTATTTTCTATTGCATTCCACCCACAGACAGATGGCCAGACAGAGATATACAACCAGTTGGCCTTTGATGTGCTGAAGTGTTATGTCCACGATCAGCAAGGTAAGTGGGAATCGTTTTTGCCTTTAGTTCAAGCTGTTTTGAATGACTCTTTTTCTTCAGCTATTGGCAGGACTCCATATGAGGCAGCGTTTGGAAGGCCTTTCCAGTCCTTGTTAACCAGGACTTCGTCTTCAGTACCGGAGGCGAACAGAGTGACGGAGTCTTACCAGGAGATCCTAGAGTCCGTTAAAGACAGATTGGCTAAAGCGCAAGAGGCCTACACTCGACAGGCCAATAAAGACCAAAGGGACATGAAGTTTTCGGAAGGGGATTGGGTGTATCTTCGGATTATGAAGCAAAGATTGAAGCAAGTGGGCAAGCGATGCCCAAAGTTGTCTTTCAGGAGCTTCGGACCATTTCCCATCCGGAAAAAGATTAATGAAGTGTCTATGCAGTTAAAGCTACCTCCGAGTTGGACTATGCACGATGTATTTCATGTCAGTTGGTTAAAGCCATATGCAGGTCCACCCCCTTCAGAGGTCAAAGATGAAGCGGAACCAGACATAATTGATGAAGCAGAAGTAATGGTTCCAGAACAGATCCTTCTGCACCGTTTCAAGCATGGCTCAGGCCGAAGACTACGACAGTTTCTCACGAAGTTTCAGGACCGAGGAACTCATGAAGCGGTATGGCTCGACAAAGAATTCTTCGAAGACTATCCGGCATTATTGACGGATTATTTGGAGGCTATGCAGCTTCCGTCAAGTTAAGCAGAAGGGGATGTCACGTGCATCCCGCACTTGGATGCCACGTAGACATTTCTGTACAGAAGGTGCAGGACCTGGGATGGTGAACCACCCCCAAGGGGCCAGGAGGGCCCAAGCTGTGCCCACCAACCATGGCATGGGCTGGAAGGGCTGTCGGCCAACTTTAATGCTGCTGGACAGGCAGCCGACAGGGTTAGAAACCCTACCCAGCAGGTTGGCCAGGTGTAGGGGCAGTCCCACACCCATGCGCAGATGTGCCCAGCAGCCTGGTACTGTTCCAGCAGGCATGCGCAGAGTGGGCAGCATATTGCATAGTGTGAAAGCACATAATTGCTAAAATACCTAGTCGTGGGGCTTTATGAAGCTGGCCGACTGAATGATAAAGGGAGTATAAATACTCCAGCTTAGAATCAATGAAGCCATCTCATAATTCACCAAGTGCTCCAAGCAAACAAGGGCCAGGACAGCCAAGAAGTTGCTAACGCAAAGGGGTGAAAGACTGAAGGTCAAGGGCAGGATTTTCCAGCCAAGAAAAGGTCAAGTTTTCTGTATTTGTTTTCAGATTTACATCATTCTAATAAAGCAAATACACCATCCGTGGTGGGGGCCCTACAGAGGGTAATTGGGACCCAATACTGTGTCCTCTCCATCTCCCCCTTCTCTCTCTATTTTCTGCACATCTCCTTTCAGTTTGTGCGTTAATTCCGTCGCGAAAAGAGTGCTGATTTCTGAGTTTTGAAGTACCGATCCTTCTCCGAAGCTTCCGCATATTACATGTCTCTTGCTTGGGACTGTTTTGCTTCACTATATTCAGCATAGTTTGCTCCATCTCTCTCTCTCTCTTGCACTCTCTGTTCAGCACATTTTAGTGCCCCTTTGCTTCCGCTCTGTGCACTCTTTCATGGTATCATCGCTCCCGGTTTAGCAACCTCTTTGTTGCTGCCCCAGATTCAGCCCTGTTTTCAGCACCTTCTTCTCTGCGTTTTCTCACAGATCTGCAGCCCTTTACTACATTGCGTTTCTGGACTGAACCTGCTGGTCGCTTTGCTTTCAGATAGGCTTCATCAACTCAGCCATCAGGTACTTGTTGACCAGCGTTTTCTTTTCCACGTAGAGTTTGGGACTTTGGCGGCCTGTTTTCTTCAGGACAGCAGCCTTCTGTGCTGCGTTTTCCTCTCGAGTGGGCTTGCTCCTTTGCAGAGGGGGTCTTTGGTGTTGCAGGCTTTGGTGGCACTCTTGGTACCTGTGGAGGACACTTCTACTTCAGAGTTTGTGCATTTTTTCTTGAGATTGAGCCCAAGCTTTTGTGCTGGCTGCACCGACTTCTCTTCATAAGTTCTCTGAGTCTGCAAAGTTGGATGGTTCCAACTACACCCTATGGAAGGTGAAGGTGAAATCAGCCTTGCGTGGCGTGGATCTTTGGGATTGGCTTGTTACACCGGCCAATGCCACCCCTCCCACCCTTGCTTCCGGTGGTGCGACTCAGGCACATATTGATATTTGGTAGTCGAATGATTGACGCATTTTCTTCCGACAAGGATAAAGACAACAAATTTTCAAAGAATAAGGACATTGAATGTCATTATTGTGGCAAGAAGGGTCACAAGTCACCCCAATGTCATAAGAAGAAGCGTGTGGTGATGAAGCAACAAAGAACTCTTATTCTACGGCGGTGTCTCAGCCCAAGAAGGATGATGGCATCCTTCTCTTAGCAGGTACTCGGCGTATACTTGCTCTTGTGACTTCTCAGTCACAGTCTTGGATTGTTGATGGCGGTGCTACTGCTCATATGATCCCCATCGAGATTGGTTCGAGGACTTCACTGCCAGGTCTGGCGAGATCACTCTGGTGATTCTTCTGTGCCAGTGCATGGACATTGGACATGACACTATCCCCATCTTCCGTTCTAAAGGTACTTCTCTGACGTTCTGTATATTTCAGATTTGGCTTTTAACCTTTTGTCAGTGAGTGATCTTACAGCTCAGGGTACAGAGGTGATCTTTTCTCGTTATGAGATTACCATTCGTGATAAGGCGACTGGTAGCATCTTGGCTCAGGGAGTCCAAGATAGTGGTCTCTACAAGTTGACCGCTTTGCTTTCTTTTGGTTTTTCTTCTGCTCTTTGGCATGCTCGGTTTGGCCATTTGAGTTATCAGCTTCTGTAGCGAGCTTCGAAGGATGGGTTGGTTGAGGGATTACCGACCATCGAGGCTCCGTCTTCTACTTGTTCCTCTTGTTTACAAGGAAAGCAACTGTCAGAATATGCAGCGGAGATGATGACCAGATCTGGGAACTCAAGAGCAAAAAACGCATGCAGAAAAACAACACGAGAGAGAGAGATGTAGGCGTGTAACTCTGCTCTGATATACACAAGAAGATCCCGAATATGATACACTGAGTGGTATGGGGGTGGGGGCCTATTTATATGCCCCCACATGTGCAGTCGGCCTGCTGTAGGCAGCCGACTGGCCCTGAGAACTCCACGACCAGCACACATCTCCAGTCGGCCAGATCATCAGCAGTTGGCCACCTCCCAGATGCAATCGTGGACCAGTTCAGCAGTCGGCCAGCACATGGGCTGCCTCCCAAGCCACAGAAAAATGGAAAAAAATAGGGGAAAAATGCGGGGAGTGAGGAAAAATGATAAAACACCTGATAAGGGCGGGCATACCCACAACAAAGACCCTAGTGTATAAATCTAGACAGGAGATGACTTCTAACACCCCCTCTCAGCTCTTGGCTGTGTAACCAACCACTGGGAGCTGGGGTGCCGCCTGAGCAAATCCTGAGATAGCGACTTCGTGAAGAGGTCCACCGTACTGTCCTCCGTCGAACAGAACTCCAGCAAGATGTCATCAGCAACGATCTTTTCACGAACAAAGTGCCTCTGGATGACCATGGGTTCTGCCAGTGGAAGCCCAAACCTGCCATGCAACCTCTGCATCTTCACCACCTCACAAACAGCATCACAAACAGCCCGGTACTCTGCCTCTGTTCTCGACAAGGCAAAAGATGACTGTCTCCAACTGCTCCGTAAAACTGCTCTTGGGCCTGAAGTAGATCCCCTCGTGTCCGGATCTCCTCCCCAAACTGAGTCACTCCAACCGTGGAGTCGGACTCCATCCAACAATCCCCCTCCTGTGTACAAGAGTCCCTGATCCTTCGCATGCCGCAGAAACCACAGGAAACGCAATCCTGCCTCCCAAAGAGACATCTGCAACCATGAGCTCAACCGCCTCATCAGGAAGCTCCTGTCCAAACTGGTGTCCTTCAACCAGAGCAATGAACCATACAGCTTCTGAGTCACAGAGACATCACACTGCTCACAAGGATCAGCACCTGTTACGGTGCACAAACAAGTCCTGGAAACCTGATGAAACCTGTCAACCACCCCCTCTGAATCCGGAACCACAAAGCCTGGAGAAACCACCTCTTTCTGCAAGTAAGCACCTGCCACCTGCCTGGCTTTCCGAAAGGTCCCCGTGGAAAGAACATCCTCAACTACTGGAAGTTCTATGTCCCGAATACTACGAGACATCAGAGCATAAGTGACCTGTTCAGCTTCCTCTGACTGACGAACACAAGAACTACCAACATCAGTACTAGAAAGTTCCTGCCAACCGCTGCCATCTACTTGTAAGCTATCCACCATCTGGTCTTGGAAAGCCCGCACCTGCAGCATATCCACACTTAAGTGGCCATTACCAGACTGCCACTCATCACAAACTTGAGGACCTGGGAGAGAGAGTGCTGAAAGCCTGTAAACTCCATTCTCCACTCCGCCTTCCCAAACCACCTGGCCTGTTGCTTTGTCCCGGAGAGCAACAAAATGCTCATCAAACTCCAACCGTATGCCAGTCTTGCAAACCTGATGCACTGACAACAGATGAAAACCAAGTGCCGGAACCTACAACACCTGGGAGGAATGCTTCTCCCCTCTGCCATCGGGAACTATCTCCATCCTGCCCTCACTGTGAACTGGGATAGTGGACGTATCCCCAGTAAGAATATGACCAGAAAGCCTGCAGAGATCCTGTAAACCGGAACAGGAAGGAGTCATGTGCCTGGAAGCACCACTATCGAGAATCCACTCCCGAGTATCCGTTGCAGAGAGTCCTCCAATCTCCTCCCTGCCTGAAGAAAATGAAACATTGGTGTCCATCACCTCCAGGTGCACAAAAGCTAGGGTCTTCATGATTGCTGCTGAGGAATCGTCACCCTTCTCGGTCTTCCGCTTGGGACACTGCCTCCAATAGTGGCCTTTCTCGCCACAATCATTACAGGTCCTCTCTGCCTTCAGTTTCTCACGGTCAGCATCGGACTTCTTCTCAGAAGACTTCTCTGATGAAGCCTTCCCTTTACCCGAGTTACGGCCTTTCGACCGTTGGCCAGTTAAGGCCTCCGAACCTCCACCCTGAGGAGGGTTCGTGAATCGTTCCTCTTGGTCCAAGACCATGGGCACAAGCTCCCCCCACGTGATGGTGCTGAGCCTGCCACACTGGTAATCAAAGACGAGTAAAATGCTGAGTACGAAGAGGGCAAGTGCGACAGCAATGTTATGGCCATGTCGTCTGACGATATCTCCTTCCCAGCCTGAAGAACTTCCTGCTGAAGAGCCTGCAGCTTGTTAATATGCTCCCGCATCGTCAACGACTTTGCAGGGCTCATAACCCGCATCTGTACTTCCAAGGAAATCCTCTTCATAGGCGATACCCTGTTGTAAAGTGAGGCCAAATGCTGCCATATACCTCTGGCCAGCGTCATGTGCTTTACATGATTGATTACCTGTGGTGTGCAGTTGAGGAAAATAAACGAACGGGCCCTGGCGTTGACACGATCCCACATCTGTGTCTGGGCCTCCCGGTCCTTTCGGGTCGACGGTAACTCCCCTTCCTCAACTCCGGCCGTGGAACACCAACAACGACGAAATCGGCGAGGTCGTAAGACTCCAGAACAGATTCCTTCCATATGCCGTAGTTGCTCCCGTCCAACTGACGGTCCACTGGGAACGTGGGGACTGTCGGGATCTTCACATGTCTCTCGGCCATCTCAAACAGATCTGCCATTGCGGGGATGTACTCTGAAAAGGGTGGGTGGGTGGGAACAAAGAAGGAATAAAACCTGCAAGTGGCTGTCCAGCAAATCAGCCCGCCTTCCTCTTGCTTCTCCTCTTCCCGAACAGTCCAAAATAGTCCACCAATCAGCCACAAAACAGTCCCCCTCTTGCTCACACAAATCCCAAGACCTATCTAGAGCCTAGGGCTCTGATACCATGTCAGAATACGCAGCGGAGATGATGACCAGATCTGGGAACTCAAGAGCAAAAAACGCATGCAGAAAAACAGCACAAGAGAGAGAGAGATGTAGGCGTGTAACTCTGCTCTGATATACACAAGAAGATCCCGAATATGATACACTGAGTGGTATGGGGGTGGGGGCCTATTTATATGCCCCCACATGTGCAGTCGGCCTGCTGTAGGCAGCTGACTGGCCTGAGAACTCCACGACCAGCACACATCTCCAGTCGGCCAGATCATCAGCAGTCGGCCACCTCCCAGATGCAGTCGTGGACTAGTTCAGCAGTCGGCCAGCACATGGGCTGCCTCCCAAGCCATAGAAAAATGGGAAAAAATAGGGGAAAAATGCGGGGAGTGAGATAAAATGATAAAACACCTAATAAGGGCGGGCACACCCACAACAAAGGCCCTGGTGTATAAATCTAGACAGGAGATGACTTCTAACAGCAACATCGAGCCGCCTTTCTGAAGAAGGCGACACACAGATCTTCGACATCACTTGCTCTCATTCATGCAGATTTATGTGGTCCTATGAGTACCGCGTCTTTGAGTAAGGCGTTGTATATGCTCATGATGGTGGATGATTTTACCACATATACTTGGGTTTTCTTTCTGAAGACCAAGGATGAGACTTTTCAGCACTTCTGTGATTGGAGAGCTGAGGTGGGAAAAGAGACCGGTCACCGGTCAAGGCTCTCAGGACGACGGAGGGGGTGAGTTTACATCCCAGGAGTTTAAGCAATATTGCAAGACCCATGGCATTCGGAGACAACTTTCTTCATCATATACTCCATCACAGAATGGAGTTGCTGAGAGGAAGAATAGGACCATTATGGAGATGGCCCGTGCTATGCTTGAGCATTCTTCATTACCTCGACGTTTCTAGGTTGAGGCGGCTTTCACTGCTGTCTACATTCAGAACAGGTCTCCTGCTGTTGCTCTTCCAGATAAACCTCCATAATGAGGCTTTCCATGATGAGAAGCCCTCCGTTGTTGATTTCCGGATATTTGGGTGTACGACGTATGTTCATGTGTCTAAGGAGCATCACTCCAAGTTAGGCTCGAAGTCTCAGCGCATGACTTTTCTCGGATAAAGCACTGTGTCCAAGGCATATCGTCTTTATGATCCTCAGGCCGGCAAAGTTGTTGTGAGCCATGATGTGGTGTTCGACGAGACTCCTACATCTTCAGAGGGGGGTGGTGAGCTTCTTCTTCCTCCACCTCCGTCTCCGTCTCCGCCTCCTTCTCCTACTCCTCCTCCAGCTGCTTTTGTTACGGCGAGTTCGAGCAGATTTGTGCCTAGATGGTATTATCAGACAGTTCGTGATTCTGGGTTACGTTAGCTTCCTTCTGCTCCACCGCTTGGTTCTCTCCGGCGTTCTTCTAGAGTTACAGGGAAACAAATTCATGAGAGCAACATGTTTGTTAATTCTGCCCTTATGTCCTCTATCATTAATGGTCCTTTTGATCCCACTTCTGTGGACGAGGCTTTTTCACATGAGCCTTGGCATCGTGCTATGCAGGCAGAGCTGGATGCTATCGAACGGAATGGCACTTGGATTTTGGTGCCACGGCCACTGCAGCAAAGCGTAAGGTGATTGGTGTGCGTTGGATCCTCAAATCGAAGTTCCGAGCTGATGGCAGCTTGGACAAGCACAAGGCGAGGTTGGTTGCCAAGGGTTATGCTTAGCGCCGTGGTGTCGACTTCGATGAGACCTTCGCTTCGACGGCCCGGATGACTACCATTTGCACCGTTCTTGCTCTTGCAGGTCATCATAGATGGCCCGTTTTCCAGATGGACGTCAAGTTGGCTTTCTTGAATGGAGAGCTTACACGAGGTTTATGTTGATCAGCTGCCTAGGTTTGTTGTTCAGGATCATGTGTACCGGCTAAAGAAGGCTTTATATGGTCTGAAGGAGGCTCCGCGGGCTTGGTACCAGCGGATTGATGAGTTCTTTTAGAAGCTCGGCCTGCGTCGTTCTCATGGAGATTCGAACCCTTATATCCTCCTTGAGAGGGGGTTGATTGTTATCATTGTGGTCTATGTTGATGACCTCATCTTTACAGGTTCTTATTCTGTGAGGATCCATTTTGTTATGGATGCTTTGGAGATAGAGTTTGAGATGACGGATCTTTGCCTCTTGCATTATTTTCTCGGCTTTGAGATTTGGCAGACCTCGAAGGGCATTTTCTTCTCTTAGTAGAAGTACACACGGGAGATTCTCGACAGATTTCAGATGACTGGATGCAAACCAGTATCTTCTCCTATGGATATTGGTGAGAAGCTTTCTTCACTTGATGCTTCTTCAAGGATTGATCAGGGACAGTATCGGGTTCTCGTCGGTTGTTTGGTATGGTTGACCTACTCCCGATTGGACATATTCGCAGTCAGTTTATTGAGTTCTTTCTCATCCAAACCCCATCAGCAGCATTGGTGGTGTGCTCTCAGAGTTCTTCGGTACTTGCGTGGTACTATGGACTTTGGCATCTATTATGGCCAATTGGGTCAGGATCCATTTCTTGGAGCAGTAAAAAGCAGCCAAGGCGGAGTACCGTGCAGTTTGTTATGCTGCATGTGAGGCGATATGGTTGCGGAGATTATTGGAGGAGCTCGGCTGTCCTACTCTTCTTTGGTGTGACAATCAGAGTTGCATCGCCATCGCCAAGAACCTTGTGTTTCATGCTCGTACGAAACACGTTGAGATTCAGTATCACTATGTTCGTGAATGGGTTCTTGCTGGAGATTTGCGTTTGGAGTATTGTCCTTCCGCGGAGAATGTTGTAGATTTGTTCACCAAGCCGGTTTCTCAGGCTTCCTTGGCTCATCTTCGGATTCTCGGAGTTTGTTCAGCATCTAGTGCTGTGAGGGGATGTTAGCACATTCATCCCTAGATTCTGCTCATTTATGATGCCCATTTGGTCCCTTTTGCAAGGCCCTTCCTTGTGGGTTGGCCACCCCTTTCTCTAGTATTTTTCTGGGATTTTTCCTAGCTTTTCTGGCATTTTACAGTCAGCCTGTCCAGTAGCTCTAGTCGGCCATATTTGCAGCTCCAATCAGCCAGCTTACCTCTACTATAAATAGTGGGTGCTAGCCTCTCATCATTCATTCAGTCTTGTACATATTTGCTCCCTCACTTATGAGACTTGTAGTGTCTCTTGCTTGGGACTGTCTTGCTTCAGTATATTCAGCATAGTTTGCTCCATATCTCTCTCTCTCTCTTGCACTCTCTGTTCAGCACATTCTAGTGCCCCTTTGCTTTCACTCTATGCACTCTTTCACAAGTGTGCAGTGAACTCTAAGAATAGATGATGAGCTGCTCGACACACCGCGCCCATAATCCCCAACAGTGGGTGGTGAACACATCACGTCCCAAAAGCCTCAAACAATGAACTCGGAATAGATCCAGTTCATATTCTCTGCTATACAAAAGATAACCATGTCTTGCTAAATGTCTAATGCTTGGAACTCCGAATTACGGTCCCCATGCACCAGTGAGTGGAGCTGTAATCAGTCCCCTCTCCTGCCTATAAGCCTCCTCTGGCTGGAAGCACATGGGGGGGAACTGCATGTGTACTAGAGAAGTACACCATCTGGGTTCTCCTGAGCTGGAAGTGCCCTAGGAGCCCTAGAAGTGGTACTAGAATCTGTATCACTATCCTGTGTCGTGTCTTTGCCTTTCTTTGAGATGAAGCCTTGCCCTTGGTCTTGTCCTTCTTGGATAAACAATCCTCGGAGAGATGTCCTCTTTTCCCGCAAGAGAAGTAACGACTCTGACCTTTCTTCTGAATTGAGGAAAGTGCCTGGTCAAAACTGTTGATTGACACCTTTAACTTACCCTGTGAAATGAGAACAGACTCTTCCTCCAATAGTAGGGAGCTAAGACCATCAAAATCCAACTGAGTGGATGTGACTTGGCACTGCAAAGATCAAGAAATCACATCATAGTACGGAGGACGCTTGGTGAGGATAAGTGCAGGCTCCCTCTCACAAGAAGGTGGATGGAGAATGGATATTCTATAAGAGCGAATGTGTGGAACAACAGACCCTCTTTACCTAGATCCCATATCTATACATGGAGGCATTTCACTTGGCAAAATGGGGAGGCACTACCAGTTTGTGGGGAAGGGGCAGGAAATTGGTAATTCAAAATAGCAAGTATATGATGTTGCTAATTTGGATGCACAATAGCGGGGGAATTCGAGGACAAAAATGAGTTTTTGGAGTTACATGAGAGGAGGGAGGGCTAATTCGAAGCTGCTATTGGCCAATTGAATAAGAAGATGTTGCTGGGACTGATGGTTAAATATTGAGACAGAGAGAGCAGAGAAGAGGGAGAGAGCTAGGATGTTGGATAATTAAAGATGCTAAGCAGCAGAGGACATAAATAAAGCAACAAGTAGCCCTGGGGGATTAAGGTAAGAAGCTTGGAGTTTGGAAGATTAAAGGACACAAAACATAGAGGAGAGAACAAACCCTTGTGGATGAACCAGATCCGCATTTGAAGCTTCCGATGGGCATAGTTGGGTCCTTTCAACTAGTCATCCTTGTTCGTAAGGGGGGAGCCATATCCGGCTCACTTGCATCAAACAATGTCATCATCCTTGTGTATAAACTGTATACCTGAAAATGCAATGGCCCGAGATCTGAAATCGATTCTAAATGAGCCTTGAATGTCACAATTTTGTTTTCACTTGACTTTGTAAGCAACATGCCATCCACATAAAGGATGATCACAATCAAATCCTCCCTGTCCTTCTTGACTTAGAGGGTACTCTCTGACGGACTATTTAGAAAGCCTTGGGTAATCAAGTATGCATGGATTTTCACGAACCAAGCTTGAGGACCATACTAGCACACTTTGTCTTCTTGACTAGGCAGCACAAAACCAATGGGCTGACTCGCATAAAACTTCCTCATACAAATTAACACACCTAGACTCCAGGGATTGTACCACTTAAGAGTCCACTAGTGTAAACATATCCATGGATAAACTGGCCAACATTTTTTTTAAAAATTAACCAAATAAAAATGATTACTCAGATAATCGGGGACTAATCCAAAATGGCTACACAGGTAGGGATGGATTGACCCATAACATGCTGGACTTGATTCACAGTCACTGGAAAAGAAGGAGAGTCTGCAAAGTCAGATGCATAGGCGTGCCCACAGTTGACATGGACAATGTGTGCCTTCACATTGAGGTTTGTTCTCTTCGTCTCTCTTTTTCATTTTCGTTATGCTTTGTTCAGGTGAAAGGGGATGCCCTATGCATCCCTTCCAGAATACTCACACATACTGTATCATCATTGGTCTCATGGGCCTTTTCTGCCCTTCTGTCTTCTCTCTCTCTCTCTCTCTCTCTCTCTCTCTCTCTGTTTCTCTCAGAGCTGTAGGAACTTAAGGTCAAGGTCATCATTCTGAGTGCTGCTGCTAAGTGGTAATGTCGTTGCTACAGCACAAAACAGGGGGAAAGATTATTTATCGGACTGGGGGTGTTTTGTATCTTTTTCGAGGGCGTAATTACAACTACAAAGATCGTCCAAAAATTCCTCTCATGCTTTGGAAACCAGTCACGCCTGTGTACCCTAAGCTGATC
Organism: Cibotium barometz; assembly: GCF_041138505.1. Taxonomy (NCBI): domain Eukaryota; kingdom Viridiplantae; phylum Streptophyta; class Polypodiopsida; order Cyatheales; family Cibotiaceae; genus Cibotium; species Cibotium barometz. The sequence continues at coordinate 48,872,476 of NC_141070.1, forward strand.
CAACAAGCTCCAGAAGGTTTGACAAAGGAGGAAGCAGATAGGCTACGCCTGCTAGGCTGGAAAGTCGAACCAATGTGCAAGCTAGGTACATGAGAGAGAGAGAGAGAGAGAGAGAGAGAGAGAGAGAGAGAAATCAACGTGCAAAATTTCAAACAATTCATTTATTGCTATAAAATGTTTAAAAGATTATATATTTTATTGATATCTTTATTAATAAACTCAAAAGAAAAATCTTCACAAGTTTATCTAATTTTTCTTCAATGAGTCTGTATAGGATAGTAAATAAATTAATAATATGTATATTACCTAATCGTTTGTAAAAAAATATTTTGATAGGATGTCAATCTAATAATTAAATTTGCTGTTAAAATATACTAATCAGTAATAGATCGGTTTATTTATCATTATTCAAATATATAAGATTTTTCAAAATTATTGAGATATCTTTTTTTGCTCAGAGATATGTACCATTTTTGAATTCGTGCTTGTTGGCAGGTAAAAATGGGGTGTACTTGACTCTTGTGGAGGATGTAAGAAATGCTTTTAAAGTGGATGACTTGGTGCGCATCGACTGTCAAGGGTTGAATCCAAGCGACTATAAAAAAATTGGGGCAAAATTGAGAGTAATTTGAAGACAATCCCAAACCCTTTTTATACATGGATCTTTACATGAATCAAATGAGTGCTTTATGCCCTATGTTAGTGTTAGTCTTCTTTTAGCTGCCTCTGATACCTGCCTCTATACCAGCTGCTCATGGACTTTGAAGATTCACATAGTTTTAAGTTTGGCCTCTACAAGAAATCTGATATGTTTTATTTCTGATGTAGGATCTAGTACCTTGTGTTCTGCTTTCTTTTGACAAAGAGCACATCTTGATGTGGAAAGGGAAAGCAAAGGCTTCTTTAGATGTTGTTATGCAGCCTCCAGATGGAGGTGTAAGTTTGACAGAGAATCCTGATCTGGTAGCTGCAAAGACATCAACTTCCTGTGATCTAGGATGCTCTGATCTTAGTATCCTCGAAAGTGAAATCAAGGTTTTGGGTGATGATGCATCTGCCAATACAGCGCCAGATACTCCTTCAGGGGAATCAAGCAGATCTGTGAAATCTAATCTCATTCAACAACGAGATCTGGATGAAGAGATGGTACCAGAGGCAGCTGTACCCTTGGAATTTTCTTTACAGAAAGTGGAGGGTAATAAGGATGCCCTAGATGATTTGGCCGGTAAGGCTGCGCAAGATGGTGAGCTTATCAACAGTCTGCTGGAGGGGGTTCAAGCTAATTATGTGGTTGTGCGTGTGGATGCTCTGTGGGATCATGCAATTGCATCTGGAATGGCAATTGAACTTGATGAGGCAGATATGGACAGTGATTCCGTTGTCAAGAAAGCAGGAGAACTAGCACAGGTAGCCCCTATTGGACCTGTATATACACGAAGACTATTGAGCAAGCTGCAAATCAAAAAAGAAGAGATGAAGAAAAGGCCAGACAGCGATTTGCAAATTCAACTTGGCAGATTCCAGAATTTAAAAAGACACAAGAAATCAGCAAAGCGAGCTTTCCAGTCACCTACAGTAGATGTACCTCGAATGGGAGGGCTTCCGGTGGATGAGCTAGCCAGGCTTCTGACACCTAAATAGCCCCTGAAATGTATAGCTGAAAGTCATGTTCTTGCCATGGAATCAGATGCTTATTTAAAATGAAAGAGCCAGAGTGTCTTCGAAGGGTTAGATCACTTATGCAATGGTAAACTGCCTATTGGTTTTCTCGCAAGGATTTGAACAGTGCTTTACATGCAAACCAGTCATGAAAGTAGGGGAGTTACAGGAAGATGGATAGGGAAACCTCTTTCTATGGTTGAACTGAGCAGACTCTTATGTGCTTGCTTGCCCTTGGGAAGGCACAGCTCTCGTGTGCATAAAAACAAGCTAAGCTGTAATTTGTCTTGAAATCCAGAAGCTAATTGCAGCAACCAAGTAAGCTGTATCATGTATCAGAGTGGTTTTTGAGTGTTTGTAAATGCATAGTTGGGCTGCAATTTGGGTGCCACGAATATCATTTAGTTGTAGTGCCGTATACTTATCTGTTGTGGACCTTTATTCAAGATGAAATTTTGAAATCCCCCTGCCCCCACTTCAGAGCCTGGAGTCACGTGTATGTAATTGAACAAGAGTACCCTTGTGGGATTGAAAAATGATTTTATGCTGTAGCAGCAATTGAGGAGCCTTCAATGGAGGCAATTACATGAAGTTGAAAGTAGAATGACATAAATGTGTATCCATGGTATGCCTACTTTGAGTCCCATACACGGAGTGGAGGTGCAGCACGTGGACGGAGGCCAACAACTGGCTGGGGGATGAGGGAAGACCAAGGGCTAGAGTCAATTAGACCCCAACCCACCATGTGAGATAATACACCACCACAAGGGCAAGAATTCATTCCAACATCATTGATGTAATAACTACAAGGGCAAGAATTCATTCCAACATCATCGATAATAACCAATGCAAGACACTTTTTTGGACTAGTTACGGTAGCCAGATGACCAGTAGCCCACGTTGATGAAAATTTTAACGATGTAATGTGTGGAAAAGAACTGGACAACCAATCAAAACATATGCCATGCGGTAAAAAATTGTATTGGTTTTGGAACCTTATTGAAAGTGGGATTGAACTATGTAGGATTATCTAAGTCAATGGTTAAATTTACAAGAAATAAGTCATACTGTGGAACAAATAATGCAACCAAAGATATAGTTGTTCCATTGAATTGGTCTCAACTTGCCAAACTCTCACCTTTTATCCAGTAAAGGAATTAAGTGTAGGCTATCTTCGCGAAGAAATCTTGCTACTACCAAAATTGGCTTTGATCTTGTTAGGTCCTTTCCATTGTGTAACCACTTTATATTGATGGACCTCCTTGAAGAAAGGCTCCCAAACAATTTATACTTATCTCCAATTGTCTCACATAGAGCTACTTGGTCTAAGGGTGTCTTCTTGGCTAACATAGGGTCCAACTTGACTCTCCAAGGAACTTACTCGTAGTTTTACGCAATATTCTAGATAATCAATTAACTCTAGTTTGAGGTTGTTTCTTTGTTAGGTTTGTTTATGCTCCTACTTTCCTAAACATGTATTGTGAGGACTTGTTGCAAGCCAAGCTAGTATCTGTTGTGTAGAGAGAGCACTTCTTCTATTGCATAAATGGAAGAAGCTAATCACAAACATAAAAAATTGGCTTTTATACTTCATAAGCTTCTTCTCACATATGGGGTGCCATTTGATTTTTTTTTTGGGGTCTTTTTTTGTTTTGCATTTCTATCATCTTTAGAGAAATGTGCAATCAGCAACTACTACTAATTGTTTTCCAAAGATACCAAATGGTTTTGTTGTCAAATTAATTGTTAGATGATTGATCATGAGATTAATAGAGCTCTCTCTCTTTTTGGACTTTTTAGGTTTCTATGTGTATATAGTACATAGTACATAGTACATAGCTTTGTTTTCTTTTGTCGTTGTAGATAATTTGTGTTAAGTTTCTTGATGTTCATGGCTATAAAGGTAGATAAGATTGTGATCCGTTGGGGATATTGATGTTTTGAAAGGTTATTGGATCCATAAATAGGGAAGAATCTGCATGTGACGATCCAAGTATTGTAGAAAATTTATAGATGGACTACTAGTAGGAGGTTCTTTTGTACTATGTCATTGTACTATGTACTCCAAAGATGACGTTAATTTTTTAATCCTAGATATGGCAAGTAGACTTGGAAGGCTATTTCAAGTCCAATCTTCAATTGATTTTAGTGGACATTGTAATAGGTCATATTACAGTCAATCTTTAGTTTAGATGTGAGAACATGGTATTGGAAATTAATGTTCTATCCTCATCATGATTGACTTCATGGGTGTACCGAATAGCTCCATAGTGTAAGGCCCCATTTATGAGGAGTAATCACTTTTGTGGTAGAGTATTACAAAAGCACAGGTGTACCTACTAGTTCCCTAGTGTAAGGTGTCCCATTTATGAGGAGTAAAAGCATGGGTGTACTGGCTAGCTCCCTAGTGTATGTTAATCCCATTTTGGATTAACAACCATGATCCTCCAATTGAGGACATTAATAAGTATCATGAAATAGAACTATAAAAGTTGTACATTATGAGATATCGCCCACCCAAGGCCTAGTTAAGTAAGTTTTGGGCGCCCAAGTGTGAATAAGGACCAAATGTATATAAGGCATTTTCTCATTATGAAAAGACACAATTTCCTTTTGTGCTATAGAGAGCTCTTCCTTGTGTGTTGAGAGAGATTGAGAGAGAGAGCATTCTAGCATTGTTCCTCTTCTATGCTTGTATGATTGTGGCAGAGTGAGAGAGAGTGATTGCCTTATGCGATGGTGCGAGTGACTCTACGGTGACAGCATGGAGGTGGAGCTTTACAAGTGAACTTGGAGGCCTCAAGGGACTCAAGTTCGAAGCATTGGTAAGTGCCCTACGATAGTTGTGATCTATTGCTCATCCTTTAGGTGAATGCATTGAGTTCCCTCTTGGAGGTGTGGTAGCCCATAACATTTTTGGCACCGCTACCGAGAGGAAACACCTTTGTTTCTTCCTTCCTCTTGGAGTTTTAGCTCCCATTGCATAAGATTCATGATTGCCCTTGCATTCTGGTAGTGCATTGTGTAAAAAATGAATGGATAAGATTTGTGTGAAAGTAAGAAATCGTGTGAAATTGGTTGTGTTATTGTGTATGTGTGTGGTGGAGTGGTCTTAGAATAGAGCTTCACTGTTTTCTCTTGTTAATTTTGATATTTGCATCGTTGGAAGCATCAACGTGAATGAACAGGTTGGTGTTTTGTTTTCTTCTTTTCCAAAAATTCACAAAAATAAAAAACATATGGAGCCATTGACTGTGCCGTGAACTTGTATTCCACTCCTTAGGCGTGGCACAATAATTTTTGGATCCGTTGGATAAGTATTTTGCACCGAAAAACATAACATTCGACGCAGGAAGTTTCCACGTAAAACTGTAGAGAAACGCTCACACCGTGAACTTTTTTTGGAACTTTACGCCACGAATCGCTCTCGACATTAGCGCCGCAATTAACGTTGCAAATCACGGGCTTGCCTTGCCAAAAATAGGTAACCTTATGTGACACCTCTGACGCCACGAAGTCTGACAAGATTTTGAACACGTGAAAGTTTAGAAAAATGTTCACGCCGTGAACTTTTTCAGAACTCTTCACGGCGTGAACCAATTTGTTTACGATGTGAGCCAATTAGAAACCCTTCACGGTGTGAACCCTTTTTTGTTCACGACGTGAACTTTTCCTAACTCTTTAAGGCCACGAAGGTCGGTAAGGGGGGGACGCCTACAACAAGGATGAGGGGTTTTGACCCTAAAAGCAAAAAATTTTGAACACGTGAAATTGCAGAAAAATATTCACGACATGAACTGTTTTCTAACAGTTCATGCTGTGAACTATTCTCTGCAATCTCAGGGCCTCCGAAACAGACTTGTAGAATTGGATCAAAATTAAATTGGGTCAACAAAGTAGCTTATCAAATAATACATACATACACTTAAGATCTGGAAAGCTCATCGGAGACGATCCTACACCTGATGATAGTGCATTGAATCACCCAAGATCTTCCTATCAAAAAAGTGTGGATTCAGGTCATTCAGCAAAACAAATAGATGCCTGAGCGTCTTAAGAAACTTGACCACTGTTGAAACTAGTAGTGAAGAATCCCTTAGGTACTCTGGGTTTGGGGAAGGGGAGAAACCACCCTCCCCAACTAGGTCTAGTGGTATCATTGATATCGCCTGGGGATTTTTTGGTCTCCAAACAAGTCATGACAAAGAAGTGCAATCTGTGGGCATGGATCCGTCAACCAATGCTGGACTCGGTCCATGATAATAAGTGCCCATCCAAACGTCGAATTCGCTGTTGAACACCAACACTCCCCGAATGAGACGGGACATGGAAAGTGCGGCCAGGACGGGTCAAATATTCTTCCCCACCTCAGAGGAAGTAGAGTTAGATCTCAAAAGGAGTGAGGTGGAACGACAGCTAAGAGAGTTGAGCGTAATGAAACAAGAGCTCGATCCTCGAAGGGCGATAGCTAAGCAAAAGGAAACGAGAGGTTTAAACCTACTCCAATCACGGGGTAAGGAACCGGAATTGGTCATGGGAAGAAGTGAGGGAGAAATTCCGAACTTAGAAGCCATAAATGAGGAGCCCAGAGCTGAGGAAGGGTTTACAACCATAGAAGAAGAGAATAACCTAACAAGAGTGGCGGGTGAAGTGGGGGACCATCTGTACAGCAAAAAAGATATTGAGTAGATCAATTATCCTACGTTCCTAAAAGACATGGAACTTCTAATTTTGCAAAGGTGTATGGAGGCGGACTAATGAGACGAACCACTCCAAGGTACAGCGGCAAGACCATCCCATGGACCGGAGATACCTAGAAGTGCCAATACAGGAAGAGGACGAGGTCTAGGAAGGGGGGGAGCAAACCCTCAAAGACCAAGGATAGATCCAACCATTGACCTTAATGCAGCCAAAAGGACAGATCTGCTAAATATGGTGGTGGAGATGGGCCGAGGAATAGTTAGAGAACTAGGCACTGCTCTAGAATCCCGACCCTCCCAGATGAAGCCACACATCATTTCCAAACTCATCCAAAAATTCTATGGGGACGAAGATCCTATCCCAACATGTAGAGATTTTTGAATCCACATGTGAAACCTGTGGGCCTGTTAGTGATGTGACAATGATTCATGCCTTTTCACTGACCCCGGAAGGGAAAGTGCATTAGTGGTTTCGAACCCTCAAACTCGAGAATAATGTTAAATTCACACGGCTCAAGAATGTGTTTGTGCCCAGCTTTGCCCGAAGTGGTGATAGATGGAGCCCTGTGACACAGTTACATAATATTAAACAAAAGGAAGTTGAGTTGATGAGAGACTATGTGTCCCAGCTTAAGCACTTAAATTCAAGGTGCACACTACGGGAGAGGTACCGACAATCAGTTATTGCCTTGCTTTCGGAGAGGGGTTAGAGACCACAAGATGCATGATTATCTAGTACTAGCCCAACCCGCTACTCTTGATGCATGTTGCAAACTGGCAATTAAATATGAAGATAATATGCTAGAATTTTCGTAACCGGAAGATGTCAGAACATCTTCAGCAACTAAGACTTCACGTGTCTCGAGTCACCAAGAAATTGGAACTCGGAGCAAGCAAGTCGGAAACATGACTGTGGACAAGCTCAGTAATGCTATACTACAGAAATTGAAAGTAAAGGAGGGAAGAGACACATCTGGGCATGGGCATAATCATCTTTACCCCTGCACGGAATTGGTGTTGTGCTCTATGTGCAGATTGAATCACACTACCACCAAATGTCCACAATTAAGAGCAAGGCCATTACTCTATTGTGCCCACTGTGTAAATTTAGGGAATCATGACACTTCAATGTGTAGATATCCAAGATTCCAAAATGTTGCAATAGCTACCAGCACTTAGAGCTCCATTGGCTTTACCTGTGCCACCTAGACAGATCACCGCTCTACTGCAAGACAAACCTACTCTTCCTACTTACCTAGGAGGATGTTCCGGGTACAGGACGCTTCACCTCTGCCCACCACCAATTCTGCCACCACAACCACCCGTAGGCTAAAATCAATTACGTATTGATTGAAGAGCCGTCAAAAGATGTTGATTTGGTGCGTGAAGTAGAATTTAGCGGAGAGTACTATGAGGAAACGACGGAGGTCACGTCTACGTCCTACAGAATAACACACTAGTACCTGTGTTTCAAACCACGGTACAGTGGAAGGGCAAGGACATGAACTCGAACCTGAGAAGAGGACCGCTACAATGTTTTGGCTGTGGAGGGCCACATCGAGTTGCCAAGGGCCCAAACAAAATATGGTTCATATGCACCAATCCCAACAAGTGGCTGGTACGCCCAATGACATGCCAATACTCACTTGTACTAAATGTGGGATTGATCATTTGATCATGGATTATCCATACCGCGCAAGTGGTTCGACTTCTACTACCAATCAGGCCACCATCCGAACCATTAGTGTGCAACCTGGAAGTATCACACCACTCAATGTCCTGACAAGAGCTCAAGCTCAATTAGGAGACAAGGGAAAGAATCGAGAAGATGCGACTATTTCCAAAACTAGGCGTAAGAGAAGAGTGAAAAAAGTGGGTAAGGGTGACACAAGGGTCACAATCCAAGATGGATCCGAGGAAGATACAATCGACACGATCCACCCAATCGAGAGAAGAGGGGGATCAAAGGATCAACTACAAAGGGCCGGACCTAGAGGAGAAAAGGGAGCAACCAACAACTCCTAAAGGAGTCGATGAATACTCCAATGCCGACGAGGAAATAAGAAAGCTCAAAGACGCCAGGGCCTTAGTCGAAGAATGCCAATGGCTTCATGAAGCCAAGCGAAGGACTACTAACCGGGTGAGGGATACAATTTATCCACCAAACAAGCCAACTAGGGAAAGGGAATTGGACGTATCTACTCCAATTCCAGAAGAAACAGAAGAGGGATCCCAAGCAAACACAATGTCCAGAATGTTTGAGGAAAATGCGTTGGGGGACTCCATCCATTCCTTCCCTATGGATGAATGCGAGTCACACACCTGGGGAGAACACTCAATCTCCAAAGAACCCAGAGACATAGGAAGTCTCGCAGTTGTACTGTCCACGCTTGTACAAATGCCATTAGGGAAACTATTATGCAATTCACCAACCCTATGGACATACATAAAAGAATGGGTAGAAGGTGGACTAAAGCCAGCCAATACTATAGATGAGGCTCTGCCACCTCTGGGTAGAAAGAACCTTGAGACACACAAGGAAAACTTGAGTCGTTAAGATACGAGTTAATCAACTGGGGCGTTATTACGAAAGTGACAATACAAATACTACAATCCCAATTCATCATAACGGGTACCAGCAGAGCAGGCACTGGCTATCCTGGATGGTGGGGCGGGGGTTAGCATCATCACAAAACATTGTTGGGAGAACTGGGGAAAACCCAATCTAAAAAAAGCAGATCTAATCGTTAAAATGGTTGACGGAACATCTTCAGGGCCCATTGGACTTCTGGAGAATGTGACATTCAATCTCTTTACGTTTCGCTACCATCATACATTTGTGGTCATGGACTTCCTATGCCTGATTCATATGACATAATATTGGGGAGACTCTTCATGAGGGAATCCAAATTGGTGCATGATTGGGCCTTAGATCACGTGCAATGCCCCAACAACATTTCAACGGTTGATGTGCACAGCCTTCAAGGACTACTACAGAAGTGGTTGGAGGTATTCATTGACAATTTGTGTGCGCACTCTTGATGGATAGACCATCTGGCCTGCTTAAGGAAAGTGTTCGAGCGATGTCGATTATATCGTATATCCTTGAACCCTTTAAAGTGTCAGTTTTCGGTCAAACATGTTGTGATATTGGGACACATTGTCTCAAAGAATGGTATATCCAATGGATGATAGCAAGGGTAAGTTGATATTGGAGATGCCACCGCCTACCAATTACAAAGGTGTGCGAAGATTTACGGGCCATGTGGGGTATTATCACTGCTTCATAATTTTCTATGCTAAAATAGCCAGATCATTGTACAAGCTACTCATTGTCTTTGAATGGACTAAGGAATGCCAGGAAGTATATGATCAGCTGAAGCAAGCATTGGCTAGTGTGCCAATTCTACGACCCCCTAATTGGGATCTCATATTTCACGTGCATATATTGATGCATCAAATTTTGCTATTGGTTGCGTACTAGCCTAGCCCGGTGAGTTCAAATTGGACTATCCAGTCTTTGCTTCGCTAGTCATCAGTTAAATGATGCAAAGGTGAACTACACCACCACAGAGGGAAGGATTGGCCATGGTTTACGCCGGCGTCAAGAAGTATCAACATTACCTCTTGGCCAACGAATTCGTATTCTTCATGGATCATCAAGCCTTATTAAACCTGGTGAATAAGCCTTGCACCACGGGGAGAATCACACGATGGTTGCTATTATTATTGGAATTCGACTTTACAGTCACAGTAAGAAAAGGAACACAGCATGTGTTAGCCGATCATATGCCAAGAATTCCAAATGGGGAACCAGCAACAACTGGTGTTGAAGATCTCCCTAATGCTTTTTTGTTCAAATTGGACATGGTACCCGAATGGAGCGAGGAAATCTCAGATTATCTAGCTCATGGTTTTCCACCTTTGCACAAAGATAAAATGCGGCGGCTTATCAAGCTTGTTGCACCTTATCAACTGATTGCGAAAGAACTATATAAGCTAGGAAAAGACAATGTGCTAAGAAGATGCATGAGAGAAGATGAGTTTGTTTCACAATATTGGATGAATCTCATTCAGGGATAGCAGACGAGCATTTTGCTGGAGAGATCACAGCTTGAAAAGTGCTTCAAGCAAGACTATGGTGGCCTAAGTTATTCGGAGCCGTTTCGCAATCCCATAACAAAAGGACAAGATTCCGCTCACACCTATTATTGTAAGACAACCATTCAAAAAATAAGATTTTGTGGGACCTATTAGTCCAGTGTGGCACATCCATCCCAAGCCCGATATGTGATCGTGGCCACAGAGTATTTCACAAAATGGTCATAAGCCAGAGCCTCAAAGAGAGATGATGCACAAACAACAGCAAAATTCTTATACGAGCAAATTATCTCGAGGTTCGGCTGCCCATTAGAATTAGTTAGTGATCGCGGCTCACATTTTATTAATGAGGTGATTGATCATTTACTTGCGGGATTCTTAGTGGTTCATCGAAAATCATCACCTTATTTTCCAGAGAGACCAATGGTCAAGTAGAGAGTACAAACAAAATTTTATGTACTATCTTGACAAAAACCTTGGAAGCAACTCGAACAGACTGGGAACATAAGCTTGCAGCAACCCTATGGGTGTATCGAACATCATATAATGTAGCGACGGGATACACTCCCTTCCGTCTAGCTTATGGTGTTGAGGCAATTATGCTTATGGAATACCTAGTCCTGAGCTTAAGGATTGTAGTACAAGAACTTTTGACGGAGAATGAATTAGCTGAAAGGCTAATTGACTTAGAGAAGCTTGATGAGACTAGGCTAATAGCATTACATGGACACATGGTCAAAAAACTATGCAGGAAACATTGGTTCGACAAAAATCCAAAACAAAAAGAACTGGAAATGGGGGACCTTGTCCTCATGTATGGTGTAGGAAGCACTAGGAAAAAGAAACTCAAATACTGAGGCCTGGGACCATTCCGAGTATCTGAGATACATGTCAACATGGCCTCCGTGACTCTCTTGGATGAACAAGAACTAAACATTAAGACAGCATGACTCAAGGTGGGACTTACTACACCTAAAGGCCATGCAACGAGCATTGCATTAAGAGATACGAGATCAAGTCATAACTTGATCTCGTATGACACCTGGGTAGCATTAGATAGACCACGCCTTGAACCCACTGATGTGCAAGTACGCAATGTGCACTTAATAACTAGAGCTGAGGGATTTTTAAGTGTTAACATCTCCATCAGAAATAATTCCTTGGTTGGGAAGGTGTTTGTCATGCTTGCAGGTTCCATGGAAGAGGAAATGATTCTAGGACGATCCTAGATCTGTGCCAGGAAATGCAATATCCAATGGGAAGAGAGGACAACGTTGTTGAGCGAGGGCGACAAGGTCATGTCCATACCCTTATATGGAGCTTGACAAACATAGGGAAACAGGTCATGAATGATGAACGAATACAATGACCTCACCTCATAAAACAGAACAAGCATTAGTCCCACAAAACTCGCACATAAACAATACCCAAAATCTAAGGGTACATAGAAGTGGGTGCCCTAGATTCAACTTGAAAACCAACCTCACAAGAAGGACACCATGAATAATATGGGGACCGCAAGAAAAATCTATAAAAAAATCAAAAGTCAGACCTTGCTTACACGAACAAATTGGCAGGACTCCAAGCATCCCGATAGACCTCAAGGGTTCCATAAGCAATGGGTCCAAAAAGACTTACTGCGAGCACAAGGATACTACTAAAGCAATACGGCAATATGGGTACCCAAACCTCACTTAGTGGCCAACACCATAAGCAATTCAAGTCACAAAAGAGAGAGTATTAAAAACATACAGCATCAACTCCCAACCCAGGCATGAACCTCGCCAACCTTTGTGTGGAGGAAAAAGACAACTCAACAAAATAGGTTGGGAATTGCCAAAACAATGACAGTAGCCACTCAGGTCATAGAACTGAACATGGAACCTAAAGGTAGAAACAAAGAAGTTCAGCAAAGGGACACAAATAGAAGCCCTCCACCACAGGACATAGTAACAACATTGTTCAGTTGGGTGGAGAGGAGAATTAAAGACTCCCACATAGAACTAAAACGACTGCATCAACAAATACCCAAAAGTGCCCAGGTAACCCCTTGGTTCTCGTGGCAATAAAATATAAAGGTATCCAATGGTTACACAATGGGTACAAAGGTACGCAGGGTATCATTCACTCATTATGTGCATGTTTAACTGCTTGAGCATGAAGAAAAAAAAAGAGAAGGTATCGATCTTGTGCATTCATGATCCAAAGAAGTTTATGCCATGAACTAGTTCAAAAATATTCATACAGTGAACTGGTTCACAGGTTTTCTTCATTAAGGTAGCCGCCTTGTCCGATGGCTGCGTTATAAAATCAAATTTCTTTCCTTTTCCGTCATTTTGCATTGTGTGACCTTTGCTTTTCAATTGTGCTTCACTTTCGCTACTACTGATTGTTGTGCTTCCATCCCGAATTTTGGGCTATAATCGATTGTCTCCTATCGAGGTGGGAGCTTGATCCATTCCCTTTTTGTTTTCTTTTTCTTCTTTTATTTTTGATCTTCATGATTGATCAATATCTTGTCGAGAATGCTTATTGTACATAAATTATTGAATCATAATTATTCTAAAAATTTCTTCACGGTATCCTCACATGCATTAAAAGCACAGTAGGCACCTTAACAATGAAAGAAAAAAATGAAAAACCAATAACATAACAAACGGCACCTTCACTAAAGATTCACGATATTATCACCTTGTAGTTTCACGGAACCTCAGGTTCGTGAACCTACAGTTTCATGAAACCTAACCAGTTCATGAAACCTTACTGTTTCACGAAACCTCACTGTTTCATGGAACCTCAAGTTTATGAACTTGCAGTTTCACAAAACCTAACCGGTTCACGAAACCTCATTGTTTCATGGAACCTTAGGTTCGTGAACCTGCAGTTTCACGAAACCTAACCGGTTCACGAAACCTCAGCGTTTCACGAAACCTCACTGTTTTACGGAACCTAACTATTTCACGGAACCTAACTGTTTCACGAAACGTAACCAGTTCACGGAACCTCACTGTTTCACAGAACCTCAACGGTTCATGGAACCTCAATGTTTCACGGAACCTCAATGTTTCACGAAGCCTCAGTGTTTCACGAAACCTCACTGTTTCATGGAACCTCAACGGTTCATGAAACCTAACTGTTTCATGAAACTTAACCAATTCACGGAACCTTAATGTTTCACAAAACCTCACCGGTTCACGAAACCTCGTTTCACGGAACTCCACTGTTTCACGAAACCTAACCAGTTCATGGAACCTCACTGGTTCACGAAACCGTGTTTCACGGAACCCCACTGTTTCATTGAACCTCACCGGTTCATGAAACCTAACTTCATGAAACTTAACTTCACGAAATCTAACTTCACGGGCGGCCTGCATGTTCACAAAACGAGTTTGACCCTGCACCTTCATGCCACATCCTTTACCTGTCTATTAACACACCCTGGGATTGCTCTTATACGAACACACTCCTTATTTCAACTAACTGGTTACCCATTAACAAAAAAAAAAGGTATCAACCCCACCAGAAGGCTTACACCACTGGATCAACCCCACCCAAAAGGTATCAACCCCACCAGCAGACAGAAGGCTGATGTGCTGTTCATGTACAGATGTCAGCCTTAGAGTTAGAAGCTCTCGAGACCCCAGCTGCAACCCAAGCCAGCACCACTGGATCCCCAGCAAATCAGAAAAAGAAGCCAGTGCGGGTCTTGAAGTTGAATTTTTTGGGCCCTTATGTCCAAGCCTTCCATGGGGTCATCATCAACAAAAAGAAGCCCTCATGGCCCATGGAAAGGTAGCCCTACATTACCACAGCTCAGAATGCCTCCGAATTCTAGAAGAGGCTGAAGTCAAAGAGAAGTTGGAAAAGGTAGGCTTGGGAAAATGGCACAAATACTCCCAAGAAGTATCGACATAGAACTCTACGCCCGAATACATCAAGACCTACGACAAGGGCACCAAATGGGGAACTATCACAAAGGCTGACGGCACTACAGATCATCACAGAAGAGCTCATACGGGATGCTCTGCAGCTCCTACCAGCAGCAATCAAGGTCCACACCCACGCATTCGGCAAAATGCCTCTAGACGCAATGCTCAAGAAAAGTTCTTATAACTCCAATGGGGCTGAGTACAAGAACATCCATGATGAGGCTATAGAAAAATCTTGCATGGCCATGTCATTAATGATGTAGGTCAGGCCTATAGACAGATATAACATGGTGCCTTTGAACAGAATTGCAAAGGTACATGAGGAGAAAGAGGAGGACTGGGCCTACTATGTCCATAGAGAGATGAAGAACTACTTGAAGGCCCACCAATCCAAGATGTATAACGCATATCTACTCACCCAAGTTCTTAATCATGTAGCAAAAAGGCCTCTCCCACAGCCCGAACCAATGGAGCACTTGCAACTGGCACAGTGCTGCCAAACCAGCCAACACTAACAGCTGAAGATATGCAAGAGGGGCAAGCTGTCTTGATGGAGACCCAGGCAATAATGAAGGAAATCAAGAAGGGGAGAAAGAAGAAGATAGGGAAGAAAATGAGGGGGGTAATTCCAGATATAGCTGCCGAATCGCAAATATTAGAGGTGGAAGTGGCACAGGAAATCCGGGCATACCAAGAAGCATGACAAGAGACCATTAGCCAAGCCACACAGGAGCCCATGTAACAAGTTACTCCCCCGACAAGCCCGGCTCAACTGATATTCACGGATCTATCCCCACTCAAAGATTCGGCTTTGGCAGACATGCCAATAAAGACAGCACCCGAACAAGAAGCACCAGTACAGGATGAGGAAAGACAAGGCGTTGAGGTGGCCACAGATCAAGTACATGAAACAGAGGGCCCCCAATGAAGCAAGCAAAAGACAAAGAAGTGCAGATCCCTCAATCCCAAGCAAAAGAAGGTGGTTGGAAGATGAGGAATACCCCAATGAGGTCTCCCTACAGAAAATAGACTATCAACAATTCTTGCAAGAGACCATGGAAGGGCTGGATGAGCTGCTAAACCAACCACAGGTTGGGGCTGGAGGAAGGTGCAAGCACAAGTGCAATCTGGGAGCAGGAACAAAAGGTCTGGCAGTGCCACCTCCTCCCAACGCACATGCTCCACGACCATAACGCCACCCTTTGGAAGCAGGTTAACGATGCATGCACACAAGTGTAAACCTTAAAAGACCACTTGTTGGCAGCAGCTGAAGCTACCCATAAAGATGTCATCACATGAAAAGCTTGAAGGCCATGGAGGAGCAAGAGAACATATATAAAGCCCTGGAAAGAAATAACATGGTCCTCAGCCAAACAATTGTACAAAGAATCAAGGAAAATGTGGACCTCAAGGCAAAGTTAGAACAAGCTAAGGAGTAGCTTCAGAAAGAGGTCACCCACACCAATGAGCTTACTACAATTCATGCCCACCAAGTATAGGAACTCCAAGCCAATGCCAGGACCAAAGATGAAGAATTACAAAGCCAGATCCAACAGCTAACCTCACATCTAAAGGCAGCGGAGGAGAGGGCAGCTCCACTTACAGCAAGAGAGGGAACAAACAAACAAGGCCCATGTAGAAAAAATAAGAACACTTAACAACACAATAAGTGCAAGCCAGGTCGAAGTGCAAAGGAAAGAATTGGCCCACCAACAAGCAATGACACATCTTACACAGCAACAACAAGACATTTAGAGGTTGGCTGCCAAAAGGCTCCAACAAATCATCGAAGCTCAAGAAAGAGAAGCAACGGCCAGGCGTGCCCAAGAGGACTCAACCCGAAGATTCGAGGAGTTAGATGCTGCAAGAATGGTTTAGGAAATTGCAATTTCAAACCTCCTCAACAAGCAACACTGTTTCTCGCTTACAAGAGTTAGAATGTCAGTTGGTGATCCAAGACAGAGGGCAGCCAGAACCTAATGATGACCTTCGCCTACTCCTTGAGTGTGCCTCAGAGTTGGGTTAGCCAATAACTCCTCGGGCCCCTCAAACTCTCACCTTGTTTTTGTCTACACTAACACTCTCTTTACTTTAGTATGATATAGGCCTAGGTGAACTAATCCTAATTAAACAAAATACTGAAAGAGTTGCTGACCCTACAATAATAATGGGAGTTTTGTGAGGAGACATGAGGAGGAGGATTCTTCTTGACCTTGATCTGTGCTAGGGGGTGGGTGGCTAGGCTTGTGAGACTTTATAAATTCTTGTAAGTCAAGGATCTCCTTGGAACTGATAGTGGGATATTCAATGTGGGTAGCATCAAAATTGTATTGTACATTTGTTAACATGGCTTCTAAGTGCTTGTAGATATTAGAGTATAGCTTTAGAATGCCAAAAGGATGATATAAAGTAGACACATAAATTTAGATGCTGGTGAGTATTATATACTTCAAGCCACCCATGACTTATAATCCACTGGTGGTAACTATGTGCTACTACCTCATAGTTGGCTGGTGTCTCAGGAATGTCATCTGGGACAAACAAGTCTAATTTTATAACACTCTTGTCCAAAATTTCAAAATTTTGGAGGACCCGACATCAACTACAAAGGTTTAGGACTATAGGATGTAAAGGGTAAAAGAAGATGTCTAGTGGATTAGTTAATAGAGAATGTTTCACTTACACATTTATTTACAATTGAAAGCCTAAAATGTGATATATCAAAATCTTTTTGATTAATTCATTATAGATAATTCTTGACACATGTGACATGACATACTATTCACAATATATCACACGATAAAAGTACATAATCAATGATACTTCACACACAATACATGACACATAATACTGAGATGCCATATATGACATTTGGAAAGGCTTGTGTCCACATTACATGATACAAATGTGACATGACATACTATTCATGATATATCACATAATAAATGAACATGATCATTCACATACAATACATGACACACCCCGAAAAGTGACTACAAAATTTAGAATCCTTGTCAATCACTTCTAACAAGCCATGATGTACAAAAACGTGTTTAATAAACATATTTATAGCTTGTTGGGATGTTAAAGTTCTCTTGCATGAAATAAAATAGGCTTGTTTACTTAGATGGTCCACTATAGTCCAAATCATATCATTTTGATTAGCCATGGTAGGTAAGCCTATAATAAATCCATATATATTTTCTCCCAAGACTTCGTAGGTATGGGCAAAGGCATTAAAAGACCTTGAGTCTTGCCCTTGTAGCTCAATCTTTTCTCATTTACCATGCATTCAGCTACAAATTGAGCAATATCTTGCCTTATAGAAGGCCAATAAAATTCTTTGCCAACGACTTCAAGAGTGGAGAAAACACCTCTATGTCCCATATACAAAGATTGATGCATCTCTTCCATGACCATACTTCTAAATGGTTGCATTACGCACAAGTTATTTTCATAAAAGAGACAACCTTCATGATGAGAATAGCTATCTTGAGGGTTCCAACTATTGTCACGCATACTCATCCAAACTTCATAGAAATCTAGATCACTCCTATATGTATCTTTCATAGGTTCGAATGGTTCACTCTCAATAGTAGAAATATGGTCAATACTAGGCCTCCCACTAAGAGCGTTAATTTTCTTTTTCAAGTTGATACTATACCATGGGCTAAAAAGTTTGAATAAATGATGCAGGTTTGATATCTCTATTTGAGATTAGGGGGTGAGAAAGCAAGTGCTTAATACCCTTTGATCTATCTTAAATAAAAAATTGATCCCATTAAATAATGTTTCCAAATCTTTAGAGTGTGACTTTAACAATCAATTCCTTATCATATGTGCTATAATTACTCTGTGTTAGCTTTAACTTTCAACTCTCAAAGGCTATAGGGTGCCCATCTTGCATAAGAAGTTCCCCAAACTAGCATCATTACAACTACCAATTAAGGTCTATCAAAGTCAAGTAGTTGCAAACACGGGTGCATTTATGAGAGATTCTTTCAAAGCTTGAAAAGATTTCTCTTGTTGCTCAGTCCAACGGAAGATTTTAGTCTTCTTTATGAGTTCGGTAAGTGGATATGCCATATATGCAAAGTTATTTACAAACTTCTTATAATAACACACAAACCTAAGAATGATTGAACATCATGTATGTTATGAGTTCGAGGCCAAGTAACAATACTCTCAACTTTCTTAGGATTAACTCGCAATCCTTTCGGCAGAAACAATGTCACCCAAGTGCTCAATCTAATTTTGAAAGAAACTACTCTTCTCAGGTTTGAGAAGAGTTGGTATTCCTCCAAAAGAGAGAATACTAACTCCAAATGTTTCTCGTGCTCTTCGACATCTTTGCTGAAGACAACAAAGAAAACAATTACAAAATTTTGATGCTTGAGGAAGATTTGATTCATCGTACGATTAAAAGTTAGGGGCATTGGTCAATCCAAAGAGAATAATTAAGAACTCATAATGACTAGTTTGTGTCTAGAATGCTATATGGTACACATCTTCCTCAGCCATTCTAACTTGATAATATTCAGATTTAAGGTCAATTTTACTAAATATCCTAGCTCCTAATAAATCATATAGGAATAGGATATCTATTTTTCATTTATGCATGGTCGATTCAATGCACATACGATATGTAAAATTCTTCTTTTTCACTGTGATTTTGTTCAATACATGGTAGTCAATGCACATACGGTATGTATAATTCATATTTTTCACAAAAAGCACAGGTGCTTCGTAAGGTGAACTACTAAGTCATATCAATCCTCTTGCTAAAAGCTCTTCTACTTTCTTTTAGATTTATTTTTGCGCAATCATATTCACTCTATAGGGTGCTTTGCAAGGAGGAGAATTTACTGGTAATATCTCAATCTTGTGATCCTCAAGTGTAGTACTAGGCAGTCCAAGTGGTAGTTCATCTAAGAAATAGATGGTGAGAAGGATGAGTTGGCAGTCTAGGTGGTAGTTTATCTAAGAAATAGTATGAGAACTTGGAACAAAATAGATGGTGAGAAGGATGAGTTGGTGTCGTCTCTCTGAGGTAGTGATTGTATTAACTCTAGCACCAAATAGGTCCTCTCGCTTTCTCAAATCTCTCTTTTCTTGCATATGGCTAAGCAAAGGAAATTGTTCTCTTCTCTTTTGACTTGTTAGACAAATGGGCTTATCATCTTTGTGAATCCACAGCTTGTGAGTGTCATAATCTATTTGTGGATTATACTGGTTGGTGACACCAAAGCATACATAAGATCGCATCCACTCTGTAGTATAAAGGTGCTACTAGGAAATCTTGGTTATCCTCTTGGGATTGAACACTGATACCTAGGTCTTTAACCTCTTTTATGCAATTGTACTTTGTGCTTGTGAATGTAGTCTTGACCTTAAATTGTGATGTGGTGGATTCAAGACCAAACACTCTCATAACTCTTTCATATAAAATCATGCATGCTCCCTTCTCATCATGTAAAATAACAATTTCTTTTTCTTTTATAGTTATTTTTACTTTCAAAAGAGAATGAACTTAATTCTTGAATTTGCCTTCATAGTCGGTTTGTTTGTTTTATCATAATTACTCTCTTGCTTGGCATGACCATCGTCGCCTTTATCTTTAATCACGTGCATTGTCGCCACTCAGTTTTTGCTCTCCCCTACTTGATTTTTATTCTCCTCTAGACACTCGTGAGCATAGTGACTCTCCTTGTTGGTGCACATGTACCACTTTACCAAATGAGGCTTGTGACGCTCATTGTTAGTCTTTCATGATGTATCTGATTTATTTTCTTTTATGGTTGCATTTGGATTATTATTGTTCGCTTGCGGTTGGTTGGTGCTATCACTACCAAATTTGGATCTTTCAAATGATCTAGGAAAGGGGCTTCTAGACAAGGATGATATTGGTGCTTTAAATTCTTTAGAAATACTATTTTTCTTTTTACAATCGATAGCAAGAGATATGGCAGTGCTAAGAGAATGAGGATGGAGCATATTCACTTTGGCCCTAATGTTTGGCTTCAACCTTACTATAAACTTTCTTCTTTGCTCTTTCTCCAAAGCTTGGAGCTACAATAAAGTTTGCCAAATTTTTTCTACATAATCTAATATGTTCTCATTATCCAACTGCCTAAAAATATCCCATTGTTGCCCAGCTTTGCTTTTGTAATATGGTGATAGAAAATCTTTCTTAATCAATCTTTGAGAAGCTTCCCACAACCTAGGTTTATGCCTACTCTATCTAATGACCTTCCACCAAAGAGTTTAACTACCATTCAAATGGCACACTTGACTTTGTCCTTCTTCGAGAATTTCTCCCTAGAAAAATAATCATCAAGTTAGCTCAACCATGTAAGTACTACTCGTGCATCCTTTTTTTTGCTAATCTTTTGAAGGAATAATGGGGGCTCATAATGATCAAGAAGCATCATTGTGAAGCATAATGAAAATCTTAAGCTAAGGAGATTAAGACATG
Organism: Cibotium barometz; assembly: GCF_041138505.1. Taxonomy (NCBI): domain Eukaryota; kingdom Viridiplantae; phylum Streptophyta; class Polypodiopsida; order Cyatheales; family Cibotiaceae; genus Cibotium; species Cibotium barometz. The sequence goes on from NC_141070.1 coordinate 48,893,340, forward strand.
GATTAACATAAGCATATAGGAGTGATTAGTATAATCATGCACACATTGTATTGGCTGAGCTGCCTCTTAAATAGGCATCATGGATACATTGATTCACTGAAGAAACTTGTGGGCATGAACCTAGGGAGCATCTCCTACATCTTCTCCTAAACCTCCTCCATAAAGACTATAATCTCTACACCTCTCCATAACTCATGAGCTCTGATTTTTAACTCATCTACTAGTGTTTTTACATGGATAAAATGATTATGAACCTTACTCCCTTGTTCCCTAATGTCAGAAAGGATATTTTGGTGTATTTAATCCAACCCCCCCCCCAACAAAATATCCATGATTGAAGTTGATGGACAATTCTAGTCCTACCATGCTGGTACCCATAGGTCTTACTCTAATTAGGTTTACAATGCCATTTATGATGCCAGATGCTAGACCTTAGCTATGTTTACAACTAGTTTAGGATATGGGGATGAATGTAGGAGGGTAGGTTCTCTTTTGTCTAGAAAGCCTAGCTATCTTCAAGATAGTTGGCCTCATGTGAGGCTCCTGCTTCATTTCCACTTGAATATGCTTCCTCTTCAGGGGTAAGGCTTTTTGAGCCTTTTTCCTTGAAAAACAATTCTTCTCTTCATGGTTAATTTTCTTGCAGAAGTTATAAGACTTCTTAGGAAACTCCTTTCTCTGAAAAGATCCTTTGAAGGATGTCTTTGATCCATGTTTCTTGTGGCTTCCTTGGTTAAAGTAAGCTTCCTTGTAATTGTGACCTTGCCTCTGCTTGATCTTCTTCTCTTCTTCGAGAGTGGAGAAGCCTTTACATCCAATAGTGATGGAGAAGGGAGTTTGGTAAGTGTGGTAACAATGTTACCGTACTCATCTTGTGGTTGGCTCTTTAGAAGTACTATAGTAACTTCATTGTAAGATTCCTCCCTCGAGATTTTGAGGTGTAAAAGTGTAAAAACCTACCCTTCTGTTCTTGTAATTATTCCCCTCTCTGAAATAGAAGAAAGATCTTGTTTTACCCTGTTTTGGCCTAGAGAGAGAAAATGTCTAAAGAGAGATAATCCAAAATTGAGATATATTTAGATATAAAAATCCTCCTAGTGTCTAAAATGGATTCCCCTAAAACAAAAATTCAAAATTAACTTTCCAATGTGCATTTGGAATTAATTGAAAATGTGTATAAAGGACCTTAGCCTAAGGGTCTACATTTTCAAAAAAAATGAATTATGGTCCAATTAAGGTTCCAATGGGCCAATTAGATTTATCCAAGTGTGGGGATGAGATAAATCCAAAAGAATAAAAGAAAATACCCAAAAATGAGTAAATGCTCACATAAGATGAAGAGTTGACTGAGTACAAGGTTTATTAGTTAAAAACTATGAGATATTTTAGAATAATGATGCATTTTTGACACCTTGGTAAGGAGAGGGAGACTCTTGAGGTAGGTTCCTATTTCACACATGTGGAAGGGTTTTTAATTCAAAAAAATTGTGATATATTTATCTCTCCTCTCTCCTGGATCAAACCAAATCAAAAAGGGAGCCAAACTGGTCCAAATCTTGTCCAAATTAAGTCAAACTGAACCTGGAAAATTCTAGAACCCAGTTGGACTTGGTTAGTGGCCTCCCTCACCTATAAATAGATCCTATTAGAATTCAACCTAGATATTTTGGAGGATTATGATCAGTGATACTATGGTTCATTAAAAGATTGTTTTAAAGACAGCTGAATCTGTGAAACAAGCAATTTCATATTGGGTGTGTAAGTGGTGTGACTATCTTGAAGTTTGCTTGAAGCTAGGGGACCTGGGAACTCTTTTCCCTGGTACCGAGGCAAAACATAACCAAATTCCTAAATGGATCTTATCACTACAGTGGTTGGCTAACCCATGGGACTGGATGGGGTTAGGCTAGATTGATGGATCCCTAAAATGAGACTCAATTCTATTATGGTACGATAGATGAAGTAAATCCCGGATAGTCTTTGTTCTATATGGAAAAGAATCAACGGTTGTGCCTCTCGATGAGGAAAAAAGCGTTGGTCTCTATGATCCAAGTGCAAGTCTCTTCCTTGATCTGACCATGTGACTTATGGGTTCGGTCCAATCAGTTTGGTTAGTTAAGGCTCTTGACTACGTTAGAATAAAAATATCCTGGAGGAATCGCCCGTGCTTTCTGAGTGAGGGAAGTTTTTCCAGGTTCAGTTTTGGAAGAACCGAGGGATTAATCTCTTGTCCGGATATCCGTGGGCGAGGCCCTGAGTGAGAGGCTTTGCCCTGCGCAAGAAGTGCTACTTCCGCTGCTAGTACCCTCGAATTCGTTGCGCGGAGGGGGCAGGGATCTTTCATTCATTATCTTCAATGTGTTTGTTGATTCCTACAAGCTGGGTTAGAAGGCTCTTCATAGAATTTAGATGACTGGGAACAGAATCTCCCACATTCATTTTCAATTCAAAGAACTTTTTAAGAAGAGAGATTTTGGAGTTCTTGGCTTATGCTCCAAATAGTACATTAAGTGTCTCCCGAGCTTCATTTGAGGTGTCTTTCCCATCGATATGGTGGATGAGATAAGGGTAAGTGCTTTTTCATCTTTTGTTAGCCATGTAGCCTCTACATCCCTTATGCTTGGTTTCTTATCTTTACCATTTGCAACATTCCACAATCCTTTTTTCATTAAAGTAAATTTAACTTTATTTTGCTAAGTATGTAAATTCTAGCCTTCAAACTTATCTATCTTCATTAAATAATCCATTGTAGTAGGGAAGGTCTTACGTTTAGGATGAATACCCAAAAAGCATCCCTTTACTGATTGTAATGGCAAGACAATCTAGAATTCACCCTCTCCATACATATGCATGTTATTGCTCAAAAATTCACTTAGACCCATAGCCCCTACATAAGCATAGTAGTGTGGCTTCTTTTTATCTTTGTAATCTTCATTTTAATGTAGTTTCTATTAGATGACTCACCTAACTTGTCATTATGAAGATTCTGGTTTCCTTTTATTATTGAAGAATTTCCATTTGGCCCATTTTTCCTCCTCACTAGCACATCTATCATCCTCCTCTTTTAGGCCAGAAATACAAGTTGGTTTCTTCAGCATTAAGCCCAACAATTTGTCTTTTAATCTGTAACTTCTCCAGTTGTGCTGCCCATTTCTTCATTCACACCTCCTTTCCTCTGCTCTCTCAGTTTACCTACAGCTCTAATAATCCCTTGCATTTCATTAGCAAAAGGCCTCCAAGCACCCTCTGACACCACTCTGCTTTTCAGCCTTCTAATAGCTTCCTTTGTATATTCCACAAATAAGACATCCTTAAGGAGAAGATTACTGACTCTCAGCTTCCTCTATATATTCCACAAATAAGACATCCTTAAGGAGAAGATTACTGACTCTCAGCTTCCTTGTGGGAAACTGAGAGAGATCAAGGCTATCCCCATCATTGACAGACCGGCACCAATTCAAAGGCATATGATCCGATAAAGCAGAGCTATAGTCAATTGATACTCTCAGAGTACGGAGTACCCATGAAGCTTGTTGGCTAAAAAATACCTTGTCAATTTTGGAAGAGGAGGAAATATATTGCAGACTAAAATATGTGTGACCCAGGTTATATCTCCAGTGCCAGCTATCGATCAGACCCAACTCCCTTCTTAAATCCACCCACGTGCCTTTTTTCTAACCTAAAAGGATAGTGCTACCACCACATCTATTCACTACCCTTTCAACCATGTTAAAATCTCCCAAGAGAATACAAGGAACCTGAACATTTAGATTAGCAATCCAATTCCACATCTCACTCTTGACTTTATGATTGTGAGCCCCATACACATTAATGAGCCAAATTCTTTCTCCCCATACCAAAACCTCTACCGCAAGAATCCTACCATTAGGGTGATTAGCTATTATGCTAGGGCTGAGATCATTCCTTACAATCGTCATCACCCCACTATAACCTGTACTTACACCCCCATAAAAGATTGACCAATCGCTGAATCTATCCTTTCTAGAAAATTTGCCAAAAAGATTATGCTCTTGTATAGCCAAAGTTGAGTAATCCCATAGCTTAACTAACCCCCAAAAGGAGGCATTCTTTTTTTAAAAAAAATCTTTTATCCCTTCAACATTCCACATGCATCCTAAAAATTTAGTGAATTTATTCATGACAGTGTGGTTTCTGGAACCATATCGATTATTTCCTCATCCCTAGGTACAACATCTTCTTTCTGAATCCCTTTCCAAGCTTCTTCAACCATGAAATCATACCTTTCTTCCGAAGAGGGGTGACTCTCACTTTCCTTCAAAGGGCTATAGGGATTAGAATACATACTAGGACTCAGATTGCATGGGGATTTGATAATTTGACCCTCTACCCCTTTTTTCAATTGGTTTTTCCTAGCTTCAATCTTTGCTTGTCTAACACTAGATTTCCCTTTTACCTTAACTCACTCTCCTTCCAAAACATCCTCACCGACCTCCCTCAACACTTCCTTTCCCTTAGACTAGCGCTCTTCGCCACTGACACTCTGGAGAAAGACTATAATGTGTTGTTCGATGTTGATGAGATTAGAAATTCAAATTGAGGTGTTTTAACACTTTGAGAGTAGAAGATATAATCCTCATTACCTACTAATTACATCCATGGAGTTAAATCTTGGAGAGGTTACTCTTTGAAGAAAACCAACAAATTTCAAACTCCAATAAATTAAAAAACCTCTTAACGAGGTGGAAAAACTTACAATATATTATAAGTGAATTGATATCTACAATAAGGTCACGAACAAGGCAAAATGGCAAAGGAAGAAGGTTCCTTATCCACTGATCGAAAGTATTGTACAATTTATTTATCCAAAGGATGGAGGAAAAGTGGGTTTGCATGTTTTCAAAACCTCTATGCTTCCATTATACATTCAATTTTTGTTTTTTCCCACAAACCCCATGCTTAAATTCATCCTTGAATTTGACCATACTAATACCACTCTCAAAGGATATTGTACTTGAAGATTTGTCTTGTCCAAATTAACTAATATAATAGTATAATTCTAATATCGTGAACAAAAAATTAAATCCTTGCACCAAGCATAGACAAAAAAACATAGAATAATAATTGAGACACATCCATCCCCCCTCATTCCTCCTATCCCATACAAGATACTTTAACCATATTCACATTACATGCCATGTTCACAAAAGCAACGTTTGGAGCCATTGACAATGCTTTTTTCAGCAAAAGTAATCTTTGTTCAAAGTCTAAGGTATAAAAAATAACAAATCTTTTGCCCAATAACTATGTACAATGGACCTACCGATATTAATTCCAAAATGGTGCGCACACGTGCACTAAGCAAAAGCAAAAAATAATAATGTTTGCACCTAAATAGAGAGTTCACGTCCAGTGCCCATCATTCAACAGTGTTAGGCCACAATTAAATTGGAATCACTCACAAATTAATACAAACATGTGGCAATTAATTAGACTCTCACAACCAATTACTATAATGTGAATACGAATTTGTTTAGACTCTACTCAACAAATCAATTTACACAGTACAAACAATTCTCTTGTACAGGAAACTCACTGCACACACTAGTTTAAGCCGCACATGAAGATTATGCTTGCAATGTAGACCTGTAACATTGAGCTAGGACAGCACCGCTAGCACATCAGCAGCTTTCAGTACAACATATTGTGTCCCATCTTTAGACTTGAAATCACTTCCCGCATATTTAGAATACATCACACTGCTTCCCACAGTTAGTTCCAAAGGCTTTCGGGCACCATCTTCACCATAAGATCCAGACCCAACAGCTTTTATCTGCAGAAAAAGCATACAAAACATTGATACCCACTAGGCAGCATTCAGACCTAACTGGCATTCAGACTACCCATGGAATATTTTTCTACCGTTCCAATCACAGGTTTCTCCTTTGCACTGTCTGTGAGCAGAACACCACCAGCTGTTTTTTCCTCCGCTTCCGCTACCTGCAAAGCAATGTCAGCTTGTGCCATAGAAACACCACATAAAACCTGTATAAGACAGAAGGTATCACAGGCTGCTACAGTTGAATTTTTCAATACCTTGATGAGTACCCTGTCATTCAATGGTTGCAAATCTTGAATATCATCTGTTTCTAGAATGCCTACAATATCCTCCTCCTTAAGTAATACATGGCTGATCCCATTGAATTCTATTTCTGTTCCTGCATACTTGGAATAGACAACATTCTTTCCACTCTGCAGACACAAAAACAAAGCACGAGAGCGTTACATACTTACTTCCTTGACCCATATAAAATGAGAGGAGTACGAGAACACAAAGACACCATGAGCAAACCTGCAAGCCCACTTCAATCTTCTTGTCACCAATAGTTCTGCCTTCACCCACTGCAACAACTTCCCCCCCTTGTGGTTTGGTTTGAGCTGTTGAAGGCAGCAAAATGCCACCTGTTGTCTTTTCTTCCACTGTCTGAATCTTGACCAACACCCGGTCGCCCAGGGGTTTCAGTGCCGTGAACTGCAGTGTGCAACGTGATGAAAAGCCAGTATGAAATTCAAAATGTAACATTAAAGGATCATAAAAGAAATGTTCAAGGCAAGTACATGACCACTTTGGTCAATATCATTAGTCAGAACATATGCAAGAGCTTTGAGGCCATGCAACTGAATACAGAAAACCAAATCGGAGGTGGGTCTTGAAGCTTAGCAGCTACACCAGCACCAAGGACAAACAAATCTGGTCCCTTGAGGGTTTTAAATGTCTACTGCCGTTTAGTCCATGCCTTGGGGTTCAGGCGCTTACTGCATCATATAGTGCATGCATCAGATAGATTTTTGCGACCTGCTGCTACAACCTCATTACTCTAAATCTTCCACAACTCATCCTGACCCCTAAGCACAGCTTATCAAAATAAGGCTTTGGTTGACTGCCGCTACCATTAGACTTTTGAGGCCTATGACAACACCTGGTAAATGCATTGGAATGAATCCTTACAGCAGCAATTTGGAGTATGCTTTGCAAGCTCTCTAAGCGCAAACGGCTACCAAAACCAGGACTATCAGAACATCCAAGTTACAGAAAATGTCCACACAATGCTTGAAGCCTCTCACACCTTGTTGAGTCCAGAGAAAGGGAAATGCGGAGACAAGGGCTTCGCATGCGCCATCAGACATTAACTCTACTCCATAGACTAGTTCTTCGCCCTATCAAGTACACTTTAGGGCTCCGGAACTTATCAAGACAATTAAAAGTTAGGGTTTCGCAACCTGAGATTAGGGTTACAGGACGATAAAGAACTAGGGTTTTTCTTCTTGAAGACTTAGGGTTTTGTCACCTACAAAGTTAAGATTTGGCAGACTAGCAGCTACAACAAAAATTGAGGTCAGGCATTAAGGTTTCAAGGGCCAATGGATGTACATACCTTGGAGGCAACTGCTGTAGCAGCTCTGACCCGGACGCTGCACAGAGGCCTGGAGCGAGCCGGCAGGGAGCGGGCGGAGGAGGGTAGCTTCAGTCCCAGGAAAGGCTTGCCCTCCACCATGTTGAGGGCGGAGGAGGCACCCAGATGCAATGAGGACGCCATGCTTGAACCTTTGAACAAAGCAGAACTGGAGAAGCTCGGTAGAGAAAATGGCTAGGGCTTCCACCCTGGCTCTGGCTGGGTGTACAAGGTGCTAGTGATTCACAAGAAGAATCCAGAAGACCATAGTAGTTATGGCCGGTTACACACTTAGGCCCCATGTGGCTGCCCAACCTTTTGTGAGACAAGTTCTATTGTCCACAATGTTGGGGAGGACCTCTCTTTGCTTTGTGCTCTTGAAGAAAACACAAGCTGACATTGTGTTTTCTTGAAGCTTTGCTTTTTTGGGTTAAGGCGCTATCATCAAAGCAGAGAGAAGAAGAAGAAGAAGAAGAAGAAGCAACCACCACCAACAGTAGCAGCAGAGTTACACCACCGTCTCATAATCTTGTCGCTATGCTTTCCTGGACTTCATAATAGACAAAAGCTTTTATACCCTAAGCCGAAGGTTATTAACGCTAAGTGCCTAAGGTTAAATTAACACCTTGTCTAAGGTTTAGGTTGGAGGTCATTCATATGCAACGGACTCCACGATCTACCAATTGTTTGTGTACAAAGTTTTTGAGAATCCGGAGATTCACACCTTGCTCTTGAGAGGTGTTCTACTTGCTCTTCGCGGTCTATATATTAGTTCGGAGCATATATCTGTCATCCTTGACGATGTACCTATTGCTTGTGCTTGTTGAGGTGTCGCATTTCTACACGGCGGCATCAGCCTACATCAACTCAAGGGGCTTTTATGGAAATATGGAATCTGGTCACTATGTACCACAATCATCAAAATTTGTACCTCTAAGCCAACAAATGAATGATTCAGGAACCAAACGAATTTTTTTATGATTGATGCATATGTTAGCACTTCTAGCACCACCTCAGACCTCTAGTACTCAGCCTCTCGTGGATGCTTCTCATCACTCTCCTTGTAATACTTATCTTGTTAATTCTTGTTATGTGGTACTTGTGAGTGCTCTAAATATTATTGGAGCTATTGTCTTATTGATTTTTGCATGAGTTTGTGGATTTACTTGAGGTTTAAAGTTTATGTGAGTATGTGAAGGTTACATAGGATTCCCTTAAGTGAAGGTTAGAACTAAAATCTCATATTGGAGTGCAGTGAATCTTGAGCAAGCTTGGGCTGAAATCTCATACTAGAGTGAAGTGAACCTTGGGCATGGGAAGGGAGTGAAGCTAGGAAGAAAAGAGAGAGATGGGCTTCTGAGAGGAAAAGAAGATAACAAGAGGAAGTGTGGGGCTGAAGAGTGCGATTATGGAAAGTATTGTGAAAGTCCAAGTGTGAAAGTCCAATGGTGAGAAATATTCGATTCTTCCTTGCTTCCAATAGGGGTAGAAACCATACGATCCACAAATTCATCCTTTGTCAAGGACTTTGGCAACTTGGAGTGCATGACCTCATTATATAACTGTGTGTACCTTTCTTTTTCATGATCATTGGAAATTATGGCTATTTCTCCTTGTTTTTACATCAACATGCAATGTTGTTCGGACTGTTTTGACTTTATCAAATCTTGCCTATCCTTTTCTTCCTTTCCATAGGGCTTTGACAATGGTAATCCAACATGAGAAGCATCTTTTGGGTTCATTTGAAGTGTTGTTTTCATATTTTGAGTGTTCCCATTATTGGAAGTTCCCACCTCAAATACAACATTTCCATGTCGACTAAGCTCATAAGATGATGGATTTGGGAATGACCTTTGTGGTTGTGAAAAGCCTCTTGTCTTACCAAGATAAGTGTTAATCTTTTTTGCACACCTTTGCACTTCATTTATCTTTGGGAATGATCTTTGTGGTTGTGACCAGCCTCTTGTCTTACCAAGAGAAGTGTCAATATTTTTCACACACCTTTGCACTTCATTTATCCCATCACCAAGCTTCTTGAAGCCCTCCTTCATAGCATTAAACATTTGCTCCATGAAAACATTACTCTGCCGCATATGCTCATTGTTTTACCTCAAAAGCTCACTGTTTTTTGGAAGCAAATATCCCTTTGAGCATCCTTTATAGCTTCGGTGATAGTAACCTTTAGCATATCCAAAGTAATGTGCTTCAAAGAAACTTGTGCACTTTTACTTGTGTGCCTTGGCATGCCCTCATTCACTATGTGATCACTCATGTCATGTAAAGGCATTCCCTCTTGTTCACGGTCGCCCATGGTACCAAATTAGGGTTTTTGGTGCTACCGATGTCGAAATTGAATGATCAAAGGCTTGCCGCATTCATCTTGATAAGAGGAACACTCCTATCACCATGAATCACCACTTTGAGGACCAATGTACCTCTCTATTTTCACTTTTAGCTAAAAGTCAACTATGTGAGATTGACCACCCAAACGGTAACAGAATTGGAAACTTGGGTCATTTGGAAGCTCTTAGGTAGTGCTCTTAAGCTATGTAAACACCTTGAATTTAGTCCGCACTATTTTTGACCGAATTAGGGTTTTCAGTCTGACCAAACTAGCCCCTTTGCACCCTAAAATGGTGTCCAAATCAATCACTTGATGGCTTGTTAGATTTGCCTTAAGATGCCCTTTTAAGGCTTCCGAGTGCCCTTGAGAGATCTTGAGTGGTTTGGGACTGAATTACACTTTTGTCCTCACTGTAGAGTGTAGGAAAATCATAAAAATTTGACCATAATCTCCCCGCAATATGGACCAAATCTCAATCATAATCCACTAGCATTTGCCCAATGTCCAATCATGACATAATGTCCCAACAAGTAATCACCACCAAAAGCATACACTTGCCCATGAAGCTTTTATGCTGCTTTGATCATTACCAAGTGTCCATGGCATGCTCAATCAAGTAACATTTGGCTTCCATAGCCTCGACATGCTTGCAATGTAGTCGAGTTGTGTGTCGAAGGAGCTCTTTATGCTTGCCAATCTCCTGGCCAAGCCTTCCCACCCTCATGCCTAGTTCGAATATAGGCATAAGTTGGGGCCAAGTCTTCACATCCAATGTACCTAATCCCCCTCCTTGCCGCTTTTCCCCAAAAGTACTCACAACAAGGAGAGTTCATGCCATGCTCCCCCCCCGAGCCTCTTCTCCAATGCCCGAGGTACCCTCACAAGCATACTAGATGCTAGGAATTAAAGTGAGAGTACAAGTGAGGTGTATGTGGATGTAACTTGAAAAAGAGAAGGTAGAAGCACTTACAAGTGTTTAGCATGACTCATGCTATTTTCATATTATCCATTACAATGAGCATGTACTCATGCTTTACCTTAATCATCCAAAGTAGCTCCGATACACCAAATCACATCAAAACAGCATCCAAATAGCATCCAACACCATGTGAATCACAAGGCATATGACTTGCAAGGATTAGCTTCAAGTAAGGGCTCCCAAGATCAATGCAATCATTGGCTCATGTAGGCACATGCATGTGCTTGTTTTAGGCTAAGATTTGGCACTAATGTGAAGCCACAACTCACTATTTTCATGTATAGCACTTCAACCCTTTGACATCACTCCATAGACATCATGAATGAGCAAGATAATCATCCAAATGGAAACTAGAAGCTTCAATGATCAATGGAAAATCAATAAGATGCAATGCTTGCTTAATGCCAAGCAAAAGCACATGAGAAGGCCAAGAAAATTTCCAAAAATTATAGCCTTAGCTGTACCATACTCATGCATCCCCAAATCACTTCAATGGTAGATATATTGACCATGCAAAAGCCTCAAAATATCATGGACATAACATCATTGCAAACATGCAAGAAGGTAAAGTAATGGCATTCAAAGCACTTAAAACGCAGCCATAAGCATCCCAAATACACATAGTCAAGATGTTTCTTAGCAATGACATGCAAAACATTTAAAACACAGCCTTATTGTATGCAATTTAAAATGAGAGAAAGCCTTGCAAAATGGCTTTCAAGTAGCTGCCATCGCTTGTCTTGTTGAAGGTGTTGAAGTTGTGAGATGATGGGAAGTTGAAATCGCACTTCACACAGTCGAATCAATGGAGAAACTCATAACTCCTCTGGCCAACCACGCACAGTTCCTCACAGCTAGCCACGCATAATATTTGCTACAAATTCAACATTAAGCTTCATAAGCTTCTTATGCATCTAATTAGGCTTCAACTCTCACGAAAACGCGCAGCATGTGGACCAACGGCAGTGCATAATCATTCACAACCAGCAGAGAAAAACATGAAGGAAAAATGTTGCTTCTAATGCTTAAAGCAACTTCTCAAGCCGAAACAGTCTTCAGTGAGAGCACCACAGGTCGTGTAATGATGGGGAGAGAAAGAAAGAGAATGTACTCATGATAGAGTACCACATGCACTCAAGGGAGTACCACCATAGCCATGGAAGCTTGGAGCTCCAAGAAGTATGATTTGATTGGTCAAAATGATTAGATGCCCCTAATTACAATTTGTTCACTTATATACTTGTCCATCTTTTCACAATCATTAATGTTGGGCCCCCATACTTTCCCACCCATATCCATGCCCATGGGCTTCCCTTATGTTCAAAACCAAGCCCCGTTCATTACACTGGCCATTGCTTTCTGGGTGGAAAGTGGAACTAAAGTCCATCTTAGAGCCTAAATTTGAAAACAAAGCTATCCAAAAATGATTGCAAAAGCGATAGTCTCTATAAAAAACAATGAGTTTAGGAAAACCATGATGAGTGAAAAAAGTTTTAATAAATATCTTTGCAGCAAGTGGAGCAGTCAGTGTCTTCTTGCATGCCACAAAGTATGCTTGTTCGCTAAACCTATGTACTATGGTCCAAATCATGTCATTATGCGAGGAAGTAGTAGGTAATCCCGTAATGAAATCCATTGTGAAATTTCTTCCCATGGACCATTTGGAATTGGCAAAGGCATCAATAGTCCATATGGTTTTCCATGATGATGCTGGACACGTTGACAAACAATGTAATCAGAGACATATTTTGCAATATCTTTTTTCATGTTAGGCCAATAAAAAAGTTTTTCACATGATGTCAAAGTAGAAAGTATGCCGCCACGATACCCAACATAAGGTGGTTTATGCATTTCTTGCAAAATGCATAATCTTTTCTCAAAGAATATGAAATCATCAACATATGAATTACTATTGAGAGTGTCTACGCTTTTACAACTCAATCTGGTGTTTAGGAGATGATTACAATAGATTTATCTCACAGCATAAAATCACCAAAAATTACATTAAATCAAGGGTAACCAATTTGTATGGAATGGTTGGAGTATCAAACCATCTCCGAATTGCAATCTGAAGTTATAGGGATCTGTATCAAATACCTAATGATTAATTTGAACCCTCAATTGCACCAAAAAAATAGTGATTAGCATTGATTAATCACTGATTAGCAAATTAATCCTCTATTTTGTGTGCAAAAAATAGAGTATGCGGGGAGCCCAGATCTGAGGCCTTTGAGTTCAAATGAGCTCAAATGCTTTCAAGGCTATCAATAGCAATCAGTCTAGTAGAGGATTAAGCCAAGAAACACAAGATTTGACCAAATATTGAATGCTTAATCCATGTTTTACCAAAGTCACCTGCAGATTTGATGAAGAGCTTGGATCTCACTGTAGTAATCATTTGCCCCATCTTCTTCCCAATAGGTGGAGTACACCTCACAACCTGTCTATGATAAATGCCAAACCCAACGCTCTGTGCAACCTGCTCAATGGTCACTCCTTCTTCCATAGTGTAAAGGCATGTAAAGAAGCCTCGATCCGAGAGACAAGAATCAACAACTTTAAAAGTAGAGTCATACATGCCATCCCCAATCTTATTCCAATATGGAATCTTGTTTGCAACACAACCTCCAATGATGATATTTGAGGGGAAGTCTGCAAATATCAACTCCACACAGTAATCGGACCCTCTACTCTTGACATTCCCTACTGTGCAAATAACATTCATGGCATCAAGCACTTGCTTTCCCAATGAGGATACATCCTCCATGTTCACAAAAGTAGCTGCAAGGTCCTCAATACTGACATTGAAGGCATAAATGGTTCCTATAGATAGGTTTTTGACATTTAACACACACAGTCTCAAGTCAAAACAATCGGATCACGATAGAGATGAGGTAGGAAGCTCACATACTTGGAGCTTGCAATGTCTTGGTTATGATGTCAGTTGGTTGTATCCCGCCTGCACTACTATTGGATGTCTGTTGTTGTTGACTCTGCTCCCTATTTGCTTCCATTGCTCGATTCACCTCCAATTGGTGAGAATAGCACCCCTTTTCCGATGCACGATTCACTATTTCCCTCCCTAAATTCACTGGCAATGACTTACGAAAAGAAGCCGATGCAATCGATGTTGCATGTGATGTGGATGTGGCCTCATTATGATCAATTTGCTGGCTACGAAGCTCCAATATAGACTTATGTTGGCGATACAGATCAAGCTCCTCCACAGGCACATGGTTTCTTTCAAGGTCCAACCACCACGGGCAGAAACGAGACTCTATGCTTGACATGGCCTGTTCAATGACAAACATGGGTAAACACAACTCACCCTCAATATGAACATGTTTCTCAATCATGGATTCAAAATGACAAATTCAATCACTTACTCTTCCAAGCTTCAAATCGGCATACATATAAGATTGATTGTCAACACAAAGCCACACACTAGCGAGAGGGGGTAAAATATCCAATTGGTGCTCCTCAATTTCAGAAAGCAACCATCTGCAAGCCAAAGCCCAAATGATAAAACAACACACAGAAGGAAGCATGCATGTTTTTTAACAAGGAATATCTGGGTTATGTTGTAGGAAAACCTATAAACGACTCGCCGTGCAGCACTTTGTAGGCCTGGTTGATGGTCAATATCATGGCTAAATTTTATGCCTCCTTCGTGCACTTTGAAAGCCCTTTTGAAGTACTTTCTTCTGCATAGAACAACAAAAGAGGTGAATCGGCTCTCACCTGGCAACCTGACTCGATCGGCATTTTTAATATCATTTTGGATTCTCAAACCCAGCTCCGTGATCTGAAGCCAGTAGGAGTACATGTGCAGCCATTCCCTAACCTTTGTCTTATCATTTGGCATACCCTCAAGTGATCGCACTGCAGCCTGAGAGTTGTCCAATAGCTTGACAATGTGAGCCTTATCTGTGTCTCTGATGCAAGTAGAACCTATCATATTGAGCTTTTCCTCTGTGGCCACATGATTGGTTGACGCGCCATGGGAGGGAGAGCACCGCACACCAAAAGGCCTCACCGTTGGAGGGATCAGCAATCCTTGCATATTTTGATGTTTTTCCTCTGTAGAGAACTACCTTTCGAGTCACATTCTCCCTAGCAGACTCGGCAAGTGGTCCATTTGATGCCTCATCAATTTTTTGCTCCATCTCATCCTTGAACAAGAGCCAAGTCATAATCTGGATTGGCAAATGAAGCCAACTAGGCCTTCCTCTGGCAGATGCACTCTGCATCTCTCTCTCAACCCACAGCTTGTCCTCATTGTCCAAATGTGCCATGAGAGTTGTTAGGTCGGACTCTCCCAATCTTCTTAGTTGAAATAGACGATCACCAAATGTGGTTGGCACAAATGCATAATCATGCGTCCTACAAAACAAAGAAAAAATATGTTAATATTCTTGAGTACAAACAACTTACTTGACATAGAAGGAGACTCTGATAACAAATTAACTTACTTGTTCAACTTGGACAATGAAAACAAAAGCTCACCCACATCCCTCCGCTCGAACACATAAAATTTACAGAGAACACAACAATGCATGGACAAATCCCCTTGAAACCCTGTAATAAAACACAAAATTAGGAAGGACAAAGAAGCATAAGAAACTATAACATCCCAATGAGAACTCACCTGTAGAAATACAGTCCATCCAAGCATTGTGTCGATTATTACCATCAAGAATATGCACCATTTTTCGGCTCAAGTACGGACCCCAATCAGGGTCAAGTGCAAGAGTTTCCTCAAATTGTTGATTCACAGTCCTCCAATGCTCATCCCAAGATTCCTCCCTCTCTTGTGTCAATGGTGTCTCCTCCCCTTCCAAGTCCATAATTGATACTGTGAAAGCTCCCATGCTCTCAATGTACCCACCTAGTTTTTTGAAGCTTCGAGTAAGAGACTTATCTGTTGAGGGAGAAACCTTTCGGATTGCCTCCGTCTGGATCATCCTACAGAGAGGAACACGTGGAGGTGGAGACCTAAATTTGACTCCTATCCTATCTAAAAAGGCTTGTGGAGTAGATGTCTCAAGAATCTTCCCAAAAATATCAACCTTATTTTTTTTCTGCTTGCTTCCTTCAGTTTGGGTTGTGACAACTGTTTCTTCTTGATCCTCTAGTGGATGTGTGTTCTCTTCCCCCTCTATCTCTCTCCCAGTATCCTCAGTATTCTCACCTTCATCCTCATTATCACCACCTTGAGTATTCTCACCCTCATTTTGATCACCTTTATTTTCCTCAATTGCCCCCACTACATTTTGTCCATCCTCCTCATTTCTTTCATCACTATGTAGATGCTGCCTCTCCATATCCACCTCTAGGTTAGTGTCATCTATGATATGTACCGCATGCTCTGTAGTAGGGTTTGAGGAGGCGGCCTGCTCCAAAGTGCTGGAAAAATCAGCTTGCCTCCTTGTGTGTCTCGATGAGCTCTCACCTGGGCCAACCTGCACACTCTTTTTCCGCTTAGCAAGAGGTAACTCATCCATTTTTGCACAACAAGAACCTTTCAAGCAAGATGCTCTAGTGAAATGACTCGAACTCATTTAAAAACCAGATAGCCATGCAAAAATACAAGAACAAATCTTCAAATAGTATTCTACTCGTATTGTATAATTAATTGATTATTTTAACAGCAAATTCAGTAATACGACACAAACTTAAAGAAAAGGTGGCACATTCACTAAAGAGATTAAATTCAATTCAAGGCATTCAAATTTATTGGAAAATATATAAAGATTCGGTAGCCCAAATCTGAAGGCATTCAATATTAAGTACTAATAAACTTTAGAAGTGATATTTCACAATCCAACACTTTTTTAAGGACAAACTTTTTTCTTTTTGTGCTATTGTTCTTTAGATGCACATGTTTGGTGGTCTCCTCTCTCGACTGTGTGAGCCGTTTCTCAACCAAGAAGACATCAAATGTGAGTTTTTTGAGCTTCTTGTATACACAAAGTCTGCATAATATAGACAGTAGTAAGAGAGACAGTCTATGCAATGTGTTTGAGACAGCACCATATAGATAGCATGTTCTTACACTACTCTCTCCAAATTTCTGCCGCCGCCGCCGGGGGGATCCAAGGGGGGCCGGCGGCAGCCATTTAGGCCCCCCTTGGCGGGGGAGTTCGGGGGCAGCGCCCCTGAAGCTTGAAACGAACTCAAAATCGTGATGATTTTTTCAATGCTCGGCAGCAAAACATCCTATTATTTTGTGCGCTGGGCACACAAATTAATTCAAGAAAAATAGCAAGAGGTAACGCCGCACATCTCATACTGTGTGTGGAGTGTGGCAGCAGCAAAACATCCTATTATTTTGTGCGCTGAGCGCACAAATTCATTCAAGAAAAATAGCAAGAAGTAACGCCGCACATCTCATACTACTGTGTGTGGAGTGTGGCGGCAGCAAAACATCCTATTATTTTGTGCGCTGAGCGCACAAATTCATTCAGGCAAAATAGCACAAATTCATGGATAATGATACCTTTCTGTGTCTCTTTGTTGGGGAGAAAGATTGGAGTGGGGAGAGGGCCCTGCGCATGAGATCAGCGTTTCTTTGCTGGGGAGACGTATGATGCTTCATGATCGCTTCTTTGCGTGTGTGTTCGAGGGAAGATGCTTCTGTGTGGAGGACGACTAAAAGCCTTAAGTAATTGCTTCATAAGAAGTAGCCGACTACTAAAAACCCTAAGTTAGGCACTGGACAAATTTTTTTATCCTAACACTAATGAATTTCAACACTAAAATTTAAGGGTTTGGTCAATATTTTTTCGATTTTTTTAAATCTATAGCACAGTTATGCTATGGCATCCAACTGGCAGAGTTTTTGAAATCTAACAGGAGATTATGAAAAAG
The DNA here is from genome assembly GCF_041138505.1 of Cibotium barometz. NCBI lineage: Eukaryota > Viridiplantae > Streptophyta > Polypodiopsida > Cyatheales > Cibotiaceae > Cibotium > Cibotium barometz. The sequence continues at coordinate 48,910,966 of NC_141070.1, forward strand.
TGCAAGAACTAACACAAAGCAAATATGTGTGTGTGTGTGTGCGTGTGTGTGTGTATACATACACACACACACACACACAAACATATATACATATATACATGTACTCTTTTTGATACCCTTCATTATGACTGTTTTTGTAATAAATATTTTTATTTGCTTCTACCCATAGTCTTAAAATGAGCCTGGTAAAATTGTATTATGGCTAGTATATGCTATTGATTAGAGCAAGAACATCTAGTATTAAAATATTTTTGGCTAATATTCAATGTAAATTCCTTAATTGTTGTTGTGATTGCATTATGCAGGGAGGCTCGTGTTTTCCTCCATTCTACAATGGGTGCATGCATCCGAGTCCCCTTCTTGAATGGCAAATGTCTTGTGTCAATCAACATGATCCGGGGGAAGCTTGGAACTATTGGTGGGATAAATGTGGAGGCCTTACTTGAAATTGGAGGAGAGTATGAGCCCATTTGTCCTTTACACTTGTATGCAGGGATTGGAGACGAGGCATATTTTATCCTGGAGCATTCACTGTCCTCTGTATATATTGCCAAATCAGAGAATTATTTTGAGACCCCAGAACAAGGCCCCTCAACTATATTTCCTCTCGGTTCTCGAAAGAGTACTCCAATGTAAGTGGCATTAACTTTGACTTTGACATTTTTTGTTTTGCATTGTGCATTGAATTAGAGAGCATTGTGCTTTGCAGTGACTTGGACACTGAAGAGATAGAAGAAATCAATGTCCAAGCACATGGGTCATTGCAAGAGGAGATAGAGGTCTCTCCTGTGGAAAAGTGCTTTCAACATTTGGAAGAGGAAGATGTTCAGTTTGATACTGCGGTCTCTTGCTTTCAAATAATCCGCATGTTACCTCCTACTGATGTCTTGCACACTTTAATCCATGATTGTGATTACAAAGGCAAGGTAAAAGAGCTTCCCAAGGTGTACCCAGAGTTCAGTACATATGAGCTTGAAGGTGGGAAAGGTATGGAAGGGATGGAGCAAAAATACGAGGGCAACATTTGGACAAAGCCACAAACGCAAACTAGGGCCAATAAAACTTTTGTTCTTAGGAAGAGCTTCTGCGGGGGAACCTTCCAGTGCATGAATGAGCACTGCTCCTTTAGGACACGTATGAATCAACCAAACAAACTCCATTGGAATGGGCAGCTGATAAAATCTCCAAAATATGGGAATTTAGCAATTGGGAGCTTCGGGAACCTTGAGTGTTTTTTCTGCAAGCATGTGCCAATGTGTCTTAAAGAATGTCCTGCTTGTGTCTATTATTTTATGCCAAAAGAATCAATGCACAGCAGACTATTTATTCATTATGGCAAACATACACACATGGTTTCCAAGGGAATGTGCCGAGCATCGATACGAAATATCAAGGCCTTTGTAGCACGTGCAGTGGGCATTGACCACAACGCTGGGCCCAGAAAGGTACAAATGATTGTGGCAAGGGAGGTGGTTCTAAGAGCATTCACTGATGATGACAAGGCACAGGGAGAATTCATGACAGAGAGGGAGCTACAGGAGATGTCGCAAGAGTTGCAAAGTTTGATAAATGATAAATGTCAAAAAGTACGTAGGAAGTGCAATTTAGCAAGAATAGTATGCAATTATCATCTTTAATACACTAAGTATGCTTTATGAATGCAGGGTGAAGCAGATGGTAATGCAAACATGAAAAACAACACGGCCTCTGGGTGAAGGATATGAATCCATTCTTAATCTAAAAAGAACATGCCATTTTGAGTTCTTCCATGGTTCTCGATTTCCATTGCAAGCCACCACTACTACTGAGCGTTGCTTTATCTTTAAGATGTCTACTAGACCTGGTTCTGGGATTGACATTGTTCGGCGAATGGACAAGGATGGTAATGGGGATCTTAATCAAGCATGGGTCTGCTTTGATCATGTGCATCGTGGATACTGGATGGCATACAATGGGAGCACATGTTTATGACCACATGTAAGTTACAAGCGGTAGAAAGCATTGCTTAATTTGTGTCTTTAATATAACTCTGTTTCCATTTGTGGCATGCAGGATTGGTGAGCTATTGACAATAGCAACTTGTGAATTTAGAGAAGAGGATGAGGATGCTCAAGTCATGTTTTGGGAAAATATGAATTTGGTAATGGTGGAGCACACAGGGAAGGTAGCAAATTTTTTTGGGTTTATGGGGGATGAGGCTGGCGCTAACTGGAATGCAGTGAGACGTGTCTTCAACGACGGAAAGGAGATGATTGAAAGGGAAAGGTCATGTTTATGGCATTGGGAAGACAACCTTCGTGTCCACACGCAGAGGTACATCTATAGCCCACATCAAGAAAAGCACAGGGAGATGTGTGAGAAGTGGAGGACTGCCCCAAACAAAGAAAGTGCCCTTCAGCAATTTCGCAGGATACGAGCATGGTGGGCAACCGGCAAGGCAGCTGATAGAAACATCCCTAAGCTTCTTAGCTGGTTGAGTTGGTGGCACTATAGGGTTAGTCGATGGGGTCATTTCATTTTAAAGGTAATGTTTGTAAGAGATTATTCATTATATTATTGTGTGCCTCCTACTTATGTGCACTGCATTGTTTTTAATCAATTTCTACCACTCTCTTGTAGGATGGAGAGCCTATTGTCAATGCTCTTGTCCCAAGGACAAATATGTCAGAGACCAAGCATGCAAGCTGGTTGGCAGGGGAGGGGTATAGGCAAAAGATTAGTCTTTATGATGCTTGTGTGACAGATCTAATCAATGCTTACTTCCAATGTGCCAGACAACTGGCTTTCTTGGAAGGAAAATACATAGGTTGTGGGCCTACATTGGAGCTTTTGGTTGAGAGAGCTCTTTCTCGACAGAAAGCAAGTCCATCCCTAATAGCTACCTCATGAGCAGTGGATGATGCAGTGTGGCAGGGACCCCTATGTTTTCAAATAGGGTAAAATTCAAGGGTGAGAATAAAACTATTCGAGCCAAAAGGCCACTACACGACTCGACAGAAGAAAACTTTGGCAACTCTAGCCATAGGCCTGAGTTTAACTATGTGACAAGAGAGAGGTTAGAGCCTGCAATAGAGGTCGATGAGCAATGCAAAGTTTTAGAGAGCCTTGAAAGTGATGTGCATGATACAAAGTGGGCCTTGCGGAGGATACCAACAGTGAATCGAGTTGAGTGCAACCACTGGGCATCAGGGAAAAAGTGTAGCTCAAGGTTGCGAGGGGGTGATGTCAGTCCTTGTTTTTGGAGTGATTGTCAACTATCCTCCTGGAAAAAGGAGAAGTATTGCTATTTTTGTAATACAGATGTTAGGCACACTTGGAAAATTACAAAGACAATATTACATCCACCAGAGGATGTCCCTTGTGTTTGGCCCATTGCTAAAGGTACCAAGTTACAAGTGAAAGAAGCCTGCAAGCTTATTAGAGCAGGATATGACATTGGTATTCCTCTTGAGTTTTTTCTAGAAAAGGAGCTTGCAAAAGGCACTAGCGAGACAAACAAGGAGGTGAAACAATTTCCATATCGACGAGGAATTTCAAAGGCTGCATTTGGTCAAATCACTGCAGCCTTAGATATGCATGCAGAAGTTGTAGGCAGCCATATACATATAGAAGGGGTAAAGGAAACATTTAGTATTAATCCATTGACCAATGGGAGCCAAGACACACCTCTGATAGAGGTCACTATTCAGAAGAATCCAATGTGTTCATGTGTGGAGTTCAGAGATAGAGTGGCCAAGAAAAGACCATATCTTGCATGCAAGCACATATACTTTGTGTTCTTAATGATTCTTGGACAGGATGTGAACAACAATATGCATATTCATCAAGTTTGTATTTCTGAGAGAATTGTAAAAGACATGCTAACTAAGTCTATTAGAAGTCATCCTCAACAGCTTTAGGAACCTGCAACCCACTTTAGTTGAAATATGTATGGGGGTCATGTCATACCAACTGAACCGTAGTACGAGTTTATTAGTTATTGTTTTGGAAATGTTTTGGTTATTTTATAAATTTTCCTGTCTATTGTCTTTTGTTTGCTAATGGCTCTCTAACATTGTGAATACTATAGATTCAACATCTTTTTAGCGAGCCAAGCAATATGGGTTTAATAGTGATTTTTTGTATCTGCACCATTGGTTCGAAAAAAAATTATTGCAATGGTCATTTTAGAACATTTCATGTCTTCTTTGTTTGATTGCTATAGAATTGCACTGTGGTTCCACTCTTCTCTTTAACATTTCATGCTCGCTTAACATCATACCATGCCCCTACCTGCTCACTTTCACAAGAACATGAGCTCTACTCATTGCTTTGTGCTCATTGCTTTGTGCTCCTGCTCTTGGCTCGCTTTTTGACCACCCCCATTAAGAGCGCAAGCAGAAGGGCGACAATAGTAGCGAATGCTCAACCAACATCTCTCTCTCTCTCTCTCTGTGCTCTCACAGGCGTAAGGAGAGAAGCATTTATATCTTTCTCTCTGCCGTATTGGCGAAAGGAGAACATCTCTCTTTCACAGGCGGAAGGAGAGAAGTATCTCTCTCTCTCTCTCTTATTGGTGGAAGGAGAAAATCATCTCTCTCGTAATATCAATGAAAGGAGAAGCATCACCACAACTCCAACACCGAGGGGTGTCCACAAGAGCGAAGAGCAATCAAGAGTCGGTTTTGGTCAGGTATTCATCTTCATCTTGCATTCGAATTTGATTTGTTACCATGACCTCATAAGATTTCGAGCACCTTGAGGGTCAGCACCATGGCGGTCATCCATCTTTGGATACCAGTATGGCTGATCTCTGGATGCGGGTGATCATGGATTTGTGGATTTACGTGCACATACTTTATTAGAATCACGCACACAATGTATTGAGCAAAGTTTACTTATTCTTTCTCAAAGTTTACAGACCATGCAAGAGACTTAGGCAGTTGGCCGCTAATTCATGGTTTCGAAATGGTTTCTAGGGGTATCTACTCCTAGGGGGTCAACTCAAGACATCGAAATGCCCGGGAATTAAGAAGTGGCAACTATGCTCAAGAGCATGAAGCCTCTTATGTTTCGCGAGGAAGAGAAAGAGCGTAATAAAGATGCAGTGAACACTTTTTTACAAAAGTGGATGGACTTGCACCTTTTGAAGCGTTTTCCTAATGTTGTTCGTGTGCTCGAGGGCAAGTCTCGAGGGCAAGTCTCACGTTTGAGGGCAAGGCCTACAAGTGGTGGATGAGCCTTGATGGGAGCGATCGACTTACGACATGGACTGCTTTTGAGACACTCTTTTGGAAAGAATTCTTACCTGAGAACGAGAAGGATCATAATTGGAATGCTTGGGAGGACAATTGTAAGATGGAAGGACTTATGTTGACCCAATATATTTCTAAGTATCGAGATAATTCTCAAGGTCAAAAGTTTGGATGATTTCTAGAAAGTATGAGGTTTTCTGCGTGGTTTAGATAATGAATATAAAACTAAGGTTAAAACTCAATATCCTGAAACTTTGGAAGAGGCCATAAAAAGTGTGCAAATCTTCGATGATAATATTGAGAAGAAATGCACGACCGACACCTTGGGGTGGAGCATCTAATTTCCATAATTCTAAGGGGAACAAACGGAAGGGGGACCAACAAGCTAATGATGCAGTTAAGAAGGCCAAGGGGCCAAGGGGTCCCCTTGTCTCCACTGCAAGATTATGAGCAAGCTAAAAAGGAAAAATTATGTTTTATTTGCATGGCTGCTGATCATGATAAATAGAATTGTCCAAAGAACCATGGCAAAGATGTTGATAAGGATGGTAGTAAGGCAGTGCACACGTTGCAAGTCTCGCCACACTTAAAGCTTCTCAAAAGTTTCTGAAGTTCAAGTATGCCATATCGATGCCACGCATGAGTGTTGTGTAACCTGTACGATGTGGGTACCCTCTTTTGGAGCTTATGATTCGGTTCGAATGCATGGACACATCAATGGGACGAAGAGTTCGTGTCATGATTGACAATGGGGATATACATAACTTTTTGAATTATCACTTGTTTAAAAATTTAAAATTGCCACAAAGCCCTAGTGATTATAAATACATGGTATCTCTTGCTAATGGGCATGATAAGCATGTATGGGACACGGTGGTTAAGTAAGTACCACTTAGTATTCAGGGACATGAAATGCACTTAGATTTTTAGGTTATGCCTATTACGAGAGCTGATGCTATTTTGGGTCATGAATGGTTGTTTCATTTGGGACCATCTCTTTCTCGTAGTTATTTAGATAATACTTTTGATTTTGAGGTCAATGGTAAACAAGTTTGTTTGCAACGTGAACGTGATATGCCCCCCTTCTCCGCTCATTTGTTTTGTTGAAGTGGACCGCCTTGTACATGCTCATGAAATAGAAAATCTCTTTTTGTGTTACGTCTCCTTCAGTTTTGTCTCATTATGATGCTAGTGGTGGTGATTTTCATTCCAGTTTGAATATTGAATCTCTCAATTATGTCATATGTGAACAACATGTTAGTGCTATGCAAGATAATGACCAAACTAAAAATTTTCCTAAGCTTAATCAACAAGTTTATAATTCCTTGCAAAGTCTTTTGCATGAATTTCATGATGTGTTTCCAAGCAACTTGCCATATGGTTTGCCCCCTGAGCGCAGCGTCAGCTTGCTGACTACCTCGCCAGGGGCTTCATTAGGCTTAGCAATTTGCCATGGGCATCACCAATTTTATTGGTGAAGAAGAAAGATGGGTCTATGCGTTTATGCGCAGACTATCGTCGTTTGAATGCAATCACGATAAAAAATAAGTACCTATTACCGCAAGTTGATGAGCTTTTTGATCAACTGCAAGGTGCATGATACTTTAGCAAGATTGACTTAAGGTCAGGCTATCATCAACAAGTTTGCATCCACATGGAGGATGTGCCTAAGATAGCGAGCATTATGAGTTTTTAGTTATATCGCTTGGTCTAACTAATGCTCCAACTACGTTTATGACGCTTATGGATAGCATCTTACACCCGTATCTTGTTCAATTCATTGCAGTATTTCTTGATGATATTTTGATCTTTAGTTGCACAGAGGAAGAGCATTTGCAACACTTAAGATTAGTGTTCGAATTGCTAAGGAAAAACGCACTTTATGCTAAAGAGAGCAAGTGTGAGTTTTTTTCCTCAGAGATCCATTATTTGGGTCACATAATTTTGGCAGAGGCAATTCAGATGGATCCTATAAAAGTAGAGGCAATCCTTAAATGGTCTTATATCCAACCAATTTGAAGGAATTACAGATATTCCTTGGGTTGTCAGGATTCTATCGTAAATTCATCTGAGATTATGTTAAGTCAGCAGTTCTTATGAGACTGACCAATTAAAGGGTCACAACTTGGTTTGGGGTGCTAACCAACAACACAGTTTCGATTGCCTTAAGGTTGCTATAGCTATTGCACTTATGTTGGCAATAGTACATCCTAATCAGCCATTTGTGGTTGAAATGGCTGCTAGTAACCATGCAGTTGGTGCTGTGCTTCTTCAAGGAGAAAGATCGGTAGCTTTTGAGAGCAAAAAGTTAGATAGAGCTCAACGAAATTATTATGCGTATGAGCGTGAGCTTTATGCCATCATTTATACTCTAGAAAGTGGAGACATTATCTCTACGGTGCTCACTTTGAGATTGTCTTTGATCATGAGAGTATCAAGTGGTTAACAACTCAAACTGATTTGAAAGGTCATAAAGCTCGGTGGGCAGAAATCCTCCAAGAATTTGACTTTCAATTACAGTATCGCAAGGGACGATACAATGTCGTTGGCTGATGCTTTAAGTCGCATGCCTCAAGTCAACTCGTTGAGTCTCACGGAGTTTAAAAGTGAATATTTAGATTCACTCAAAGGCAAGTGCGAATATGATCAGTCATATGCACATGGGTAGAAAGTTGTTACATGCAGGGATGTTTCCCACTCCTCTGCAGTAGCGAGTGCATATGATAGTTCCACACCTATTTCTTCTCTTTCTAGGGACTTGTTACACAAAGGAAGAGTGTGTGTACCCTCGGACTCTGACACTAGGCGCCAAATACTTTATGAGTGTCATGATAGTCCAAGTGCAGGTCATCGTGGAATTAGGAAGACCTATGCCTTAGTGAAAAGGCAATTCTATTGGCTTGGACTTCACAGGGATGTCCAAGAATATGTTTTGCATTGTCGAAAATGCCAGGTCAATAAGGCTGAGCATCTTAACATAGGCAGGCTATTACAACCATTAGAGATCCTTGATGGTAAGTGGGAAAGCATCTCTATGGAATTTATTATCGGTCTACCTACAACTAGCAGAGGTCATGATGCCATCTAGGTTGTAGTGGATAGGTTGACCAAGATGTCTTGGTTTATTCCAACTAAAACAACGATGAAAATGCCAGAGTTAGCTCGGCTTTTCATTGAGAATATCTATTGACTCTATGGGCTGCCAGTCAATATAGTCAGTGATACAGAACAAAAATTTAATAGTCACTTCTAGCGACGAGTAGCGTTCAAAAGGTTGGGGACAATGCTCATCAGTATGAGCACTGCTGACCACCCCTAGAGTGATGATCAGACAGAAAGGGTCAACCAAGTACTCGAGGACATGCTAAGAGCATATGTGAGTAAATGGCAAACGAATTGGGAAGATTACTTATTACCAATTTTAGAATTTGCCTACAATAGTGCAAAGCATGTCGCTACATGCTTTAGTCCTTTCATGCTTATGTATGGGTTACAACCCCGATCTCCCAGTATCTGTGGGGTTAGCTACTGAAAGAATTCAAAAAGTGAAAGACTTTTTGCAAGATCATCTCATGATATGCTGAAAATCGCTAAGGAAAATGTGAACGGGCCCAAGATCATTACAAGTACTATACAGATGAAGATCGTAGAGTGGTCACATTTGAGCAAGGTGACCAAGTATTTCTCAAAGTTCCCCCGAGTTCAAAAAATTTGGAGACGGGCAAAGTGCCAAAGTTATCGCTGAGGTATTGTGTACCTTTCACACAATACTTAAGCAGCGTGTAGGTGAAGTTGCCCACAAGTTAGCTATGCCAGAACATTCCAAGGTTCACCCAGTTTTTCATGTTAGTTGTCTGCAGAAATGACTAGGCAAAGATGCCAATGTGGTGGATACAAGTGTTCTTGTAGATTTAATTGAGCCTCCAGTGTTACCACACAAGCCAGAGCGCATCTTCGATTTTCAAGAGAAGCAAACTCGTCACATACTTAGACAACAATGTCTAGTTAAGTGGAAGGATAACCGGAAGAAGGTTCAACTTAGGAGGATGTTAGTACTCTCAAGACCCGATATCCTACCTTTGTTTTCGAGGACAAAAACTCTTCCAAAAGGGGGGGAGTAGTGTTAGGACATGGGTAGAACTAGGTGAGAAGGGCGGTTCAAGGGAGTTCGCATCATGTGTGGACGGCCAAGGCTATTTTAGTTAGCTAGGGTTCCTATATCTAGCGGTTGGGTGGAGAGTTAGCTAGGGTTGAACTAGGTGAGAAGGGCGGTTCAAGGGAGTTCGCATCATGTGTGGACGGCCAAGGCTATTTTAGTTAGCTAGGGTTCCTATATCTAGCGGTTGGGTGGAGGGTTCCTATATCTAGCGGTTGGGTGGAGAGTTACCCTATTCTCTTCTAGCAGGTTCATGGAGGTCTCATGGTGGCTGATCAAACACACGCCCTCTCTCTCAATGCCTCCATCTCTCTCACTCTTGAGTTCTCAAACCTCCACGTCCACAAATAAAATGCCTCTTTGGACACATTTACAATCCAAGGGCTTCACCAAAAATCTAGACAAGATCACAATATTGCTGGAAGTGGACATGTCACAAGTTGCCACATTAAGCGAGGTAACTAATACATTTGGATTGTAGTTGGGTGCGAAGCCTACTCCTGCAATGCCCACCAACAATCGTGTTACTAGCAATAGTGCCACGAGTGTCAAAGAAGAGGAGTCCATAAAGGAGGGTTTCGGCCAAGTGGTTGATCGACACATCTCCACGAATTGGGTGGAGGAGCATTGGTTGATAATCATCATCGCCTACCTAGAGTGCCTCTTTGTCTCGTCCTTGCAAACCCGCCAATCCATACAAATGAGGATTTTTTAACCACATATTGGTTAACACATTCCTATGATAACTATGCCTGCACACTTATGTAATGGGCACCCGTGCTATATTGTAAATCTCGTTATGATGAGGGAAGCGTCCTAAAGACGCTCTCCCAAGTATTGAGCTTCAAAAAGGACATACAAGAGGATCTTGTTCAGTTGGCCAAACCATAGAGAAAAGCCTTGTAACTATGTTTTGGGCACCCCAAGTCACTTACTCACCAGCGGCCTAGTGGGCAAGGCTTGGAATTATAAAAGCCAATTTCTCTTGTTTGTAACTTATTCTCCCATTTATGCAATAGAAATGGAGTGTTCTCTATCTTCCTCTCTCTTGCAACTCTAATCTAGCATGTGTGGTGTGCTTAGGGTTAGGGTTTAGGAGTGATTAGTGCTAATCACTTGTTCTCTCTCTCTCTCTCTCTCTCTCTCTCTCTCTCTCTCTCTCTCTCTCTCTCTCTCTCTCTCTCTCTCTCTCTCTCTCTCTCTCTCTCTCTCTCACGCGGAGATCCCACACGATCTTCGCGAGAGAGCTTGCATCATTCGTTGGATTAGAGCAACCACCTTGGTGTGACAATGATTGCGGGAGAACAGCGGTGACGAGTGGCTACGGTGGAGCTCTTGAGCTACGCTCGAGCTCGGTGGATAGGCAACTTCCCACGACACGATTAGGGTACGGTTTCCTTACTATCTTTGGTGCCCATCACCTGGATCTTCTTAATCACCCCTACTACACCTAAATAACTACGCTTCATATCTAATCAATCCTACCTAAAACTTCTTCTTCGGCTCAACACCTATGGAACCTTAACATCGACTATCACTCCTATATCAACACACGATTCCATAGCTCCAATGACATAAGAAGACAAAGCATAAAAAGAAAAAGAGAGAACACCGCAACCTGATGACTCAACATCCACGAAAGCCAAGATACCTATCACGGTGTCTTGACAAAGATGCTAGGGTTTCATGAGCATCGCCACCATCAATATACAGCATCTCAGAGCGCAAGCAGTCTCCATGCGTGTTGCCTCCTTATCCCTTCGGAATTCCCTCCTCCAATTGCTTACTAACCCCATTGTTTTACTAACTCTTCTTTAATCATAACACCCACTGGGATACTAGTCATTAAGTATTCTGTGCTAGTCTACTCATTCAAGTACTTTGACTCCTCTAATGAGGATGTCCCACCGCAAAGGCGTTTTTTTAAAAAACACCTAAAACAAAATAAAGAGTGCTATTGGGCACATACAAAAAAGCAAACTCATAAGAGCCCATCAAACTAGCTGGATACTTAATCGTCAGTAATTCACCAACTTCTTTCCATCTCACTAACTCCCCCACCCTCTCATTTCCGGAGAGACAATAGAACCAACCCAGTGCGACACTTCCCTGCATGCCTCGACAACCTCTCACCGATCACGAGGACGCGATCGAGTTCAGGAAGGGGAGTATGTTAGACTAACCAACGCGATCCTCTTCCACGGAGATCCCACACGATCTTTGCGAGAGAGCTCGCATCACTCGTTGGATTAGAGCAACCACCTCGGTGTGACAACAAGTGCAGGAGGATGGCAGTGATGATGAGCAACTATGGTTGAGCATGCTCGAGCTCAACAGATAGACAACTTCCCATGACACGATTAGGGTAGGGTTTCCTTAACATGACTCCATCGAAGGATTAATCAAAAGCATGGAAGAGAGCACATACCAGCTACTAACAATGGAAGAGAGCACATACCAGCTACTAACATGACTCCATCAAGGATTAATCAAAAGCATGGAAGAGAGCACATACCAGCTACTAACAATGGTGGCGTTCATTGTCTCAGTGGGTTTCCCTAGCCAAGAGCCCCTTCCATTCGACCGTTGTTTGAAGTGTAGTTGGTCATGACCTATCACTGTCAGAGCAGAGTTTGACATGATACTAGAGCAGACAGAAGGATGGCAACACATGGTTGGGAAGATGTTTGTTGTCTAGGATGGAAACCATCGACTCAAAGCATGGCAAGAGTGGACAAAAACCACTCGAGTTGAAAGAGAGAAGGTTCCCAAGGTGATTTGTAGAGTGGTCTAATTCCTTGAGGAGGAGGAGGCTAAGTTCTTATTGGTGTTGCGCATAATAAACAAGTAAGTGGATTGTATCTTTCTTTCTTTTTTGTTTTTTTTGTGATTGAAATGAACAAACATCTTATATGTCATCATATACCTTATTTATTATCCATGCCAAATTGCCAGGGTCACTACCATTTATGTGCCAAACACAACTGCACATGATATATTTATGATGTAGCATGTGGGCCTTGCCGATCCACAATCATTGTTGTCAAAGTTCAGTGACACAAATCGTGCATGGGCCGAGAAAGCTCTTACTTATCGGGGGTCTAACAAATCAACGTGGTTGACGCTTCCCATGGCAATCCTCTCACAATTGGTTTTCAAGGTATGTGTGCGTCTCGTTCTCAGACCACAAGAAAGCCATGTTTTGATTTTGAAATATGTTTCTAAAACATAACTGCATTGCAGACGGAGTTTGATGCCACATACCAAGCTGAGGTCAATGGCTTGCCTGAGCACAGGAGTAGAGAATACATTTTGAATGCATAATTGTTTGACAAGAATTATAAAGATGCCCTAAAGGAGACAAAGACACTATTTACAAAGAGGGCGCATGAGCTAGCACAAATTGCCAACCCCGACTGTGGCAAGGAGTTTTTCGAGAAAGTGATCTCTTACCACCAGGACTAGGGGAAAAGGCTAACAGATTCACTACTCCCAAGCGAGCAGAGATTGCTCAGGCACATCTTCCAAATGTAGAGTAAGATCTCTAACTCTCTCTACATATTAAAGTTTTTTTATACATAGGTAGACATATAACGCTGGTTCACAATGCAGGAAATGTAGGCTTGTTGACATATTGGGCGAGTGGCGAGTTTGCAATGAGGGACGCTCAGATCCCTCCATCTGATATAGCGTTCTTCGTGTGGATAAGTCAGCACATGTACTAGTTCCAATTGGCTGAGTACACGCTACAACTATATGTAAAGGTGGAGATAAGCTCACCCGCCACCCGTAGTAGTAGCCGACATGCACGAGAGAGCCACACTGGACTCTAGGGTAGGTATCACAAATGTCCTCAAAGCTTTTAGGAAGACTCACTTTGAAAAGGCGTTTGTAAGGTGGAAAGGGAAAATGTGTAAGATTCCTCCCCAGCCTCTCAAGATGTCCAGCATCTTCCCCTGTAATCAAATCCCTCTTCAGAAATATAAAAGATCTTGTTTCTACCTGTTTTGGCCTAGAGAGAGAAAATATTCTAGAGAGAGGTTATTCAGATTTTGAATATTTTTGGATGAAAAAATATCTCTTCTTATTAAAATAAGTCCCCCCGAAACAAAAGTTCAAAAAGCTTTTCAGAAGGTGCATTAGAAATCAAGTATAATCTATTCAAGAGGCCTTATCCTAGGGGTCCAGATTTTCTAAAAATTTTAAATTAAGGTTTTGAGAGGGGCCAATCAGATTCATCCAAATGTGTGGAGAAGATAAATAGAAGAAATAAAGAAAACCCCCCCCCCCCCCAAAATGAGTAAATACTCACATAAGATGAAGAGTGGACTAAGGACCAAAGGAAATACTTTAAAAAATGGATTTTTGACACCTCATAATGGGAATTTCTCCCTCATGAAGGAGGCGCCTATTTCACATGTGTGGTGGAGTTTTAAATTATCAAAAATTGAGATATTTCATCTCTCCTCTCTCCTAATTCAAGTCTAGTTCCAAAAAGTACGCTAAACTGACCTAAAAATGGTAAAAAATCGACCAAACTGATCTAAAAAATTCTAGAATCAGTTTGCTTGGTTAGGAGCTCACTTTTTCCTATAAATAGAAGCCTCCCCCTTTGTTGAAGCTTAATAGTGTTTTATGCACTGTTACTCTACTCCTCCCAAGAGCCAAGAACTGTGAATTTCTTTTTTAAAATTTAAAATTGATTAGTTTAGAGTGCTTAAAACCATTTGGGCAAAATTTTTAAGTAATTTTAAGATAGAAAAATTTGAAAAATGGTCAGCCATACAAAGGAGGTTATGGCAAAATTTTCTAAAATTTTGTGAAATAAGTTTCATCTTTTATTATTCTAAAAGAATAATCCCTATCGTTTATGCATTCTAAAAGTGTCATTTTCATTCTATGCATAGAAAAAAGCATATTGATTATTTTTTTTAATAAAAGAGTGATTTTCATTAGATTTAAGTTCTATGCATAGAAAGATGCATATTGATTATTATTTTTTTATAAAAGAGTGATTTTCATTAGATTTCAATTCTATGCTTAGAAAATCGAAAGATGCATATGATAAAAGAATAATCCCTATCGTTTATGTATTCTAAAAGTGTCATTTTCATTCTATGCATAGAAAAAAGCATATTGATTATTATTTTTTTATAAAAGAGTGATTTTCATTAGATTTAAGTTCTATGCATAGAAAGATGCATATTGATTATTATTTTTTTATAAAAGAGTGATTTTCATTAGATTTCAATTCTATGCTTAGAAAATAGAAAGATGCATATTGATTATTTTTTTTATAAAAAAGTGATTTTCATTAGATTTAAATTCTATGCATAGAAAGATGCATATTGATTATTTTTTTAATATAAAAGTGTTACTTTCACTAATATTGATTTTTATGCATAAATAGATATATAAAAGATTTTTTTTTAAATTATAAAAGTGTTACTTTCATCATTATTGATTTTTATGCATGAAATTATGCATAAAAGAATTTTTTTATTATAAAAGTATTACTTTAATCAAAATGGATTTTATGCATAAATAGATGCATAAAAGAATATTTTTTATTATAAAAGTGTTACTTTCACTAATATTGATTTTTATGCATAAAAGGATTTTCTTTTATATAAAAGTGTTATTTCCATAGAAGTTGGATTTTAGGCATAAATAGATGCATACAGAATTTTTATATCAAAACAAAAGTTCTCTTTAATCCTTGTTTAAATCCCATGAATATGGGTAAATGAATTAAGTAAAAACTCTGGGAAAGAAAATTTTACCGTTTCATATTCTCTAGGATGGTAATGAGAAAATTCAGAAAAACTATCGAAGTCAGAATTTTAGATAAATGACTAATTTATTCCTCATAGAAATTCGTGTTTAGTTTTGAATTCCGTAAAGTAGTAATTGAATTATTACCTTCGAGAAAGATAGATCAGGGAGGAGAACCTTTCCAGACTCAAACCCTGAATCAAACTATGACCAGGACATAAGTCCGTCAGTTTCAAGAATAAACGATGTGAGCAGTTCAATAATCTACACTCAAATCACCCACCGAATCTGAAACTAAGTTGAGACCTTTGATTTTGATCTGAGGATCAAGAATTCAGAATTCAAAATTCTTGATCTAGAATTCAGAATTCGAGGAATTCTGCTTGGGAATCCAAACCTGTGATCTAGAAGTCTTGGGATACGGAATTAAGATATACTCATTGTATTCGAAAGAAAATCAAAACTGAAAACTTGCATAGATACCCTGTTTTCTTAAAGGACTGTCTTCTTACGCCAGAATGCTGGAGGGAGCATTTGGTATATGTGTTTTTCTAAGGGAAGTTCGGTTGCAACAGTTGGCGGGAAATGTTCAAAGGACGGCTCACGCCGGCAAAAACCTGCCCAGGTCTTGACCAGCCTGGGTATGGTGTAAAATGGTGTGCTTCCGGTACGATGGGCGAGGGCTGATGAAGCGGTCCCTGAGTGAAGTACTAGGACACCTAAGGAGGATCCTGGAGGGTTTTGACCAGGAGTTGCACGGGCTCGTGGTGCCGAGGACACCCATGCGTATGTCGTGGAAGATATATATGTATGATGGCGAGAAACTTATTGTAATCTGTTACTAGATCTCATTGTTGACCTGCTGGTCTCAAAACGGAGAGTCCAGAGTGATACTTGTTTGTGAGAAATAAGGATTGAATGGAAATTTTGAGTTATGACATCTGTAAAAACCAGTAATTGTTTGTCAATGGATTGTTTTTTAAATTAAAGTTTAATAAAGAGGAGTGTGTGAGTATCTGTATTCTAAAGCAAAAGTTAAGAAAGCTTTCAATTATGGGTGGGTGAGTACTTGTCTGGTTCTACCAATTCCAGTGGTTGGGCAATGGCTAACCCATGGGCCGGATAGGCTGGAATCAGTAGAGTTTTAATAATAAAATTGATCAATAGGAATACGCTTAGAACTCGAATAGTTAAATAATAACCTGAAGACTTCTCAAATGAATAGATCAACGGCTGTGCCTAATTCAATTAGGAAAAAAGTGTTGATTCCTTCAAGCTAAGTCTGTTATAGTTTCCCTTCTATCTGGTTTATTCATATGAAGGTTAGTTCAGTCTTGACTTCGTTAGAAAAATTCATTAAGAAATTCAAAATGGTGGAATCGTCCCCGTTTTTTGGGCATGGGAAATTCTCCCGGTTTTGGTTTTCGGAATGACCACCAGCCTTGTCTCGTGCCTCGGACATTCGAGGGCGAGGCCCTGAGTGGGAATCCCTACCCCGCGCATGAGGAAGCTACTTCCGCTCTGCTACCATCTGAGAATTCGGTGCGCAGAGGGGCAGTGGGATCTCACAGTTGGTATCAGAGCACTGTTGTAAATTTACGTAACAGCAGCAGAAATTGCTTAAAAATTTTAAAGTAAATCTAGGAAATAATATTTTCGCTTGTTAATATTATGTTGAAGGAACTTCAAAAAAATTGAAAACTCATAAATTGATTTGGAAATTTATAGATGGATACCCCGAATCTATCTGGCATTCCTGAACTCTCCCAGAGTCAGGATATGATAGCCCTTGCATTCGACCACCTCATCAACTCTGCTACAGCCCGAGTGAGTAGAGTGAGACTCGCACGTCATTTTGAGAGTCTTTACTTTCCCGATCCTCTTGAGTGACGTGGTATATGTGGTTTTGTGGAGGACAATGTATTAATGTCAGTATCAGTTATAGCGTCAAAGGCTCAAGAAAAATATTTCCTTAGCCATGATTTTGATAAGGCTAGAACTTGTTCAGCATGTACAACTCTTCGATCATTCACCCAGGAACTTCAGAACTTCATGCCGAGTTTTTAGGATTCTTAGCCGCTTTATCCCTAGAGATAGAATTACAGCACCTCTTTCTGTATGATTCGTGTGTACCATGGCATGTCTCCTTCGTAATTTCGCTTCTTTATGCGTATACGATTGAGGTAGTGATTTTGGGGAGCCATGATGCTCTATGTATATATCAAAAACTTTTGATAATAAATGATGTTTTGCAAAAAAAAAATCTAAATTGCTTTTCATGATTGTGAATATGGTAAATCTTGTTTCATGAAGTATGATGAAATAATTATCTGTTTAAATAATAAATCATAAAAATTAAATAATTATAAATCTGTTGTCAAAGTTAAGTTGACAAAAATCTCGTTTTGTTAGAATCATGAGGCGTGCGGCCCGTGCAAGGCAACTGAATCCTCTAACCGATGACGAAGAGTTAGATCCAGATGTTCAAAAAGCCCTGCACAGATCCCAGCTTGCTCCCTTCAAGGGTGAAGGGGAGCAGTTAGGTGAAGTAGTGAAAAAGTGGATTGAGGCAATGGAGGAATACTTTGATGTAACTGGCTACAATGAGAGAAGCACGATGGCTCTTGCCAGGTTAAAGATTGTGAAAACGGCCAGGGTCGCTTGGAGGAATCACTGCGAGACTAACCATCTCGACCGGAATACCCAGACCTGGACCGATCTTAAAGCTTATCTCAAAAAGAGGTTTTGTCCTCCGGGCTTCCTTGAAACTAAAATGAATGAGTTCTTGGAACTAAGGCAAGATAGCCGGACAATTGAAGAGTACCATCAAGCTTTTGCCCTTCTCCTCAAATATTCCCCTCAGTTGGATGAAGAGCAGTTGATGTGGCCAGGTTCATTCGAGGAATGAACGAGCCATTGGACACCTTAGTAAAGAATGCTAAACTTGTCTCAATGGCCGAAGCAGTAAGAATGGCAAAGGACTTTGCCAAAGCCTTTGTTGTTAAGGTCCCGCCAAAGCCTGCACCCTCTAACTTTAAAAGATTCCAAACCCCGAGAAGTACTTCAAACTTTCCTCCCCCAAAGAGGCAGCAAGGCCCAATTCAAAATCAGCATGCGGGAAGATTCAGAATTGAAGGAAGACACTTCCCCCAGAACACTTTCTCAGGAGCCCCACCTATTTTAAGGATTTAGAGGGATGAGCTCAAAAGTGAGAATCAGTGTTTTGGTGGATGCCAGGGTTTTGGTCACCAGCTGAAAGATTGCCCAACTCCTGCCATGTCAAGGGGACAGGGAAGTCAAGGACCAAGAGTGCAAAGACCAACCCCTTCCTATCAGTCAAATCAGGGTCCGTCTCGCCCAAATCAGGGAAATCCCAGGAGAACTCCAGCTCAACCGTCTGCCTCTGTCCAGAGTAGCCTCAGAACTCCTTCCCAGAATTGAGACAACCAAAGAGAGAGAGTTCCGCCTCAAACTGCAGCAGCCAGAGCAGTCACAATTGCAGAAGTAGTGGAAGAGGAAAGAGGACATATTTATGCTGCAATTGAAAACCAAGGGCCAAATCGCCAATTCTCCGTCATTCATACTCCAGCTGAGTATCAGGGTAAGCCTTTTAAGCTTTTGATTGATTTAGGCAATACTCATTCTTTCATTTCCCCTGGATGCTTGCGTAAGCTAGTCTTAGATCAGAAATCAGGGAAACCTATGCAAGTTGAATTTGCAAGTGGGAAGATTCTTTTCACTCACCTTGAGACAGATCGTATTCAGTTCAATCTAGATGGGAATTTAACTGACTATCAATTCAGAGTTATACCTTTGGGAGTTTTCGATGGGATCCTGGGAATGGATTGGCTCCACAAAAATCAAGCTGACATTCACTGTCATAATGGAACCATTTCCTTCCGTGACGTTCACGAAAACAAGGTTCAAGGAACTGGAATTTCAGGATCCCCAAGTCTGCAGTTAGTAAAGTCTTCTAAGTTACTAAAAGGACTTAGAAAGAAGCAACGCATTTATCTTATCAAAATGAATCCGGTAGACTCAAAGTTAAAAGCTAAAGAACCTGAATGGTTAAGTGATTATGATGATTTATTCCCAGCAGAGCTAACAGAGATGCCCCCAATTTGGGAAGTAGATCATGTGATAGAATTGACCCCCGGAGCTCAGCCTGTAGCCTTGCGCACATACAAAATGCTAGTTCTTGAAGCCATTGAACTCAAGGAAGAACTTCGACAGCTGTTGGAACAAGGGTTTGTAAGACCCAGTGTTTCACCTTAGGGTGCACTGGTTCTCTTTCAGAAAAAGAAAGATGGAATGCTAAGACTCTGTGTGGACTATAGAGGTCTCAATCAGCTGATAGTTAAGAATAAGTATCCTATCCCCAAAATTGATGAGCTTCTGAATAGGCTAAGTGGAGCCCAAATCTTCACAAAGATAGATCTCAAATCAGGGTATTATCAGATCAGGATTAATGAGCAAGATATCTCGAAGACAGCCAATCAATACTCGGTATGGGCATTATGAATTCACTGTCATGCCGTTTGGATTGACAAATGCACCAGCTACATTCAATCGCTTAATACAGGACATTCTCAGAGAATACTTGGATGATTTTATTCTTGTTTTCTTTGATGATATTCTGATTTACTCAAAGAATGCAGCTAACCATGAAGCTCATGTCAAAAAAGTTCTTGAGATTGTAAGGAAGCACCAACTCTTTGCAAAAAGAGCAAATGCACTTTCTCTGCCGCGACCATGTTGAATACTTGGGCTTTCTGGTATCAAAAGATGGAATTTCTCCAGATTTCGTAAAAGTCCAAGCAGTTATAGATTGGCTTGAACCAAAGACAGTGAAAGAAGTCAAAGGATTCTTGGGATTGACTGGTTGGTATAGAATTTTTATACCAAAGTATGCTCTCATAGCTTCCCCCCTGACAAATCTTCTCAAGAAGAATATCCCGTTTCAATGGTCTGTCAGGTGCCAGAGTGCTTTTGATAAGCTGAAGACCGCCTTGGTAACCAATCCCATTCTAAAGCTACTAGATTTCTCTCTACCCTTTGAGGTAGTAAAATTGATGCTACTAGTGGTTTTGCCCTGGGAGGTGCACTCATGCAGGAAGGTCATGCAGTGGCTTATGAATCCCGAAAACTCAGAACGCATGAGAGGAATTATGCTGTCCCATGACCTGGAACTACTTTCAGTAGTATATACCTTGAAGTTGTGGAGACATTACTTATTGGGTCAAAGATTCACTTTGATGACAGATCATCAGGGCTTAAAGTGGATCTTCACTCAGAAGAATCTAAACATGTGCCAAAGAAGGTGGATGCAGACTCTGCAGGAATTTGATTTTGAAATCAAGTACCGCCCAGGCAAAGAAAATGTGGTAGCAGATGCCCTCAGCAGAAAAGCCTCCTTGCTTGCAATTACTGTAGTGTCAAATCCTTTGATTATTGAAGCAAGAGAGAAGATTATGCAGGATAGATTCTTTGGCCCTATTGCTACCCTACTTATGCAGGAAAGCAAAACTCCACAAGAGTTGAACTAAGTTCAAGGGTACAGCCTGGATGATGGAATTATGTATTATAATCGTAGGCTATGCATTCCCAATGTCAGGGAACTAAGGGTCAAATTTTGAATGAAGCCCATCACAGCCTTATTTGCAGGACATCCAGGTTTCATCAAAACCTACATGTCTGTGAAGAAAAGCTTCTTTTGGCCTGGTCTAAAAAAGGATGTGCTTAATCATGTACGTCAATGCCTGACCTGTCAGAAAGTCAAGGCCGAGAGAGTAAAAATGCCTGGGAAGTTACATCCATTAGACATCCCCCAGATGAAGTGGGAATGCATCAGTATGGATTTTATTACTGGATTACCTTCAGTGCAATCAGGTTACAACTCCACCTTCGTGGTAGTTGATAGACTAACCAAAGTTGCCCATAGATGAAGTGGGAATGCATCAGTATGGATTTTATTACTGGATTACCTTCAGTGCAATCAGGTTACAACTCCACCTTCGTGGTAGTTGATAGACTAACCAAAGTTGCCCATCTGATTCCAGTAAAAGAAACCTACACTGCAGTGGATGTAGCCAGAGTGTTCCTCAAGGAAATCTTCCGATTGCATGGTCTACCCAGAAGAATAGTAAGTGATCAAGATCCCAAATTCACGTCAAGATTCTGGACTGCATTTTTTGAAGCAGTAGGAACTTTCTTGGATCTCAGCATAGCTTACCACCCTGAGATCGATGGTCAAACAGAAAGGGTGAACCAAGTAATCGAAGATATACTTCGGTCATGCTGTGGCATGGAACATAAGAAGTGGCTAAGCTATCTGCACCTAGTCGAGTTTGCCTACAATGCTTCTTATCACACAGAAGTATTGGGATGAGCCCTTTCAAAGCTTTGTATGGACAAGATTGCTTAACTCCATTAACTTGGTTTGACCCATTGATTAGGGTCGAGATGGCCAGACAGATGCTTGATGACATGGAGCAGCAGATGCAATCAATTCGCAAAGATATAAAAGCTACCCAGGATAGACAGAAGCAGTATGCAGATAAGAAGAGGATAGACAGAGAATTCGAAGAAGCAGATATGGTCTTCATTCGAGTATGCCCCAAAAGAAGTTCTCTATCTCTTAGGAAGTACAAGAAGTTATCCCCCAAATATTGTGGGCCATATCTGATTACAAAGAAAGTAGGTGACTTAGCCTACGAGCTTTCTTTGCCTCCTCATCTCAAAGTACATGATGTATTTCATGTCAGCCTTCTTAAAAAGTATATACCAAGCCCAAATCATGTGCTTGATAATGAAATCTTAACTTCTTCAACCCAAGGGCAGATGGAACTCCAACCTGAAGAAATCCTTAATGTTCGAGAAAAGATTCTCAGGAACAAAATTCTGAGAGAACTATTGGCGGGTCAAATGGAAGTTCTATCCTGTTGAAGATGCCACCTTGGAGAAAGAAGCCGAACTGTTGCGCGATTACCCCCAGTTTGCGAGATGAGGACATCTCGCATTTTTCAAGTGGGAGAGAATGTAAGATTCCTCCCCAGCCTCTCAAGATGTTGAGCATCTTCCCATGTAATCAAATCCCTCTTCAGAAATATAAAAGATCTTGTTTCTACCTGTTTTGGCCTAGAGAGAGAAAATATTCTAGAGAGAGGTTATTCAGATTTTGAATATTTTTGGATGGAAAAATATCCCTTCTTATTAAAATAAGTTCCCCCGAAACAGAAGTTCAAAAAGCTTTTCAGAAGGTGCATTAGAAATCAAGTATAATCTGTCAAGAGGCCTTATCCTAGGGGTCAAGATTTTTTGAAAATTTTAAATTAAGGTTTTGAGGGGCCAATCAGATTCGTCCAAATGTGTGGAGAAGATAAAAAGAAGAAATAAAGAAAATCCCCCCCAAAAATGAGTAAATACTCACATAAGATGAAGAGTGGACTAAGGACCAAAGGAAATACTAAAAAATGGATTTTTGGCACCTCACAATGGGATTCCCCCCTCATGAAGGAGGCGCCTATTTCACATGTGTGGTGGAGTTTTAAATTATCAAAAATTGAGATATTTCATCTCTCCTCTCTCCTAATTCAAGTCTAGTTCCAAAAAGTACGCTAAACTGACCTAAAAATGGTCAAAAATTGACCAAACTGATCTGGAAAATTCTAGAACCAGTTTGCTTGGTTAGGAGCTCACTTTTTCCTATAAATAGAAGCCTCCCCCTTTGTTGAAGCTTAATAGTGTTTTATGCACTGTTACTCTACTCCTCCCAAGAGCCAAGAACTGTGAATTTCTTAATAATTCACTAGTTTTTGACCATTCCCTCTTCTAAAGATTTGGTGGCCACTCTTGTTGCAAACAAGAGTAGATCCCTCAAACCATCAAGCTAAAGGAAAGCTCCCAGAATTCATGTAAGTTAGAAATATTATATTTTTCTTTATTCTTTTAATGGTTTTCTATTTTTGTTTTGTTTGAAATGATAAATGGATGCTATGCCTTGTTGGAAAGACTTTCCCCCTCTCTCATTCTTTCAGCCCTTCTTTATCCTAGTTAAGTAATCTAATTGTTGGAATTAAACTTTTCATATTGTTTCTTTTTCAAAAATGAAAATTGATTAGTTTAGAGTGCTTAAAACCATTTGGGCAAAATTTTTAAGTAATTTTAAGATAGGAAAATTTGAAAAATGGTCAGCCATACAAAGGAGGTTATGGCAAAATTTTCTAAAATTTTGTGAAATAAGTTTCATCTTTTATTAATCTAAAAGAATAATCCCTATCGTTTGTGTATTCTAAAAGTGTCATTTTCATTCTATGCATAGAAAAATGCATATTGATTTTTTTTTATAAAAGAGTGATTTTCATTAGATTTAAGTTCTATGCATAGAAAGATGCATATTGATTATTATTTTTTTATAAAAGAGTGATTTTCATTAGATTTAAATTCTATGCATAGAAAAATGCATATTGATTTTTTTTAATAAAAGAGTGATTTTCATTAGATTTAAGTTCTATGCATATTGATTATTATTTTTTTATATAAGAGTGATTTTCATTAGATTTAAATTCTATGCATAGAAAGATACATATTGATTATTATTTTTATTATAAAAATGTGATTTTCATTAGATTTAAATTCTATGCATAGAAAGATGCATATTGATTATTTTTTAAATATAAAAGTGTTACTTTCACTAATATTGATTTTTATGCATAAATAGATGCATAAAAGATTTTTTTTTAAATTCTAAAAGTGTTGCTTTCATCATTATTAATTTTTATGCATAAAATGATGCATAAAAGAATTTTTTTATTATAAAAGTATTCCTTTCATCAAAATGGATTTTTATGCATAAATAGATGCATAAAAGAATATTTTTTATTATAAAAGTGTTACTTTCACTAATATTGATTTTTATGCATAAATAGATGCATAAAAGGATTTTCTTTTATATAAAAGTGTTATTTCCATAGAAGTTGGATTTTATGCATAAATAGATGCATACAAAATTTTTATATCAAAACAAGAGTTCTCTTTAATCCTTGTTTAAATCCCATGAATATGGGTAAATGAATTAAGTAAATACTCTGGAAAAGAAAATTTTACCGTTTCATATTCTCTAGGATGGTAACGAGAAAATTCAGAAAAACTATCGAAGTCGGAATTTTAGATAAATGACTAATTTATTCCTCATAGGAATTCGTGTTTAGTTTTGAATTCAGTAAAGTAGTAATTGAATTATTACCTTCGAGAAAGATAGATCAAGGAGAACCTTTCCAGACTCAAACCCTGAATCAGACTCAAACCCTGAATCAGACTATGACCAAGACGTAACTCCTTCGTCAGTTTCAAGAATAGACGATGTGACCAGTTCAATAATCTACACTTAAATCACCCACCGAATCGAAAACTAAGTTGAGACCGTTGATTTTGATCTGAGGATCAAGAATTCAGAATTCGAGAAATTTTGCTTGGGAATCCAGACCTGTGATCTAGAAGTCTTGGGATACGGAATTAAGATATACTCATTGTATTCGAAAGAAAATCAAAACTGAAAACTTGCATAGAAACCCTATTTTCTTAAAGGAGTGTCTTAAAGGACTGTCTTACACTAGAATGCTCGAGGGAGCATTTGGTATATATATTTTTCTAAGGGAAGTTCGGTTGGCGGGGAGTGTTCAAAGGACGGCTCATACGTCAAAAACCTGCCCACCAGGTCTTGACTAGCCTGGGTATAGTGTAAAATGGTGTGCTTCCAGTACGATGCATGAGGGGGTCCTTGAGTGAAGTACTAGGACACCTAAGGAGGATCCTGGAGGGTTCTGACCAGGAGATGCATGGGCTCGCGGTGCCGAAGACACCCATGCGTATGTCGTGGAAGATATATATGTATGATGGCGAGAAACTTATTGTAATCTGTTACTGGATCTCGTTGCTGACCTGCTGGTCTCACCAGAGTGATACTGTTTTGTGAGAAACAAGGATTGAATGAAAATTTTGAGTTATGACATCTGTAACCAGTAATTATTTGTCAATGGATTGTTTTATAAATTAAAGTTTAAAGAGGAGTGTGTAAGTATCTGTAATCTGTTACTAGATCTCGTTGTTGCTGACCTGGTGGTCTCAACGGAGAGTCTAGAGTGATAGTGTTTTGTGAGAAACAAGATGGAAATTTTGAGTTATGACATCTGTAAAAACCAGTAATTGTTTGTCAATGGATTGTTTTATAAATTAAAGTTTAAAGAGGAGTGTGTGAGTATCTGTATTCTAAAGCAAAAGTTAAGAAAGGCTTTCAATTATGGGTGGGTGAGTACTTGTCTGGTTCTACCAACTCCAGTGGTTGGACGGTAACCCATGGGCCGGATGGGGGGTTAGCCTTAGGCTGGAATCAGTAGAGTTTTAATAATAAAATTGATCAATAGGAATACGCTTAGAACTCGAATAGTTAAATAATAACCTAAAGACTTCTCAAATGAATAGATCAACGGCTGTGCCTAATTCAATTAGGAAAAAAGCGTTGATTCCTTCAAGCTAAGTCTGTTATAGTTTCCCTTCTATCTGGTTTATTGAGATGAAGGTTAGTTCAGTCTTGACTTCGTTAGAAAAATTCGTTAAGAAATTCAAAATGGTGGAATCGAGCTAAGTCTGTTATAGTTTCCCTTCTATCTGGTTTATTGAGATGAAGGTTAGTTGAGTCTTGACTTCGTTAGAAAAAATCGTTATTAAGAAATTCAAAATGGTGGAATCGTCCCCATTTTTCGGGCATGGGAAATTCTCCCGGTTTCGGTTTTCGGAAGAATGACCACCAGCCTAGTCACGTGCCTGGACATTCGAGGGCGAGGCCTCGAGTTGGAAACCCTGCCCCGTGCATGAGGAAGCTACTTCCGCTGCTACCATCTGGGAATCCGGTGCGCAAAGGGGGCAGTGGGATCTCACAAAATGTGTGCCATCCTGGATCCTGACCACACACTTGCCATACACAGCACGATGTCTCTTGTACAGGTATGTAATAACATACAACAATATTGTTAATGTTATTTTATCACATAAGGTGGTGGAGAAGTTGTTATTGTTATTTTATCGTTTTGTTAGAGAATTATAATGTTTCTATATTAGGTGGTGGAAAAGTTGTGTGTAATCAGATATATATTCCCGAGCACCTTTCATATGTAAGTTTTAGATCATAATATGGTGTCTTTGTTGTAAAAGAATTACAACGATAGCTGGCCATGATGTCTAGTGCTCAACATCTCATAGGTGTAACAGTAGAGAAAGAAAGAGTAGATAGAGACAATAAGAGTAGAGAAAGAAATCGCTCACCTCAACACCAAAAAGCGCTTGCTCAAAAATGCTCGCCAAAAAATACACCCTATTCTATATAGCAACTTCTTCATAAAAAGTGCCATTGATCTTTCAGTTATTAAACTTTTAGAGGCTTCATAAAAGACCCTTTGAAGACACTTAACACTTTGTTTTTTAGTAGCTTGAGTGGATCAATGTATCAAGATAATTTTCTTGTATTATGTTTTGATCATCAGGCTCCTTTATTTTAAGCTTGTCTTTTATACAAGACCTCTTCATGATTTCTAAAAGAAAACATAAGGTCATATTCGTCTTGTTTCTTCATCTTTTGAAGTGAGTGACCTATGCTTAAAAAGACAAATGGACGATATTCTGCCTTAAATGGATTTGTGCTTACACATGCCAATAGCAAAACAAGCCAAAGCATCACTCAATCCCCCAAGTCACACATTTAGTAAAAAAAAATTATCTTTGTTGCTTTTCCCTTAGCTCTAGGTTGACTTGCTTGATTCAACTTGCTCATGGAGTGTGGAATCCATTGCTTGGATTTTTGTGGAGACCGTTCCTTCTGAAGGGTAGCTACTACCTCATCTAAGGTTGGGGTTCAATCTCTTCTACTCATTTTTATAGATGCTTGGATTGATTTCTTAGCTTTGCATTGTGATGATTGCATTATGGTTGGATTGACTTCTTAGCTTTGCATTATGTGATGATTGCTCCATTCTTGTAGGACTAGGACAAAATTTGTCTACGTAGTGTGAAGCAGCTTTGATAGTGGGTGTGGGAAAGGTGTGTGGGAAAGATAGTTCTTACTCTTCTCCATATAAAGATTTCTTATAGATGCATTTACACCTATAGGACTTGTTGAGGTTGTGGAGTGGCCACTTTGTAAAAATCCATATTGCACATGTGTGCAAGCATGTATTTAAAGTACCCTTATTTTTTAGTGCAATTGTTTACTCCCTTTTTGTAAGTATACATGTTTGGATTTTAAAACCCCTCAAATTACACTAAACAACTAATTTTTTAATCCCCTCTTGTATGTGTATGACAAGTAGGTCCCTTAATTAACCCCCCCCCTCTTTGTGCACTAAGGTGCTATGTTAAATATGTAAAAAGTGAACCCTGTGTCCCCTCAAAGAGCATCGAGTTTGAGGAGAAACCATGACCATGGAAGGTCAGAGTTGTGCATATAGTAGCCCCATTTCTCCTATCATGTTGGATTTGCGCAGAGTTGATCTACTGTTAAGGGAAACAAGGTTTGATGATGGCTCTACCAACCATCAATTTGCTTGAATGTTTAAAGAGTCATGCCTCCACTGCCTTCAATTTAGTGGAAAACCTTTCCATATAAATGTGAGTCAACAATTGTGTTTGAAACCAATGTAGAAAAGTGGCCACTAGCTTGGCAAATGTGATTCTTTGCATGTGAGCACTTTAAAATTTGTAAACTTAGATCATTTTTTGATTGTAAGTAGGAACTTGTGAGTTTTTTGTAGTGGGAGTGTGGTATGTGCACGATATGAATCTGACCATTTAAAGGTTAATTTGTCTTAGATGAGGCATTGAAAGAGAAAGTTAAGCTTGATTGTTAAAAGCTATTGGGCTTTAATACGGTTCCATTACCCCCCGTGCGGCCCCAACCACCGTAACACACACACGCGCACGCGCGCGCGCGCGCACACACACACACACACATGCATATAGGAAAAGAAGTTGTAAATACCCATTAGCAAATGGGTGTCCCCCCACCATGCCACTATGTAATGTTTTTATTATATACAATAACTACACTAACGTTAATCAAATCAAATCTACACCAAATCCAAAATATGTAAACCTGCACCTTTGGATCGCTTGTTGATGATTGACGTTTTATTATAAATAATTATTATACTTACACAAATAATAAATGCTATATGTACACAAATAATAACTATCCTTACACAAATAATAAATGCCAATCGAAACATCTCTACACCAAATTTAAGAATTTTCAAGAAAAGAACTTGCAAAATAAACCTCCAACCTTGGATGTCTTGATCATTGATGCCAAGAGGTTTGACTCAACAATTTCCCCCCATTTTTCATAATCTCTTGCATAAGGCAAGACCAAAAAATTATAAATGCCCCTTTTCTCCTTAGGATTGGAGGTTTAGATTGAGGCAAAAGTTGATGGTGGAATGACATGATTCACTTTAGCTAGCTCTAGGGAACATGTGCATTATGTGTAGAATAGTGCTAGGTAGGTATATCCATGGAGCGACAAGCAGAAGAGATACACAAAGTGGGCTGCACAACAGCCACACCCAACACACACACACACACACACACACACACACACACACAACTTGCCCAAACACCCCCCCTCCCCCCTCCTCACTCCCACACCACAACACACACACACACACTCTCACTTGCACTCACCCAAAAGAGAAGAGCAAAAGAGATACACAAAGTGGGCTGCACAACACCCACACCCAACACACACACACACACACACACCCCGCCACACACACACCCCCCGCCTGCTTGCCCAAACACACCCCGCCCGCTTGCCCAAACACACCCCCCCTCCCAACACCACAACACTCACACTCACGCTCCCTCTTACACGCTTGTGGGGGGAACATCATGAAAAGTGCGTGTTGGCCTATAATCAAGTTGCAAAAGTGAGGGGGTCGGGAACTTTAGCCCCAAACACACCCAAAAACAAACACGAAATACCCCCAAAAAAAAAAAACAGGGTGGGTCCTTAAATCTAAGTCTATTTAAACCACCCTCCAGAGTTCCAGTTTCTTGACCTTCTCTCATTTCCGCTTCAACAGCGTTTCCAGCTTGTCTGTCGCCATAGCCGGCTATGGCAGCAACGTTTTTGCAGATCTGCGCTGCCTTGCTTTCCTTCCACATCGTCTTCAGTGCGGCCCATGTCTACTTTGAGGAGCGATTCGATCGTAGGTTTCTTCCCTTCTTTCCCTGTGTTTGTATTGTGCCTCTCATCAAGGTAATGGAAGCTAGTGTTAGGGTTTGTGTGACTTGGGAGGCTTGGGGACGGCTGGTTTCTTTCGTTCCCGTCTGCGAGTTGTACTGTGACTGCATTTCAGAAAATAGGAGCTATGGTTAGGTTTTGCGTAGATTCAGAGTTAGGATAGAGTCTCTGGGCTTCTCCCCTGTTCCTCTCCAGTGGTTCTGATATTACCTTCGCCGCTCTCAAGCGTCATTTTGTCTTGGATCTATCTTCCCAGGACTCCAGCACTTTGATCTCCCTCTGGCTATGGTAGGTGAGAGGTCAAGATGTGCCGAATTAGTGGTATTGCTGCAGCATTTGGCATATTCGCGGCTTATGACTATGATCTGGACACAGATGATTCCATGATCCTGAGGCTCGCGTTCTATCATTTTACACGTTTGCGGGTAGTCTTACCTTGATCTGTGGTCAAGCTCCAATAGATGGATACGTGCCTTGTGGGTGTTATGAGCTGAATGCTGGATTACTCGTGTGATTTATATTTTTGCTCGCTGTTGACTCTTTGTTTTGTGAAGATGGCTGGGAAAGTCGGTGGGTAAAGTCAGACTGGAAGAAAAGTGAGGATGCCGCGGGAGACTGGGTACACACTGCAGGAAAGTGGCATGGTGACCCTGATGATAAAGGTATCTTCTCAATATTCGGTCGATTAGTTTATTTATTTTAAGTTATTAGGCAAATTAATGAATATAATTACTAACAGGTCGTGTAGACTGCCAATGCTTATCTGTTCTACTTCTTCATCTGGAAAAGTCTTTTTGTTTGACATGTTTCTGCTTACCTGCAGGGATTCAAACCAGTCCAGACTCCCGTTTTTTCGCTATTTCAGCTGGATTTCCTGAATTCAGCAATAAGGACAAGAACCTTGTTCTTCAGTTTTCTGTTAAGCACGAGCAAGATCTCGATTGTGGTGGTGGCTATATCAAGTTACTGAATGGTGATGTGGATCAGTCTAAATTTGGTGGGGACACACCTTACAGGTACTATATGGTTATGTTCATCTAGCTCTTCTTGCTGTTGAGAAGGTCTGCAAATATCCCTTGTGGCATTGTGGCTTCTATCTCAGAGGGCATGTCTTGGTTTTCCAGTATCATGTTTGGACCCGACATTTGTGGATATAGTACGAAAAAGGTCCATGTCATTCTTTCATACAAGGGTAAAAACCACCCCATTGAGAAGGACATTCCATGTGAGACCGACCAGCTCACTCATGTTTACACGCTTATCATAAAGCCAGACAATACTTACAGTGTTCTGATTGATAACACGGAGAAGCAGTCTGGTAGTTTATATAAGGACTGGAAAATGCTCCCTCCAGAGAAGATTAAAGATCCCAATGCAAAGAAAGTGAGGCTTCAATTTAGCACGGTTCTTATGTTCATTGTGAATTGAGCTTGTGGCACCTTGTGCATGTGTGGCTAATTATGACAATATTGCAGCCTGAGGACTGGGATGACAAGGAGTACATTGAAGATCCGGAAGACAAGAAACCAGAGGTGACATCCGATATCTTCATGACACATGTTACAAGCCTGTTTACTCATTACACTCGTTACAGCTCCTTTTAATTTACATTCCTGTACAATGAATATGAGTCAAAATTCTTCTTAAATTATCTCCCTTTTAATGGGTGTATTAACCTGTCTACTGTTTTCATAGGGATATGATGATATTCCAGCTGAAGTTACAGATCCGGATGCTGTAAAGGTAATTGTGGCTTCGAAATCTGTTAAGACCGATTGTAGTGTGATTGTCTTTTTTGATTCATGATCCTGATTTGTTTTCTTGGGATGATCAGCCTGAAGATTGGGAGGATGAAGAGGATGGTGAGTGGAAAGCTCCTACTATCCCTAATCTTGAGTACAAAGGCCCATGGAAGCCCAAGGTATGTGCTTAGCTGATCGAATGCAAATTTAGATGTAGGATGCAATTTGTGTGCACTTTCACTAGCTGTTCAAAGGAGACGATGGTCGTTAATTTTCTTGGCAGCTAATTGTGAGCCCATCTTCTGTGACCATGCAGAAAATTAAGAACCCTGCCTACAAGGGAAAGTGGAAAGCTCCAATGATTGACAATCCTGGTAAGGTCTTCACATTGGATTGAGACTGTTGCGTTCTTTATGTTCTTGAAGTGCTACAACATACATAATACATATTGTTGTACTTTGTGATAGAATGTCATGCATGCACTTCTATTGAGATAAATGGCTGTATGGTTTCTGTCTGTGGCTGAGTAGAATTGTTTTTTTGGAATGGTGCAATATAGACTTTGAGGATGACCCGGAAATCTATGTCTTCAATAACTTGAAGTACGTGGGAATGGAGCTGTGGCAGGTATGGGTGGCTGCTCTCTGTATATTGCACTTAATTGGTACATCTTTGCTGACAAGCCTTTTTGCAGGTCAAATCTGGCTCATTGTTTGATAACATTCTGGTGACTGATGACCCTGACTATGCCAAAACTTTTGCTGAAGAGACTTGGGGCAAAAACAAAGAGGTGAGTGAGTATATTCTTACCGTTCTGCATGCAGACTCTGGAGTGTTTCTAGGTTTTATGTGTCTTATTTGCCATCAACTCATCCTCTTCGTTGGCATGATGTGACAGGCGGAAAAGAAAGCATTTGATGAGTCAGAGAAGAAAAAAGAGGAGGTAAGCTTTTTTGTTGTTTAGTCCAGTCACTTGTTTTGATTTAGACGTTTTTGCTAAAAAGTATCCAGACTATGGGAAGATGCTGCTTAATTTTGGGTATTGTTTGGAAACTGTATCATTGTGCATGCTTAACAAGATGTGATTCTTTTATTTTTGTGGTCGTTCCTGGTTGACATATCCATTACTTGATTGCTCTTTTTAGGTTGGATTTGATTTTTAGTTTTTTAGCTTGGGTTTTTCTGGTTTTATACAGTATATGCTATGAAAGTACATAGTTTTTTTTTGGGATTCAAGATGCTTTTGGTTATCTGTATAGATCTGCCACTGCCTTGATTTACTGGATCTATGGTTTTCACTTGATAATTTTCCTTGTCACTGTAGGATACTGCTTTCTGAATCTTGCTTTTCATTCCCCATTTTAGCTTTGGATCTTTGTTCAGAACTAGTCTGCTTTGACTTCTTTCTCGTTGAAGATCTCGCACAGTCAGATCTCTAGTTTTGTAGTTGAATCTTTTGGGAAACCAAGAGTTGCCAACAAGCTCGTGATGTGATGTCTACCATGGTGGAGCACCGATTGGCCACATGTGCCTTGTGTGCCCACTGGATTAGGGCAGCTAGCATGTAGGAGGCGTTCACATCTGCATGAGCTGGGGGAGGGGTTGGGTTGCTAGATAGGTCCCCACTTTGCCTAACCAACTCTCCTTTCCACTAAAGACCAAGCTTGCTTCACCCTCTTGCACCCTTCCGGGGGAGAAGTGGCCGGGATATCAATCACGGATCAGTCCACTATGGTGGAGTCAACCAGCACTCCTTTCCATAAAAGACCGAGCACGGGGGAAAAGAAGATAGTAGGGTGCCTTTGGACTATTTATGTTCTTTAATCTTCCACACCTTCATTGTAAGTGGGATAGCATAGCTTCTCCTTCACCCTCTTGCAATCCCCTATTATCCAAGCGAGATTTGCACCTCCAACTGAATCTAGACAAAGGAGAGATTGTTATATACAGTGCATGAGGTATGGGAGGGGTTGGTGTTACTGGACAGGTCTTCACTCTGCCTAACCAACCCTTCTTTCCACAAAAGACTGAGCTTGGGGGGGGGTAAAGATAGTAGGGGCTATTTATGTCTTTTCATCTTTCTCACTTGCATTACATTGGGGATAACCTGGCACCTCCTTCACCCTCTTGCAATCCCGTATCAGCCATGCGAAATTTGCACTTCCTACAGGCCCCTTAATCAAGCACGGAGGGAAATGTCCGGGATCATGAATCAGGGGCTTTGATACCATATTGGGAAGCAAAGAGTTGCTGGCAAGCTTGTGATGTGATGTCCACTACGGTGGAGTAGTTGCTGGCCTACATGTGCCCTACGTTTCCCAATGGCTAGTGAACACGCTGACATGGGCCACAGGAGGGACTGGTGTTGCTAGACAAGTTCCCACTTTGCTAATCAACCCGATGACTGAGCTCGGGGAAGTGAAGATGTTAGGGGTGGGGTCTTTGGACTATTTACATTCTTACATCTTCCACACTTTTATTACATGTGGGATAGCATGGCTTTTCTTTCACTCTCTTGCTCCCCATCATCCAAGCGAGGTTTGCTCCTCCAATAGAATCAGACATAGTAGGAATTTTTTATACATGCATGGGATTTAGCTGCTCTCTGGCAGCTTGCTAGGAGCTTCCCCAAAAGCAATCTAAATGACGACTGCTTTTTTCTCTCAAGTTTAAGTCGGTCAAAATGCCAGCTTTTGCAATGATGTGTTTGCTTCTTCTTTAGATATTACCATGGTTCTGTAGTGTCCATATATATACCATATAAATGGTGTCTGCTTTTGGATGCTGATGACTCGTGTAGTCTATGCTGCATTGGCTTAAGCTGGTGGTCTCTAATGAAGTCTTTCCTCCTTGTTACCTGGGGTGCAAACTTGACCTTTTCATTACTTGACCTTTTCATTAGCTCATGTGGATCTTAGGTATTGTAGTGTCAATAGGTTTTAAAGTTGTTCTAGGTTACAGTAGAACATCAGCTCAGAGATGGTTACTGAGTGTCAATGGGTTTTAAAGTTGTTCTAGAACATCAGCTCAACGATAGTTATGTAAAATAGTGAACATGCACTTGTCTCGATCTGGTCTGTTGATCTTAGTTATGCTGATATTGAGAGCCTCACGACACGTGCCTCTTAATTACATGAAGTCTTCATGAGGCAGCACATTTTACACTAAGCAAGGATTTCAGGGACATTTATCAAAACACTTTCTGGGCATGTTCTGATCTTTTATTTTATTTTGCCAATGGCAGGAAGGTAAGAAGTATGATGACAAAGATGACGACGATGATGTGAGTTTCTCTCTGACAGTTTTCTTGCCACTATGTTGATACTTGTGGGAAAGGATGTTTCTTCTTTGGCTAGATGTGTATGAACTCAAGTGCACTGGTGCTTGAAGAAAATTATTGCAGTATAGATATGTGGTATCATGGTAGTTACACAGGCTTCTGACATTCATTAAGTGATTCAAGGCAGTATTTTGGGTGCCTTTTCTCGTCGGCTTGTGAGTGATTGTTGCAAAAGGTGGAACAACCTTCTCCACATCAGGTGTACTGATTTCTTATATTGGACGACAGGAT
Source organism: Cibotium barometz (assembly GCF_041138505.1). Lineage (NCBI taxonomy): Eukaryota > Viridiplantae > Streptophyta > Polypodiopsida > Cyatheales > Cibotiaceae > Cibotium > Cibotium barometz. The sequence goes on from NC_141070.1 coordinate 48,945,734, forward strand.
GATGAAGAGCCTGATGAGGATGCTGATGAGGACAGCCATGTAAGTCTTCTTACGAACTAGCTGTATTGCTTCAATTTTCCTAACTCATAATGCCTTGTCAGTATTTCATGTATATGAAAGCAAGCTGTTTTGTCAAAGCCGGAGACGGGCACTTTGCTCACATGTTTTTCTTGCAAATTCCAGGATGAGCTGTGATTCCACAGGAGTTTCAGCAGTAGGAGTAGCATAGCTTGAAAGCTGCTGTTTGCAATTTACATGCCCCAATGGCATTCCAGATAGGTGTTAGTGACCACCAAGATGATGAACATTTAAATGGGAAAGCCCTTTTCACAGACTTCTGTTAAAGAGGAAGTTACTTCTTGTTGAGGGACAAGCACTTTGTATGGCATTGTAGACATTTTTGGGCTTTTTGGGGCCCAATTATGTTGGCAAGTCGGCACCAAACATTGTGCCCATAAATTTTGGATTGGAAAGCAATATTTGGAAACTGTAGTCTCTTGATGTGTTGCATTTCATCTTTATAGTTTCTCAGACTTACTTTCATTTGTATGGCCGTAACTATGGACAAGCTAGAGAAGATGGCATCACGAGTCACGAGTATTGAAGCTGCCTGCATGTTGTGGGAAATCTCATCAAGCACTCTTTGAGCGAAGCATGTGGGGGCGCGTGATGGTACACAAATTGGACAACACACTTGCAAACAAAGGCATGAGGAGCAAACCGATGAGAAAGCAGCATTATAAACAAAATGGTTTTGAAAGGGCTTCCATAACCAAAAGAAACAAGTTGGGAATACCCATTTGCAAAATGCCACTTTGTAGTGCTTTTATTGTTAACAGTTACGTTTTATACTGAATGGGAAGTGACTTGCAACCAGTTTCATTAGCCGTTACTGCGAAAGAAGACAAAAATATGCAATAAGTCACACCAAGTCCCAAATTTTCAAAAACTAGTTAAAAATCACAACATTTAAATGCTTTATTGGCCATTACCATTTGGTTGATGTGAGCCATTTTCTTCCCTCCAAGGCTCACAGGCAGGACCAAACACACAGTAGCCTCTAGATCCTATAGGTAAAGGCAAGACCTCAGTAAGTGGTAGAGCCTAGAGTATCATCTCACAGGATGATAAATGTCACACCCAGTGGGGCACATTGAACTTCAAAGGTCAAGCTCAACTTTGTAATCATTAGATATCAAATATTATTGCAGGACTTCACTGTATCCCTTCATTGAGGTGTTTGGGCCCCAGCATATACAGAGGTAGTGTTGTCATCAACATCTTTGAATGCATGCAAACCCATTCCATCAGGATATTGTAGAGAGAGGGCATATTAATGCCTTATTTTTTTCTTCTTCTGATGCTTAATTTTTATGTATGACCATCTCTCTATATATGACCGTCTCTTTACAGGTTGCTGCACTCCACATGCAGTACTAAAAATGGACTCACATATCATGGGAGCAAAAAAAATTTAATGTTCAATGGATTATTGGAGAGCTTAAGAATGTGCAAACTCCATAGCACATATAAATCAACTAAAGAATTCAAAAACTTGGAAAATTTGTAGTGAAACTTGGTGTACTTGTCTCCAAAAATATTGGATTAAATTGAGATACCCAATATCAATTAAGATATTGAAACTAAATTAGGGAGGATACTAGCCCTTATTTTAAGGAATGATTTTTCATATGTATGTACGGCCAAAACTTGTCAAAACTTGTCGAGATTTTAATCAAAACTTGTTGAGATTTTAAGCAGCTCTTATTTTAAGAAATGATATTTTAGTTATAAAACTAGCTTACAATAAATTTTCATATATTTTAGTTACAAAACCAACATATAGTGAAGTTTTCAGAAGCAAAAACTGGATAGATTTACGAGTAGATTTAAGAGTGGTCCTGATTTTGATTGGTTGGGAAACATGTTTTTTTCTGAGCGTTGGTGATACCAGCTTGTTTTCTTCTTCTCCTCCTCTTTTTTTTTTTTTTTTGGAGATCTTGTCGAGGACACATGTTATCACCACCCACCCACACACGCAAGTGCCATCGCTCGCATAGGGAAGATTTGAACCCACAACTTGGGGACTCTTGAACACATGCGATCGGCAAAATGCGCTTGTTTTCTATGTGGCAAGTTTGAAAGCTGACACGTCCACACAACATCATATTCCCTGTTGCTCTACTGTGGCTCAAACAAGCCTTACTCGAACCACACAAGGCTTCTAGCACTACCCCATACACATGGATTTTCTTCAAAGTTCATAGATAGCTCCAAATGAGGAAGACGGGTTGTGTCATTGCGTATCTCCTCTCCCCCCTACTCTCTCACTAAGAATATTAATTATCCCTTTGTGTTAGTGAGCTCATCCATCAAGGCTTTAAAGTTGTCTTTATAATGTACTATAACAAGGATAAACTTCATTTTTTAATAGTATGTGTGTGCTTCCTAAAGAAATGCACTCTTGGGCTAAAGACATGCATTCTCCTAGGAACTCTCTTAGTTCCTTTAATAATGTGGGTACTAAGAACTTTTAATGAGCCTAGGCTAGGTCCATATCAAATCCATACTTTATCCTTCTGAACAAAACTTTAAGCAGTAGTTTTCACATCCATGAGTAGTTGTGGTATTCATGATAACTATTTTTGCTTGCATCAAAATCATTCACAGTTGTGCTATCAAACTTTAATGTTTCACATTATTTTCCACATACTGTTACTATTTTATAACATAGGACACCATATTATATCATAGCTATGGAGGTGATGAGCTCTTGAACAATTCAAATAGTTTTAAGAACTGACATCTCTGTCCTTTTTTTTTCTTTTTGCCGTCCATTGTAAAAAGGTATTGTGTGTAACATCTAACTATGTCATCTTCATTAATTCTCAATCAAAAGGGAGCATTACATCAACATACTTTGCCACCTGTGCCCACCATGACGGCTATAAAAGTTGTTGGGCTCATATTTGTTACTATTCAAGTGAATAGAGTTGAGAGCTCATGAGGACCATATCTAACTTTATTTTTTTGCACATTACATGGGTAAGTGTGGCGAAGAGGCAATGAATGCCTTGGGATCGAAATGCTGGGGAATGGCTTGGGGGCAGGCCTGAAACCTGAAGGCTGCACCTTTTCCCACGAGGTTACATAAAGTATTTTTGATCATTATGTATAATTATTATCTACTTAATTAACTTTCCTTTATTCATTTTATAAAAAATAAGCTTTCTAATTCAATTTTGAGAGCAAGATAGAGAGAAGAATGAGAAAACTCTAATAACTAGCTTCATTGGACACTCTATAACACTTTACAGCTCATAAGCCCTCAAGAAAGCGTGATTAGTGAGTAATAGCTTAAAATTAACAAAAAATGTAAAACACTTTAGCAGAGAAGGAAGTGGTTCTCTTGCTCTAGTAATAGCTCCAGAAGCACTCGGGAGTGGAGGAGGCAATAGGAACTAAAAGAGAGACTTGGTAATGATCAAAATCTCACACCAAGAGGAAGGGAAGTGCTAAAATATGATGCTCGTCATGTCGTGTATGGGGCACACATATTTGGAAGCAAGGTAGATGGAGCTTAGGATGTTATGAAATTGGAATGGATGAAGGCTAACGCAGACTGATAGAGAAACTGGAAGTAAAACAGGAACTAGAGGTCTGGCTAGAGCTACTCTAGAAACAAGCGTCAACCCCATAGGATTAGCAGGAGAGAGCTCCACACGTCAGCCAACTGCTCGTGGACCAGTAGAAACAGATTGAAGAACTTTAAAAACAGCCAGAACACGAACAATAGAAAACAAATATGGCACTCGCCAAGGGCAAAGAATCGATATAACAACTGAAGAACACAACAATGATCATCATCGGCAATTTGCATGCCATCAATCAAATGACACCGACTTAGCTAAAAGAATAAATAATCATCATGGAGAAGCAGACGAAAGGATGTAAACACAGCCAGACAAACTGCCCTGGCTAAACTTGAAGAAGAGTACAAGAAAACAAAAAAGGCACTAGGCCAGGCATATGCAAAGATGGACAGGCAAAAGGCTAAAATCATATAGCTTGAAGAGCAGGTGGCAGAGAAAAGGAATTCTTCCAAAACAAGGTCCAGAAAGAAGACTGACACGGCAGTAGAGCCCCAAGAGACCATCACGGCCAAAAAATTACAATAATTGAGCAATCTCAAAGAAGAAAACTCCAAGCTGACCTCCCAGCTACAAAAAACCCAATAGGAGTTGAAAGCTGCCCATGAAGAAGCCAACAAACCACATGAAAAACAAGAGGAGCTAACAGAGGCAATAAAGAAGCAACTAGTGGACCTGCATAGAGAAATCCAAATAAAGGATACCATGTTGGAGAAAGCTTCCCAAATGAAATTGGAGCTGCAAAAGCTCTGAACACAACTCATATGCGAGAACAAAGCAAACATCGAAAGCTACATGAGGAGGAGCTGCTGACAACCAAGCAGCAGTTGAGATTAGCTACCCCACCAATTGCTACAAACAATCAAGTAAACATCCTTTGACAATAGTAGTTGGTTAATCTTCAGGAGGCGCATCGGTGAGAGAAGGCATAGGCAACAACTGTTGAAGGCCAGGGAACAAAACCTAGAATATGCTGCCTACTCACTCGTAAAATTCAAACAGTAGTATGAAGATGAAGATTGGGACCTACCTATCAACCCCCTACAAGCTAGACAAATTCCTCTACAAGTACAAACTAGAGGAATGATCTGCATCCCAGGCCCCAAGAGCGAATCCAAAATGATGGTGTGGAATGAGTCTTGTAATAGTAGGCAACGGTTGGAAGGGACAAGAATGTCCTTCCAAGATAGCAAAGAAGTAAGTAGTTTTAGCAGTTAGAAGATAGATATATAGAGAGATAAAAGGGATCAGGGGCAGAGAGTGAATTTGGAGCACATAGCATTGTACCAATCTAATAGTAATACAGAGCCCTTTGAGCATTATTTCATTGTGTATTATCCGAGCGAGCGAGAGAGTGAGTCTTGTGTTTCTGTGTGCGATTTCTGTTTAAGCTGATAGCTAGTGAGTTCTAAACCTGTTGGGCTTAGGCATTGACATAATTACCTCTGACCTGGGGTGATGTCTTGCCAGTCGAATTGAACCCCGATAAGAAGAAGAAAAGAACCTCAAAATAGGTGAAGGTCAAGCTTTCTACTCCAACAAAGGGTCATCCAAAGGTTAAAAATGCAACTATTATGGCAAAAATAAACATGATGAGAAAGATTTTTTCGTCAAGAAGAAATGTAACCATTCTGGAAAGTCTAATCATGAAGAAAAGGATTGCTTCATCATAAAGAGATCATTAGCAGATCTTGTAAACAATAAAGAAGAACCAATCTTCAAAGCCGAGACCAGCGATTAGGAATGGGCCTTCTAAAAGACTTCTGTTACATCACCATAGCCACCACCATAGCCAAAGAGGGCAAGGAGCTCTAGTCACCACCCAACCATATAGGAATGTGGATAAGTGTCCACATTGCTGACTTATATAGTTGCCAGCCTGCCCACACTAGCCCGATCGCCCACGGTCCTCTGATGAGGGCACCTCACCCTTGAACCCCAGACACACTCGCCACATGCGCTTCGGCATGTGGACTCCATGTCCGGTCGAGCTCCCATGTGTTGTTACAAGCTACGTGACATTTACCCCCCCTTCTAAAGAGTTTTTGTCCGTGAAAACAAGCTGGGGAAGTTGTTGGTAAGCATATATAGTTGTTCTCACTTGAGACCTTTTTTGACCTATCCTTCCACTTAAAATCGGAACCTAAGAATTCTCCTTAGTTTATGTGGAAGTGTGGTTACTCCAAGGACTCAACTACAACTTTAAGACAAACTACGTTGTCTTGGTGATACATTGTTTTCACATGCCACTGACATGAAAAACTAGGTGTACTTGAGAGCTCTCTGGCAACTCAAGTTTGTAGACTACGCTAGCCAACCATTTGTAGACTACGCTACCCAACCATTTGTAGACTACACTACTAAATATTTGTAGACTATGCTACCCAACCTATTGACTCTTCTCCTTGCATAGCTCTACGACCATAGGAGATCTAGACTAGAGTCCATAAAATAACATAAATGGAGAAAATCTAGTCATGAACAATAAAAAATAGATTTCAAAGGTGAGAGGTACTCCTCTCCACTAGATTATTCAACTATGCACAAGCATATGCTCTAGAACCTTGTTGGGTTTCTAGCTTGACCACCACCAATGTGAGATCCCTGTCCCCACCATGCAACGGATTCGGGGGTGCTAGCAGCGGAAGTAGCACTTCTTGCGCGGGGTAGGGTCCCACACTCGGGGCCTCGCCCCACGGATATCCGGACTAGAGACTAATCCATCGGTTTTTCCAAAACCGAACCCGGAAAACTTCCTTTGCCCGGAAAGCACAGGCGATTCCACCAGGATAACTTTTTCCTAACGTAGTCAAAAGCCTTAACTAACTGAACTGATCTGACCGAACTCGTAAGTTCTATAGTCAGATCAAGGGACAGATTGCACTAGGAGAAGGCCCACCACACCAAAGAGTGTATATACCTACGCTTTTTTCCTCATCGAGAGGCACAGCCGTTGATCCTTTTTCCATAGAACAATTTTTGTCCGAGATTTACTTCATCTATCGAACTAAACAGAAATTGAGTCTCGATTTAAGGATCCATCAGTCCAGCCTAACCCCATCCAGTCCCATGGGTTAGCCAACCGCCCAACCACTGTAGTGATGGGATCCAATTAGGAATTTGGTTAGGTTTTGTCCCGGGTACCAGGGAAAAGAGTTCCCAGGCCCCCTAGCTGGAAGTTCATGCAAACATAAAACTAGTCACACCACTTACACACCCAATATGAAATTGCCTTTTTCTCAGCATCAGCTAACTTTAAAACAATCCTTTAATGAAACCATTATGTCACTGATGACAATCCTCAAAATCTCTGGTTGAATCCATATTTCCAATCATACATTTATCGGTGCACTTATGGCATCATTGGCAAACCAGAACGCTCACCACCTGTTCACTCAGGGGCCTTTTCAATAGTTCCTAGCTCATAGTACCCCCGATAATATTTTCACATATAAAAATCAAGATGGAATCCTCGTTGAAGATCAGCAAGATCAATCAACAGATCCATATAAGAGAGCCATGGACTCATCCATTAAGGACCAGCAAAGTCAATCAACCAGATCCATGCCCGGTTTCAGAAAACAACTCTTACTCCTTGTTCCAATATCTTCCACGACACACGTGTGGGTATCTTCGGTGACCCAGAGCCCGAGCACCATATGGTCAGCACCCTCTAGGATCCTTCGCAGGTCACCTAGCGCTTCACTCATAGGCCGCTTCCTTGGTCCCTCATCCACCGTATCGGAAGCTCACCATTTAAATCAAACCGAGGCTGGTCAAGACCTCGACCGACCTTGCTACGCGAGACGTCCTCCATTGACTCTCCGTCCTCAGCAGTTGCAACTTTATCAGTTAGGTCTTCACAACCTTAATCACAAGATGGTCAAAATGCTTCCCCAGCATTCTTGACATAAAACAGTCATTTACAAACAGGTCACAAATACAGTTTTCATATTGAACTCTCGTCTTTCCACATTATTCCACATTAATCCATATTATTTAATCCAATTCCAATTCATATGTGTATCCATTCTTGACCAGATACATCATTTTCTATCCCATCACATAGGATTCATTCACTTCACATAACATCCATTCCTATCTTTCTTAATTTACATTACGTCTCCTCACATCCATTTCTCATTATATCTCATTCGTTCAGATCTTATATTATTCATTCACATTCTGATTCACATGACATCTCATCTCATCCATTCACTCATATCGACTTCTTATCCATTCACATTCATATTTGCATTCATTATTCCACACACACATCCACATTCGTACATCCACATTCACATCTTCATTTATACATCCATTTTCACATCCACATTCATACATCCACATCCAAATCCACAATCATACATCCACATCCACATCTACATTCATACATCCACATTCACATTCATATCCATACATCCATATCCATACATCCATATCCACATTCCACATCCTCATTCACATTCACATACATCCACATCCACATTCCATATCTACATCCATATCCCCATTCACACGTCCACATTCATATTCACATACATCCACATTCACATTCCATATCTACATCCATATCCCCATTCACACATCCACATTCACATTCACATTCACATCCAGACATCCATATCCACATTCCACATCCTTATTCACATTTACATACATCCACATCCACATTCCATTCACATCCAGACATCCACATTCCATTCACATTCACATCCAGACATCCATATCCACATTCCACATCCTTATTCACATTTACATACATCCACATCCACATTCCATTCACATCCAGACATCCATATCCACATTCCACATCCTTATTCACATTTACATACATCCACATCCACATTCCATATCTACATCCATATCCACATTCACATTCACATACATCCACATTCACATTCACTTTCTCATCCATATATCCATATCCACATTCCACATCTACATCATTTCTTTCACATACATATAACTACATTGAAAATAAGAATTCTCTTGTATTCTATAAATAGATATGAGGATGTGAAACGAATCAATTAGATGAAAATGACACTTTTAGAGTATAGAATTGATAGGAATTACTCTTTTAGCATAATAAAAGATAATTCTTATTTCCAAAAAATTTGCCATAACCTCCTTTGTATGGTTGACCATTTTTCAAAATTTTCTACTTAATTTTGTCTTAAAAATTAACTCTAATTGATTTAAAGTAATCTATACTAATCAAAATTCACTTATAAAAGAGAAAACATTATAAAAAGTTTAATTCCAATAATTTTTACTTAACTAGGATAAAGAAGGGTTGATTCTAAGAAGAGAGAGAGGAAAAGCCTTTCGATCAAGCCATAACATCCATTTATCACTTCAAACAATCATAAACATTAGAAAAACATAAAATCAATAAAGAAAAATACAAGAATCTCTACTTACATAATTTCTTGGAGCTTTCCTTTGGCTTGATGGTTTGAGGGTTCAACTCTTGTTTGTAACAAGAGTGGCCACCAATCTTTGGAAGAGGGAAATGTCAAAAACTAGTGAATTATTAATAAATTCACAGTTCTTGGCTTGGGAGGAGCAGAGTAACAGTGCATAAAACACTATTGAGTTTCAACAAAGGGGAAAGCTTCTATTTATAGGAAAAATTGAGCTCCTAACCAAACAAACTGATTCTAGAATTTCCCAACTCAGTTTGGTCAATTTTTGACCATTTTTAGGTCAGTTGAGCTAACTTTTTGGAACTAGACTTGAATTAGGAGAGAGGAGAGATGAAATATCTCAATTTTTGAAGATTTAAAAGTCAATTACACATGTGAAGTAGGCGCCTCATTTATGAGGGAGAAATCCCCATGCAGAGGTGTCAAAAATGCATCATTACATCTAAATATCTCCCCTTTTTAACTATTAGCCTTGTCCTTAGTCAACTCTTCATCTTATGTGAGTATTTACTCATTTTTGGGGGGATTTTCTTTATTTCTTCAATTTATCTCCTCCACACATTTGGATGAATCTTATTGGTCCATAGGAACCTTAATTTAAAATTTCGAAAAAATCTTCACCCCCAAGATAATGCCTCTTGAACAGATTATACTCAATTTCTAATGCACCTTCTGAAATTCTTTTTGAACTTCTGTTTCAGAGAAACTTATTTTAATAAGATGAGAAATTTTTCTATCCAAAAATATTCAAAATCTGAATATTCTCTTTCTAGAATATTTTCTCTCTCTAGGGCAAAACTGGTAGAAACAAGATCTTTTATATTTCTGAAGAGGGATTTGATTACAGGGGGAAGATGCTGGACATCTTGAGAGGCTGGGGAGGAATCTTACAACCAATCTACGGATGGTTAACCTCAAAGATGACTATCAAACTTTCTATCTATACCCAACACTATATCTACGGATGGTTAACCTCAAAGATGACTATCAAACTTTCTATCTATACCCAACACTATATCTGCGGGTAGGCCATATAATTTGTAGAGATCTTTGATAAAGATCCTTTCAAACTCAGATGTTTTCACATCTGATTAGTTGTTAAATGTTGACCTTTTTACTTTTCCCTTCAAGAAGAGTTTTTGCCTGTGAAAACACAAAAGGTTGTAAACAAGTGTATATGAGTAGACCATATGGTCATCTATGTGTGTAACTTCCCTAAGTAGTACTATGGCAAGGAAAGAAAGACACACAACATATATTTTCCTTAAGCACTATGACCAAAACGAAACATGCAACACTCGTATTTCATCTGGAACACCAAACCATAGCTACCACACTAGCAACTATGAAAGATGTCAATAAAACACAAATTGCTACTAAGGCATCAAATAACATCATGCCTTTAGTATACGCCAGAAGTTCTCAAATCCTCGAGAACCTTAGAACGAATGTGCTCCGATATTCAAGGAATTCCTTTGCGTGTTCTAGGACATCAAAGGTTTTTTCCTCTTGTGGTTAGAAACCACATGGACTTTAATTTAACAAATTTGTACAGCTGTTACAAGTCTTAGAAAATTTCGTGGTAACCAATTGACCTTACACATAGTTTAAGGAAAACTACACTTTCCTTGCTCCAAAAGTTCTTGTGCTCTTCCAAGAATAGTTTACACATCTTGGAATGAAGATGATTTCCACATAGACATCATCTATGTGATGTATAGTGTCTATGCGCTGCTAGAAAATTAAGAGTAACATGCACCAATGAGAGTACCACTCCCAACCCACGAGTATATACATGTCCATCCACATGTCTACTCCACTTTGGTTCTTGGCAATACATATCTATGTTTGTATGGCCAACCATGTCTCTATGGACATGTTTATGGCCTATCTATGGTCACATCCAAAATTTAATAGCACCATCCAAACACACCTCTATAAGTGTGGTCTCACTGGACACCTCTACTATGTGAAAAATATTATAAACCATTTCAATTATGAGAAATGATTTACTATAAAGCAATAAATGAGAAATTGTTTATCACTTACCTAGTCTGTATATATATATGCTGTGATATGTGGATTAGGTATGCCTCCAACACACCTTAAACTGATAGACAAACAAACTCAATCTCTATAATTTGAGACTACTTTGACATGAATAACACAACATCCAATTAGTGTTCAATACCTATATGAAGTCTGGCGTATAACAAATCTTCGTTGCCTCCCCATGATGATGGCAATGTACTACCTACTTGTATAGGTGGCAATATACTACCGAATTGTAACCGATGATAACAAAAATTTATGGGTCTTTGTATGCACTTCATAAACATATTACAAAGCACAAATATGTATGATTATTCTTTTTCCTAGCAAAGTAAAGAGGAACAAAATCCACTTTATCCTGTCTAGCAAAACACCAAATCTTTTCCTCGATTTGGTTGAGTAACTTCGTACTCCTCTAATAGTAACTCTGTATCCATGAATATACCCTTCTCAAGTTGGGATATTTATAGAGCCGTCTTTAACAAGATGCTTGAGCCACTTACTACTACAAAGTGCTCATCTATATTGACTCAAAACCTTTGGCACCATGACACAAAATATGGGGAATTTCCTTGAGATCCCTCTTCCGTCTCTTTTGGAATTGGAGTAGGTACATCCAATTCCCTTTCCCTTGTTGGTTCGTTTCTTGGATACATTGTATCCCTAACCCAGTTGGCTTCATGAATTCGTTGACACTCTTCTACTAGGGCCCTGGCTTCTTCGAGCTTCCTTATCTCCTCTTCGGCATTTGGGTATTCACTGACTCCTTTAGGGGTTGATGGTCTTTCCCCTTGCATCTCTAGGTCAGGCTCTTTTTGTTTGACTGCTTGATCCCTTTCTTCTCTTGATTTTGTGGATCCGGTGTCGATCGTATCTTCTTCGGATCCATCTTGGATTGTGACCCTAGTGTCACCCTTACCCACTTTTTTCACCCTCCTTCTTCGGCCAGTTCTGGAAGCAGTTGCATCTGCTGGGTTCTTCCCTTTGTCCCCCAATTGGGCCTACACACTAATGGTCCAGACGGTGGCCTGGCTAGAAGTGGAAGAAAAACCACTTGTGTGGTATGGACAATCTTTGATCAAATGATCAATCCCAAATTTAGTACAAGTACTGGCATGTCATTGGGTGGAGCAGTCAATTGTTGGGGTTGGTGTGTATGAGCCACATTCTTCTTTGGACATTCAGCGATTCAATGGTCCATCACAACCAAAACATTCCTCATGTTTGAGTTTATGTCCTTACCCTTCCACTATACTGTGGTTTGAAACACAGGTACTGGCGTGTTATTCTGTAGGACATAGAATTCTGGTGCAATCTCCGCAGCTTCCTCATAGTACTCTCCACTGAGTTCTACTTCACGCACCATCATTTACATTACTTATCTACTCGCCGACTGCCTATGCTGGCCGACCAGCACCCATATGAGGCGCCTCCTAAAGATCTTCAGCAACACAAGAGTACTGATCGACTGGGCGTCTACTCTAGGACTACACCTCAGTGTTTTACTCTTTTTCTCCTGCTGGATTGATCGCCTACTTCAGGACAACACTTCAGTGTTCTTCTGCACATCGACTGCTGCTGCTGTTGGAGCATGCTGCCTACTACAAACAGGTGGAACCTTTCCCTGCTGCTGCTGAACTGGATGCTTTTATCTGCAGTGATCTTCTGCGTTTTCACGAGTTGCTGCTACTGGTCCATGTGCATATATTTACGTTTTTCACCACAACTTACTTCTGCGTTTTCACATAGAGCTCCAGTACTAGGCTTCATCTTTTATATACATATCACCATTGCATAATACTGTGTGATTTGCTCTTATCTTTCATATATTTTGTCCTTTGGTCTCTTTTTCCCTCACATAGTATCAGAGCTATTGTGAGAAAAAGGATTGAAGACCTTGAGAGTACACAGCATGGATCATCTACCCTCAATCCCAGAGGATCAGCCTTTCATACCAGATATTGACTCTCCTTATTTTGATATAGGCACCTCCTAAAGATCTTCACCAACACAAGAGTACTGATCGACTGGGCGTCTACTCTCCACTGAGTTCTACTTCACGCACCATCATTTACATTACTTATCTGCTCACCGACTGCCTATGCTGGCCGACCAGCACCCATATGAGGCGCCTCCTAAAGATCTTCAGCAACACAAGAGTACTGATCGACTGGGCGTCTACTCCAGGACTACACCTCAGCGTTTTACTCTTTTTCTCCTGCTGGATTGATCACCTACTTCAGGATAGCATTTCAGTGTTCTTCTGCACACCGACTGCTGCTGTTGGAACAGGCTGCCTACAAACAGGTGGAACCTTTCCCTGCTGCTGCTGCTGAACTGGATGCTTTCATCTGCAGTGATCTTCTGCATTTTCACGAGTTGCTGCTCTGTTGGTCCATGTGCATATAGCTGCATTTTTCACCACAACTTACTTCTGTGTTTTCACATAGAGCTCCAGTACTAGGCTTCATCTTTTATATACATATCACCATTGCATAATACTGTGTGATTTGCTCTTATCTTTCATATATTTTGTCTTTTTTGGTCTCTTTTGCCCTCACATGGTATCAGAGCTATTGTGAGAAAAAGGATTGAAGACCTTGAGAGTACACAGCATGGATCATCTACAGGATCAGCCTTTCATACCAGATATTGACTCTCCTTATTCTGATATAGATCACACGGATGATGGGACTCCTCATTCATTGGAGATCCCTACTTGAGGTCTTTCATTGGGAGACGACCAGCCTATTTTTACCCACTCACCCTCTACACCCTCATCATCGCCTACACCTCCTTTGGGTCCTGTGTATGGGTTCTACCCATCCTAGGTATCTTTCAGCACTATGTCCTTTGGCACTGTGGTACCACCCAGCATTCCGGGGTATCATGCGGTTTACCAACCCATCTCCGGCACTTGTTTTTTTCCCAATTATGTGCCCTCTCCAGGGTTTATGCCTCAACCTGTATTCCAAGGTTTATGCCTCATCTTATCCTGGACTCCCCCACCATCTTCCTTTCATGTTTTTATGTCCAGAAATGCTTTCATAGAAAAGACTCGTTTTAACGGGTCTAATTATACAACCTGGGCTAATCTTATGAAACAAGTTTTCACTTCCCAAGGTTCCTGGAATCTAGTAAAGGGATTTGAACCAAAACCCCACCCTTCCCTACTAGCACCTCCTGAAGTCATCAGCCATTGGGAAGCTAGAAATGCCACTACTATAGTGGAGCTCATGTAAGGCCTTTTCCCAGAGTTTCATTCTCAACTCCAGCAGTTCAAACCCCTATGTCTCTGACAGATGGGCACACCTTGCAGAGAGATATGCCACATGCGATCGCATGCGTCAGATTGATCTTGAGCATTAAATTCAAATTTTCTCTATCAAAGAAGGGGATGACCTAACCGTCAAAGTTGTTGAATATCGGTGCGTTAACGCCGAGTATGCCACCACTGGTTCTGCTAAGTCCCAGGAAGATCAAGTTATCACTTTACTAAATAAGTTGCTGCCTAGCTTCTTTACTTTTGTCACACAGACCATTAGTTTAGAACCTATGCTGCCTAACCTATATGAGTGTGAGTGCCAACTGTTGCTCTTTGCTCGGCTACATGACCAATTTCATCCTAAGGAGTCATCCTCTTCCTCCACTCAAGAGGGGGCCTTTGTGTCCAATACCACCTCTATTCAAAAAGAACAGCAAGGGAAAGGGAACAGCAACTTAGGAAATCAAGGCAAACCTCCCGGCAACAATACTGATTCCAAATATCCTGCCTCAACACCCATCCCCCACTGGCAAAATATTCCCAAAAAGAATAGATTTTGCACTTATTGCCAAATGCCTAGACATTTTTTAGCGTGTTTTTAAAGCCAAGGAAAATAAAGGCAACACCTCCAACCCCACTACCTCCACCCGCCAAAACAACCAAGGTGGTAGCAATGCCCCAAATTGGAGATCTAGAGGGGGTAGTAATCTAGAACCTACTCTGCCAGGCTCCCCTCCAAGGACCCAGCAACAAGGCAATGGTTCTATTTGGCCACGTTCCTCTCAGTGGTGGCAATCCACTGGTCAGGTTGCTCAAGCCCCACCTTCCCAGTCAATTTCTTTCACCACCCCTCAAGAGATGTCTGACTGGTCTACCCTTACTCCTTTTCTTGGCCCCTCGACCAATATTGCTCAGGTCACATTTAAGGTTGATTCTAGCCACTCCTCTAGAAAGAAGAAGAAACAAAGGCCTAAACGAGGCCATCCGTGGGGAAAAGCCTCTGCCTTCATTCAGATCTGTCAGTTACCTAACAATCGTTATGTGCCCATCATTGAGGCCCATCCAACTCTTCCCTGTGGTCATCTTGTCAGTTGACAGTGAAGCTACTCACCATATGGCACGTAATGTTGAGATTTTCATCTCTCAGCGTCCCGTTAAGGGAGAAGTTTGATGTGGCAACAACACAATGATGCCCATAAAATCCATTGGCACTGTCTTATTTGTGACACCAACACTAGCCCCAACTAGGCAACCTTTGGACAATGTCTATCTTGCCCCTAATTTAGGTCTCAACCTTCTTTCTGTATCCCAGATGACCCAACTCGATTGTGGCGTTTACTTCAACAAACGAGTTGTCGAGGTAATTGATGAAACTACTGGTCTTGTTGTTGCCAGAGGTCAAGCTCAGAAGGATGGTCTGTAGTACCAGATGTTTACTTTTCTAACTGAGCCATCTTCTACTGGTTCACAGTTTCATTCGGGTTTGGGCCTATGTGACCCAAGCTCCCTCCGACATTGAACGACTATGGCACTTTCGCTATGGTCCTCCACCCTATGCCACACTCTATGACCTATCTCGAGAGACAAGTTAGTTGAAGGTATACCTAGCTTCAAACTGACAAAGGATGTATGTCAGCCCTATCAAATGGGTAAGCAACATCTCTCCCCATTCCCACAACATGCTACTCATCGTGCTTTGGGAATCCTCAGGTTGATTCATTTCGACTTAAGTGGCCAATTCCCAACCCCTTCCTTGAATGGAACTTTTTACTACTACATATGCTGATTGTCGATGATTATTCAAGGTACATGTGGGTATATTTCCTAAAGCATAAATCCGACGCTTTCCAATACTTTTCCACATGGGTTTGGCTAGTCACTAATCAAATGGGCATCTCAATTGGGATTTCTCATCGTGACAATGGTGGTGAATTTATCTCCCATCAATTTACTAAGTTCTTACAACATCAAGGCATTCAACGCCAACTGACCTCCACCAACTCTCCCTCATCGTGACAATGGTGGTGAATTTATCTCCCATCAATTTACTAAGTTCTTACAACATCAAGGCATTCAACGCCAACTGACCTCCACCAACTCTCCCTCACAAAATGGAGTGGTTGAGCGCAAGAACCGAACTATGATGGATATGGCACGCTCCATGCTTTTTGCAGTTGAGTTGCCTGAACGCTTTTGGTTAGAATTGGTCAACACTGCGGTGTACCTTCTGAACCGTTGCCCCACAGTTGCTGTTCCCCACAGGACTCCGTTTGAGGCATTTTTTGGCAAAAAGCCAACTATTTCCCATTTCCGTGTCTTTGGGTGTCGTGCATACACTCACACTCCGAATGATACAAGGGGCAAGATCCAAGGAGTGAGTTGCTCATTTTTGTGGGCTACTCTTCAAAATATCACCCTCGTCTCATAAGAAGGTCATTGGAACCAAATGGATCTTTCGCACCAAATTTAAAGCCAATGGTACCTTGGACAAATACAATTTCCCGGCTTGTTGTGCAAGGCTTTCGCCAGAAAGAAGGCATTGATTTCGACAAGACCTTTGCACCCATGCTCGAATGACAACAATCCGTCTTTTACTCAATCTGGCTACTCACCACAAATGGCCAGTCTATCAGATGGATGTTAAGAGTGCCTTTTTAAATGGCATTCTCACAAAGAGGAGGTCTACGTTGACCAACCTCTGGTTTCCCGCTCCCTGACCTTGAGGACAAAGTTTTTCACTTGCATAAATCTCTTTATGGGCTTAACCAGCACCCCGGGCACCAGACAGGTACTCACCCACCCATAATTGAATGCCTTTCTTTACTTTTGCTTTAGAATACAGATACGCACACACTCCTCTTTAAACTTTAACAGATAAAACAATCCATTGACAAACAATTATTGGTTACTGGTTACACATGTAATAACTCAAAATTCCCATTGAGTCTTTGTTTCTCACAAAATAGTATCACTCTGGACTCTCTGTTGAAACCAGCGGGTCAACAACGAGATCCAGTAATAGATTACAATAAACATTGGTCCATCATACAATATCTTCCTCGACATACGCATGGGTGTCCTCGGCACCGTGAGCCCGTGCATCACCTGGTCAGAAGCCTCCAAGATTCTCCTTAGGTGTCCTGGCACTTCACTCAGGGACCGCTTTGTCGGCCCTCATCCAAAACCTGGTCAGAAGCCTCCAAGATTCTCCTTAGGTGTCCTGGCACTTCACTCAGGGACCGCTTTGTCGGCCCTCGTCCATCGTACCGGAAGCACACCATTTTAACCATACCGAGGCTGGTTAAGACCTGGGCATCATCACATCCACTATTTTTTTCACAGCCAAGGTTTTCAACCATCTCACTTTGACCCCAATATCTACATTTACACTGATCAGGGGATGGTTTTCTACCTAGTACTGTATGTCGATGACCTCATTATTTCAGGTTCACATCAAGCCAAAATGGCTGATATCATGGCACAGCTCAGACGAACTTTTGAGATGACTAATCTTGGTCTTCTCTCATATTTCCTTGGCACGGAGGTGATCCAACATCCTGATGGTATTTTCGTGTCTCAACAGAAGTATTGTCTCCAACTCATTACTTCCTACTTTCGTGATCGTGCTATCCTAGTGGCTACTCCATTGGATCCCACCGTTAAACTATCAAAGGAAGTGGACTCACCTCCACATGAAGAGCGAGCCTACTGACAAGTGGTTGGGAAACTTATATGGCTCACAAATTCTCATCCTGATATCTCCTATTGCACATCCATTTTAAGTCAGTATTTCAATGATCCTATAAGGGGCCACATTGGAGTTTAGCAAATGAGGGTTGTTCGCTATCTAGCAGGTACCTATTTGTATGGACTTCACTACAGTCGTGGGATCACCCTGCGTGGTTACACGGACTCCGACTGAGTTGGTGATCTCAATTCCCGACGTTCTCATGGTGGTTATTTGTACTCCCTCGGATCTACCCCTTTCTCTTGGTCTAGCAAAAAGCAGGACACCATTGAAAGTTCTTCCGCAGAAGCCGAATACCGGGCCCTCTATGATGCCACCATTGAGGCTATGTATCTTCATTAGCTTCTTTCTGACATGCGCGTCCCCATTGACACCGCCTCTATCATCTTCGTTGACAGTCAGAGTGCCATTGCCCTTGTTGGCAATCCTATTTTTTCTAGCCGTACCAAGCATGTGGGTGTCCATTTTCATTTTACCAGGGAGCAAGTTAAGCTTGGTACCATCTGACTCCAGTACATTCCTATGGCAGACCACCATGCAGACATCCTTACGAAGTCCGTCAACTGCCCCATTGTCGAGCATCTTTGCAATCAGATCGGCATCGGTCCACCACCATCATCCTCCGCACATTGAGAGGGGGGATCTTCCTCTCCCTTCATATTTCTTATCATTTTTGTACCGGGCACATGAGTCAATGAAAACCCCATGAGGGCACGGCTCATGTGAAAACTCACTGCATTGCATTTTTTTCCCATCCTGCATTCCCTATTCACATCATTTTGTTTTTTGTGTTTGGGGCACATGTATGAATAAAAACCCAAAAATGGGCATTCATGCATGTGAAAACCTCTTGCATTATGGCATTCTTCCAGTACTTCCCAATCCCAGAAGCCTCTACTCCGGTCTCAAATCACATGAATCCTCATCTTCGAGACAACCAAAGCTGTTTTTTCCCTTCATCTTCTCTCATGATCCCTTTTAGGGGGTGTGTGAAAATATACCCAAAAGGGTATTTAACCCAGCCCAAAAAGTGCCACTTTATCATTTACATTATTAATATGCTGGCCGACCAGCACCTTACCTTCATATAGATATTAGGCGCCTCCTAAAGATCTTCACCACAACACATGAGTACTCATCGTCGAGTGGGCGTCTATTCCAGGACTGCACCTTAGTGTTTTACTATTTTTCTCCTCCTACCTACTTCAGGACATCACTTCAATGTTCTTCTGCACTGGCTGCTGTTGTTGGAACAGGTCGCCTACAAACAGGTGGAACATTTCCCTGTTGTTTGCTGAACTGGACGCTTTCATCTACAGTGATCTTCTGCGTTTTATCACGAGTTGCTGTTGGTCCATGGTGCATAGATCTACGTTTTTCATCACAGCTTACTTCGTCGTTTTTACATCAGCAGCAGCCACCATCAGGACCTAAGCGCTTACATCAGCGCTTACATCTCAGCCCTACATCAGTGCTTACTTCTCAGCCCTACATTAGGCATATGCCGGCGCTTACATCAGGCTTACTTTAGAATTGTCATCTGCGTTTTTGGGACATTAGCCTTTTCTGCTCGTTCTCGGAGTCTCATATAGATCTCATGTACTGGACTTCATCTTTTATATACATATCACCATTGCATACTATGTGATTTGCTCTGATCTTTCATATATTTGGTCCTTTGGTTTCTCTTACCCTCATTGGCTACGCTTTCCATGTCTCTTCTCATTTGGGGGGTGCCAGTGTTTGACAGGATAGGTACTTCTTGCCTTGGACCAAGTCCAACGCTGGTTGATGGACCCATGCCCACAAATTACGCCTCTTCATCATTGCTGGTTTGGAGACCAAAAAAACCCCGGGTTGTATCAATGATATTGCTAGATTTGGTAGGGGAGGGTGGTTTCTCCTCTTCCCCAAACCCAAAGTATCATAGCCCTTCTTCCATGGATTCTTCACTACTAGTTTTGACGGTGGTCAGATTCCTTAAGACACTCAACTTACTGAGTGGCATGAACCCACACTCTTTTGATAGGAAGATGATGGGTGATTTGATGCACTTCGTCTCAGGAGTGAGGTTGTCTCCGATAAGCTTTCCAGACCTCAAGTGCATCTGAATATGATTTGATAAGCTATTTTGCTGTCCGAATTAAATTTTGGTCAGATACTGTCGACTCGTTTCTGAGGCCGTGAGATTGTAGAGAACAGTTCACGGCGTGAAATGTCAGAAAACTGATCACATCGCGAACAGTTTTCTGCACTTTCACATGTTTAAAATTTTTGCTTTGGACTCAGAATTCCATTTATCTTGTTATGATTTTCAATGGTCTCAAGAACTTCCTTAGCCTTAATCCGACAATACTAGGTTCGTGAGTTGGATTTGATTAAGGTGTGAAATTGTAGAAACGGTTGATGCTGTGAAGGGAAAAGGTTTCACGTCGTGAAAAGCAAATGGTTCACGTCGTGAACTTAAAATGGTTCACGCCGTGAAGGGCTTGGAAATAGCTCACGTCGTGAAATGGAAATGTTTCACGCCGTGAAATGCAATCAGTTCATGTCGTGAAATGCTCTAAAATAGTTCAGGTTATAAACAATTTTCTGCTAATTCACAATTTTGTCAGACCCGTGGTGTCAGGATAAGGCTACCTATTTTTGGCAAGGTAATCCCGTGAATTGTGGCACTAATCACGGCGTTGATGCCGGGAGTGTTTCATGCTATAGTATCACGCGAGAAATTCCCGATCGACTGAGGTAGTTTTGGGTGCAAAATCCTTATCCAAATGCTTCTAAGATGATTGTGCCACGCACAAGGAATGTAATACGAGATCAAGGCACAATCAATGGCTCCTTATTTTTACGATTTTTGTAGATTTTTGAAAAGAAAGAAAAACAGAACACCACCCTACTCATTCACATTAACGATTCTGGTGATGCAAACATCAAAATTGACTAGAAAAAACAGTGGAGCCCTCTTCCAAGACCACTCCACCACACAAACACAATAAAAACAACCAATTTCTCACAATTTTACACTTCCACTCAAATCTTATCCATTCATTTCCTACATAATGCACTACCAGAATGCAAAGACAATGATGAATCTTATGTAATGGGAGCTGAAACTCAAAGAGGATGGAAGAAACAAAGGTGTTTCCGTTAACAGCGACGCCAAAAATGTTATGGGCTACCACACCTCCAAGAGAGGGAACTCAATGCATTCACCTTAGGGAAGAGCAATAGAACACAATTGTTGTAGGGCACTTACCAATGCTTTGAACTTGTGTCCCTTGAGAAGCTCCAATCCTCCAAGCTCCACCTCCACGCTATCATCGTAGAGTCGCTCGCACCACCACATAAGGCAATCACTCTCTCTCACTCCTTAACACAAGCATGCAACATACAAGTATAGAAGAGGCACAAGTGCTAAAATGCTCTCTCTCTCAAGACAAAAGCAAGAGCTCTCAATAGCACAAAGGGGGATTGTCCATTCATTATGAGAAAATGCCTTATATACAATTGGTCCTTATTCACCCTTCGGCACCCAAAACTTACTTAACTAAGGCCTTGGGTGGCCAATATCTCATAATGTATAACTTTTATAGTGCCTTTGCATGACACTTATTAATTTCCTCAAATGGAGGAGCATATTTATTAATCCAAAATGGAATTAACATGGGTCAATAGAGTCTCTGGGGGCATTATTGGAAGCAGAATAGTTTTACCATCACCATATACTAGGGGCCTCGATATATGCATCAATTGTATTAAGATTCAATGGCAATTATTAGGAAGATGGGTAAATGTGACCTTCTTATTACCCTTACTTGAAATCCTAAGTGGGATGAAATAAACAATGCTTTATTGTCGAGTTAGGTTGCCCAAGATCTTCCTGACTTAACGGCATGGGTCTTTTATGAGAAGCATAAGGATACGATGCACTTATTGGTGAAAAAAGCATTATTTGGAAGGGTAGTGGGATTTGTTTTTGTTGTTGAATTTCAAAAACAAGGCTTGCCATATATACATATATTATTGATATTGGAAAGTGGATGTAAACCTATTGAGATTGCTCACTATGATAAGTCGGTATATGGTGAACTTCCAGATAAGGCGATGTTTCTTGAGTTGCATAACATAATTCGTCATTGTAATGTCCATGGACCATGTGGGGAACTAAATATGCGCTCTTCTTGCATAGTTCATGGGAGTTGCAAATATCATTATCCTCGAAAGTTTTTTGAGACTACTATTGTTGATAGCAATGGGTATCCAACTTACATGCGGCAAGACGATGGTAGTTTCATCCAAGTAAAGAATCATAGAGTGAATAGTCAATGGGTTGTTCCATATAACCCTTTTCTCTTTATGAGATACAAAGCCCATATTAACATAGAAGTATGCTCTACCATTATAGCAATGAAATATTTGTATAAGTATGTATACAAAGGACATAATAAAGCTACTATAGAGTTGCAAGGTACACATGGGGTTATTGATAAAGTTAGTTAATATCTGGATACACGGTACATGTCTATATCAGAGGCAAGTTGGCGCTTATACCAATACAATTTGAATGATGAAAAGCATGATATACAAAGATTGCATGTTTATCTTTCGATGCAAAATAATTTTATATTCAATGACCATGATGATTTGTGTGATGTAATTAGTTGTTGACAAAAACGAAAGAACTAGTCTCACCGAATGGTTCAAAGTTAATCAATTACATGTAGATAAAAATAGCTTGCTATATGTTGATTTCCCTTGTAGTGGGTGTGGAATACAGCTCTATGATCATGGACGAAAAGAAAAAGAGGAAATATGATTGGATGTACGTATAATGTTAGCCCGAGTGCAAGTGAGCAATACTACTTACGCATGTTGTTAAAATTACTGCAATGTGATGAGCTATGGGGTGGATCAAATGCTAGAATCAACATCATTAACAAATAGATTAGATGATAATTAAGACGTAATTAGTGAGCAATTAACTAATAGCTTAATGTAGGCATGGATAATCAAAAACCAGCAAATTCTCATTAGGCCAATGCCTCAATTTATAGAGTTTACATCCAAGCATCTAATCCCACTCATTTCTCCTTGATTCACTCCACCTCTTTTGCTTGATTCTCTCCACCTCTCCCAGAATATCTCCACACTTCCTAAATCTTCTCATGCTACCCTTTATTCTCTCCTAATAGATTCTTCTCACCTTTTCACAGGTTCTCTCACATTTACACATTCTCTTTTATAGCCTCTAGCTAAGGGCTTGTTCCCGCACATACCCTATTCACTTGTATATTTCAACACCTCCCCTCAAGTGAATAATCTTAGCACACCTGGACCTATACCAAGTTTCTCGCTTACTTGATAGTCCACGACCAGTGCCTCAAGTCCCTAAACTCATAGTCCTTGACACACTCTCTCTCTCTATGTGTCCAAGGCTACTACAAGTGCCCGCGACCTTGACTAAAGTGCTCACACATACATCTACCACATGGCCTACATCATCGGTGGCTCAGAGGTGGTTTTACTCTGTTGGGGCAGGATACATTGGGTTGTGGGGTCTCTCTCTCTCTCTCTCTGAAAAGATGATCCGACTCCACTTCCCTTAGGAGCCTCCATGAAGTTTGTCGATGTCGTTCCTTCTCCACTGGGTTTGCTATAGCAGTCTCTTGCCATGTGTCCTGGTTTTCCACAGTTGTGGCAAGTGAAGGTCCTTCCTCCTACTCTGCCTCTTCCTCTTCCTCGTCCTCGTCCTCCAGAGAATCCTCCTCGGGTGAAGAATGCTTTTGCTTCTCCTGCTATTGAGTCGAGCCATTTCTTCTCTTTGCCTCTGCTCTCTTGCTCTAGTAGAGCTCCTTCTATCTCGTGTAGCTTCAATTCAAGTACATTCTTCAGTGTTGCTACAATATTTTCATATTCACCTTTGTCCACACTCTTTAGAAGCACTGCTAGTGCCTCATCATCTTCTACCTTTTTACCAATAGCTGCCAGTTGTTGCTTAATGCTTTTATATCTGTTCAAGTGTGTGATTAAAAGTTCACTTTCCTTCATATCCAATTTGTAGAATTGCATTAACAGATTTATCTTTGAATTTTTAGCTTGTGTGCCAAATAATTTATTGAGTTCATCCCATGCATCTTTTGCCCATTGTATCCCTGTGATGTGATGAATGATTTCATCATTTAAACTGAGTGCAATAAGTCCCAATGCTTTTTCATTCCTGCTCTTCCACTCATTTTCCCCTCTCACCTCTGGGCATTCATCTCTTCCCTCAACTAGCCCCCATAGATTTTTCCTCATGAGCAAATACATGGTTTTTGTCTGCCATGTGTAAAACTGCTTCCCATTAAATTTGGCTATTTCTTGTGCTGTACTCATGATAATGTGAAGGGGATCTTACCTCGATCCAATTTCAAGATTCAAAGTCACCTGCAGATTTGATGAAGAGCTTGGATCTCACTGTAGACTTGATCAAATCAAATTATGACTTCACTAGCTTGTAGAGCATGCTTGAAAACCCCTGGGGCTAAGAGGAATTAGACTTCACTAGCTTGTAGAGCATGCTTGAAAACCCCTGGGGCTAAGAGGAATTAGACCCATTTCATTTGATAAAGTAGAAAACTCAGATTTGATCAAATCAAATTATGACTTCACTAGCTTGTAGAGCATGCTTGAAAACCCCTGGGGCTAAGAGGAATTAGACCCATTTCATTTGATGAAGTAGAAAACTCAGATTTTCTCCAAAAAAACGGTGCCTGCAAAAATGCGTAGAACTCCAGCAGTGCATGGCGGTTTGCAGATCTATCTTGATGGGCTGAAGCACAAGAGTGTTGGCTATGTGTGGCTAAAGAGGCTTGGGCTAATTTGATGTATGTGGGGAGATAGAGCTCCTCCACCAGCTGGGGGTACAGAGGATTAGTTGAAAAAGAGGAAAAAATAATAATTAGCTACTAATCCTAATTAGCAAAGTGATTAGAAAGATAATGGGCTCACAAATTGATGTATTCTAGGCTTGGCTCTGATACCATGTTAAAATTACAGCAATGTGAGGAGCTATGGTGGATCAAATGCTAGAATCAACATCATTAACAAAGAGATTAGATGATAATTAAGATATAATTAGTGAGCAATTAACTAATAGCTTAATGTAGGCATGGATAATCAAAAACCAGCAAATTCTCATTAGGCCAATGCCTCAATTTATAGAGTTTACATCCAAGCATCTAATCCCACTCATTTCTCCTTGATTCACTCCACCTCTTTTGCTTGATTCTCTCCACCTCTCCTAGAATATCTCCACACTTCCTAAATCTTCTCATGCTACCCTTTATTCTCTCCCAGTAGATTCTTCTCACCTTTTCACAGGTTCTCTCACATTTACACATTCTCTTTTACAGCCTCTAGCCAAGGGCTTGTTCCCGCACACACCCTATTCACTTGTATATTTCAAAACATGTTACTCACGGTGTGTAAAGGCTGTAAATCTTTTGAGGATGTATGGACAATGAATGGACATTTGTATCCCTGTTTTAAGGCTGCATGTAAAGCTAGAGGAATGGCGGAGAGTGATGGGGAGTGGTATCTATGACTTCAAGAAGCTGCATTTTAGAATTCAATTGTGTCAACTTTTTGTCATTATTCTGGTTTTTTGTGAGCCTATATCTCCTAGGCAACTTTGGAACAAATTCTCTATCGAACTTTTAGATGATTTTTTCATGGCTTGCAGAGAGGGTATGCTGATGTTGATGTTTGTCATTCTATAGTTAAGAATCAGACTCTGTTACACATGCAAGACCTCTTACAATATGAAAAACGGTACATGATTTTGAAGGGTTGCCTATTCCTGATAGATCAAATATTGCTATTGTCAACAATGGTTTACTGATGGAAGAGATGATGTTTGATTCTGTTCAATAGGCTGATTTGGCCGTTTCCATGGAAAAAGGAGTCTAAATAGTTGTCAGCATTTGATATTATCCTTGAGACCATTTCTTTGAACCATGGTGGTGTTTTCTTGCTAGACCAGGTGAATCAAGCAAAACATATCTTTATAATGCATTGCTATCTCGATTACATGGAGAGAATCAAGTTGCTTTGGCATGTGCATCGTCTGGAATAGCCGCATTGTTACTTTCAAATGGACGTACACCACACACGTTTCAAAATCCCATTGGTTCTCAATGCTTTTAGCATGTGTGGTATCAAATGTAATAGCCCATTGGTTGAGGTGTTGAAGCTTGCAAGGTTGATCATTTGGGATGAGGCTCTAATGATGCATCGGTATGCATATGAAGCATTGGACAGGACATTAAAAGACATTATGTAAAGTGATATAGTGTTTGGTGGTGGCAAAATTATAGTTTTTGGTGTTGACTTCAGGAAAATCTTACCTATTGTGGCAAAGGAATCGCGTGAGGATATTGTTGATGCAACATTGTGCTGCCGGTCATATATTTGGAGATATGTGAATGTTTTAAAGCTCACCCAAAACATGCGGGTCATTCAGACTACTTATGATTGTACTGAACTAGAAATTTTCAAATGGACTTTACAAATTGGAGATGGCTCTATCGACCATCCAAACAATCAAGGTAGAGTGGTAATTCCACCACGAATGTTGATCCATGGGAACTCCCTTATGAGTTTGGTAGAATGAGTACAAATATCTTTAAAGAGTGGAGGATTATGCATGCTTCTTCAAAGACCATGCTATTCTTGCACCACGAAATCTAGAGGTTGATGAGACAATGACCTAGCCTTGAGTGCATTACCCGGTATTGAAAGAGAATACCTCAGTGTAGATTTGGCTGTTTCTTCTGAGAATGACAGAATATTGTATCCAATTGAGTACGTGAACTTAGGTGGTGGTTACCCTCCTCACTGCTTGCTCCTAAAAATGAATGCTCCTATCATGCTGCTCCACAATTTGAACCCTTGGCGGGGACTTTGTAATGGTACCAAACTGATATGCAAGCAATTTCACTCAAAGGTGATAGAAGAAGAAATTATTACACGTGCAAATATTGGAGACATGGTCTTTATTCCTAGGATAACATTCATACCATCTATGCTTGCCTTTTGACATGAGAAGGAGATAATTTTTTGTGAAGCTAGCTTTTGGTATGTCAATAAATAAGTCCCAAGGGACAAACATTGAGTGTGTTGGGACTTTATTTGGCCACACAAGTATTCACACATGGACAATTGTATGTTGCTATGTCACATGTTAGACCATCCGATTGCAATGAAAGTGTGTGTAAAGGATACTTTGGAACAGGAAACCAACATATAAGGTACAAACAAAGTCTACACAACGAATGCTGTCAACAAAGATGTATTGCAAATGGCATGTAGAAGGATGTAAATGTATTGCAAAGATGTATTGCAAATGGCATGCAGAAGGATGTAAATGTAATCTATGACCAAAAGGTAGAGAACAAGCTATTGATACAACAGCCTACAAACACCAGAGACTGCATCATAGATATCTTTGTATCAATCAAGTATGCATTTGAAAGGAGAATGTTTGTTGCAAAGATGTGACATACGCAATCTATGTTGTCTTTTTGTAAGTGTGCATGCTTTCAAGTTGTTTGATGTTTCTTTTAGAATGACAATTATTTTATTGTGATACAAAGACATGAAGTTATATAGGAGTTGGATGGCAAATTTCCTTCAATTTGTCTCTTACATTGGCACTACCCTTGTTGGTAATACTAAATAGTTATATATTAATCTACTTACATTGTGTGGATTAAATGGTTGACATTGAGGTAAAGCCATCATGTAGATCCACAAGTATGGAGTGCTTGAGATGGCTGTAGGGGCTCGATGAGTTCATTTTTGTATTTTTTAACTTGCTTTCATTTATAGTGGCATTATTAATTTTTCTTGCTCAGTTCGAAATACTTACTGTCCACAGAGAGAGAGAGAGAGAGAGAGAGAGAGAGAGAGAGAGAGAGAGAGACCGACCTTAAAATCTTATGTAAATAATTAGTATAGTGTAGCGTCGTATTTGATATCATGGGTATATTGCTTAGGATAGATGTGGCAAGGAGGTTTTCATTTATTTATGGCGATAGACAAGATATTGAAGGTATTTGTCTCAACGTTTGTTATACTATAGTTATCATTGTTTACCATAATCTATTTAATATTCATGGCTCAATTGTAGACCCCTTGTTTTGGGAAGGACAAACAATATCATCTTTAATGATCAAACTATTAGAGAGCACTGGTGTTTTACGGTATAAAAACATGCTTTTCATGTAGTTTTTGTGTTTTATGTAAATATAAATTATTATTGATACATTTTTTTGAAACAGGGAATATCTTTATTTTTTTTGAACCTAGATTATTGCTAGGTTTGTATGGTTGAGATACTTACACAACGAGAGCTTTGGGCTCCTTGGAATTTACAATCTAAGATTAGAAAGATTGCGGATCAGCTTCATATACATGTAATGTTTGTAGACTATGAAAAGCCTAATAAGTTAGATTTTCAGTGCATAGGCACGCACTAAATATTACATAATTTTTCGATTTGTAGTCTACAAGCATGTTCAAATGCCATTCATCTCAAATATTGATCCATTGAGTTTTGTAAGGTTTTATCTTTCAGCATTTTTTTCTTTAAAAACTATATCTTGCAAAGCTAATGTTATTATCATATATATATATTTTTGAACAAATGGAGGCAAGGAGTAAGGCGAGATAATGCAGTCGCCCGAAGATTGTTTTAATGCTTTGCTTAGTGTGTTAAGATTGTCACCACTATATTGGGTTGGAATGCTAGATGTATATTTATGCATGGTTTGGTGCTTTATTCAAAGAGAAGCGCTTTAGGAGCTTCACATGGATATATATGGCAAGCATGGTGTGTTCATATAAAGTTGAGGTCCATGAGGTCCAAAATGGGCTTCAAATAGAAGGCCTATCTCTACTCCCCCTGAGGACGAGTCTGTGTTTTTATGAATGTAAGAATACTCTTGCCTGCTCTGTTGGAGATGGGTCATGCCACTAGTAAAAAGAAAAAGGAAAAAGAAACTATCCCATGCTTAGCCACGTCAACTGGCAATAGTTCACTCTCACGGTGTTTACACACTTGGGTGGAAGCCCACGAAAAAGTTTTGCCCAACCAATAAGATAACCACAATCACCCGCATGTCTGATATTTCTTTACAGACTATGACCACGCCTATGCACCCTCAGCGCTGATGTGTTTGTTGACTGGAGCCCAACAACCACCGTTCCAGTTCCGGGTAGAATAGCCGACCTACATCTCTCAGTTTTTTGCAGGACGCCTTTTCCGTGGGCATGCCCCGCGGTCTGTAAAGGGTATTGTCACCCAACAATTGTTTATCAAAAAGGTGCTTGGCCACAGCTCTCAACCTTTTTCATGGCTAGGCCCGTAGTCTGTAAACGCCCTCAGTATGAGAACATTTTCAGCTTCCACTAACATGTACATTAGCATTTAATGCCTCGAGACTTGTTGAGTATTTCTCTGTAAAGTACAACCGACGTGGACAGATATGGGCCAAGACAATGTAGCCTCGGAGACGACGTGGATTAATATTGGAGGTCGGATACACTTCCCGCCAACCATGCCCGTGCAAAGAAATGACTGAACTTTGCTGCAGCCACAGCAGGGAACCGCCATAGCCATCAGCTCACACGCCACTACAGCCAGCGCTAATCCGCCACCGTGGCCATCAACAACAGGTAACTCCTTTACCTTCAGCATGAAACCCTCGGCCGCCATCATGCCATCAGCTAGCGCCCCTAATCCGCCACCATGTCCATGAGCAGGAAACCCTATCCCGCCCCCTTCGCCGTGACCAGGAAATCCATATCCAGCACCGTAGCCATCAAAACTCCACAGCCAGGCGAAACCCTAGCAGCTGCTTGAATCTTCGTCCATGGAGATCAACTCCCTCATCTGGTTTCGTAAGGGCTTGCGCCTCCACGACAATCCTGCACTGCGTCGAGCCTGCGAGAATGCGAAGTTCGTCTATCCGGTTTTTGTCCTAGACCCTTGGTTTCTGGCCCCGGACCCCTCAGCTCCATCGCCTGGCTCTACTCGCGTTGGCGTGAACCGCATTCGTTTCCTGCTGCAGAGCTTGAGCGATCTCGACTCGCGCCTGCAGGAGAGAGGCTCTCGTCTCCTCTTCTTTAAAGGAGATCCCGTTGCCGTCATCCCGGACCTTCTGAAAAAGGTTAGCTGATGTGATGCTTGCCTCATATGATACCTGCAGATTTTGAGGGTTGGATTCTGAATGCCAATCTTTCAGTGGAACATCACGAGGCTTTGCTTCGAGTTCGACACAGAGCCTTACGCACAGAAGAGGGACAAAAGCGTCAAGGTGGAGCCTCTCTCTTCTCGACGCTTGTATTTGTAACGTTCTTTGCGTTGCAAAGTCTATTTAAAATATTATTTTCCTTCCCAGTACAGGAAGCTGCGACAACAGCCGGAGTGGATGTCTTCTGTCCCATCAGCAACACGATCTTCAATCCTGAAGAGACCATAAGAAAGGTACCTACATAACCTCATGATCCCCTTCTATTCATGTCTAAGGGGGTGAAGGCAGGGGGAGGGGGGGACGCGGGGGCGCGCGGGGTGGTCTGGGCTGGGGAATGTTGGGGTAGGGGGGAGGCAGTTCTGCACCTGCATTATGCAGACATTATGAGTCCTCGAAATGAAGTTTCTTTTTTTTGAGGTCTTGCTTTGCTTGACCAAGGTTATCTCCTGATGATTCAGAATGGTGGGTCAGCTCCTTTAACCTACCAATCTTTCTGCAAAATAGTTGGGAAAGCATCAACCCCAATTGGAGATGGTCCCACTCTAATTCCCCTTGCAGAGGATTTCAATGGAGCCATGATAACCTCTCTTCCAACCCTCCAAGGTTTTGGCTATGATGACTTAGATCAGGTAAATTCTACGTCCCTTCCACTTCAAGTTTTGGGTCATGCAAAGCCCTATTCTCTGGTGATCATTTAAAGCACTCCTCCTTCACAGGAAGAGTTTACTCCATTTCCTGGAGGAGAGACGGAGGCTCTGAAACGGTTAGATGCTTCATTAATTGACAAAGTATGTGTGAGATTCCTTTAATTTCTATTGTTTTCCAGTCTAGGATAGGAAACTAATTGCTTTCTTCTTGGCTGGATGGTAGAAACGGTTTTCTGTGGCCTTGGCATGGCTCATAGGTTTTGTTTCTTTTAGAAATGGGTGGCTGAGTTTGAGAAACCTAAGGGGGACCCAACTGCGTTTATCAAGCCAGCTACGACGGTTCTGTCACCATACTTGAAGGTGGTGCTTTCTTGCTAAGAACTCTTGTGTACTACTGTACTGATTGTGTGATTTCCCTGTAGTTTTGATGTTTTTGCTTGATCAAAAGTGCAGTTTGGGTGCTTGTCGGCTCGGCTCTTTTATGCACGATTGAAAGAAGTCTACTGTCAATCGAAGTCTTATTCCAAGCCCCCTGTATCACTGGAGGGTCAGGTATACAGTTAACGTGGGTTCTTAATCACTCCTTTCTAGCAGTTCTATGGAAAATCTGTAATAGCTGGTATATTCAAACTGGCAGCTACTATGGCGGGAATTTTTCTACACTGCTGGATTTGGCACTCCTAATTTCGACTGCATGGTCGGCAACCCTATCTGCAAGCAGGTAAGAAGTGAGAGCCATTGCAAATTTACAGTGGGATTGGATGTTAAAATTATGTCTTGAGAGTTCACTGGAAATAAATATCATAGATACCATGGAGAGACGATGATCGTCTCCTTGCTGCATGGCGGGAAAGTAAAACAGGGTACCCGTGGATTGATGCTGCCATGATGCAGGTCAGAAATTCAATCACTTAATTATTTTATGCTCTTCAAGAGAGTTTTATATGGAACACTTGTGTAATGAAAGAATTCTCACATCCCGGTTGGCAGCTGAGGAAGTGGGGCTGGATGCACCATCTTGCTCGTCATGCGGTTGCATGTTTCCTCACTAGGGGCGATTTGGTAGGCCTTGTTAATCCTGTTATTAATGTAAAGAGAAAACTTTTTTGAACTGTGCTTAGCAATGTTTGGATTGATAACCATGGCGTTTGGCTGCTTGGATTGATGTCATGTATTGCAAGCTAATAATAGCACTGGATGTCTTTCAGTTTGTCTATTGGGAGAAAGGTCGTGATGTGTTTGATAGGCTACTTATAGATGCTGACTGGGCTATCAACAATGGGAATTGGATGTGGCTTTCAGCATCTTCTTTCTTTTATCAGGTGAATGATGGTTAGTTAAATTTCTGCAAGTTGAAGCTGATTTGAACATTTAAACTGACTCAATACAACAATGTATGTAAGTTTTGAGTAGTATTTTGGAGCTTTATAGATATGACCTCTGCCGCACAATTGGTGAGATCTCACCACCTTTCCCTCGAGGGCAGGGAACTTAGCAAGGCCTCCTTGAACTAGGGCTCACAATGGGACACTACAGTACATCACTTAGCCAAAATTTGCACATAATCATGCCTATATGTCCATGTGGCACCCAATTTCGGGCCGCATGTGATCGCTCATCATTGTATTATCAAAGTTTTTGTAGCCTTACATACTACTTGGAATTGGCTTTTCTCTGATACTTGTTATATTGTGAATTTAATAATGGTGAATCCTTGCACTGACTTTTTTGTGGGACATGCAGTATCATCGTATTTATTCGCCGATTACTTTCGGGAAAAAGTACGATCCTGATGGGAAATATATTCGTTATTTTCTTCCCATTCTGAAAGGTACACAATAGTTTTTTGTTATATTTAAGATCTGGACTCTGCATTTTCTCACACTGCTTAACTTTGGTCATACTGATGACATTGCAGTTAAGGCTTAGTATATATTGTATTTGTTCCTAAATGGGGTCTGCAGACATGCCTAAGGAGTACATTTATGAGCCTTGGACTGCACCAGTGGAGGTCCAGAGGAAAGCAGGTTGCATAATTGGAAAAGATTACCCAAAACCTGGTATGCAGACTTCTTTGTTCTCATCGTATATGTCTTTGACAAGGAGTTTTCATCTGCTGTCTTTCAACTTGCACTAAGTTTGCTAGAGATGCTATCTATTTTAGGGTAGGTAGTGGCAAAAAGGTGTCTGGAATCGTTGAACTCTGTGGACAAAGGATTATTCGAGGCCCAGGTCATGGGCGATCTTGTGCAAAACCTATTTGGTCTTGATGCCCGCCCCTGCTCACAGCACAAGCTGGTCCAGCATGATTTGAACCTTTTACCTCAACCTATACAGTTGAATGCCTTAATCACTTGGCCTACCATGAGTTGTTCTTCAAAAATTTAAAATGAAAAACTTGTGTCAATCCAAGCCTTGTGAAAAGGTTCCCATTTACAGGGCCTCCCGGGCACTATCCATGGCTGATAGAAGGTACACAAGCTGGTCCAGCATGATTTGAACCTTTTACCTCAACCTATATAGTTGAATGCCTTAATCCAAGCCTTGTGAAAAGGTTCCCATTTACCAGGCCTCCCGTGCACTATCAATGGCTGATAGAAGGTAGTGCAGATGTCTTGCATTTCTTTCAGATTTTTTTTTCCCGACTAGCCTTAGGCCCAAGATCGCCCGTAGTTACCATTTTTCACTACCCATAGGCAATGCTGCCGAGGAAGCACCTTGTGGGGTTTTGAACCCAGGATCTCCTGGCCCTAGGCAAACACCTTCACCACTCTGGCTATCACCTCATTGCATTTCTTTCAGATTTGTCATCAAACACTTGTGATAACGGACTTACGGTAGCCTGATTTTTTTCTAGGTATACTTGCTAATTCAGTGATGGTGCCAATTTCATGATGCAAATATTCACCTTCTTTGTGCAGTTGTGGATCATAGCATTGCCAACAAGCAGTGTCGGGACATGATGGGTGCTGCGTATGCCCTGAACAAGGGGACTGAAGGGCCACCAACCCAAGGACAAATCTCTTCTTTGAAGGAGAAGCTTAATGAGGAAGTGTTATGCCGAGATGTTAATGGTGCAGGGGATAAGAAATCTGGTGCAAGCCCAAGCAAAAGCAAAAAGGGAAGCAATAGTAATGATGCAGGTCACAAGAGGCAACGAAAGATAACAGATTACTGATGACCAGCTTATAAGAAGTCCTAATCAGCTTCCAACATACTCGCTTCAGAGTGAATTGTAACCCCCTCAATGTCAGAACATTGTAAGAATTCAGACTCTTAGTTGTCATCAGGCAATGCACATGTGCTCGATTCTTAGTACAGGCTTCCCAATACACCGATCAGCACCTGCCTGCACAGTGTTGTTGATTAGGTCTATGGGGAGGTTGCGGCCAAAAGGGTTGTAGAACATATCCGACTGCGGTTCTCCCACAGCAAGCACCTATTGGAGGTTAGAACCTGTGTTATGGCTAGTCATTAGAGGCTGTCCATATGAAACTACTGGCTCATGTTCATGTCCTTGCATTTGATTCAGCATGGGCCGGTTACGTGCCCATGTCCAATGTGTGGGATTGCATGGCTAGATGGTTTGAAACTTGCAAATTATGGTCTCGATTGCTTGAAAAGATGTGCATATGAGCAGGTGTTTGTGTGTTTTGAGGGTGTACTGAAATGGGGAGTTCTCTCTCTCTCTCTTTAATTGATGACCTCGTTTTATGTCTCGTGGGACCTCTGTAAATACTATAATCACATATTCCGAATCCCAGCCACGTGCGTAAGTAACCTAAAGTTTTGATAGTCGCCTGACCCGTGCTCCGTATGTCTCCAACCTCCAAATTCAAATTCTACCCCAACCTTCTCGACCCTCCTCCTCTTCCCGAACCTCTAAATTCATGCCACATGGCAGTTTTGTGAAACTCTTCCTTAAGATAATATAGCGAATAGAGAAGAGAAGAGAAGATTGAAAAGGTATATTGTGGTTCCTGAAGAGTTCTCTCAACTATCTTGAACAATTAAGTGCGCTGAACTATGTATGGGCTTGATGTGGCTTCATATTCATACTAGAAGATCCAGCTTAAAAAAAAAAAAAATAATCCTTAAATAAGATGTAATACTGTAGGTGAAGAAGTCAGGGGGACTGATATCAATTGGTTCTTGAGGGCGGGAAGTTTAAGATGAAAGAAATCCTATCAAATTCCTATTTTATAAGAAAAATTGGGCCCATTTTTAAAGGCAAAATAGAACACCACCTGCCTTCTACAAATGTAGGAAGCCTTTGGGTTTCAAATCTTCATTGCCTTCCTAGAAGAGATAGAAATTGCCTTTGGACTGCAGCGTTTGAGGCAACCGAAAGGATGGCTCTTAGTTTCTGGGTTTTATTTTTTTAAAATAAATATGATGAGTAACCCAGGCATTCAATTTTCGTGCTTTCGCCGGTGGTTTGATATTAGACTTGACCCGCTTCTCTCTCTACTCTTTTTTATTTTTCCCTTTTAAAACAAAACAAATAACATTCTGTTTAAATTAATTCTATACACACTATCTCTCTCTCTCTCTCTCTCCCCCTCTTCCTTCTCTCTTTTTCTTCCCTTAAAAAAAAAGCTCATTAATAAAATAAAATATCTTTAAAAAAAATTAATTCTCTCAACTTTATAACTCTCTCAATCCCTCTCTCTCTTGCTAATTCTATAATTCTTAACTCTCAATCCCTTAACTCTATATTTCTCTCTAATTGGCCAGCTCTCTTTCTAACTCTCCTTTGAACTCTTTGTAACTCTCCATTTCTTTCGAATTGGATCTCTCTCTCTCTCTCTCTCTCTCTCTCTCTCTCTCTCAAATCCTCTAAACTAACCTTCTCTCAAATTTTATTATATATATATAGTAGTATAGTATAGAAGAGTAGTGGTATAGTCTCTCTCTCTCTCTCTCTCTCTCTCTCTCTCTCTCTCTCTCTCTAACTCTTAGATACTCTATTGGAAAATAATGATCTATAAATAAATTATAAAATTAGAATTAATATAGTATAATATAAAATTTACACATACAAGATTGGATCTAATTTGCTTTCACATAAGAGCAAGTCTTCTTTTTCTTGGTGTATTTTAATTATATTTACTTAAAATAGATTGTGGGACTTAAAATAGCTTCTAGTTTACAAATATATTAACTTCAAGTAAAAATAATTTGTTTTATTGAATGTGCAAGTCTTATCTACTCAAAATAGGTGTAAAACTTAATCATATGAATTTGTACAATCTTTATAATAAAATCATGTCTATAAGAAAGCTTTCATATGTCCAAATGAATATTAACGTCGTTAAAATATAGGTGGTCATTGCATAAAATCAAATAATAGATCGTCGGCAGTCAAAGTTGAGTGTTATAAAATCTTCTAGATCTCTATTAAATCATCTTTGTTATTCAATCCAAGGATTTGTGCTTATATAAACTATGTCAATCAATTAATAAATTAATTGATTAAAAATATAAATAATCATATGAATCTCAATAAATCAAGATGATGCAACTCATACTCACACATGTACGAAATCACTTGCGTATGCATTTAAAGTAAGCTACTATTTTTTGAATTTGTGACCTATCTAGTAAAATTCATAAATAATAAAAAATGTGAGAATATTAAATTTCATGTATTTACTCCTCATAACGTGTCTTAGGAGTAAGAAGCATCGATCTTCAGTTTCACAAAATCTTAAATAATCATGGATCGTATGAATATAAGATACAATTGAGGATATGATCACGGAGCCATTAAGCCTCTTAAATGGGGTGGTCTTTATACTTCACTAAATATCTGTGATAAATATTTTCTCTTCTTGTTATTATCTACTAATGGTCTAATGATCTCAGAATCTTTGTTGAGGTAATGGAGGATCATTCTAGACTGAATATGTGGGAAGAGGCCTCTAAATGGTCTAATGTGAAAAGAGTTATGAATATATCAATGTGATAGAATATCCAAACGAAAAGCATCTCTTCTTATGTAAACTTTGTAAGATCTTTCTCTCAAAATTCTCTTTGTGCTCTCGATCTGTATACAAAAATGCATGGAGAGAATCTATTTGATTATCAAACTATTGCTTGTTAGATTTGTCTACATTTGAAATTCTAAAAAGAAATAGAAAATTAAAATAAGAGAGTATTAAAACTTTCTTATCTCATAGAAACCGTTGGATTTCTTTGATGAGATTCGAGTTCCTTATAAAGCCAATTTGGATACTCTAAAAGCATATTTTTATAAAAGAAACAATAAACTCTTTTGCAAATCATAAAATAAAATTTAATACCTTTTCAAAATTTAACAAAAGTGAAAGAAAACTCACTTTGAAATTACCAAAGTTATGACAAAATTGAAATAAGCTCTAAGAATTATTAATAATAAACATTTAAATTATTTAATCATAAAAGATGATTAATTTCTCAAAATTGTAATAAATATTAGATACAAAATTTCTTTAATATTATTTTGGGATGTAACTTTCTTAATCATAGATGGGTGACGAGACAAACCCCAAATGATGAGGTCAAACTATAATTACTTGAGTAATATTTGCATGAATAACGAATTTCTATGATGCCAAAAATTATTAAAACTTAGCACAATAGTTGAGAATGATATCACCATGCTTATAAAGTTTTTTTTTGTATTTTTCCAAAATTTGTAGGTATTTTTCTATAAATTTTGAAGCAGTTTTAAGCAATTTTAGTCATTAAAATAGTTTTTTAAAAAAAATTGGTGTTCTAATAATTATTGAAAATTATTAAATTTTCTAAATTACCTTTGGAAATAGTTTAAAATGCAAATGGAATTTTCTTGCCTACTCTTTGGGCCAAAAATCACATTTTCAGTTGATAAACGAGACTAAATAGCTCCAAAAACTAAGCTCTGGGTGGTTAAATAATGTGGGCTAATTTCTATATGACGTTTATAGTCCCAGAAGCTTAAAAAAAATTGATGAGATTTTTTTTGGGTAATTTTTTGGCAAATTTTTTTGGGCTCTTTTTACCTTAAAAAGTGACTAAAAATAGTATCTTTAGCCTCAAAAAGTATTGAAAAATGTCTAAAAAATCTTTAGAAAATTCTATATACTGTTTTTGGAAGCCTATAGAGCCTCCAAAAAATTGCAGCCATCAATTTGGTCACTAAAACTCTCAAAAATTTATTTTAGAAGCTTTATAAGCCTTTTATTAACATGTATAGGCTATAAGGCTGAATTAAAATTAGTGTTTTAAATGATGTTGAAGTGGAATTTAAGCCTGCTCCCCTTGGTGATCACATCCCTAGATTCCAATTAAGAAGAGGATTAGTATAGAGAAAAGTGGTTTTGGGTATTGGGTGGTTTTTTTTGGTAGTCCACTAGTAGTTTTCCACCCACTTTGGATAATATCTAGTGGATAAAACACCATTCACCTTAATTTATGAGCCTAGACTAAAGTTTTTGATCTCTTTTCTTACCCAAAAGTCCATAGCTCTTGAAATTTGGGTTGTACTCTTTATGAGCATGCTTTTAAAAATTACGAAATTGATACCTTTATAAATTATTCAGCAAAGTGTATCACGGAAACATACCTTGTTTTTTCAAATAATTCCACAACCCTTGAATTTCTTCTCCCAAGTCAAACACTTGAATTTATTTTTCTAACTCATGTCGTCTTTTGTGTACTTGACCTATGCTTTGATACCACTATTGGAGCATAATGACATGTAAATAAATTGCAAAATAAGACTTAACATGACATAGAGTAAAATTTGCATATAACACAAGATTGGGTCCAATTTTCTCCCACACAAGAGTGAGCCCATGCTTCCTCTTGGTGTATTTTAATCATATTTACTTGAAATAGTTTGTCAAGCTCAAAATAGCTTCCACTTTACAAATATATCGACTTCAAATAAAAATAGCTTGCTTTATTGAACATGTAAGCCTATCTACTCAAAATAGATGTAAACCCTTAACCATACGAGTTTGTATAACCTTTGTAATAAAATCATATATCCTTAGCTTTATATCTGCTGCCAATAAATATGAACATTGGCCAAAATGGAATAAATGGCACACATTGCATAAAATCAAATAATAATCCGTCACAAAATCTTCTCAATTAATAAATAAATTAATTGATTAAAAATATAAAAAATCATATGAAACTCAATAAATCAAGATGATGCAATACATACTCTTATGCATGTATGGAATCACTCATACATACATTAAAGTATGGATTGCTTCATCTTGATTTATTGAGTTTGGTATGGTTTTTTTTTTAGCATGGATTGCATATTCTTGATTTATTAATTTCGTATGAAATCATGGGCCAGTATGAATATAAGATGCAATCGAGGGCATGATCACGAAGCCATTGAGCCTCTTCAACGGGGTGGCCTTTATACTTCACTAAATATCTGTGGTAAATATTTCCTCTTCTTGTTGTTATCTCTGCTAGTGATCTAATGATCTCAGAATCTTCATCGAGTAATGGAGGGTCATTCAAAACTGAATATGTGGGAAGAGGCCTCTAAATGGTCATAATCGACTAATGTGGAAAGAGTTATGAATATGCCAATGTGATAGAATATTCAGACGAAAAGTATCTCTTCTTATGTAAACTTTGTAAGATCATTCTCTCAAAATTCTCTCTATGCTCTTGCTCTGTATACAAGAATGCATGGAGAGAATCTGTTTGATCATCAAACTGTTGCTTGTTAGATTCACCTACATTTGAAATTTTAAAAAGAAATAGAAAATTAAAATAAGAGAGTGTTAAAACTTTCTTATCTCATAGAAACTGTTGGATTTCTTTGATGAGATTTGAGTTTCCTATAAAGCCAATCTCGATACTCTAAAAGCATATTTTCTATTAAAAAAACAACCAACTCTTTTGCAAGTCATAAAATAAAATTTAATACCATTTCAAAATGTTACAAAAGTGAAAGAAAACTCACTTTGAAATTACCAAAGTTATGACAAAATTGAAATAAGCTCTAAAAATTATTAACAATAAATATTTAAATTATCCAACCATAAAAGATGATTAATTTTTTAAAATTGTAATAAATATTAGACACAAAATTCTTTAATATTATTTTGTGAGGTAACTTCGTTAATCATAGATGGGTGACAAGACAAACTCTAAACGACAAGGTCAAACTATAATTACTTGAGTAATATTTGCATGAATAACGGGTTTCTATGATGTCAAAAATTATTGAAACTTAGCACAATAGTTGAGAATGATATCAAAAGGTTTATAATTTTTTAGTATTTTTCCAGCATTTGTAGGTATTTTTTTAAATAAAATTTGAAGCACTTTTAAGCATTTTTAGCCATTAAAATAGTTAAAATTTTATTTTAGAATTCTAATAATTAGTGAAAATTATTAAAATTTTCTAAATTACCTTTGCAAATAGTTTGAAATGCAAATGGGTTTTTCTTGCCCACTCTTTGGGCCAAAAATCTCATTTTCAGATGATAAACGAGACTAAATAACCCTAAAAACTAAGCTCCAAGTGGTTAAATAATGTGGGCTAATTTCTATATGACTTTTATAGTCCCAAAAGCTTAAGAATAATTGATGAGATTTCTCTCTTCTTTTGGTGATTTTTTGGGCAAATTTTAGGCTCTTTTTAGCTTAAAAGTGACTAAAAATAGCATCTTTAGCCTACAAAAATTATTGGAAAATATTTGAAAAATTTTTAGAAAATTCTATATACTGTTTTTGGAAGCCTATAGAGCCCCCAAAAAATTGCAGCCATCAAATTTTTCACTAAAACTCTCAGAAAGTGATTTTAGAAGCTTTTATAAGCCTTTTATTAACATGTATATGCTATACTTGGCTGAATTAAATTTAGTGGTTTAAATGATGTTGAAGTGGAATTTAAGCATACTCCCCTTGGTGTCCCTAGATTCCAATTAAGAAGAAGATTAGTGTAGAGAAAAGTGGTTTTGGGTGGTTTTTTTTGTAGCCTATTAGTAGTTTTCCACCCACTTTGGATAATATCTAGTGGATAAAACACCATTCGCCCCTTAATTTGTGAGCCTAGACTAAAGTTTTTGATGTCTTTTCTTACCCAAAAGTCCATAGCTCTTGAAATTTGGGTTGTACTCTTTATGAGCATGATTTAAAAAATTACAAAATTGATACCTTTATAAATTGTTCAACAAAGTGTATCATGGAAAAATACCTTATTTTTTCAAATAATTTCACAACCCTTGAATTTCTTCTCCCAAGTCAAATACTTGAATTTCTTTTTCCAACTTATGTTGTCTTTTGTGTACTTGACCTATGCTTTGATACCACTATTGGAGCATAATGACATGTAAATAAATTGCAAAATAAGACTTAACATGACATAGTGTAAAATTTGCATATAACACAAGATTGGGTCCAATTTTCCCCCACACAAGAGTGAGCCCATGCTTCCTATTGGTGTATTTTAATCATATTTACTTGAAGTAGTTTGTCGGGCTCAAAATAGCTTCCACTTTTCCCCCACACAAGAGTGAGCCCATGCTTCCTATTGGTGTATTTTAATCATATTTACTTGAAGTAGTTTGTCGGGCTCAAAATAGCTTCCACTTTACAAATATATCAACTTCAAATAAAAATAGCTTGCCTTATTGAACATGTAAGTCTATCTACTCAAAATAGATGTAAACCCTTAACCATATGAGTTTGTATAACCTTTGTAATAGAATCATATATCCATAGCTTTATGTCTGCTATCAATAAATATGAACGCTGGCCAAAATGGAATAAATAACACACGTGCATAAAATCAAATAATAATCCGTCACAAAATCTTCTACCAATTAAGAAATATATTAATTGATTAAAAATAAAAAAAACTATACGAAACTCAATAAATCAAGATGATGCAATCCATACTCTCATGCATGTATCGAGAGAGAGGAGAGAGAGCTACTATCGCCAAGACTTAGAAAAGCGTCCCAATCTAAACCCTTCTAGGTGAATTCATAAATAATGAGAAACATGGGAATATTAAATTTCATAAATTTACTCCTCATAACACTCTCTCTCTACCTCTCACTCTCACTCTCTTTCTAACTCTCTCTACCTCTACCTCTCACTCTCACTCTCTCAGTAACTCTCTCTGCCTTTCACTCTCTTTCTAACTCTCTAACTTTCTCTTTAACTCTCGCTCTCTAAGTCTATTTCTCTAGTTCTCTCTCTCTAACTCTCTTCAATTATCTCTATCAATCCCTCTTACTCTCTCTAACTCCCTCTATTTCTCTCTCGAACTTGCTAACTCTCTTTGTCTATGTCTCTCTCTCTAACTATGTCCCTCTCGCACTCTCTCTCTAACTCTCTATCTTTCTCTCTAGCTTTATGTAACTCTCTCTCTCTCTCTCTCTCTCTCTCTCTCTCTCTCTCTCTCTCAATCTCTCTTACTCTCTCTAATTGTCTCTATTTCTCTTGAATTGGCCAACTGTCTCTTTAACTCTCTCTCACTCACTTTATCTCTCTAATTCTCTCTTTCTAACTCTCCTCCCCCCCCCTCTCTCTCTCTCTCTCTCTCTCTCTCTCTCTCTCTCTCTCCCCCTTAACTCTCTCAATCTTTCTTAGTCTCTCTAACTCTCTCTATTTCTCTTGAGCTGGCCACCTTTTAAACACCCTTTTTAGGCACACTAGGTACTCTTTCCAAGATGAATGAATGCACAAATCATCCAAGAAAGCTTCGAGAAACATCCTTAAAAGCAAGATTCATAAGTATTTGGAATGTGGCTGGTGCGTTGGTTAGACCGAATCGCATAACTTTGTAAGCATATACACCATGCTCAATGACAAAGGATGTTTTGGCTTGGTCCTCACATGGGATCGAAATTTGATTATAGCCTATGTATCCATTCAAAAAGCTATGAGCCTCCTTGCTCACAACTCGTTCGAGCACATGTTCTAAATATGGCAAGGGGTGGTGATCCCTACGCGTGGCAACATTCACTTTCTTGAGATCAACACACACTCCAAGTTTTCCATTCTTCTTGGGCGCACAACCATAATGGGTGAGATCCATTCTGAGTGTTCAATCTCATAGATGAATCCACAGTCACATCAATGAGTTTATCAATCTCTTCCTTAACAATGCTTGCATATTTGGGATTCATTGGCTAGGGTCGTTGTTGGACTGGTTTAGCTTCGGGTACCATAGGGATGGTGTGTTGTACCACCTCTGCGGGAAATCCCTTCATATCATAGTATGTCCACGCAAAGCAATCCCTATACTCCTTGAGGAGAGCTACAAGTTTAGCCTCCTTGGCCTTATTTAAGTCCTTGGCTATGTAGACAGACTTAGGATTTTCTCCTGGTTCAGCCAAATCTACTTCCTTGACCTCTATAGGCCCATCATAGACTCCTCCACTCTCACTTGTGGGGTTACGTTTGGCATTATCAAACACTTCTCATATGGTGTATGACTTGTAATGTTCAAGTGCCGGGTGCAAATCAGGCTCATTTTCCTTTCCTTCATCAATTGCTTTAGCTATAGCCTTGGTCGTTCCTTCTATGCAAGTTCACAATTTTTGTTTCCTTTTAGCTCAATGAGTCGATTTTGGTTCATCAGAGACTTCCACCTTAGCTATATCGATTGGGGGTGGTCTACAATACTTGACCTTTTGTAACTCCTCTCCCCAATTGTCTATAAACTTTCAAATTAAGTTAACTGCACACGTGTATTGGAGCCATTGGGTGGTAGTTGTTCTTTCTTGCAACCTTTTATGATGATTCACTGCATAGTGTTTACGTCTCCGCCATCTTTGGAGATGCTCCTCTCCCTGGCGTCTTGAAAAACTTCATTCCTTTATTTAGATTGGAAATCCATATGAGATTCGGAGTAACTACCTCCAGTCTCTTTGGATGTTGTGGGCTCTGTTTTTCTTGTGGTGGTGACTGAGGA
Organism: Cibotium barometz; assembly: GCF_041138505.1. NCBI lineage: Eukaryota > Viridiplantae > Streptophyta > Polypodiopsida > Cyatheales > Cibotiaceae > Cibotium > Cibotium barometz. The sequence goes on from NC_141070.1 coordinate 48,989,758, forward strand.
GTTGGTGTCGTTTTCAGTCTGTGTTTTAGACCCCTCACCACTATTGGTGCTTGAGCTTGAGTTATCCCATGTGGACTCAAGTTCACTATACAATATCAAAAGCCATCAACAAAGCTTGTAAATCCTCCCCACACAAAGGTCTTCAATGCGATCACGAGGATGTGATCGGCATCAAGAAGGGGGGAATGTTATCCCATTTCTAGGGTTAACAAGAGCTACTGCCATTATCTTGCATCAAGGAGTCAAGGTAGACACACCTAAAGGTCATACATTCAAGATATGAAGCAATGGTGTCCAAATCTACAACTTAGACAGGCGCCCGTAATGGTCCGATAGAATACGTATGGCGATTTCCGCTTCAAGAGCATGTGGTAGCAAGTTAGGATGAAGTCCCAAGTGATGCACTTCATGGATATATTAAGAGAGTAGTCATTGTAATAGCATTAGGCCTCTTACGAGCCAAAAGTGCCCGGTCGGCCATAATTTAAGTGAGTGTGAACACTTATGGCCATGTATATAAGTGAAAATCTCTCATAATACAAAGAACTCTCCCATTGTGTAATGGAGTCTTGACCTTGCTAATACTCTTGCTAATCTCTCTAATCCATGCTAGTGAGTGTGTGTGAGTGAAGTGAGGTGAGAGGAGGGACGAGTACACGTAGTGCAACGCAGCGGTGTGACAACGCTTGCGGGAGGCACAATGGAATTGCTTCTCAAGGAGTTGTGAAGCTTGGAGACCTCAAGTGTTACGAGCTCATCCAATGGAAAGATCCCCACGATAGTTGCGGCTCGCCAGGTAATCTTCTTGTTGGATGTGTTTCGACAGGGGTTTGGGTGAGCCATAAAATAAGCATGGATTCTCAACTCTTTAGGAGAATGTTTTAGTATGAGAACCTTGAACCCGTTCAAGAGGTGAAAATTCCAATATCACCAGCACCCTCATATGGTAGAGAGGTGATGGGTATCCCTAAATTATTAGAGTTTGTGGCTTCTAAAACAAAGATCATGATGACTACGCGCTTGTGTTGAGATCTCGAACTCTTTAAAGCATTGAAAGCTATTTTAAATGGAGAACTCAACATAGCACTACCACCATTTGTAGAAACCCACAAGACAACCCTACTATGGAATTTCACTGACTCAAGTCATAGATGATCCAAGAACCCAAGTAGAGGATGAGTATACCAAATCAATGATCAAAATTCCATTGAATAAATTGGGTCAAACTTTGAGGGTAATGAATCCAACGCATTACTACCAGTCCTCACTGCCAAGGGCATCACAGTAGTGGGAGTCCTTGATAGTGGTGCAAAAGTCAATATAAATAGCCAAGCCTAGACTTTGTGGTTAAAATGGCTTATGGTACTATTACCAAACTAATGGGGATGTTACGCAATCTTAAGATCAAGGTATTGAAACATCGGGTGAGATATATGTTCATTGTAGTGGACTTTTCCAAGCAACCTACTGATTCTTATGAAATAATCTTAGGAAGACCATTTATGCGTGAAGCTAAAATGGTCCATGATTGGTCCAAAAACTATGTCTACCTACAATTTGATGACTCAATCCTTAGAGTAAACCTGGTGATTGGTCACGTACATCCAATGGGTAGTGGTGGTGGACTATTCAACTAGAGATCTGATACTACCATCCATTCAACCCCTTTGTAATATTGTTATACTTGTAGAGAAGAGACCAATGTAGGGAAGGACCCACCCAATAAAGATACTAAAAAACAAGCTATTGAGCATGAAGATGATCTAAACTGGATACATATGATGGCTACAATCGATAGTTAGGGAGCTAGAGGATCTACATGGGTTACACCTGATGGTGAGGAGCTCCATAAGGTCAGGCCCCTATGAATGATTCGTGCTCTACCTTATGATACCGAGGGATTGGATTAAAAGTGAGAGATTAGCGGGAATTGATTGCATTTTTATATTATTGTGAACATTTTTTGTGGGTATTTTTTGCTCACTTTGTTTTTGGCAATCAGAAGCTAAGAGATGTTAGTTGGAAAACTAAGAGATGTTAATAATGGGGGAGTAGAGAAGGAAGAATCCAAAGGAACGTAGACAAAATCATCAAAATGAGATTATGATTCTCAGTTCCTCATTTGATTCATTGAAGTGACATTCTTCACTTGAAGGATTTGGCCTTCGATGATGTCCCTTTTTGTGGCAGGATTCTTGTCAAATGTTGTTGAATAGGACCTATTCTTGCATGCTTCTTCCTTGTGCTTTTTATGCTTTTATGTATATTTAAGTACTCTATGAAGGAGATAAACATGAAGTACATTAAATGAGTCAAATATACTCTTATTGAGCTGTTATTTTTTGTTAAAGTAGACACTCGTTGGTGAGGCATGAAAGAATTATGTCGACTTACAAGTCTAATGTAGACATCTTCACTAAGGAATAGAGGTCTATGTGTTGTGAAGACTCTGGTTTTTGTTTTGGAGAGGTTTGCAATTTGAAGGGAAATTCCAAGTGATGGTGGGTTGTACCATTGACCAGGCTTTCTCCCAACATAGCCTGCCTATCCAGAGATGCACCTCAAACGTTGTCGGAGGTGAGGCTGTGGTGCAAATGTCCTCCAGTGCATGAGTATGGATATGTACTTATGGAGTAGCTGCTATATTAACTTAGCCAAAAGAAGAGTAAGCTATAAGCAGAACAAAAATGTATTGGCTATTGAAGATTATAGGGAGTGTGATTTTTGAGGGAGCTTAGTGGAGGGAGCTTTTGGTTTTCCTCTCTCTCTACTTGGAAAATCTCTCTCTAACTATTACCACCACCATCTTTGTCCACCACCGCCCAACCCAACCCAGCCCAGCCCAGCCCCCTCCACCAGCCCCCTCCACCACCAACCTTGCTCCTTCATTTATCTCTCTATCTATTACCATCGTCCCTTCCTCTCCTCTCCTCTCTCCAACCAATATTCAAGTCTTTTTGTTTCTCTTCTCTCTTTATATCTATCTCTTTGCTAACTCTCTCTATCTACCATCCCTCCCTCTATCCTCCCCTCTCTCCAACCAACATTCAAGTCTTTTTGTTTCTCTTCTCTCTTTATATCTATCTCTTTGCTAACTCTCTCTATCTACCATCCCTCCCTCTATCCTCACCCCCCCCTCTCTCTCTCTCTCTCTCTCTCTCTATTCTTCTCTTACTTCTTATCCTCCTTCTCTCTATCGCTCTCTATTTCCTCCTCTCTCTGTGTCCATCTCTTTGCTCACTTGCTGTACTCCTCCCTATCCCACTCTCTCTATCCTTCTCTTTACTCACTCTCTCTATCATCCCTCTCTCACTCTCTGTATCCTTCTCTCTCTTTGTTAACTCTCTCTCTCCTCCCCCTCTCACTCTCTATCCCTCTCTTTTCTCACTCTTTGTATCCTCCTGATATCACTCTCTCTATCCTTGTCTTTACTCACTCTCTCTATCCTCCCTATCTCACTCTCTCTATCCTTCTCTCTCTTTGCTAACTCTCTTTGTCCTCCCACTCTCACTCTCTTTATCCTTCTCTTTACTCTCTCTCTCTCTCTCTCTCTCTCTCTCTCTCCTTCTCTTTGCTCACTCTCTCTATCCTTCTCTCTCTTTGGTAGCTCTCTTTGTCCTCTCCCGGTCTCACTCTCTCTATCATTCTCTTTACTCACTCTCTCTATCATTCCCCCGTGTCTCTCTCGACCCTTCTCTTTGCTCTCTCTCTCTCTCTCTCTCTCTCTCTCTCTCTCTCTCTCTCTCTCTCTCTCTCATGCCTAGATCATAGGCTCGTGTGAATATGGAGTGTTAGAAGGTCCTACAGATACCTCGGACAAGTTTAGAAAATTTAGAAATTCTTCATAAAAAAAACACAAAAAAAAAGATTGTCTAAAGTTCGTCTCCAAAACACGTCTTTTGTGTTTCGTAACCCGTCTGGCACTAGAAATAGTGTTTTTTTAAAGTCAGTCAAGCACTACGAGCGGGCTCCCATAGTTAAGAAAGCTACTTAACCATGTAAAAATGTAAAATTTTCAGGTGTCACATAAGTTGCGTCAACACACGATCGCGACAATCTAAAACATATATTAGGCAAGTTTGTGCGAGCACTTTCCAAAAAATTTCTATGCTCTTTTTTTGCCCCTGGACCTTTTACCTTTTCCCTTTTTTCCTTTTACTTTTTCTTTTAAAAAAATATTTTACTTCTAATTTTTATGTTTTTGATTTACTGTTTACGGTTTCAATTTTTGGTTTTACCGAAAAGGGATTTTCCTAGAATCTTTGACTTGGGACCTACACACATTAAATGTGTCTAGTCACTCAAAATAGACTTTTGGACTTTTTTGGGCTAGTGGCCTAAAAGCCTGCACACTTTAAATGCATCTAGCCAATCAAGTCTAATACCTAGTGGTCTAAATTATAGGGAGATTAAGCTAACTTAATCTACATTAATTACACTAATGCAAAAAACTTACAAAATGCAAAATTTAATCCATCAGCCAATCCTCTCCAAATTTTTGTTTCTATCCTAATTTCTCCACGTAAGGAGTCTAAATTGAGATAAACCCTATGTCCGAAAACCGATTTTGAGGTCTGTTTACCTAGATTTATTCAATTTGGTGCCCAATTTACTATTTTTTATTTTCAAAATTGAAAATAATGAAAAGACTTAAAAATCAAAAATCAACCAAAACATGAAATGCAGAATTGAAAAACACACAATTTTTACAAAAATCGACCAAAAAAATAAACATAGATTTGCAATTATGACAATAAAACGCAACTGAAAACATGAATAATGTAGCAAAATAGACAAATTTCTTAAATTTTCCTTATGTTTCTTTCTTGACGAAAAATAAAAATTTCACAAAAATGAACCACACACAAGAATTCAAGATGTAATGTGGCTATGCGATGGGGCTATTCCCCAGTAAGCGGCACCATTTATGAGAACTCCTTGCACTAGAGAAAGAGTGCAGGAACTAACCAAGGTCATGGGGCTTTGCCCCACGGGGCTTTACCCAACCACACTCGAGATCATAAAATAGCTCAACCAAGAAGCTAATCTTCCATAACCTAGCTCACAATTGTATGGCAAGGTATGTCGCTCGCCTCATAAATACTAATGCTCGGATTCTTGTAGGAGACAATCTTGCCACGTAGCCACACTCCAAAGCTCCACTCCAACTCCGTTGTTGCACTCCAAAGGAAGCTCAACCCTCCTCTCACTCAATCTCCCTCTCTCGCATGCACTCACACACACACACACACACACACAACGAGCATATAATAGCTCTAATTGAATTAGGCAAGCAAGTAAGATGCACAAGAGAGAAAGAGAGTAGAGAAGAAGAGCACTCTATTAGTTGCATAAGAGAATGAATGGTGAGAATACAAATTGACCCTTATCTTGGCCTCCCCTTCACACCTTGGCCAGCCATACTTAAAATATAGATCCATGGCTTTCCAAGACACCCTAAGCTTGTGCAAACACTTAATCTAAGCATGCAATCTCCATAATTAATCTCGTGGTGTGCCTTTCATAGACAAGTGGTGATCGCACATGTAAAATATACAATATTAGCATTTTTTATGTCAACGGCCAAATAAAGTGACGGTTGCCAATGGATGGTGTCGACACTGGAGAGGGGTTAACAGGTGCAAAGGTCTCATCATAATCTATGCCCTTCTCTTGAGCATAACCCTTTTGCAATAAGCCTTTCCTTGTAGCGATCAATGCTACCATAAGCTTTATACTCTAGATTCTAAAACCACTTTGTACTAATGGCCTTTTATCATAAGGAAAATTTGCTAAATGCAAAGTGTTATTTTTAAGGATTGAGTCATACTCGTCTTGTATGGCCTACATCCAATGATTATTTTCTTATGCCTCATCAAAGGAAACAAGTTCGTCTTCATTGAATATAATGGTAACGAGAGCGTGATCCATAAAAGAATAAGATTCATGTTGAGAACCTGCACTGCTATAGGTAAAGGAATAGTTAATTTATGTCTCACAATGTCTGTACTAGCCATTTTGGCATACTCTTGGGCGCTTGTATAGTAAGGCTACCCTTTCTTCATCCACTACATCATCCATAATTTCCTCAATCAATAGGCTGATTTATGGGCTAAAATTTAAGCTAATTTTTAGGCAATATGGGTTGATGTTGTGCAACACCTTTTTAAGCATTCATTGCTCCATATATGGTATTGTACAAAGATAGAAGTGTATTAAAGATGTCCTATGAGCATACATTTTGCTGTCTTTTACATAAAAGTGTGGGATAGACTAAGCTCTCAACAAAGACAATATATCTACTCACAAAAATAATCTTTGTGTCCAAATGGTAGAGTCTATAACCTTTGTTTTTTGAGTTGTATCCCACAAAAATACATTTTATCGCCTTATCATTTAGCTTATTGTGTTGTTGCTTAGCACAAGAGTATAAGAAAGATAACCAAAAACATGCAAATGAGCCACAGAGGGCTTCCTGCCATTCCAAGCTTCATCAGGGGTAATTGTTTGTAAGGGCTTGGTGGGGCATCATATTAGCACATAAGTGGCACACATAACTGCCTCTAACCAAAAAACATGAGGTAAATCCTCACCTTTAACCATACAAAGTGCCATCTCCATGAGACATTTGTCTTCCTCTCAACCACACCATTTTGCTAAGGTGTGTAAGGCACTATGCATTGATGTTTTATGCCTCTTTTAACTATATATACGTGACACTCCTTTGACATATGCTCCTCCCCTCAATCTGTATGACGAAGGGTGCTAACTTTACATACAAACACATTTTCAACCATAGAAACAGTGTGTCTAAAGCATGTAAAGACCTCTAACTTACATATACACACCCAGGTGTGCCTGGAGTAGTATTAATAAAAGTCACTAACTAGAGATATCCCCCAATCAATGGTGGCAACTCTAACATGATCTCTTACCTTTTAAGATGCAACAAACTACCAAAATTTAAGTGACAAAGTGGGCATGCCATAGCTTCACGTCACTTATAGAACGCGTGGTAGTAATTGAACAAGCATTATATGCCAATCGCTCTCATACTTGTCCAACCTATGGCTTAGAGAACCAAATACCACAGTGATGTCTCTATCACTCCGGTCATGACCTATACATTTGTCATCAACAAATTTGACCACTAGGCTTGCCATAGCCAAAGAATTAGCAATGGGTAGAGACTAGCAGTAAGTTCTTTCTTATGTCTAGTACAAATAAGACTTTTGTGAGAGTGATTATCCCATCCCACCATTTCTAGTAGTGAGAATAACCTTACCAACTCATTTTACTAGATACAAGGAGTTGTTTGTACATGTGACTATTTCTCCTTGAGGAGCAGACTCAATTGAGGAAAATAAATCACGCTGAGAAATAATGTGCTTACTAGCACCACTATTAAAGTACCAAACATGCTGATATACATACATCATGGATAGAAGGATCATAACTATAGTGCACAACAATGAATGCCCAATCATCCTTGCATAGTTTGCTAACTTCTTACTAGCACCACTATTAAAGTACCAAACATGCTGATATACATACATCATGGATAGAAGGATCATAACTATAGTGCACAACAATGAATGCCCAATCATCCTTGCATAGTTTGCTAACTTCTTCTTTTTAGCACTTGGTGCCATAGCCATGCCTAACTCTTTCTTCTTACTAGCACCACTATTAAAGTACCAAACATGCTGATATACATACATCATGGATAGAAGGATCATAACTATAGTGCACAACAATGAATGTCCAATCATCCTTGCATAGTTTGCTAACTTGTTCTTTTTAGCACTTGGTGCCACAGCCATGCCTAACTCTTTCTTCTTCTCCTTCTCTAGTCTTTTTCTACATTCATTAATGTAATGGCCAAGCTTCCAACAATAGTTGCATTTTTCTTTCTTTTTAGGCTTATCACCTCCCTTCTCGACATCCTTTCTAAAAGACTGGGCTGATTCTACCTTAGCCATCTTGAGAAAAGTCTTTGCCTTTACCTTTTTGAGTGGCAGCAAATGCTTGGTTAGTTTTGCCAAGATTTCTCTTCGTAAGAGCACTACAACTAACTCATCAAAAGTAAGAACATTGGGGTTACCCTTCATCATAAGCCAATTGTAGATGTAAAATCCTTGTATGAATCTGATAGAGGTGGGAGAATAATAGGTAACAAACAACTATCTAGATAGGCCTCACAATACATGTCATCTGCTCTGTGAATGCATGTGAGTAGGTATAAAGCCACATGTGAATGTGGGCTTGTAATCAATTGTGCTCAGAGCAACAAAAAAAGATTTAGAAGATAGAGAAAAATGTTTTTGATTATGGTCTTAATTATAATAGTTCATTACACAAAATGAAGTAAAGAAAAGCTAGATCCCATACCTTATTATGTTCCCAATATATATATATATATATTTGTTAAGTGCTTTAAGTTTATTAGTAAATAATATTTTGTCAAGCTATCATGGAAGCTACAAAGTAAACTTTGAACTTGGTACCAAAGCTGTGGTTTACGAGCTTCATTTAACCTAATACTTGGTATAGGTATTGTTCATAACCTAGCCCATCAATTACATCACTTATATATGTTATAGGTGAACCTCCTAAAGCACCCAGGTTTGGGAGCTTCATTCAACCCAAGAATTGGTATAGGTATTTTGCATAACCTAGCCCATCAATTGCATCGTTTATATATGCTATAGGTGAAGCAATGGAAGCTTGGCAAGAGCTCCCAAAGTACCAAGGTGGTGCAAATTCCAACATAAGGGGGACCTACAAATAACTTAATTGATCATTACGAAGCTCTGTTGATACCAAGGCTCTTGGGTATAAGTTTACAATGTGTTCAGCTAAGTATTGTGCAAGAAAGTCATTGGATTGGAGCTTAAATTGAGGAGAAAAAGAAGTTGCAATTTTACACTAAAATAGTCTATTATAGTTTTTTGTTGCCCTTTTGAGGTGGTGTTTTGAAGGCCTTTCTCAAGGTATTTTTAAGAGCCCTCATATATGAGGTTTAGGATTTATATAGGATAAATGAATGTGGTGATAGATTGGTAAAAGGTTGAAGCATGTGTGAGTAATCCTTGCTTAAAATTGGTTAAAAACAGGTTGCAGGCAACTCTTGACCATCGTGTATGTAATGAATGGTGACAATGTATGTGTTGTATGCTCAATTTATGTGAGCTTGGTGATTGGTTGACATCACAAGAGAAATGAAAAGGTTGAAAATCTTTCAAATAAGCTTTGGGATTTCATATGTATTGGTGTATTGTAGCGAGAACACAACTCCATAGTAGATAGGTTTGCCCAAAGTGAATGTATAGGCATTGGACTTGTGACTGCCATTAGTGGTTTGTGGAGTTGCTTTGACACTTGAAGCAAGTGCGGGCGGTATGATGATGGTTACACATTTTTGGTGTGCATATTGGATGTACATTTTGGCATCACTATGTCATGGCAACATAATATTTATGTAACATTTTATGTAGGGGCTTGGTGGCCATCATTATCTTGTACATAAAATGGCAGCACACATATTTATTATGCACATTTGTTATAGGGACATATTTATTCAAATGGTTTGTTTACCCTTAGTAGATGGCCCATATTAATCCATGCATGACACTTTGCTAAAGTCAAGGCCCAAAGATGTTTCACATTACTTCATACATGACACTTTCCTAAAGTTTAGGGGCAAGGCCCAAAGTGGAGTGCAAAAGTCATTTTTGGCTCACAAAATAATATATCTAAATACACATGCTTGAAAGTGTGAGCCATCAAGCAAGTGGGGGGAGCTTGTACCCAATGTGTGTGTCATTCATCTTCTCTTCTTTCATGTTCATCCAAGTTTATTTCTCAATAAGCTATGGTGTTTTAAGAGAGGTAGAGTGAGCTTTGTCCATTATTTTATTGAATTTGTGCATGAGGACCACAACTTTCATGCAACAACAGATTCAATGAGAATAGATGTTTTGTGGAAGATTTCAAGAGCAAATATAAGCTAATGATAGGTAAGAAGAAAATTTGGATGTAAGCATGCTTGAGGTGAAGGCACTTTGTTTGCTAAACAGATATTTGTTTTTTCTAATATTAAAATATGGAAATATGGCATGCTGAAAAGTTAAAAAATATATATAGGCAAAAGCTATAGTGACAGGATTGCCTAATTTTAGAGTGGATGGCACTCATGGTGTATGTGGGGATTGAAAATTTGACAGGCAAGCAAGGAACCCTTTCCCAAGTCAAGGAATTGTGAGTAAAATACCTCTTAAGGTTATACACACACAGATGTATAGGGACCAATGTAGACAACTTGTTTTAATGGCTATCATTATTATGTTTTATTCATTGATGACCATACTCCGTAAGGCTCTTATGGAACATAAAGTGTTTGACATATGATGGTGGGGGAGAATATGTATCAAATGGGTTCTATGAATTTTTACGAGCTCATGAGATAGCGAGACTGCAAATATCATCCCTCAATTAACGTTTATGTCTCAACTTCCACAAAGTTAGGCGCCTCTACTAGTAAATGTAGTATTATAAAAAATGCATAAAGTATTAGACACATTCTCGAAAAATATAAAACAAAAAATGAGGGAGCGAACATATATATAGAGAGAATAATTACTAAATTTATAGAGAACATATATATAAAGAATAATTACAAAATTTAACATAGCACATAGGAGTCAAAAAATGTAAAACAAGAAATGAGGGAGAGAACATAGACTTTGTCTACGTTGTCCACCACCAATACATGCATGAGGGGTTTCCTAATCCCCCTGCCATACGTTTTACTAATCCACTGGGCTAGAGCCCTCAACATAATGGAATGGTTATGAGAGGAAGAATAGGCACATCGCTAAAGTTGCTAAGGCTATGATGAATGAGAAGAATTTACCTCATTATTATAGGATGTAGGCAATGAATACAACATATTACATCATGAACATGATGCCTACAAAACAACAGTTCATGGCATGACACCCGAGGAGAGTTTCATGGATTTATATATAAGCCAGATGTGAGTTACCTGAAAGTGTTTGGTTGTGTGGCTTTTATATATGTTTCGGATGAGAAGAGATCAAAGCTTGAACGTACAACTGAGTAATTCATGTTTATTGGTTACTCAGCTGAAAGGAAGGAGGTCCCATTTGAGATCACATAGGGGAGAGAGAGACCATGGTATCGGTGGTGGGGGAGAGAGAGTACATTGAATGTTTGTGTGATACATAGAGAGCTTCAAATAAGTGCTGGAGAGACAATGCGGTTAGCCTACCCATCCCAACATGAAACAAGTGAGATAGAAGATATGAAAATATATATTGGCTATATTCACTTTGGAGTTACCAAGTGTGGTAACTTTTTTGGGCCTGTTGTCAGGGACAGTAAATGGTTGGAGGAGGATATGTTGGTAGTGGGCCAGGGCATTGCTGCCAGAGAGACATTAGCCAATTTGAATGCTCCGTTTTGTCATTGCAAGGTATTTTTGGTAGTTTCGGGAGTTATGGTTGAGAACTGTCTTGGTTGAAATCTGGTTATTGCAATGCAAGAGTGCATTTTGGGTGTGCAGACAGTTTTTGCACATGTATTGTTGACATAGGGTGTATGTACATGTACTTTGGTCAGATCTGGTAACCTATAGGTTGTGCTGAAGTACTGCTACATTAGTCACAGAAGATACTATTGTGTTACAGGTTGCATACAGAAATTGTTTTTTGTAGTTTTTTTATTGTTGCAGGAAAACATGTCTGGTGAGGACGGAATCAATCAAATTGTTAGTGAGAAGCTGGACAAGAACAACTTCCATGCTGCCTGACAGTTCAGAATGAAAAATTTCTTTATGGGTAAAGGATTTTGGGACTATGTCGAAGGAGACAATGAGGAGCCTCATAAGTTGTCTGAAGAGAATGCCACTCTAGCAGACATAAAGGCATTCAAGGATTAGAACTAGGGTGTAAGGAAAGTCATGTATTCAGTTTCAATTACTATCACAGACACGATGATAGGACATATATAGGATGCCAACACTCCAGCAGTTGCATAGTAGAACTTTGTGCAGATGTTCCAGACCAACACAAAGGTAAGAGAATTGTACCTAAAGCAAGAGCTACATACTATGTGGAAAAGAAAAAGCATTTTTATCAATGAGTATGCTTTAAAGATAAAGGAGGGCATTGTTGAATCCCTTGGGTGCATCAATGTATCGGTGGAAGATGATGATTTGGTGAGTGTCTATTTGAATGGGCTTAGCAAAGAGTACAAGCCATTCAAGACATCCATTGTAGTCAGGGAGAATATTCCTAACTTTTGGGACTTGGTGTATAGAGGAAAAGTCACTAGGTGAGGAGTCCTCTTTACAAAGCAAGAATACATCAAAATAGGCCTTTTACTCAACTTCAGGTAGAGGCAAAGGTAGAGGTTGTGGTCGAGGCCAAGGTGGTGGTGGCAGACAAGGAAATTAGAATTTTGGACAAGAATAGTTCAATGATTCACAAACAACAATCATACATAGGTGGAAGAGGCCAGTCTAGAGGTAGGGGGAGCCAAAGAGGCCGAGGTGGCAAAGAAATAAGAATGCAAATAGCATAAAGTGCTATTATTGTGGCAAAACAGGGCACATGTCAAAGGACTGTTATAAAAAGCAGAATGATATTAAAAGTGGACAGTTGTAGCAAGGCAACTATGCATCATCTAGAGCAGCTGTTTGTGATGCAGCACATGCTCAGTTCCATAACAGGAGATGTGTCAGGATCTTAAGATACATGGTACGTGGATTTTGGCGCCTCTAACCACATGACTAGTCATGCTGAGTGGTTTAGAGACATGCAGAAAATGAAAAAACCAGGTTATGTAGAAACAGGTGATGATATTGCGCATCCCATTGCGCATGTTGGTAAAGTGCCATTGTCTATACACAGGATGGCAAAATAAAGTACCTAGTAGATGTACTTTGTATTTTAAATATTTCAAAGAACCTGGTTTTTTTTTTACAGATGGTTGAGCAAGGTTTGTAAGTGAGGTTTAATCCTTGAGGATGTTTTATGGAAGACGTTGAAAATCGGTGTCACTTTGTTTTAAAGGATAACGGAAATGGCAGGATGTAGAAAAAATAGGCACATTACAAAAGTGGCATGTGCCTTGATGGCTAAAAAGAATATGCCTAATTATTTTTGGGCACAGTTGCTGCTGTGTACATTATGAACAGGACACCCACTGTAGTTGTTCATGGTATGACACCTAAAAAGAAGTTTACATTCATAAGACTAGATGTGTCTCACTTGAAAGTGTTTGGGTGAATTGAATATGTGCATGTTCTTGATGAAGTGAGAACAAAGTTGGATCCAAAGGCAAAGAAATACATCTTTATTGGTTATTCTATGGAGCAAAATGGTTATAGATGTTATAACCCTACCACTCGTGAGATGCGAGTAAGCAGAGATGTTGTCTTTGATGAGACAAGTAGCCGGTATGCACGAGTAGTAGTAGTGAAGCAATAGAAGATACAGATGTAAGAAGTGTTGATGATGCACCACATGTAGAGTAGCAATCACAGGTGCTGATGTTGCACCACATGTAGAGCAACAATCACAAGTGCATAGTGGACCTGGAGAGTCCTCTAGCAGTGGATCCAATGTTAGCCCATGGTCAGGCAGGTTGAGGACAGATGTAGGTACACATTTATCATGCAAAGGGAAGGAAAAGGTAGATCAACCTTTTGTGCCTGATTTTTCAGCAGGTGACTCATATATGGATGGTGACTCTAGTGGCTCTGAGCAAAGCCTTGATGAGAATCTTAGCATTCCAACTATGGTTACTCCTAGTGTAAGGAGAACAAGGAATATTTTGAGGACACCTGGCAGTGATCCAAGTGTACACAGGCCTACAAGGGTTAGGTATCCTGTTGACACGTTGAGATATGATGGATATACAATCCATCATTATGCTTACATGGTTAAAGAAATACATGAATTGGAGCCCACTTGTTTTGAGCAGACACTTGGAAAAAAGAAATGGAAAGATGCCATGAATGAGGAGATGGCAGCATTGGATACTAATGCAACATGGGAGTTAGTGCCTTTGCCTAAGAAAAATAAGGCAATTGGGTGTAAGTGGGTGTATAAAGTCAAGAATAACGTGGATGGTTCAATGAGAAGGTATAAGGCAAGATTGGTTGCCAAAGGCTATGCATAAACTTATGGCATTGACTATGAAGAGACATTCAGCCTGGTTGCAAGAATGGCAACCGTGAGAGCTGTCATTGCTATGGCTGCAAGCAAAGGGTTGGTCTTTACATCAGATAGATGTAAAGAATTCCTTCTTGCATGGTGATTTGAAAGAAGAAGTTTATATAATGCAACCACCAGGTTATGAGAGTGATGCACACCCAGATTTTGTGTGCAAGTTATGCAAAGCCTTGTATAGGCACCCAGAGCATGGTCAAACAAGATCAGGAAGTATCTTGTTACCATTGGATTTTAGATATCCAATGCACAATTTTCACTTTATGTGAAAAAGACAAATAGAGGGATCATGCTATTAGTCATCTATGTGGATGACTTGATTATATCTGGTGATAGTAATGTTGACATACATGATGTCAGGAGGCTTTTGAAGCAAAAGTTTGAGATGAAGGATTTGGGTGAGCTGTGATATTTTTTGGGCATAGAGGTGTGGTGAGATCACCTCATAGCATTTTGTTATTGCAGAGGCAATATGGCTTGGATATATTGTCCAAGTCCAAGTATGGTATGATAGGCTGTAAGCCTATTTCAATGCCATTGGAGTAGAATGCAAAGCTTTCCACATACATGTGAGCTTTTTGAGGACCCAACTAGCTTGATCTATATGACCATCACTAGGCTAGACTTCAGCTATGTTGTTGGATGTGAGTTAGTTTATGCAGACTCCTAGGAAGCCACACTTGGATGCGGCTAGATAGATTCTCAGGTACATAAAGTCCACACTTGATTATGGAATTTTCTATGAGGATGGTATAGAGATCTTGTATATAGAGATACAACTACATGGGTGCATAGATGCTGATTGGGTTGGTAGTGTTGTAGACAAGAGATATACCAATAGTTTTATGTTCTCATTTGTGAGTTGGAGCAGTAAGAAGCATCCCAATAGTTGCCTTATCGAGTACATAGGTAGAGTACAGGAGTGCTGTTATGGCAACTTATGAGGTAGCTTGGTTTCAGAAGCTACTTGGTGATATGGGTGAGCCTGTGGATAGGGAAATTGTCATTTATTGTGACAACATGAGTAGCATACAATGGGATAGTAGGGAGAAGGTTCTAATAGGTGATGTAGATCTGGTATATGTCAGCACAGAGAATCAGGTGGCTGACATCTTCATCTCACAAAGGAATTGGGCACAAAGGAGCTCCACAGTTTTAGGATCTTACTTGGAGTGCAGTGTGTGGAGTTGAGCTCGAGGGGGAGTGTTGAGATATCGAGCTCAACTAGTGATATGATGGACATTGATGACCCACCTAGGTGATAGCTTTCGCACTTATGTCACTGGCACGGTTGGTGCGATTATGGTTGATATGTCGCCAATGGATGTCAAGCTGTGTGACACCCACTTTGGAGTACTAGAGTTGTGGCATAGTTATAGCGCTAGTTCATATAGTCAGGTTCACACTATAGACTGACTACTTTGTATGTTGTTGTAGGAGAGTACTTTCCCTTTATGTATATACTCTTATCTTTTAGTTATATGGTTGTAGAGAAGAGAAGAAGATAGAAGAAAATTCAGCCATCCATCTCTCTTGTGTCTTGCACTCTTGTGTGTGTGTGTGTGTGTGTGTGTGCTTGCAAGAAACTCAAGCTCTCTCTCTCTCTCTCTCTCTCTCTCTCTCTCTCTCACATTATCTTTACAGAATACGAAGGACGTGGGCATCCTAGTGTAGTTGATCCTGAGATGATGAGAGGATGCCATTGAGCCTCAAATAGTGGTAGCCATAAATTTTCCCAAGGAAGTGGAGGACCAGCCCGCCTTCCCATAACCGCGAATATTGGACCTCCACCTCGTCGTGTAAGTGGACCAACCCTAGAGGTTTTGATTAAGAAAAGAGAATTGTTTGATGCATTTAACTACGGAATTTTTCTTTATGAAAATAGAGAAAGGTTATCTCTCTCATGTGAGTATGTTTGTTGCATGATTGCTACATGAAATGTGGATGCAAGATTTTGACAAAACTGGTAACATATTCTAAAATTATTATAAAATTATATCAAGGGACATGTTCTCTTGGGAATAACCATTCTGAAGTGATCGGTTTGGGGTAAATGGGTATTCCCCCACCTAGGGCAACTAACTCCTGAGTATTAGTGGTTTGGGGCAACTGCTTATGATGGTTAACCCACCACCACAAACCAGGGCAAAGGTTCCTTCTAGGATTGTAGACCCGAGCTTGATAAGCTTCATGTTAGTGTAGGTGAGTGAGGGGACATTCCACCTTACTGATATGTGATAACTTATCACCATGATGGTTACAAAGCCTAGATTGTATGTAACTCGGTGCACCGAGGGATGTTTTTCTTTTAGATTGTGTTGTAATATATTTTTACGATTATATATGTATCATTTTTAAAATGATTTGTTGGCATTAAGGGATAAAGGAACTCGTGCAAGGAATTAAATTAAGGAAGTCTGTTATGTGATGCATCTACACAACAAATGTGCTTAGTAATTAAAAAACCTCATAGTTGACCGTATCCCAAATCTAGAAAGTGGGTGGTAGGGTGGACCCAATTAGTTGGGTACTTTCCAAAGAAGAAAAATATAGATAAATATTAGGTAAGACTCCCAAGACCATGAATGTGTTTGTATATCAGATAGTCAAGAATTGTCTCCCGACTAAGCGATCTTCATAAGAAATCTTGGGGTGTTACTTACCAGTGAGATACCTCCCTACCACGAAGGATGGAAGGGTATGGGAGGTATCTTACACAGTTGGCCAAGATAGTCGTTGCTTTCAACGATAGTCTGCCCACCCACATTTAGCCGAAACATGGTCTCAAGAGCACTTCCGGGAAATGGAAGCTCAGAACCGAGACCCACTGCATTGAGACTATTTTGATACATATCATCCAGCATAGATAGGATCTCCTACACAAAATGAATGTTAGACAAATAACAGGATGCACATTTTCTCTAACAGAGATTGTGGACATAGACAATGAAAACCAAAGTGTTACTTTTCTTATTCTTGCTGCTTCAATAAATTCCTCGTGCGCCCAAGCCAGCTCAACCTTCTTCGCCTCTAGAATAGCCAACCTCCAATTTTTCTTTTGGAGCAACCACCTCGAGGGTTGCCTTGATGAGAGCAACCAACTCTAGCCTTACATACTGCCATGCGACACAAAACACCTCTTGCTCTTGCTTGCCAACGATGACCCCCCTCCTATCTGCTGTATTACATAACCCGCTAAAAACTTTGCCACGTGTCTTCTTGTAAACGAAGCCCCATTATAGATTATATAGAAACCACATTCTAATACACCCTTCATGATAGCTGTTAGCATATGATTTATCCAAGCAATTCCATTCTATACAAAAACCTTCATAAGCCATTCACTTTAAGAAATACCTTTCAAAAACCCACAAAAAACAATGCTATAAGGCTATTGCAATTCTTAATTAAACGATAAAAATGCATTAATAAAAGCAAAGTAAACTAATCACCTTGAGGTCAAGGCATTTCTCCCATCCACATGGGAGAGGCTTGTCTGGCTCTAACTCGAGCAGCTCGAGGGAAGAAGCCTCCTTGAACCTAAATTAGGGTTTTACACATAGAAGAATGTAACCAACCAGTAAAAGTTTGTGTTTCTGCACTTCGGTTTGCATTTGCATGCGTAATATATGAAGCAAAAGGTGATTGTTAAGGTAGTTCTCAGGCAAACTCAAGATGGTTGCACATAGTAGATATCAAAAGCAGTGAAATTGGACCACCCTTGTTAAAAAAGGAAGAGCATGAGAGTGTACCAAATAATGCACTGCAATACAGCCAGCTACACCATGAGGCCTCCATAGAAGCCACCATACATGGCTGTGAGCAAGGGTATTCCCATCACCAGAGTGTTGGGGAGAGTCACCAGTGCAAAGAGAGTGATCATCCAATCTAGGCTTTTGGTGCGCGAGAATTAGACCCATGCAACAAGCACTAGTAGGATGGCCAACTTGGAGAGATGGTGTCTACCAGTATAAAAAGGACATCCATCTTGTATGGATTGTTGTTGAAGATGAAGTTGAAAGATGGAAGGGGCACTGCAAATATAGCTACAAAAAAGCGGTTGATGCCGGAGCATTGCAATGCCCAACTTCACGTCATGAAAGACAAAAGGTGCACAGTAGGTCCTGCAAGAGCTGGACTCTAAGTGCCGTTGGTTAGTGAGTGGAGAGACAACACTGATGTGGACATCTAGCCATGCTTTGCCATAGCCAAACAGCTACCCTTTTTGCCAAGCTGCTAAGCTCTTCCATGGTTTAACAAGTTTAGTTCTCAAGAGCTTCAATTGCTTTTGGTGGGCTGCTCATAGGGGTGACCAACTTTGCACAAGCAGTGTGACCCAACTTTACGTCATGAAAGAAGAAGGTGCATTGTAGGTATTGCAGGATGTGATGCTCCAAACGCGATTTTGGCTTGGTGGTTCCTTGCAAGCAAACACACACACACACACACACACACACACACACACACACACAAAAGAGTGCAAGACACAAGAGAGATGGATGGTTGAATTTGCTTCTATCTTCTTCTCTTCTCTACAACCATATAACTAAAAGATAAGAGTAGATACATAAAGGGAAGGTACTCTCCTACAACCACATAGAAAGTAGTCGGTCTATAGTGTGAACCCGACTATATGAGTTGGCACTATAGCTATTTCATAACTCTAGTACTCCAAAGTGGCTATCACTCAGCTTGTCATCCACCACTGGCGGTATATCAACCATAATGGCACCAACCATGCCAATGACATAAGTGCGGAAGTTATAACCCAGGTGGGTCATCAATGTCTGTCGTAGCACTAGTTGAGCTCAATATCTCAACATTCTACACATCCTCCATGAGTCATTATTCTTTGTCTCGTGGGTTGAACCTTTCATTAGGAAAACTTTGGACTCAAAAGGGGGCTGTTTTTCAGACTTCTATATAATAATAACCACATGGGTTTAGTGGCAGGAAATCCTCCCAATGGGCTTCATTGGTGGTGGGTCCTCTGTACAAACCCACCCAAAACGTGGAGATACTCTAAATCTTCAAAAAATATTAACAAAACCTGCGTGTTAGTCCTATGTTAATTTTAAATTCTGTCACGCCTGCTATCTGCCCCTCATATTATAAAATAATGTTTATTAGCTTTGTTTGTCAGACCTTCAGCAATATAAAAGTATTTTCACCACACTCAAACTAACGAATTCGTTACGGCACAGCACACAAAGCCCAAGAACCAATCCGTAGCTCCGATAAAAGCAACCCAAAAAGAAGCTCGAAAAAGAGAAGGCAGCAATGCAGACACATGAAATTTTTTCCTATCATTCTCTCTGTCTCCGTAGCACACTACAAACCGACACCATCGCCGTTGCCAAGAGAGAAAGCTAAGGTTTTTATTTACTCACTCTTCGAAGTATGCAAAAAAGAAGACTCGGGCGGTGTCCACTTGAGCATCCCGGAACCAGGGGTAGATGTCAACATAAGAATTTGAATCGCTGATCAGCAACGTAGAGATTAGCGAATCAATTTGGTACACTTGCTCCTGAACCTCCTGAGGCAAAATTGAAATAATATAGCTGCACAACAATTGGAATCAGCATCAGAATACCATTGCTTGAAGAACAGGCCCAAAAATCTCTGGATTCATCACAACGCGAGTTGAACCTTACGTAAAATTAAACACTATCTTTCTCGCGTTGTCATGAATCATGTAAGTTACAAAAAAAGGGGTCGGAGAAGGTGAGCTTTATCACATACCTCAAAACACACCGCATAATTTTGTCGTTCATCTCCTTGTGAGGATCATTCAAAATCTGGACTTCTTCGTCCAACATGGGGAATAAGCATTCTACACCTCGAACTTGTATTCCCAAATTGAATCGTGGTCCAAGGACGGCGAGAGATCCCCTGTTCATCTGCCGGAGCGCACGAATGGTCTCTCGCCTAGAGGCCAGAGCTTGAAGATCCTACATGCCGACATTGCCAGAACGGGTTGGCAAGAGACCTTGCTGTCTGCAGCACCTTGGTCAATATGTATCCTAAATATGGACCGCTTGCAGATGCACATGTGATGTTTTATAACCTTCCATTCCCAGCCATGGTCTCATGGACTACATTGACTGAAGGCTACGTTGAGCAGTGGCATAATGAGGAAGCACTGCTCTGTCTGGAGCAGATGCAATTAGAAGAAGTAGGTCTGGATGTTGTCACAACGATCTCTGGTGTAAAAGCATGTGGTGCCATAAGGGCCATTGGCTGAGGTCGCGAAATTCATGCTCAGATCACCAAATAAGGTTTGGTAAGTCATCCCTCTGGTTGCAATACACAAGTGAACATGTATGGCATAGGTGGTAGCCTTAAGATGGTCCTCAAGCTATTCACCACATTCTCATTGCTACAGGAAGGTATAAACTCAGATAGGCCCACCTTTGTGGTAGCTCTGAAGTCTTGCATTAGCTAGGCAGCCCTATCTACACGCAAGCAGAGGCATGCCTTAACGCTGGTAAGTTTGAGTCAGAGGTTGCTGGATCAGCCCTCATAACTATGTATGGCAAGTATGGGAGTGGTTCTGGAGCAGACAAGGTGGTTATCGGGTTGTCTCAATCCAACGTCATGTTGTGGACAGCAATATTTTTAGCATATGTTGAGCAAGCTCAGGCAGAGAATGCATTACCAGTGTACAAACTGATGCAAGAGGAGGGCATGAGTCCCAACCAGGTAACGGTTGCGATGGTCCTTCAGGCATGTCGCATGTCTGCAGAGGGAGACGAAGGTGTTTTTGTGAATGCATTATCCGCCAAATCCACCTTGGAAATGGGACAAGCACTCCACGTAGATGGCCATAAGAAGGGATACACATCTCATCTTACTATTGGCAACCCTCCGAACCCTCCGATTAGTATGTATGGCAAGTACCATGGGATTATTCTTGTAGCCGAGGATGTGTTTGGAGCATTGTTACAGAGCAATATCGTGCCATGGACTGTCATGCTGTCAGCCGATGTCAAGCAGGGCGAAGTAGAGGAGGCTTCACAGTTGTCCGAACAGAGAACGTAGCTTTGAATAATGTCACCCTTGTTGCCATGTGTATGGGAGTTGTGCTCACATGCTAGATGCATAGGTAGCGTTTGATGCACTACCCTTGCCTGACGTGGTATCATGGACCGCCTCAATAGCTGGTCATGCTAGCGAAGGTAACCATTCAGCAAGCCTACGAAAGTTCAAGAAGATGGAGTTGGCAGGGATCATGCTAAACTGAGTCACATTCCTCTCCCTTCTGTCAGCTTGTCGTCATGCAGGTCTGGTGGACAAAGGATTCCAACGCTTTGAATCCATGAGCAGATATTATGACAGTATAACTCCGGACTTGAAGCATTATGGTAGTTTGGTAGACCTCCTTGGATGTGCAAGCAACTTCAACCTGGTAAGAAATAGGTTAGGGAGGATGCCGGTGCTCGCTGATCTGAACCTATGGTTGTGCATGCTGGGTACCTGCTCTGCTCCATGCTTCTAGAGTGTGAACATTTTGATTCAAAGATGGTTTTATGTTTTCGTGTTGTATGATCATGTATGGATAGCACTATATCTGATGGGTTCCCAACCCTGGCATGTTGCCATCAAATGGTTACACTGTACTTGCACTAGCTACATTATCTGTGCACGACACTGGCATGACCCTATGATTGTGGGTTCGGGTTGTCGAATTGGGAATCCGAACCACCGGGTGTTCCAAGTGTTAGTTCATGTGTATGCACTACATGTGAACCACCCTCTAGCCGCCATAAACCTTCACCTACTCTGACGGTGGCCACCTTTCACCTACCTTGGGCCATCATCTACCTTAGGACTTTTTGTGTATGGGCATTCACGCATTGGCGACTATGGATTTCTGAGAGCTACAATGGATACCTTGTCTTTCTCTTTCTCTTTCTCGTTGTTTTGTTCTCCTTGCAAGTAGTAGTCCCATGTTTGGGCTAGGGTTCCGAGAGTAAGGAAGGTACACTTACTCTTTTTAGCAAAGAGTTGGTGTTCTCTTAGAATTTCTAGACCTTCTCGAACTTGGGCTTTGTGCTCCTTCTTGTAGGATCCCTGTCCCCACCGCGCAACGGATTCGGGGTGCTAGCAGCGGAAGTAACACATCTTGCGCGGGGCAAGGTCCCACACTCGGGGCCTCGCCCATGGATATCCGGACAGGTGACTAATTCCTCGATTCTTCCAAACCGAACTCCGAAAAACTTCTCTTGCCCGAAAAGCACGGGTGATTCCACCAGGATAACTTTTTCCTAACGTAGTCAAAAGCCTTAACTAACTGAGCTCATCTGACCGAACCCGTAAGTCCCATAGTCAGATCAGGAAAAAAGACTGTACTTGGATCATAGAGATCAACGCTTTTTTTCTCATTGAGAGGCACAGCCGTTGATTCTTTTCCATAGAACAATTTTTGTCCAGGATTTACTTCATCTATCGAACTAAACAGAAATTGAGTCTCGATTTACGGATCCATCAGTCCAGCCTAACCCCATCCAGTCCCATGGATTAGCCAACCGCCCAACCACTGTAGTGATGGGATCCAATTAAGAATTTGGTTAGGTTTTGTCCCGGGTACCAGGGAAAAGAGTTCCCAGGCCCCCACTACAAGGGATCGGGCTCATACCCGCGCTCCTAGCCGCTAAAAATGACTTGTGAAAAAAAGTAGTAGACCCGTGTATCAGCGCGTGTATCATCGCGGCCAGAGACATGCGTGTAAAAGTGCGTGTATAGGACTGTTCAGACGCGCTGATACACGGGCGTATACACGCGTTCTGTCAGTTCAGCTGCATTTAGACGCGCTGATACAAGCGTCTATACACGCGTTTTGTGACTTTAGATGCGCTTATACACGCGTATTTCTCAGATTTGATGCGTTTATACACGCGTGTTTTACAGATTATCCGCGTATATACACGCGACTTTTTGCAGTTCTGACGCGTTTATACACGCGAACAGAGAGCCAAAAAAAAAATCCAGAGAGTGCTATTTGGTACCTGAATGCTGTTCCAGCATTCCAGCACCCAATAACACTCTCTGGATTTTTTTTTTGATGCATTGGACCATCCACGAAGAACATATCCACGAGGAAGATTAAGACAAGAACGACATGAATGCATACATTGTCAATACACGATTCAAGACAGACATGAATGCAATACTATCGATTCACGATTCAATATTATTATCAAAATTTCACACATATATACAAGGGAGTCCATATGTCAAAGTAGCCCATGGCTTCAGTTTACAAAAAAATATATACAACCACATCCTCAATATGGAATGTGATACTATAAGTCTGAGTACTACTCAGACCCAGATGATGACTCGGCGCTCCCTCCATACTCAGATGAGCTCACATCGGTCGGAATGTCCGATGAGTAGTGCTCACGTCCACCCTCTGCAGTGGCGGCGGGTGGATCATCAGCAGCTTGTGCCTGTTCAAGTAATATATAGTATATAAGTATATATATATGTAATTCAATAAACCAAAATCATTCGTTTAGAGTTTTCAAGTACCTGTCGACCATATGGTCTCATGGCCATCTCAAACTGCGCGTCCGTAATACGTCCCTCGGCTCTGAAGATGGCCCACGTGTCACATCTGCTATGCCGGCGAGCATACGCAGTATCGTGGGTTGTGGGCTTCCTCCCCGTAACCCGTCGCTGTATCATAATCAACACAATTTGTAAGATTAAAACAATCATAGAATCAATGAATTAAGTAAACAATCAAATAAAGTGGCAAGATACTTACGAACTCTGCCTCCCATGACTCGACGCCGCCAGATCCGAAATGCGAAGATCCAATGGTCTCCATCTGGATCCGTCGTGCCTCCACATGCTGCCTGCTCTTCACGCCACCCTCTGCTCGTTTCTTTGCCTCCTTCCACTCGCGTTTGTGTGCAGTGGGTGGCAGGTTTCTCGGCAGGATAGCCACCCGCAGCTACATTTAGCCCATCATCGTACGCGAGTTTTTTAGGGTGAGATCTTTTATTACTTAAGATCTCCCTTATTCGCGTCCTTCCCCATACATCCGAGAATGTAGCATGTGGGGGATTGGGGTACCGACTATGTACAGCCTCTATCACCTCCCCAACTAATCGGCTATTTTGATCTTTAAATTTAATAAAATAATTTCTATACAAGTTTGATACTACCCCACGCATGTACTCCATTACCTCTTTCCCCCTCGCATCCATCACTATCCCGTCCCTATTCGTCACGTCATAGCAGATCACTCCATCCACCTCTCTCATCTCCTCCTCTTCCGAACTGTCTCCTCTAACTCTTCTCCCTCTATCTCCTCTCTCACCGCGTGCCCTACTACCTCCCCCACCAAAGCACCCACCGCATCCTCCACTCCCACTCTTCCTACTGCCGCGGGTGGAGTCACGACTGGGGGATTGTCTACGTGACGGTGGCTGTGAGCCCTGACGTGACGGTGGCTCTGAGGGAGTACGTGATGGTGGCTGTGAGCCCTGACGTGACGGTGCTTGGGAGGGTGTGCGTGAGTGTGTCTGGGACGAGGTATGTCTCCTCGGTGGGCGTGGAAGAGGAGAAGCTGCATGCCGTCTCGTCGGACTCGTAGGCATAGACGGCAGTGGAGTGCCCTGGATACTCGCGGTAGGGGTATAGATACCAGGCATGGAAGGAGGGGGATGGGCATACATGTACTCTGTAAGCTCAACTGGACCAGGATGGCGCCCAAAATGATTTAGCATCTCCATCAGCCAATTGCTATACGCAAATGGATCGGATGAAGAACCTGGAATATCCATAAAGAATCTGCAAAAATAATCCTCATGTACATCATGGGCTGTCTCTTGACTCACACAAATATCATCATCCAAGTCACCTATCTGCCTGCAAACCATAGAAACAGGAAGCACAGTCTCGTGTATACACCCGTCCAGAAACGCGTGTATACACTCGTCCAAAAACGCGTGTATACACCCGTCCAAAAACGCGTGTATATCTGCGTGAACAGTCTGTACAGACAGGATACGTGCAGATATACACGCGTTTTTACACGCGACCTGCGCAAAATTTTTTTTGAAAGCAACTGACCTCCGATAATGTGTCCTTATAAAAGGCCCACTGTCGCCCCTGTCAGAATCGTTCACCCAAAATCGCAACCAGAGAAGCAAAAGGACGGAGACAAACCCAAAAAGCAAAGAGAAAATAGCATAAACAAATCTGAGGAAGGAGACAAGGCAAAGGACAAACTGACTCACCTCTGAAAAAGTGAGTCTTCTTTCTTGGTCGGTTTCCTTCACCCGTGTGTGCTTCTTCTCTGCTCCCTCCTTGCACTTAGGTTTAGTGTCTGTTGGAAGAGGCGAAAACGAAAGAGAGCAGATATGTTAGTTCAAAATGTTTATTTGGGGAAGGCAGGTTATTTTTAGTTTAAACAGGTCGTCGCATGTAGAAACGCGTGTATTTTCACGTGTATGATAAATTAGCCGCGTTTATACACGCGATTTTAAGGATCTAGCTGCGTTTATACACGCGATTTTCAGGAAGTACTCGCGTTAATACACGCGATTTTTAGGAAATAGCTACGTTAATACACATAATTTTTAGGAAATAGCCACGTTAATACACGCGATTTTTATACTTTCATTAAAAATATATTATGATTTTGTGTTTTCTGGTTTGTACATAGGATGTCATCAACCTCCTCAAGCAGTTCTGGGGAAGATGAGACAATGCGTCATCGTAATCGCGATGTGTGGTTGGGACAACGGATCAAATGTATGTGTAATCGATGTCAAGGATGCATTGTACGAGCACGTCGAATTACCTTGAATCACATCTCCATGTATGGAGAATGGAATCAAACAGGTTTAGAGGTGAGTAGATGTAAATTGATGGTATTCAAATGACTCATGGTATCCAAATTAAATTAATGGAGTTGTAATATATAAACTCTAATTGAAGTAGGATGCAGTACCACACCCTAACATGGTGCCCTACGCGCGGCGAGAGCACGCAAAGCGTCGACGAGATGATGCTGGAGCTTCGGGATCTATTGTCAGAGATGAGTGGGAAATGGATGACAATAGCCCTGCACCCCACGAAGTTGTGGAAGAGGAAGTGTTTGATGATATGGTGCGGAATCTTTTTAAGGATGATCCCAAAGGTATGGACGACGATGATATGGAACAAGAGCATCTTTACAAGGCTTCATCGACACCGGTTTTTGAAGGGTGCACATTCTCTATTTTACGTGCTTCACTTGAACTACTCAATATACAAACAGTTTATGGATGGAGCAATGCAAGTCTTGACGCATTATTGAAGTAAGCATTCTAACTTGCAAATTTGAATTAGTGGTTTAAGGTTTAGGATTTAGGACTAATTGATGATATTGGATGCAGGCTATTATCAAACATGCTTCCAAAGGGAAATAGACTTCCCACCTCAAGAGACATAGCGAGGCGCTATGTGATATCTCTTGGAGGATTGGATTATGATCGCATACATGCATGCGTCAATGATTGCATTCTCTTTCGTGGGACGCATAAGGAGGCTCGACGTTGTCCCACTTGTGGTGAAGCAAGGTATAGAACAGATGTGACGAGTTTTGATGTACCTCGTAAAGTCTTGCGACACTTTCCTATAATTCCTCACATCAAACACATGTTCAAGTGCAAATCCATAGCAGAGCTCATGTCATGGCATTCCTCACATCGATCGGATGATGGCATGTGGAGAATTCCCGCACACTCCTGCTTGGAAGTATATTGAAGATGAGTGGCCCAGCTTTAAAACAGAGCCCAGAAACTTGAGACTTGGCCTAGGTATGGATGGAGTGAATCCATTTGGTTTCAAAAGCACCGCATACAGCATGTGGCCAGTTGTGTTGGTGAATTACAACCTTCCACCATCAATGGCGATCAAGAAGGGACATCTTATGTTATCCCTTCTAATTCTAGGGAAACATAAAGTCAAGCATATGGATGTTTATCTCGAACCGTTGATTGATGAGTTGGAGGAACTATGGAGAGGCGTTGCGGTGGTGGACATTAGTAGGCCTCCCTCCTCTCGACACTTCGACTTAAAAGCAGTGTTGATGTGGACAATGCATGACTTTCCAGGATACAGCGATTGTTCTGGTAAGAATTCTAATTACCTCCCTACTCTAATACTATTGGCTATATTAATTATAAATATTGACTTTATTATTTTAACTTTTATTTATATTTTAACAGGTTTGAAAACATCGGGTAAACATGCATGTCTTGTTTGTGGTCCTTCGTTAGTACATGAGTATGCTGACGGTTTGTGTAAGACCATATTCGATAATCATCATCGATTTCTCCCCTCAGATCATCCTAAATATGTTTCTAGTAAGAGTAACATTCCTCCACAAACACTTCGTGCAAAAGATTGGAAGCGTATTTGGGAGTCTACAAATATTCTTCCTCCAGATGGCATGAATAGGTATAGTAATGTTTTTCAATCTTGTTTTGTGTAGTCTCTAATTGGATTAAAGGTCACATAGAGCAATCCCTTGTGTAGGTACTCCATTTTTTTTCGGCTACCATATTGGACCCATCTTAAGATCAACCATCTTCTTGATCCCATGCACATCTTCAAGAATGTGGGATCTGGTATTTGGGAACATGTTATTGGTAAACGAGACAATGTTAGCGTGTGAGGACTTGCGGGTCGCAGGACGTATGCGTCAAGCTTGGCCACGAGAGGAGGGTGGGCACGTTCGTCTTCCGCGCCTGCACCATGGATTATATCAAAGAAAGAGGAGAAGCAGGTAAAGCAGGCCATCACCACTTTGCGTACTCCCACTGGATGCATGAGATCATTGAAGAGAGCCTTTACAACCACTAAGAAAAGGGGCGTTGAGCAACTATATGGGTTGAAGTCCTACGATTGGCACAAGATGCTCCAAGTAAGTGTTTTCCAAGTCTTGTATGTTGAAATTAAATTTTGTTATGCCATAAACCATACATACATGTGCTCTTATGTGCGCAGTTTATACTACCCACTAGCATCGACCATTGTGTAAATAAGAGTTTGAAAAAATGTATTTATAAAATGGGCGAGCTTGTGAGGTATGTAAAACCCATGTCAGATCACCCTTCATTATACCTTGCAAAATGAACGTACATGAGATATAACGTACTATTTATTTATTTTTCAGATATGTTAGTTCCAAAGCAATTGATCCAGCCACGTTGGATGATGCGCGTGTTATGGCAGTGGAGGTGGTTTGTTTGGTAGAGGAGACTTTTCCGCGAACCATTCTCACAAGTCAACTACATCTCATTGTGCATTTAGTGGACGAAATCGCTTTATGTGGCACTGTGCATGCACGTTGGATGTTCTTCCTAGAGCGCTTCATGAAGACCTTAAAAGACTTTGTGAGGCAAAGTGCAAGGCCTGAAGGAAGCATGGCCGAGGGTTGGTTGATACAAGAGTCTCTTGTATATATTTCAGAATTTCTTGGTCAGGTGGACAGCTCTTTGCCACGACTATGGAGCAATGAAGAGGACTTGAGGATGACCTCTATTGTGCCTCAAGGAAAAGGACAGAGTAAAGTAATTGACAGAACATTGATTGATGATCTCAATTTCACTTGCATCCTTAATAGTGATGTGATGAGCAGATGGGTTACAAGATATGAGGATGCAAAGACAAAAAGGCAAGTAGAAAGAGCTCTCTTTCGGAGGCAACATGGCTCTCGTAAGGCGTACCCTAAGCATCTAGCAACACTTCCGGAATGATATCCATGTTGATTGGTTGCATGAGGAAATGGAGAGAGCAGAGAGCGACGAGGGGCTGCATATCACGGCGGAAGAATGGGAGTATGCACGAGGATGCATGTTAAAGGTACATAGAACTAATGTTTTGCATTAGTTGTAAGTGATTTGCTTTTAATATTTATTCACATTGCTTACACAAATATTGCTTCTATTTTGGTCCAGTGCACTATGTTCAATGCTATATGGTGTGAAGGCAAGCATTTTCAAACACAAAGAATTAATGAAAAGAGGAATACACAAGATTGCGGTGTTATTAGTAGCTTTGAGGGAGCTAATGGAAAAATGGATGATTATTGTGGCACAATCCAAGACATATTTAGGCTTGACTTTCGTCGCTTCTTTGTGTATGTTTTGGATGTCAAATGGCAAATGAACGTGGTGGAAAAAGGGCCTAATGCAACGATAAAACGCCACGCAAGTGGTTATGTAACTATTGACTCTACAAAGTTTTGGCAAACAAAGAAAGATAGGCTCGTATTGCCACAACAATGTGAGCAGGTATGCATTTTTTTACTAATGTGTTTCATGTACATATATATCTAAGCTCGCGTACCCCTTGACTTTTGATATGCTAATTAATTACTGTAGTATGTGTATTTGAGTAGGTTATCTATCTACCAATGGTGCATGACATTAAATGGTGGTACGTCATCCCTATTGCACCACGTTCCAAAGTGATGTATAATACATTCACTGATATGGAGGATATGGAGGATGTAACAAGCCGCAATGAAGATGTCGAACATGCCAATGAAGATGTTGTGATCGATGATCAAGAAATAAGAGATGATCATGATAATGCGGATGAGCGTGCCATCTCATGATCATGAGAATGACCCTACCATTGAGGATGATGGTGATGTTGATGAGGATGATTAGGACATCGATACCATTATCAATGGACAGAATATCGACAGTGGAATAAATTTAATCATAGCCTTACAAATTGATCAAATGGATATTGATGTTAATCATTTGGCAAGGATGGATCTTATTGAAGATGAGATCGAACCCTAACCAATCCGTCACTGTATCGTTCTAAATTGATGACATTTCTATTGTATGTGTTGTCTTTAAATTATCATCTCATGATTTATTTTTGAATATATTTCATTGTTGTAAATGCATGTAGTGGGATTGTGTAATGATATATACTGTAATGTACTATGAGATGGTTTAAAGAAAATAGTTTTTAATTTTGTAAAGGAATTCAGTTTTTCTTTACCAAGCGTGTATTGATACGTGTATTAATGCGTGTATTGATGCGTGTATTATTGCGTGTATATACATGCGCTTATACACGCGCTGATAGATGCCAATATACACGCGAATTTAAATGCCAAAATACACGCACTCGATTCTATTCAAATACATGCGCGATCATACACGCGCCCGTAATTTATCGCGTGTATGAAACGCGTGTATGGCAGCATTGTCTTGTAGTGCCCCTAGCCGGATTTTCAAGCAAATTTAACTCCAGTCACACCACTTACACACCCAATATGAAATTGCCTTTTTCCTAGATTCAATGTATTTAATTCAGTCATTTAATGAAATCATAGTGTTACTGATCATAAACTTCCAAGTATCCGGTTGAATCTTAATTTTCAGTCATTTCTTCATCAGAGTATCTATGGCATCATTGGCAACCAGAACGCTCACCACCTGTTCACTCAGGGGCCTTTTCGATAGTTCCTAGCTCATAGTACCCGATACATAATCACTTATAAAAATCAAGATAGAATCCTCGTTGAAGATCAGCAAGATCAACCAATAGATCCATATAAGAGAGCTATGGACTCATCAGTTGAGGACCAGCAAGGTCAATCAACCAGATCCATACTCGGTTTTAGAAAACAACTCTTACTCCTTGTTCCAATATCTTCCACGACGCACGTGTGGGTATCTTCGGCAACCCAGAGCCCGAGCACCGTATGGTCAGCACCCTCTAGGATCCTTCGTCTCGCAGGTCACCTAGCGCTTCACTCATAGGCCGCTTCCTTGGTCCCTCATCCACCGTATCGGAAGCTTACCATTTAAATCGAACCGAGGCTGGTCAAGACCTCGGCCGACCTTGCTACGCGAGACGTCCTCCATTGACTCTCCGTCCAGCAGTTGTAACTTTATCAGTTAGGTCTCCACAACCTCAATCACAAGACGGTCAAAATGCTTCCCCAACATTCTTGACATAAAATAGTCATTTACAAACAGGTCATAAATACAGTTTCTATAATGAACTCATATCATCCACATCTACATCTATACATCCATATCATCCACATCTACATCCATACATCCATTTTCACATCTACATCCACATTCACATCTACATTCATACATACACATCCATATCCACATCCATACATTCACATCTATATTCATATATCCACATCCACATCCACATTCATACATCCATATCCACATCCACATTCATACATCCACATCCACATCCACATTCATACATCCACATCCACATCCACATCTATACATCCATTTTCACATCCATATTCATACATCCACATCCACATCTACATTCATACATCCATTTTCACATCTACATCCACATTCATACATCCACATTCACATCTACATCCATACATTCATATCCATACATCCACATCCATACATACACATCCATATTTATACATCCATATCCACATCCACATCCATACATCCACATCCACATCTACATCCATACACCCACATCTACATTCATACATCCACTTCCATACATACACATCCATATTCATACATCCATATCCACATCCACATCCATACATCCACATCCACATCCACATCCACATCTACATCCATACATCCATTTTCACATCTACATCCACATTCATACATCCACATCCACATCCACATCCACATCCACATCCACATCCATACATCCATTTTCACATCTACATCCACATTCATACATCCACATTCACATCTACATCCATACATCCACATCCATACATCTATATCATACATTCACATCCGTGTTCACATTCATACATCCACATCCATACATCCATATCCACATTCACACATCCACATTCACATTCACATACATCCACATTCTTACATCCATATCCACATTCATATCCTTATCCACATTCCATATCTACATTCATACATCCACATCTACATTCATACATCCACTTTCATACATACACATCCATATTCATACATCCATATCCACATCCACATCCATACATCCACATCCACATCTACATCTATACATCCATTTTCACATCTACATCCACATTCACATCTACATCTATACATCCATTTTCACATCTACATCCACATTCACATTTACATCCACATCCATACATCTATTCTTTTACATCACATCCATTCTCGCCCTATCACAACCCATATACATCTTATCCCATCAGATACACTTCTTACCTCATCCTATACACATCTTATCACATCTTAACTCATCCCATATGCATCTTATCACATCCTATCACTTTCCATATGCATCTTATCACATCCTATCACTTCCCATACGCATCTTATTAGGCATAAAGACAACTTTAGTAGGAATAACACTTTTATAATAATCTTTTTATGCATTTTACTATGCATAAATTTTAATTTAATGAGAATAATACTTTCGAAATAAAAATAAATCTTTTATACATCTTTCTATGCATAAATTTCTATCTTAATGAAATTAACACTTTTAGAATAAATCTTTTATGCATCTATCTATGCATAAAATCAAAATTGATAAGAATAACTCTTTTGAATTAAAAATAAAATTCTTTATGCATCTTTCTATGCATAAAATCAAAATTGATAAGAATAACTCTTTTGAATTAAAAATAAAATTCTTTATGCATCTTTCCATGCATAAATCCAATTTAGTAGGAATTACACTTTTAGAATAAAAGAATTTCTCTTATGCATCTAGTTTGTGCATAAAATCCAATTATGAATGATGAAAATCTCACTTTTAATATAAAAAATCTTTTATGCATATGTTTATGCATACAAATCATTTATGATGAAAATCTTTTGATATAAAAGAATTTCTTTTATGCATCTAATTTGTGCATAAAATCTAATTATGATGAAAATCTCACTTTTAATATAAAAAAATCTTTTATGCATATGTTTATGCATACAAATCATTATGATGAAAATCATTCTTTTGATATAAAAGAATTTCTTTTATGCATCTAATTTATGCATAAAATCCTTTATGATGAAAATCACACTTTTAATATATATATATATATATATATATTCTTTTATCCATCTACTTATGCATAAAAATCAATTATGATAAAAATCACACTTTTATAAATAAATATTTCTAGTATACATTTTTCTATGTCTAGAATGAAAATAACCCTTTAAGAATACTCATACGATGGGGATTACTCTTTTTAACATAAAATTTAATTACTAGAAATCCTCTTTTTCTTAATTCATCAATTATGCATAACATGAAAATCAATTTCTCCATGGTTACAATGAAATTCTTTCAATTAATCTAGGATGATAATTCCTAGAATATGGTAGGAAGTCCTCTTTTCATGCTTTGAATATGGTAGGAAGTCCTCTTTTCATGCTTTGAATGAAATTATTTTATGTGTAATTTTTACAAAAATTTTGCCATAGCTTCGCTGCTATGACTGATAAATCTCAATTATTTTAAAGGATAAAGCTTATCATTAAGGGAATGATTAGAATGATCCCTAATTGGATCATTAACCCATAATGGATTGAATCATCAATATTCATGAAATACATAAACTAAAAGCATAGAAAAAAGCCATTAATTTGGCCTCAAGTATAGATTAATCTTGGATTAAGAAAAATCTTTATAAAAAGCTTCATTTGGATTGAGAATAGGTCATGAGAACGACCATTCTTTGAGTGAGAGAGAGAAATTACATAAAAACCATTAAAATTAAGCATAAATGGAAATTTATGTAATTCTTTACTACCATTCATCAATTAACTTCAATAGCATTCAAAAACATCCAATTAAGCTTCTCAAGCTTGAGAGGGGTTGAGAAGAGAGAAACATTGAGAATTTATAGAAAAGATCAAATTCACCATTTACCTTACAAATCGCTTGATTCTTTGTTCACGGTAGAGGCCCCCAACCAATCAATTGGTTTGGTGTGCTGATGGAGTCACCAATGGAGATTGAAGAAAGAGGGAAGCTCCAATTTCTTCAATTTGGAGAGAATTTTAGAGAATAGTAAAAATTAGCATTATTTCAGCATAATTTTGGCATAGTATAGTTCTCCTATTTTTTTACAAAGACTCAGGTTCTATTTATAGGAGAGGGAGGCTCTAACCAAGACCAACTGTGTGAGATCCCTGTTCCCACCGCGCAACGGATTCGGGGTACTAGCAGCGGAAGTAGCACTTCTTGCGCGAGGTAGGGTCCCACACTCGGGGCCTCATCCACAGATATCCGGACAAAAGACTAATCCGCCTGTTTTTCCAAAATTGAACCCGGAAAGACTGCCCTTATCTGGAAAGCACGGGCGATTCCTCCAGGATAACTTTTTACTCTAACGTAGTCAAGACCATTAGTAATTCGACTGCACCTATAAAGATATTCGGCCAGATCAAGGAAGAAACTTGCACTTGGATCATTGGGATCAACGCTTTTTTCCCCATCAAGAGGCAGAGCCGTTGATTCCTATCCATAGAACAATTACTATCCGGGATTTACTTCATCTATCGTAATAACAGAAATTGAGTCTCGATTTACGGATCCATCAGTCCAGCCTAACCCCATCCAGTCCCATGGATTAGCCAACCGCCCAACCACTGTAGTGATGGGATCCAATTAAGAATTTGGTTAGGTTTTATCTCGGGTACCAAGGAAAAGAGTTCCAAGGCCCCCTAGCCGAATGTTCATGCAAAAATAAAACTAGTCACACCACTTACACACCCAATATGAAATTGCCTTTTCACAGATTCAACCAGTTTTAAGACAATCCTTTAATAAAACCATAGTATCACTAATCACAATCTTCCAATTTATCCGGTTGATTCATAATTTCTCATCATTCCTTCATCAGAGTATCTATGGCATCATTGGCAACCAGAACGCTCACCACCTGTCCACGCAGGGGCCTTTTCAATAGTTCCTAGCCCATAATACTCGGCAATATAATCACTTATAAAAATCAAGATGGACTCTCGTTGAAGATCAGCAAGATCAACCAACAGATCCATATAAAGAGCCATGGACTCATCCATTGAAGACCAGCAAGGTCAATCAACCAGATCCATGCCCGGTTTCAGAAAACAACTCTTACTCCTTGTTCCAATATCTTCCTCGACGCACGCGTGGGTATCCTAGGCGACCCAGAGCCCAAGCACCGTATGGTCAGCACCCTCTAGGATCCTTCGTCTCGCAGGTGACCTAGCGCTTCACTCATAGGCCGCTTCCTTGGTCCCTCATCCACCGTATCGGAAGCTCACCATTTTAATCGAACCGAGGCTGGTCAAGACCTCGGTCGACCTTGCTATGCGAGACGTCCTCCATTGACTCTCCGTCAGCAGTTGCAACTTTATCAGTTAGGTCTCCACGACCTTAATCACAAGATGGTCAAAATGCTTTCCCAGCATTCTTGACATAATTTACAAACAGTTTACAATACAGTTTCTATATTAACTCTCATTTTTTCACATTATCCCTCATCAATCCACATTCATATTCCATATATATGTATACTCATCCCATCACATCATTTTCCATCTCATCACATTCCATATATATGTATACTCATCCCATCACATCATTTTCCATCTCATCACTTCAGATTCCTTCACATCACATATCATATATTCACATCCACACATATATCCACATCCACATCCACATTCACATCCATACATCCACATCTACATCCATACATCTATTTTCACATCCACATCTACATGCACATTCATGCATCCTCATCCATACATCCACATCTACATGCACATTCACATCCATACATCCACATCTATATGCGTACATTCACATCTACATGCATACATCCACATCTCTATGCATACATCCACATCCACATTCACATTCACCTCCATACATCTACATTTACATGCATACATCCACCTCCACATTCACATCCACATCTATACATCTACATCTACATCTACATGCATACATCCACCTCCACATTCACATCCACATCTATACATCTACATCTACATGCATACATCCACATCTCCATTCACATCCACATCTATACATCTACATCTACATGCATCCATCCACATCTCCATTCACATCCACATCTATACATCTACATCTACATGCATACATCCACATCTCCATGCATACATCCACCTCCACATTCACATTCACATCCATACATCTACATCTACATGCATACATCCACCTCCACATTCACATCCACATCTTTACATCTACATCTACATGCATACATCCACATCTCCATGCATACATCCACATCCACATTCACACTCACATCCATACATCTACATCTACATGCATACATCCACATCTCCATTCACATCCACATCTATACATCTACATCTACATGCATACATCCACATCTCCATTCACATCCATATCTATACATCTACATGCATACATCCACATCTCCGTTCACATCCACATCTATACATCTACATCTACATGCATACATCCATATCTCCATTCACATCCACATCTATACATCTACATCTACATGCATACATCCACATCTCCATGCATACATCCACATCCACATTCACACTCACATCCATACATCTACATCTACATGCATACATCCACATCTCCATGCATAATAAAATTCTTTTAATTAATCTAGGATGATAGTTCCTAGAATATGGTAGGAAGTCCTCTTTTCATGCTTTGAATGAAATTATTTTATGAGTAATTTTTATAAAAATTTTGCCATAGCTCCGCTACTATGACTGATAAATCTCAATTATTTTAAAAGATAAAGCTTATCCTTAAGGGAATGATTAGAATGATCCCTAATTGGATCATTAATCCATAATGGATTGAATCATCAATATTTATAAACTAAAAGCATAGAGAAAGCCATTAATTTGGTCTTAAGCATAGATTAATCTTGGATTAAGGAAAGGCTTTATGAAAAGCTTCATTTGGATTGAGAATAGGTCATGAGTATGACCATTTCTTTAGTGAGAGAGAGATATTACATAAAAACCATTAGAATTAAGCATAAATGTAAATTTATGTAATTCTTTTCTATCATTCTCATTATTACTTCAATAGCATTCAAAAACCATTCCAATTAAGCTTCTCAAGCTTGAGAGAGGTTGAGAAGAGAGAAACATTGAGAGATTATAGAAAAGCTCAAAATTCACCACTTACCTTACAAATTGCTTGATTCTTTGTTCACGGTAGAGGCCCCCAACTAATCAATTGGTTTAGTATGTTGATGGAGCCACCAATGGAGATTGAAGAAAGAGAGAAGCTCCAATTTCTTACAAATTGGAGAGAATTTTAGAGAATAGTAAATATTAGCATTATTTCAGCATAGTTCTAGAATAGTAAAATTCTCCTCCTCTTTTTTCAAAGGATTCATGTTCTATTTATAGGAGAGGGAGGCTCTAACCAAAGCTAACTGATTTCTAGAATTTTCCAATTTCAGTTTGGTTGAATTTGGACTAGATTTGGACCTAGTTCTGTTCCTTTTTTATTTGGTTTGGTTCAAGAGAGAGGAGAGATAAAAATATCACATTATTTTTTAGTTTAAAACTCATTCAAGCATGTGAAATATGCACCTCCTTTAATGGACTCCCCTTCCTTACATATGTGTCAAAATGGAATCATTATACCCAAAATATCTCATATTTTTAATATTGCTCATAGTTTTTTACTAATAAACCTTGTACATTTTCAACTCTTCATCTTATGTGAGCATTTACTCATTTTTGGATACCCAAAATATCTCATATTTTTAATATTGCTCATAGTTTTTTACTAATAAACCTTGTACATTTTTAACTCTTCATCTTATGTGAGCATTTACTCATTTTTGGATACCCAAAATATCTCATATTTTTGATATTACTCATAGTTTCTTACTAATAAACCTTGTACATAGTCAACTCTTCATCTTATGTGAGTATTTACTCATTTTTGGGTATCTTCTTTTACAAAATTGGATTTATCTCAAAAGCTTTGTTGCACCACTTACATTGGTTGGACCGCCCCCTAACCAAGGAAATTCTTTAGTTATGGATAACATTCATTGGATTAGGGTGTTTGAAGTGCCTCTTGCATTATCTCATCCAAGGAAGGCCTATAACATTCTCGTGCTTGGAATTCAGCCGTCCTTAGACAGGGAGAACGTCGGACAGAGATTGTGATTTATGCCCTCTGGGAGCCATTTAGTAGAACCCAAAGTGGACGAGATTTACTAGAGGCATACCCGGGATAGCCGCGATGTCCAAAGTGGTGGTTGGGTGGACGGGCGTCAGAGAAAGGCCCCCCTATTGGCTAGATTTTTTGTTGGGGATTCTCTCTATGATTTTTTTTAGATTTTTGTATTGACGAAAATAAAAATTTGATGAGAATAACACTTTTGGAATAAAAATAAATTCTTTATGCATCTTTCTGTGCATAAAATCAAAATTTGATGAAAGTAACGCTTTTATAATTAAAAAAATTCTTTTATGCATCTATTTATGCATAAATTCAATTTTAATGAAAGTAACACTTTTATAATAAAAAAAATTCTTTTATGCATAAAAATCAATTTTGATGAAAGTAACACTTTTATAATCAAAATATTCCCAATATCCCCCCTCGATCAGAACGGAGGGTGCCCAAAGTACAATTGGATACATTTTCAACCATAAGCAAAAACTGTTTGAAGCACAAAAACACTTCGGACTTTACCTTCAGTGGATATACTCATGCATGCCTTGAGTAATCATCAATGAAAGTCACGAAGTATAAGTGTTTACCAAATGACGTAGTTTGCATAGGCCCACATACATCACTATGTACAAGTTGCAATTTGTGAGTGGCCCGCACAGAACCATCCTTTGGAAATGCAGAATGCTGCATTTTGCCCAAAATACAGCCTTCACAAACATGTTTTAATGGTGCCTCAAGAGGGGGCAATGAAGCAACCATATCAAATTTTTACAAACGCAGCAAACTAGCAAAGTTGAGATGACCAAAACGAGCATGCCATAGTTTTGCATCTGAAATTGCCTTTTCATCAGAAACTGCATTTGCTGCATTAGGGGAAGGTTGAGGTCTATAGGGGCCCTTTAAGATGCCATGTGATTAAAAGGTTATTAAGGAAAAGGGCCAATCATGTGATGCCATGTATACAAAAATGTTGGGTGATTAAAGGTGGTCAAAAGATTCACTAAAAGATGCCTTTTTGTACTTTTCATTCCCAAAAAGTGGGGGAAAAGTTTTTGAAATTTCGGACATCCATAACTTCTACATATGAGCTCAAAATTTGTCGGAGATTAGAGATCCAGAATCTACTCGCTGAGCTCTTTCCATAGATATGTCACATGATATGGTTTTGCCCACTCAATTTTAAATTCAATTTTGGCAGGAAACTTTGAAATTCAAACTTCTAGCCATTTGAAGAATAAGAAGGTATCTAAAGTCAAAGAAACTTAACATTTTAACAAAAAGTCATTAAAATCATAATATGGCAGCTTAAAGGGTCCCTATATACCTCAACCTTCCCCTAATGAATCTTCCACACACTTGTCATAAGAATTGAGCCTATACAGTCCATGAAACAAGGTGCCAGATGCAATAATCGTATCACCAGAAGTCAAATCATGAATAGTACATCTGTCATCCACAAATTTGACTACAAGTCCAAGTTTAGCAAGCGTAAAGACAGACAATAGATTCTTCTTTATCCCTTGCACATACAAAGCATCTGAAAGTGTGAAAGCGCTGCCATTTGCAGTAGTAAGCATAATTTTACCAACGCCCTTCACTGGGTAAGAAGCATTATTGGCACATGTGATAGTATTCCCATTAGAGACAGCCTCAAGACAAGTGAACATATCACGATGCGAGGTAATGTGCTTTGTAGCACCACTGTCAAAATACCGTACATCAAAGTCAACAAAAACTGCCAAACATGCATCATGTATAGATGGGTCATATTGGCAATACACGCTAAACGCCCATTCTGTATCTTGCACAACATTTGCAGAATCTGCATTTGTAGAAGCATCCGCTATTGTGGCTGCATTTGACTCTTTCTTCTTTGCCTCTTTAGCCTTTAGCTTAGGGCAATTCTTAATGACATGATCAGTTGCCTTACAATAGTTGCACCTGATTTTTTTCTTGCCTTTATCAAGAGCCTTCTCAGACCTATTGTTGTTACTTGTGGAAGGAGAAAAGTTGCAGACCTACTAATAGGAGAAGAAACAGTGGAAGGGGCTGCCTTACCACTTCTTCTCTACTGGGCAGCAACAAATGCCTGATCAACTGCACCCTGCCTAGCCCTGTTTTGCCTGGACTGCGCTTCTTGCAAGAGCTTGTTGACTAACGTATCATACTTGACAACATCAGGTCTGTCCTCAGTAACAAGTCTCCACGTGGAAGCAAAAGTCTGGTATGACTCAGGTAAAGCATCAAGAATAGTCTGCACAAGAGAATGATCAGGAATAATCTCACCTGCAGAAATCAACTGTTCCTTGAGATCTTTAATCTCAGCAAGAAAAACATTCATGTCATCATCTTCCTGCATAATCTTCGATTCTATCTCTTTACGCAGGTAAGAGATTTTTGCCTTGTTTACAACCTGCATACAAACCAGCTAGAATATCCCAAGCCTGTATTGTTGTTTTAGCTGAACGAATATGTGGAGTGATGTTACGTTTGACAAAAAGTGCAATCAAGGCATGAGCCTACGCATCTTTACCATCCCAAACGACGTACATCCATACCCTGCACAATGTTCCACACTCCTTTTGCAACCAAAACATGATGCATCATGTATGCCCAAAGTGGATAGTTGCTGTCTCCATCCAATTTGTCTCATCAACAGAGCAGACAACATGCGAAATACATCATTGCTGTTATTAGCCATGGCCAGTGACTGAAACTGATGCAAAAGCTACCTGTAATGAAGCAAAGATTGAACAGAAAACAACTCGTGCTATGTAGCACGGTCCACAATAGAATACGTATGCCTGTTTTGCAGAAAACTACACTGTCAAAATTTCTCAATCATCGGAGAACGTGAGTCAGAGGGTGCTAGTGGCGCAGCCCTGGGAGTCGATGCCTGCTCTGATACCAATTGTTGGAATTAGGGTTACAAGAAAGCACACAAAGCTTGGAGAAGAAGAAGCAAGAATGCACACAACACATAGTGTATTAGATTGTGTCAATGTACAAAGATAAGTTAGCCCTAGAATAATGGGTGTATATACAAGCCGGGGAAAAAAACCTCCTAAAGAGGGAAAAAGTGTCCTAGCGGTCCTAAGTGTGTTCACACACATCACTGCCGATATATATGGCAACATAAATATGACCTTGGCTCAATCCATTAGTCGATTTGTGCAAGGCTTAAACCCTCCCCTCAACCATCGGCTAGAATCCATGCGGCCGACCAGCCTCAGGATGCAGTTTTTCAAGCCAAACTTTTAGAAGAAGAACTAAAGGATAAAATAGCAACAACTTTAGGAAGAGACCTTACCGTGAATCACCCAATTTAGGGTGACCCTTTAGATTACCCTTTAACCGAGTCAAAATTCATGACCAATCTTGCCTCGACCGGAGACCCTACAAAATGACCTAGCATGGTAAAGTACAATATGCTACAATTGCCATCAACTAGGTCATCGCCG
Organism: Cibotium barometz; assembly: GCF_041138505.1. NCBI lineage: Eukaryota > Viridiplantae > Streptophyta > Polypodiopsida > Cyatheales > Cibotiaceae > Cibotium > Cibotium barometz. The sequence goes on from NC_141070.1 coordinate 49,031,639, forward strand.
TGCTGAATGCTCTCATCCACCCAAGGCTCTTAACCTTTCAAAATTGCCTCTCCCAAACATTCCCACAAACCCTCAAGCTAATCCTAGGGGAAGAGCTGCTTCCATTCAACAACCTAGACAAGTAAGAAACGGAGTTCAAAGCCCCGGCGGAGGCGGATATCATGGACAAGGTCATGGAAGAGGAAGAGTTTCCATGATCTAAGTTGAAGAAGCAACCCTTGAGGAAGTTAGAGCCCAAGTTCGTGTTGTGATAGAGCACCAAGGTGAAAATTAACAATTTTCAGTGATCCAAACACCAGCATCTCATCATGGTAAACATTTTAATTTGCTGATTGATTCTGGAAGTACTCATTCATTTCTTTCATCGAACAATTAATTCTTAATCAAAAACCATCCAAGAAAATGGTCATTGAGCTAGCATGTAGCAAGGAAGTAATTTTTCCAGCACACCATAGGGGATCTAGAGTTTGATCTCGATGGTAAACCAACTAATTGCTACTTCCATGTGATGGCCTTGGGAACTTATAATGGTATTCTTGGAATGGATTGATTAAAAGAAGAAAAGACCGCTATCCATTGTGAGACCAAGCAAATCTCATTCAAGGATGCCAAAAAACGAAGAAGTCGTAGCTTCAGGGAGGACTGGTAGACCCAACTTATAGCAGTTAGTAAAGGGTAGTAAGTTACTAAAGGTTTTCAAGAAAAATCAAAAGGTATTTGTAGTAAAGCTCAACAAGGTAGAGAAAGATGCTATAGGGAGTGAACCTGATTGGCTAATGGAGCTTAATCGATGGCAAAAAGGGCATATAAAATGTCAGTCCAGAATCAATGGAGCTCAAAGAACAACTCCGACTCATGTTAGAACAAGGATTCATCAGGCCGAGTGTATCGCCTTGGGGAGCCCCAATCCTATTTTAGAAGAAGAAGGATAAAACCTTACAGTTATGCATTGACTATAGGGGCCTAAATCAACTCATCGTGAAGAACAAATATCTAATTTCTAGCATCGATGAACTTCTAGATTGACTTCACGGAGCCCAAGTCTTCACAAAGATTGATTTGAAATATGGATACTATCAGATTAGGGTAAAAGAGGAAGACATCCCAAAGACAGCATTCAACTCTAGATATGGGCATTGGAAATACACCGTGATGCCGTTTGGATTGACTAATGCCCTAGCAACATTTAACAGGCTCATACAAGATATATTCAAAAATCAACTTGACAATCATGTCTCGGTGTTCTTTGATGATATTTTGATCTACTCTAAGGATGAGAAGTGTAAGATTCCTCCCCAACCTCTCAAGATGTCCAGTATCTTCCCCTGTAGTCAAATCCCTCTTCAGAAATATCAAAGATCTTGTTTCTACCTGTTTTGACCTAGAGAGAGAAAATATTTTAGAGAGAGATTATTTAGATTTTGAATATTTTTGGATAGAAAAATTTCTCATCCTATTAATATAAGTTCCCCTGAAACAGAATTTCAAAAAGATTTCTAGAAGGTGCATTAGAAATCAAATATAATTTGCTCAAGAGGCATTATCCTGAGGGTCAAGATTTTTTTGAAATTTTAAATTAAGGTTCCTATGGGCCAATAAGATCAATCCATGTGTGGGGAGGAGATAAATCCAATTTGTAAAAGAAATTACCCAAAAATGAGTAAATGCTCACATAAGATGAAGAGTTGACTATGTACAAGGGTTATTAGTAAAAAACTATGAGTATTACTAAAAAATGAGATATTTTGGGTATAATCATTCCATTTTGACACATATGTAAGGAAGGGAAGTCCCTTCAAGGAGGTGCATACTTCACATGCTTGAATGAGTTTTAAACTCAAAAATAATGTGATATTTTTATCTCTCCTCTCTCTTGGATCAAACCGAATAAAAAAGGAACCAAACTAGGTAATCTAGTCCAAATTCAACCAAACTGAAATCTGGAAAATTCTAGAAATCAGTTTGTAAGATTCCTTCCCAGCCTCTCAAGATATCCAGCATCTTTCCCTGTAATCAATTCCCTCTTCAGAATTATAAGAGATCTCGTCTTTGCCTGTTTTGACATAGAGAGAGAAAATATTCTAGAGAGAATATTCAGTTTTTTAATATTTTTGGATAGAAAATTATCTCATCTTATTAAAATATGTTCCCCTGAAACAGAAATTCAAAAAGAACTTTCCAATGTGCAATTAGAATTAATTGGAAAAGGGTATAAAGGACCTTAGCCTAAGGGTCTAGATTTTCAGAAATTTTTGGATTATGGTCCAATTAAGGTTCCTATGGGCCAATAGCATCAATCCATGTGTAGGGAGGAGATAAATCCAATTTTGTAAAAGAAGATACCCAAAAATGAGTAAATACTCACATAAGATGAAGAGTTGACTATGTACAAGGTTTATTAGTAAGAAACTATGAGTAATATCAAAAATATGAGATATTTTGGGTATCCAAAAATGAGTAAATGCTCACATAAGATGAAGAGTAAAAAATGTACAAGGTTTATTAGTAAAAAACTATGAGCAATATTAAAAATATGAGATATTTTGGGTATCCAAAAATGAGTAAATGCTCACATAAGATGAAGAGTTGAAAATGTACAAGGTTTATTAGTAAAAAACTATGAGCAATTTTAAAAATATGAGATATTTTGGGTATAATGATTCCATTTTGACACATATGTAAGGAAGGGGAGTCCATTAAAGGAGGTGCATATTTCACATGCTTGAATGAGTTTTAAACTAAAAAATAATGTGATATTTTTATCTCTCCTCTCTCTTGAACCAAACCAAATAAAAAAGGAACCAAACTAGGTCCAAATCTAGTCCAAATTCAACCAAACTGAAATTGGAAAATTCTAGAAATCAGTTAGCTTTGGTTAGAGCCTCCCTCTCCTATAAATAGAACATGAATCCTTTGAAAAAAGAGGAGGAGAATTTTACTATTCTAGAACTATGCTGAAATAATGCTAATATTTACTATTCTCTAAAATTCTCTCCAATTTGTAAGAAATTGGAGCTTCCCTCTTTCTTCAATCTCCATTGGTGGCTCCATCAACATACTCAACCAATTGATTGGTTGGGGGCCTCTACCGTGAACAAAGAATCAAGCAATTTGTAAGGTAAGTGGTGAATTTTGAGCTTTTCTATAATCTCTCAATGTTTCTCTCTTCTCAACCCCTCTCAAGCTTGAGAAGCTTAATTGGAATGGTTTTTGAATGCTATTGAAGTAATTAATGAGAATGATAGAAAAGAATTACATAAATTTACATTTATGCTTAATTCTAATGGTTTTTATGTAATATCTCTCTCTCACTAAAGAAATGGTCATACTCATGACCTATTCTCAATCCAAATGAAGCTTTTCATAAAGCCTTTCCTTAATCCAAGATTAATCTATGCTTAAGACCAAATTAATGGCTTTCCCTATGCTTTTAGTTTATGAATATTGATGATTCAATCCATTATGGATTAATGATCCAATTAGGGATCATTCTAATCATTCCCTTAAGGATAAGCTTTATCTTTTAAAATAATTGAGATTTATCAGTCATAGTAGCGGAGCTATGGCAAAATTTTTATAAAAATTACTCATTCACCCTCACATCCATACATCTACATCTACATGCATACATCCACATCTCCATTCACATCCACATCTATACATCTACATCTACATGCATACATCCATATCTCCATTTACATCCACATCTATACATCTACATGTATACATCCACATCTCCGTTCACATCCACATCTATACATCTACATCTACATGTATACATCCATATCTCCATTAACATCCACATCTATACATCTACATCTACATGCATACATCCACATCTCCATGCATACATCCACATCCACATTCACACTCACATCCATACATCTACATCTACATACATACATCCACATCTCCATGCATAATAAAATTCTTTTAATTAATCTAGGATGATAGTTCCTAGAATATGGTAGGAAGTCCTCTTTTCATGCTTTGAATGAAATTGCATGGAGATGTGGATGTATGCATGTAGATGTAGATATAAAGATGTGGATGTGAATGTGGAGGTGGATGTATGCATGTAGATGTAGATGTATGGATGTGAATGTGAATGTGGAGGTGGATGTATGCATGGAGATGTGGATGTATGCATGTAGATGTAGATGTATAGATGTGGATGTGAATGGAGATGTGGATGGATGCATGTAGATGTAGATGTATAGATGTGGATGGATGCATGTAGATGTAGATGTATAGATGTGGATGTGAATGGAGATGTGGATGTATGCATGTAGATGTAGATGTATAGATGTGGATGTGAATGTGGAGGTGGATGTATGCATGTAGATGTAGATGTATAGATGTGGATGTGAATGTGGAGGTGGATGTATGCATGTAAATATAGATGTATGGAGGTGAATGTGAATGTGGATGTGGATGTATACATAGAGATGTGGATGTATGCATGTAGATGTGAATGTACGCATATAGATGTGGATGTATGGATGTGAATGTGCATGTAGATGTGGATGTATGGATGAGGATGCATGAATGTGCATGTAGATGTGGATGTGAAAATAGATGTATGGATGTAGATGTGGATGTGTGGATGTGGATGTGGATATATGTATGAATGTGAATATATCATATGTGATGTGAAGGAATCTGAAGTGATGAGATGGAAAATGATGTGATGGGATGAGTATACATATAAAGGGAATATGGAATAAGTAATGTGGATTGATGAGGGATAATGTGGATTGATGAGGGATAATGTGGAAAAATGAGAGTTAATATAGATTGTAAACTATTTGTAAATGCTGTTTGTAAATGACTGTTTTATGTCAAGAATGCTGGGAAAGCATTTTGACCATCTTGTGATTAAGGTCGTGGAGACCTAACTGATAAAGTTACAACTGCTGACGGAAAGTCAATGGAGGACGTCTCGCGTAGCAAGGTCGACCGAGGTCTTGACCAGCCTCGGTTCGATTAAAATGGTGAGCTTCCGGTACGGTGGATGAGGGACCAAGGAAGCGGCCTATGAGTGAAGCGCCAGGTCACCTGCGAAGGATCCTAGAGGGTGCTGTCCTAATGAGGCAAATAGTCAGCCTATGCAGATTTCAAACAACATCATAGATCAGCCTATTTCTGATGCAGATTTACAGGATGTAATTTATGAGGATAGGGCTGAAAATGAGCAGGCTAGACGTATGTTTAAATGGCTGGTGCAAACCTTGTGTGATAGTAAAATTGATGCACCTATTTCTAGTCGTACTCGTTCACGTTTTCAGCATGCCTCTTATGCATCAGATTGTTATGCTTTAGCTGTGTCTAGTATGTGTGAAGAGGAAGAACCTCTTTAATTTGATGAGACACAAACATCAGAAAACTGGTTGGCTGCAATGCAAAGTGAATATGATTCTATAATGAAGAATGGTACATGGTCTTTGTGTGATTTGCCTATTGGTAAAAAGGTCATTGGATGTAAGTGGATTTTTAAGTTGAAACGAAAGCCAAATGGCAGTGTTGATTGCTATAAGGCTAGACTTGTTTTGCAAAGGGTTATGCTCAAGAAAAGGGCATTGATTTTGATGAGACTTTTGCTCCCACTTGTCGTATGACTACCATTCGTAGCATTTGTGCATTGGCGACTCATAATGGTTGGAATGTACATCAATTGGACATAAAGACTGCGTTCTTGAATGGAGATTTGCATGAGGAGGTGTATGTATCGCAGCCTCGTGGTTTTGTTCAAAGAGGGCAGGAAAACAACGTGTGCAGGTTGAAAAAGGCTGTGTATGGTTTAAAACAAGCTCCACGAGCTTGGTATGAAAAGATACATGCATATTTGACTGCACATGGTCTTCAGAATAGTCCAACAGAAAGCACTTTGTATGTTAAATGTGTGGATGATGTACATCTAATCATTGCTCTCTATGTTGATGACATGCTGCTCTCTATGTCGATGACATGCTGCTCACAGGACCAAATGAGAGTCATATTGCTGATTTTAAGGCTGATTTGAATGCCTCTTTTGAGATGTCAGATTTGGGGCATTTGCATCATTATTTGGGGATATAATTTAAGCAGTGCGATGGAGGTATTGCTTTGTGTCAGATAAAGTATATTGAGACATTGTTGTGGAGATTTGGCCTTGAAGACTGCAAGCCTATTGCTACTCCAATGGAGACAGGTTTGAAGTTGAGTCTTCATGATGCTGGAGATCACTTTGATGTCACACTCTATCAGATAGCTGTTGGTTGCCTTATTTATGTATGCATTACGAGGCCGGACATTCAGTTTGCAGTCTCACAGGTGAGCAGGTTTATGCATAGCCCAGGGTCTCAGCATTGGAAGACAGTTAAACGCATCTTTCACTACTTGAGTGGCACCATACATCTTGGGTTGTTTTATCCCAAGGGGGGATCGTTGCCGCCAGATTTACATGCTTTTTCGGACTCAAATTGGGCTGGTTGCTATGACACAAGAGTGTCCACAAGTGGTTTTTGTTTCATGCTCGCTCATGCATATCTTGGTTGAGCAAGAAGCAACCTACTGTTGCCACTTCTAGTATTGCAGCTAAGTACAGGGGGCAGCTTTCACAGCTACGGTTGAGTGTGTATGGCTCAGACGGCTTATGGTGGCTGACTTGGGTGTTGGACAGGAGTTTGCCACCTCTATCTACATGGACAGTCAGAGCGCATTGGCAATTGCGAGAAACCTAATTTTTCATGCTCGCACAAAGCACATTGAGGTGCATTATCACTATGTCAGGGAGAGACTCTCAGCAGGAGAGATCAGCTTGGCATATGTGCCAACATAGGACAACCTCGCTGATCTTTTCAGAAAGGCGCTTCCTCATGAGAAGTTTGAAGCTTTCTGCAAAGCTTTGGGCTTGCTCCCCTTTGTGGATTGATCTACTTCGGGCATGGCACTTCCCTATACATAAGTGCCAGCTCTCGTTCACACCATCACTCCTCCCAAGGGAGATTTGTTGCCATATATATAGGCAGTGATGTGTGTGAACACACTTAGGACCGTTGGGGCACTTTTTCCCTCTTTAGGAGGTTTTTTCCCCCGGCTTGTATATACGCCCATTATTCTAGGGCTAACTTATCTTTGTACATTGACATAATCTAATACACTGTGTGTTGTGTGCATTCTTGCTTCTTCTTCTCTAAGCTTTGTGTGCTTTCTTGCAACCCTAATTCCAACAAGTTAGAGCATACTTCTTGAGTTTAACAAATTGGGATAGGCATCCACACTGATGAATTCTTTTGGGTCAAGCTATAGAACTCATTCATCTTTAGGGTTTCAAAGTCTAAGGGCAAGTACCTTTGCTTGACACAGCTCCCTTGATTTGTTCCCAGGTGATAGTGCTTTCTTGGACATCCTTTTCTCTACACCACTCCTCCCACCATAGCTTAGCATCCCCAGTTAGTCAAAAACGGGCCAACATATATTGGTTGGCTTCATTAGTACCAACAAGAGAGAAATAGTCAATCATGGACTCTATCCATGCCTCCGCATCTTTAGCCACATCTTTTCCTTCCCTTAAGAAGGAAGAGGGTTGCATCTGCTTAGCAAGAATTTCCTTTTAGCTTCATCATCCTGTTGGCGTGAACAGAGAGAACACGCTTTAATGCCAATTTAAGGAAGTCCAAAGAGGTGAAAAAGATAGTATTCATTTTTTATTACATTTTGTGAACAAGGTTACGTGTTGATTTACAATACTTTCTTGAAGATTGTTTATCCCTAGGACAAACATGGGAGGTTGTTTGTTAAGATTCAAGGCATAGATTTTTGTGGAATCGGTGATCCCTGAGAATCCTGGGTGAAATCTACTACAACAACAAGCTCTACTCTTAGGGATGAATTAAGTGATCTGATCATAAATATGTTGGGATGTGTAATGAGGCTCCCCATTTGCAATGACAATTTGATCTGAAAAAAGAGTCCCATAGAATACAAAGTATTTTAGTACTCTAAGCTTCTCTAAAATTTGAAGGATGCACAGCTCGGCATCCATAAGTTCGAATCTACTAGTGAATATACATTCACAAAGTATTTTAGTACTCTAAGCTTCTCTAAAATTTGAAGGATGCACAACTCGGCATCCATAAGTTCGAATCTACTAGTGAATATACATTCACAGGTAGAGGCAAACTGTAGAAACTTTATTCTCGATGCTTTCGATTGATAGAAGTCTAAAAAATGACTTGCCCAAGCTCTCTGTTCGTCAATTGTTTTGACTGCTAAGTGGTCAAAATTCAATCGGAGTATTTCTATTTCTTGATCAATTCTCATATGGGATCATATCTCTATGAGCTCTTCTCAACCCTTATGTGATCTTATGTGCTCGTAGGAACTATTATGGGTCTTATGATCTCATTTAATCTCTAACAAGATTGAATATAATTATGTTTCCTAGCAAGTTCCTTGCTTCTCTAGCTTGTCACTTGCATATGTATTTTTGTACTAAGGTTTGACTTGGGTAGCATAATAACGTTTTTGGAATGCTAAAAACTTCTTCTCATCTAAGTGACACAGAGTCATTGACAATTGGGGGAAAAAAATATCACTATTAAAGCTATAGCTGCACTGGTTTTGGTGAATTAATTTATCATGGCTATAGTTATGCTAGTGTAGCGCTAGTGTCTATCTCTTGCTCTCCTATCTTGGCATCTTCTATGTTAGTGTGCCAAAGATTCCTAGTTTTGAGAGTGGGTTGGTGATTGGTTTAGATGACACAAGAAACATTATATCTCCACAAAGTAGCAATCTCATGAGTGGGACACTGGCATCACTCTCTCAATGTTGCTCTCACACAGCTAGTATACCTAAGACTAGGAGAAAATCTATTGTCTGGGTACATTCCTAGAGAACTTAGCTTTGATCATCTCAAAATTTTATAAGCACTAGGACCATGCTAAGTTCGATGAGCCCTTCTCAACCCTTATGTGATCCTATGGGCTCATAGAGGAAGTCTTATGGATCTTATGATCTCATTAGATCTCTAACAAGATCTTATGAAATTATATAAGATCTTACATAAATTATGAGATCTTAAGAAAGATCATGAACTCATGGATATGGTATTATAAGATCTTAAGAGGTTCTACAGCTACCCTTTGAAAGCTATGTAGGTAGCTTCTATCAAAACACTCACTCTTTCTTACCATTCCCATGCAAAATGTTCTTTCCCATTGTTTCACAACATCATCACAAATTTTGTTCTATTTGTATATATTTTAACTTAGTGTAAACTTAATATGGTTTCCCAATTTTGTTTTCGAATTTGAAGTGGTGAGAGATAACCTTAGAGCTCCTTAGAGATGAAATCTTGACGTGTGGATGACTGGAGGTTCGAAGCTATTGAGGTTTTCGTATTCTAGAGAATTCGGAGAGAGGCTTTAAATACGCTATGTGTAGTATTTTCTTGTTGGGCAATGACCTAGTGAAAGAGAGATAAAGGCTATTGTATACGTAGTTTTTTTTCCAATTTACATTTTAAGAGACGTTTGACACAGAGTGAGAAAAAGAGATGGACATGAACACACTAAGAGGGGGAGAGAAGGAGACGTTTTAGCTAAGGTGTAAAACCTTACTATAATCATTAATGAGTGCTGCGACACATTAGAGAGAGATAATGATCTAAGATTTTGGATTACGTATGAGAGGGAGAGAGAGAGAGAGAGAGAGAATATCTGTTTGTTTGATGAGGAGAGAGAAAACCTTAGTTTCTAAGGTAGATGGCCGTTTAGCTTGAATATGGGCATGCTAGTATTGGTAAAATCATTCTCTTACCTTTTGATATAAGATGAGAGGACATACCTACATTTTAATGTATGTTACATTGAGTTTTTGTATGTGTGTGTGTGTGTGTGTGTGTGTGTGTGTGTGTGTGTGTGTGAGAGAGAGAGAGAGAGAGAGAGAGAGAGAGAGAGAGAGGAGAATTTAAGTATTTCAATTTGTAGTAATATTGATGCTTGAATATTAAGTATAAAAGTTTTAAAGTAATCAATTTTTTAAAAATAACCATTTACTCATTTGTGGTTCAATTCTCCACATAGGCAATGCATTCTCTATATAGAAAATTGTATTATCTAGATAATAGCCTATATTTCTTATTCATTCTCTATATAGAAAATTGAATTACCTAAATATTGGCCCATATTATGTATATAGTAAATTGAATTACCTAGATATTAGCTCATACTCTCTATATAGGAAATTTAATTACCTAGATACTAGCCCATATTTTCCATATAATCAACATAACTAGGAAATCTCTCAAAATTTCCTATATATGGTGAAGTTCACTATATAGGGAACCACCAAAAGTTCCTTGTGATATTGATTGAAAGAGAGCGAGAGATATGGGACATGGAGAGTAAGAGAGACGGAGGGAGACCCGAAGAGTGAGAGAGGGACTAGAGATTGAGTAAGAATGTGAAAGAGACTAAGATAGAGAATGGGAGAAGGCAGTATGTGGTGGGGGAGGGTTCTCTAGTAGGAGAGTGTAGGGATGAGAGAGAGAGGGGGTGAGTACCACCAAGGGTGGTGAAAACCTACACATGAGTGAAGCAAGGAGAGTGAGGGGGCTGGTTACCAACTAGTGAGGGGGAGAGGACTCCAAGGGAATGAAGGTGACGGTAGCGAGGTTGGTGAGTAGAGGGAACGAGGGAGTTGATAGGGGTGAGCTGAGGAGATAGGGAGAGCGAGTGCGAGGTGCCGCAGGAAGGCGAGTGAGGGAGAGGGAGTATGAGCGATTAAGCGTAGAGAGGGGGTCGCCAAAAGGGAAGGGAGAGGCTGCGAGGACTGAGAAAGAAGAGAGTACATGATCAGGGGTGGTGAGGAGCTGTGAGGGGGGGGTGGGGATTGCTTAAGCGGAAAACAAAAATGACGAGAGGTGGCTGCTCGAATGAAGGGAGATGGGGGATTTATAAGAGCATGAGGGGCTGAGTGTGTGGGAGAAGACGTCAACACCGCCTCGCCAGAGATGAGAATGCCGACTAGACTGGTTGATGAGGAGGAGCCACGATAACTAGTTTACGTGGCAAATCATCCAGCGGGTAGAAGAAAATCAAAAAAACATAATGAGAGTCCCAACGAAGGAGCGATGGAGGAAGACGAGGGGCCTGCGCCGAGAAGAAAAATGGAGGGGACGCCACCTCCTTTATTTATAAAAATAAAGTTTAAAAATAAAAACCTTGTAATTGTGTTTTTTTTTTAGAGGCTTTGGGGAACAAATGAGGCTTGTACTGGCAGCGTTGCACAGGCCGTCGCGAGTTCTGTGACTGTAATGCAAAGATGATATAATATGTATTATATATTTAATTCTTACAATTTCTATAAAATTTTTGCGTGTAGTTTTCTACGTCCACCCTTGAAACATTATTATAACAATTAATTATATAGAATTCAATATCATTACACATCGTTCGGTATATCTATTTATATATATATGCGTAAATACATGCACATGCTTCAATAAAATTATGTTTTTTAACTATAAAGGCAGGCGAACAACAATGTGGATGTTAACTTCTCAATTGTTGAGTGTGGGTCCATTCAAAGCAAATAGATTTTGTGTGCGTATATAAACATGAGAGAGAGAGAGAGAGAGAGGGAGAGAGAGAGAGATGTGCATGTAAAGAAGAGAGAGACACTCGCCCATATACATAAACATAGCTTCTCTCTCTCACTCTCTCCCTGCGGTTTATCTATCTCACTCTTACTCTTTCTTTACATAGAAAATGCAAAGAGAGAGAGAGAGAGAGAGAGAGAGAGAGAGAGAGAGAGTCTCTCTCTCTCTCTCTCTTCCCCTCTCTCTCTCTGGTTTATCTCTCTTTCTCTTACTCTCTCTTTACATAGAAAATGCAAAGAGAGACTATGTTGGTTTATTTTTGAAATAGATTGTTTTCTACGTCTTTGTCTATGTATGTGGAGAAGAGAGAGAGAGAGAGAGAGAGAGAGAGAGAGAGAGAGAGAGAGAAAGAGGGAGAGGAGGGAGGGAGGGAGAGGAGGGAGGGAGGGAGAGCTATGTATTTTCACTACTGTGCATGTTCCTCTGTGTGTGTGTGTATGTGAGAGAGAGAGAGAGAGAGAGAGAGAGAGAGAGAGAGAGAGATATATATATATATATTATTCATAATTGCAGCATGGTCCTTTCTGTGAGATCACTGAGACATTCTGTTTATTCCATTGCATGAAGATTATCTACCTAAGGGAGAATCCTTATGAGGTTATATTTGGATAGATTTGGTGGAAGCTTAGGAGTCTATTTTTTATTTTATGTTTCATTAGATGGCTACTTCCTGTCGTAGATGGGTCATGCCACTTCTTACCATATATAAAAGAGGACACATCTCTCTCCATGTGTGTATGTATGCCAAGTTTGTGCTCTATTCAAAGAAAACAAAGTGCTTGAGGATCTCCCTTCGTGGATATATGTGGAAAGCATGGTGGTATCTTGATATACAAGTATGCCAATTTTATTTTTTTTGGGACCAATAATATTTATTTATATTAACTGTTCCAAATCTGTCATACATAACAACCTGAAAAACCACTATCTACTCTTTTTTCACCTCATTCAAGATTTTACATAAAAACTCCCATCTTTCATCCTCACACAAGAAGCAAGATTATTCCCAAGAGATCTAATACCCCAGTAGTAAGCAAGCCTCCATCATGGCATTTGTAGTGCAATCACAAGGGCACTATTTTTCCAGCATTCCCCCTCGCTTTGACCAAACTTTGACTGTGGGTCTAGTGCCAACTGGGTTCTCAATAAAGACAACAAATGTGTGATCAGTTTGTTTTTCCTTACGGTACCACCTCTGAGTTTTAGGTCCAAATTTAGGAGGCCTAATAGTGGGTACTCTCTGTTGGACTGTTGCAAAAATCATTTGCAACCAAGTATGTATGAATCTTCTTATACCATGCTCTCTCCATGCCCTAGGAGCCTGCTTAAGTCCATAAAGAGTCTTTTTCAACCTGCATACTTTAGATTTATCTCCTTTCACAACAAAACCAAGAGGCTGCGATACATACACCTCCTCATGTAAATCACCATTCAAGAATACAGTCTTAATGTCCAATTGATGTACATTCCACCCATGATGTGCTGCCAAAGCAATGAGACAACTAATGGTAGTCATACGAGATACCCCTTTGCAACAAGTCTGGCCTTGTAGCAATCAATGCTACCATTTGCTTAATGTCCATGCGCTAGGAGCTGTCCATAGAGAGTCTTTTTCAACCTGCATACTTTAGATTTATCTCCTTTCACAACAAAACCAAGAGGCTGCGATACATACACCTCCTCATGTAAATCACCATTCAAGAATGCAGTCTTAATGTCCAATTGATGTACATTCCACCCATGATGTGCTGCCAAAGCAATGAGACAACTAATGGTAGTCATACGAGATGTGGGTGCAAAGGTGTCATCATAATCAATGCCCTTTTGTTCGGTATACCCCTTTGCAACAAGTTTGGCCTTGTAGCGATCAATGCTACCATCTGCTTTGCATTTTAACTTGTAAACCCACTTAGTACCAATGGCCTTCTTGCCATGAGGTAGATCTGTCAAATACCAGGTGTCATTCTTGAGTATAAAGTTATACTCATCCTGCATTGCATGCATCCCCAATGATCATCATCCTGTGCTTCCTCAAAGGAAACAAGTTCCTCCTCATTACATTAGAAATGAGAACGTGATCCACATGAGAATAATCTGCATGATGAGAACCTGCACGAATTCTGCAAGGTAAAGGAGCCACTGACTCGCAATCCCTCAATGTCTGCACAAGCCATTTTGGCATACACCTAAATTCTTCCATGGCTGCTCTCTTCTCATCCACTACATCCTCAATAATTGCCTCATCAAAAGGTTGATTTGCAGGCTGATTTTGTACCTGCAAACAAAGGCTTAATTTCAACACTTGGTTGAGCATTAAATTGCTCTACATATGGCTGCCCTCCATTAAACAAAGGTATGAGCGAATCAAACATGTCCTATGAGCATACATTCTGTTGTTTTTTTGCATGAAAGCATGGGTTGAACTGAGTTTTCGACAAAAACAACATCTCTACTTACCAAAATCTGCTTTGAGGCCGGATGGTAGAGTCTATATCCCTTGCTTTCTGAATTGTTTTCCACAAATATGCATTTAATTGCCTTATCATCAAGCTTACTGCATTGTTGCTCAAGCACAAGAGCATAAGCAAGACAACCAAAAACACGCAAATGAGCCACAGAAGGCTTCCTGCCATGCCAAGGTTCATAAGGAGTTTTAGACTGCAAGGCCTTGGTAGGGCATTTGTTCTCAACACATAGTTTGCACACATAGTTACCTCTAACCAAAAACCATGAGGTAAATCTTGGGCTTTTACCATACATCGTGCCATCTCCATGAGAGACATGTTCTTCCTCTCAACCACACCATTTTGGTGAGGTGTGTATTGCACTGTACATTGATGCCTTATGCCTTTTTCAACCATATATACATGAAATTCCTTGGACATATACTCCTCCCCTCGATATGAACGAAGGGTGCCAACTTTACATTCACATGCATTTTCAGCCATGGATACAAAGTGCCTAAAGCACATAAAAACCTCTGACTTCTGCTTTAATGGATACACCCAGCTATATCTGGAGTAATCATCAATAAAAGTGACAAAGTAGAGATATACCCCAATAGATGGTGTCCTCATAGGACCACATACATCACTATGTATAAGCTGTAATTTCTTAACAACTCTCACAGATCCATCTTTGGAAATGATGCCCGATGCATTTTACCAAGAATACACCCCTCACATACATGTCTAGTAGGGGTCTCAAGAGTTGGCAACTTAGACACCATATCATGCCTTTGAAGGGGTAACAAACTGCCATAATTCAGATGGCCAAATCATGCATGCCATAATTCTACATCACTCATAACACGAGTCATAGAGACTGAGCAAGCATCATGCTGCAACTTCTCAAATACATCCATCTTGTATAGGCCATGAAACAAGGTACTTGAGCCATCATTTCTATCCTGAACTGTATATCTATCATTTACAAATTTCACCTCAAGTCTGATAAGGCTAAGGCTGTGAAACTGACAGCAAGTTCTTCTTAATGCCTGGCACATATAAAACTTTAGAAAGAGTAAATGCGCCCCCATTTGCAGAGCAGTGAGCACAACTCTACCAACTCCTTTGACAGGATATGAGGAACCATTTGCACATGTGACGGTTCCTACACTTGGGACATATTCTAGAGATGAGAACAAATTTTTTTGTGAAGTAAAGTGCTTACTAGCACCACTATCAAAGTACCAAGCATCCGATTCTGCCACTCACATGCATACATCATGAATAGAAGGGTCATAACTGCAATGTATAATCCATGCCCAATCATCTTGAGCAAAACTTGCAGATTCCTTCTTCTCTACACTTGGTGCAGATGCATCAACCACAGCCATGTCCAATTCTTTCTTTTTCTCCTTCTCTAGCCTTTTCATGCACTTATTTATGTAGTGCCCTGGTTTCCTGCAATAGTGACACTTGCCCTTCTTTTTA
Organism: Cibotium barometz; assembly: GCF_041138505.1. Classification (NCBI taxonomy): domain Eukaryota; kingdom Viridiplantae; phylum Streptophyta; class Polypodiopsida; order Cyatheales; family Cibotiaceae; genus Cibotium; species Cibotium barometz. Next base: position 49,047,221 of record NC_141070.1, read on the forward strand.
GGCTTATCACCTTCTTTATCTGCATCCTTACATGAGGATTCTGATTTTGGCTTATAGCCACCATGTGAAGAAGCTTTACCTTTGCCTTTTTGATTGGCAAAAAAAGCTTGGTCACCAACTTGCATTACAGATCTGTTTTGCCTAGACTGCTCTTCTTGCAAGAGTACTGAAACTAGCTCATCAAATGTAAGGGCATTTGGATTTCCCTTCATCATGAGTCTAAGGGCAGAGGCAAAACTCTGATAAGAATCCAGCAATGCACTGAGAGCTGTGGGCATCAATGTACTATCAAGATATATCTCATCCACACTAGCAAGTTGCTTCTTAAAATCTTTGATCTTGGTCAAGAAGTTGTTCATTGAGTCTCCCTCATTCATGTACTTAGACTCCAACTGTTTGCGCAGATATGCAACACGTGCTTCATTGTGCACCTGGTATAATGCAGTAAGTGCATCCCATGCCTGTTTTGAAGTCTTACATGACCAAATATGAGGAATAATGCTGCGCTTCACAAAAAGTGCAAGCAATGCATGTGCCTGTGCATCTCTTCCATCCCATCTCATTTTAGCAGCAGTGGGAGGTACTGGTGGTGCATGTGGAGGAGCTATATTTGTATCAGATTCTACTTCAGATGTACCTATAGCACCTGGTTACATTGGTACTTGTGAAACAGGGTGAGTTTCACAACCACTGACCACATTCCAAAGGCCTTTAGCAACCAATACATGCCTCATCATATAGGACCACAATGGGTAGTTAGTCCCATCAAGTTTGTCCTCAGCAGACAACATGTTGAATACATCACTACTGCCATCCATGTCTTTCTACCAAATACAAAATCTTTCAACACACTGCAAGTACTCAGTATTCACTGAATGCAACCCTGGATGGTTGCCAACTGACTGAATCGCCTGTAAAGTGTATGAAAAATAACACAGAGTAGAGAATAGAGTGTTACTCAAAAGTATGATGGTTGATGTTGTTGAAGACACTGTAGATGTTGTTGCACACCAAATCTTTGCCGCTACATAGCCTAAACACCCAAATCGAGCAGAACCAATCCAAAAAGACAACGTCTGCAGAAATCTTGCGGTGCCCAAAACACGCCCGAATCGCACCACAAACCCCAAAAACATTGTATACTTTGTAAACAACACACTACAATATATACCTTCTTCTCCTAAGAGGGTATCTCAATCGGAGACAGAAAACAGGGTCGTGAGGAGGGAGGCAAACTACTAGATCAAGTGTCAAGGAAGCTAGCTCTGATACCAATTATTAGAATTAGGGTTAGGGTTGCAACAATGTACACACACAAGATAGAGAAGCTTAAGAGTACACAAACTCACTAGATTAGAATTAACAAATGTGTGCTAGATACAAAAGATAAGTACACAACCCAAAATGAGTAGATAAGAGGGTGTACATACACACGGGGGGGGAAAACCTCCTAGTGAGGGAAAAAGTGCCCTGGAAGTCGTAAGCGTGTTCACACACATCACTACCATATAATGCTACATTTTCTTCTCAACCCAACATCTCATCTGCAGCCAACAAACCATCATTAGGGGAAGAATCCTAGTATGTTTGAAGCCTATCGAGAATCAGGGAAACATTCAAAGCATATTCCTTTGCAGGTTCTGAATCAACAAATCCAGCTTGAGAGACGTAATTTTATTTACATTACATACATACTAGCACATGCACACACATTTATACATCAGCTCTGACTCTTGCAACCCTGTACATGTAGCCCTCAAGAATTCAATTTCATTCCTACTAGTCCAGATTTCCCATAAGATGCAAGTTCTGATAATGTTAAACACCAGCCCACTGAGTTCATCAAACACTGACTAACTAGTTACCAAGTAACCAGTCCTCCCAATAAGTTTGCATGTTCAAACCCTTCTCTATCCATTTAGTCATTTTGCACCAAGTGCTGGGCATTCCCAAAACACATGTTTGCCATTTTCTATTGAAGACCTGCACCTAGGGCAAATGCCACTAGCCATGTTTCTCTTTTGCAGTTTATAACCAATAGGTAATGCCCACATGCAAACCTTCCACAAAAAAACTTGAAATTTCCTAGGGACCTGACAATTCCAGGTCAGGAACCATCTCTTTTTCCAGCTAGAAAAACTTCATTTTACATTCCATATTTTATTATAATACAACACATTGGCATCCCCCTTTCTCATTAATGCATAAATGTCCCTAGTTTTGCCCTCCTTCAGTTTGACACCATTGATCCAAGTCGATCCAGACTGAAGTGTCAGTGTTGTGGAACATAATTCACTATGCAACACCTCCAGCACTTGAGCCATCAAGTCTCTCTCTCTCTCCTGGTTAACTAAACTTCTAGAGATAAGAGGTTCACCTCTTTCCACCCAGCCAGATCCCTGTCCTAGTAGAGTCAGCCAGATATCTAATGCCTTTATTGTTAAGAATCTTTGCCACAGTTGTATCCAGTAAAGCTAGAGGGGGATTAAACTTGTGTGTCCACCATAGACCCAAAGATAGCATGGAATTGCTTGTTACCCTTCCACCACCATCCCAAGCCATGAAGCCTAAGTTATCCCCAGCATAGTAGTTTGTAAAAATCTGAGCATGTGATCTTGATAGGGGCATATGAAAAAAGTTTATCTTTCTAGTTTAGGTTCCCCCATCTGCCCTTAGCCAAAACATCAACCATCTCCACCAATTCCCTCATCATTAAAGCCCAAGTAGCATTTTGAGATAAAACCCTAAGGAGCATCAGAGTCCTTCTGGCAACACAATGAGTGGGCAAATGAATAATACCAATGCCCCCTTCCTTTTTAGGCACTAACACTTTATCCCAAGCAAGCCAAGCAGGGACTCTTTTCTTACCATTGCCATTTCTCCACATAAAATCTCTAATAGGGCCAATGATTTTCTTCCAATGACACTTCCCAAACTTTAGCACAGGACTAAGAAACATGATATAAGCATTTAGAATTGAGTTGCAGATATCAACCCTGTTATGGAAGGGAACTTTCAAACCTTCTCACTTTTCTAATTTATCCAAAAATCTATTAATGACCCACATTACCAACTGTTTATTAGTAAGTTCAACCCCAAAAGGAACACCAAGCAGTCTGACAATATGGCCCTTTGCACCACCTCACAACCCCACCTTTGAAGATCAAAGTCATTGTCTTCAGTCAGGCTTATGATTCTAGATTTTAGAATGCTATATTTAGAACCAAAGGCATTGGTATACTTCTGCACTAGCTCTAGGGCCCATCTCACATTGTTGTTCTCAGCCCTTAGAAACAATAGAGAGTCATCAGCAAAACATTGAGTTACTAGCTGTTCACCTTATAATCTTCCTTTCATAGGATGCTAGTTCTAATGACAATATTAAAGGGTGAGAAGCAATAGAAAAACCAAGGGGGCTAATGGGAAACCTTGTCTAACTGATTTGTTAATCTCAAATCCCCCTACAACTCTTCCACTAAGCAGCACTTTAGAATATCCTCCCAACAAGGAAAGAGTATAAATGCATGTAGCCATTTTAATTCCAAATCCCAGTTTTTCCATCACCCTAGCAATGAATGACCACTGAATCCTGTCATAAGCTTTCTCTAAGTCCAATTTCATCATAATGCCTTTTTGCTGGGTTTTAATGGCCACATCTCTTCCCCCACAGTAGTGCTGCAAAAATATTATCATAGATGGACCTACCTTTGTGATAAAGCCATGCTGTTTTTTTGAAATAACATTTTACAACAATCACTTTAGCCATAATTTTGTACATCATTGTTAATAAAGTAATAGGCCTCCAATGCCCAAATCTGCTACAAGCAGTTTGTTTAGGGATAAGCTTCACAAGCCCTTCTTTAAAAACCTTGTCCCATAAACCCAAATTAAAAGGCTTTCTCGCAGATGTCACCCACCACCCCTTTCAAAGAAGGCCAAAAGGCTATAAAGAACTTAGCCTTGAATTCTGTTCTACCATCATAGGGTTATCTCTTTCCAGTAGTGGGTTGAAAGGGTTAGAAAAAATGATAGAGCTCAGATTCTCACCGTTCCCATTCTGTCTACTCTCGGAACCCCGATTAAGTAGGGCCTTCCTAGCCTAAGGCTTAGTCTGTCTGACATTGGATTTGCTTTTAGCTTTAGCCCACCAACCCCCTTCCACCGTGTTCTCCCTAGATTCCAATATTATTTCCTTCCCCTTAGACTCTTTCTTCAGAGATTTCAGAGATACTCTCTCTTTGTCACTTCCCCCCCAACTAGCCTCTTTAACCTCGTCCCTCGTAGATTCTAAGTCAAGGCACTCTTTGGCAATATGCCCAAAGGCCCCACATTTGAAGCAAGCACTAGGGAAAGCTCCAAACTTGAGGCCTAAATCAAGCTTACCCAATTGCCCTAAATCTACCTCCATAGATTTTGGAGTTTCATTAGCTGGATTCCAAGTGATGCACACACTATTGCCTTGCCTCCCTCCTACCTCGTCACTAGGAATGCATAACACAAAGCCAAGGGATTGGGCTATATCACACAACGCAGGTCTAAGCCAAGGAGGAAGCCCTATCACTTCTACCCAAACAAGGCATGCATTCTGCAGATTTTATTGACATTAAAAAAGGGATCAAAAGGAAAGACATGCACCAACCTTTGCCCAAAAAACAAAGGCCCCTTAGCAAACAACTCAGAAAAAGGTTGACCTTTGATAAACAACACATTGAAAAAACCCTTCCCCAAGTAGTAGATCTTAGAAACAACACGCAGTCATGCAGAATGCTTTCTTGGAGCCACTTAAATACGCTACAGAATGCTTTCTTGGAGCCACTTAAATACGCTACACATAAAAAACAATCCTATTTGGCTTCTAATAAAATCTTGGCTAAGTTTCAAACATACATTGTTCTTCACCTGATTACAGAGTCTCTCATTCAGCCAATCCGAAACACATTTTTTCTTGACGCACTCCGCATCGATGTCCTCACCTCTACACTTCATCTCCTCCTCTGCCTTCAGACCCCAATCCCCCCATCCACTCGCCCCCTCATCCTCACGTAGAAGCCATCTGCTAGATGTCATTGCCATGCAAGGCCCAAGTCGTTGCTCGACATACAACAGGCATGCAACCACACAAGTGATTAAACACACCACTAACCCACTACCCTTTAACATGCACGACACGTTGCAGTCAAATCCGATCACGATCCTCACTCCTCTCTCAAAAGTCACAAGTATGCCAATTTTGATGTGCTTTCTTCAAAATAGTCTATGACTGTCAAAATGGTCTTCGAATTTAAGGCCTACTCTATGGTATCCAAACCTCTCTAGGAGGAAGAGTTTATATAAAAAGCATAGGAGCTTGATTGAATTAATTGAATTTATTCCAACGTACCACCCCATTAATTAAATGCCACACATAATTACTTGTCTAAAGTAAACCATTGTGTTTTTTAATAATCTTCACATTCCATTTTCCCTTCAAACATTATGGTTAAGGGAAAACCTTAAAGAAGCTAATGCTTCTAGCTTTAATAACAAGAAAAAACCTTAGATATTGTAGAAATTCTAACTACGGCAAAATAATTTTTTTTAAATTAAAGGAAGCTAAACAAGTGTAAAATATAAATTAAAAAGAGCTCTTGAAATTGGAACGAAAATAAAAAAACATGTATAAGAACATACATGTTTAAATTTTCAAACCAACTACACAATGACTTTGCAAGAACTATACATGTTTAAATTTTCAAACCAACTACACAATTAATTTGCAAGAACTGTACACGTTTCATTATAAAACCTTGGAAAAACAAGCGATATAATTACATATGACCAAAAACAGAGCATGAAACTAAACAAAACAAGCTTCTTCTTCTGTCAAACCAACATACTTGCAGATTTATGGAGAGAGAGGCACAAATTCATCACCTTCTACAATAGTTTTTTTGAATTTATATGCTCTCTCCCATACCGATAAATAAGATGTATTGTAGTCATGTGGTGATGTGATTGTGGCTGTTGATCATCAATAACTATTGGGTTTGATCTACTTCCCAACTGAGTATTGTTGTTATCTTGAATGTCATCAGGATCAACATTCTCCCCTTCTTCATAATCTCCGTTGTTTCTTGCATTCGTAGGCTAAAAGTACCTGCCATGAGGGGTATCAACAAAGAAGATCTCTTCTATATCTATGCATTGAGTCAATGTGGGAGTTTCATTACTTTCTAGATTGCTGCAGATCTCTTTTTACTCATACATGACCCTGTTTCTGGAATAATCCAAGAGGCTGAGGGGTAGTACTTTCTAGTACGAATCATTTTTAGAAGAGTGCTTTGCAAAGATGCGTCTGTTTTATTGGCTATATAATTATCCATGTAGACATATGCTCTTTCAAAAAGATTGATAGGTGATAAGCACACTTTATTCTTCAAGTCAGCTTGCCCATATAATGCATATAGCTGTCTCCCTCTAGTAATCTCTTCTGACTGCAACATGTTTTATTGTGGAAAGCTAAACGCCTTCGATGATCTCTAGTCATGTTTGTTGGAAAATTTTCTTCTATGAAGAAAGTAAGCCTTCCATAATACCAATTCAGAGCCACAACAATCCGAAATAAATTCACATCTGGAAGTGATTTGATATAACTTTCGGGGGTTCTCCAATCTCAATCTAAGATAGAAAATCAACCACTACATGTTGATTTCTGGATGTACGAACAATGAGTTCAAACTCATGCAATATTAGCATCCACCTAGCTAATTTACGTGATAAATTGGGTTTATTGGCCAAAAGCACCAAAGCTTGATGATCCACATGAAAAGTAACCTTCTTGCCCAAATGATAATGCTGAAACTTCTTTGTTGAATAAATCATTCCATGTGCTTCCTGCTCAGTAGTAGAATAATTCTTTTCTGCTCTGGACTGCATTTGACTAGCATGATAAACTGATCGAAACCATCCATCCACATACTCTTGCATAAGAACACTCCCAATTACCACATCTGATGCATCAACAAACACATGTAATGATTTGGACCAATTTAGTGGTTGAACAATTGGAGCGACTACTGCCAACATCATACCATTTTGAAAGTGCAAATGGTTCAATGCTCCTCCTTTATCTAATGCAAAAAGACCTTTTAAACACTCCATCCTCACAAATTCCTCTAAGGGTTCCTAGGAGGATAAGTTAATGTCTCTATTCCCTATAGCGATTGTAACAGATACTTCAAAGAGTTTGGTTTTTTTTTTCAGGCAGGAAAGATGGGATTTTGTGCACAAAAGGTGGAATCTTACATTTCTCTCATTCTGCATTGGTTTTTTTCCTTTGTTATCTTGTTTGCTTGAACCTTCAAAAGAAGATACAAAATATAAAAGTATTAAAATCTTTAGTCCAACTCATACATTTGAAATACCTTGCAAATATCTTTGCCCATTTCTAATTTATTTTAAATAAATATGTTTTTCAAGTAGATTCTATCATTAAAATAAACATGCAAAAAGCTTCAATCTGTATTTATTTATTCAACTAGTTGCATAAATTGCTTATCATTATTTTATTATATCATTTTACAAATACCATAAAATGTTAGGCATGCTTATTAATTTTAATGTGCATATTGTAAAGATATTAGTACTGCAAATTATCTTATAAGTACATGTAAGTGATTATTGTATCATTATTTTATTACAAATGTTCGTAAAGATATTAGTACCGCAAATCATCTTATAAGTACATGTATTCATCGCATTAATTACTAGAATTTATTTAACAATCATCACAAAAAAAGAAATAAAATCTTGTAAAACTGTTTTACTTCTATAGAGGAAAAAACAAATTCCAGCGCATTTTCAGTTCTTTTTATGCATCGTTTAAAGAGAACGTATAATAATAACACATGAAAAAAAGTAATTCCACCCACAAAATAAAGAAGAGAAAGCAAAAGCATGTACCGAAAAGTTATATTGTGATTAATTAAGCATTTATTACAATGTCTACATGATGTAGCATTAAAGAAGTCGTAATTTATTTTTTTAAAAATTTTACCAAAAAGAAGGGGAAGCATGAAAAGTTACATTGTAATTAATATGAGTGTTTATTACAACAGATGCATGATGCATGGGTGCGATATTATGTAATCTGAGAATGTAACTACTCGAAGAAATAAGCTGCATAAATTAAAAAAATGTTTAGTATGGATACATCAAACAAACATTAGACAATCGTTTAAAAAAATATATATATAAAAATTTACCGGATGATCGTGCTTTGCTCTTCACTGCGTGGAGGCTACGCACAGTATGCAGACCTTCAGGAGGGGTCATTATTCGAGGAAAAGCATAGCACTGAGCAGCACGAGGTACAGTAGATGACGACGGTACCCCTTCATCACAAACAAGTGCAGAGTTAGATGGACCATCTTGCTAAGTACGACCAAAAGCTAAGGATGGAGATGGACGGTGGTCTACCATTATAATATTACTAATATCATAAAGGGGCTTGTGTTTTGGAGGCATGGCGGAATACTGAAATGAATAACTTCAGAGATAGAGCAGACGTTGTTATTTAGAGACAAAGTAGACGTTGTTAAATACTGGACTATTCCAATCATGTACAAACACGGATAGCATCTTCACATGGACATACCATATTGAAAATAGCACTATTACCCTACAAACGCTACGTAACAGGAACACATGTAGGTGTCGGTAAACTGAGCAGATGCATCCATGGTCTTCAATTGTAGGAAGGTGGGAGAAGTGCATTCGTACGAAGGTGGGAGAAGCTCTAGGACGTGCCATGCTTCCAAAACCAGGAAAATGAAAATTGCATGAAAGAAATGCCATGCTTCCAGAACCAGGGAAGGTGGGAGAAGGGGGAAGAAGCGCATTAGATAGTAGTACATGTAACAAAATCTTTCCACGTGTTGGTCGTGATACATACCATATTGAAAATAGCACTATTACCGTGCCAACGCAACGTAACAAGAACACATGCAGGTGTTGGTAAATTGAGCAGATGCATCCACGGTCTTCAATCGTAGGAAGGTGGGAGAAATGCATCCGTAACGAAGGTGGGAGAAGCTTCAGGACGTGCCATGCTTCTAGAACTAGGAAAATGAAAATTGCATGAAAGAAATGCCATGCTTCCAGAACCAGGGAAGGTGGGAGAAGGGGGGAGATGCGCATCAGATAGCAGTACGTGCAAAAAAACCTTTCTAAGTGTTGGCCGTGCATGCCACGTGTTAGATCAACAGGCGAGCATGCCACGTGTAAGATCAAAATTGAAATGTAGGGCAAGCATGCCACGTGTAAGATCACCTTTATAATATTTCCAACTTCAAAACTACAAATTAATTAAGCACATCAAATAACAGTACATGCAACAAAATCTTTCCATGTGTTGGTCGTGATACATACCATATTGAAAATAGCACTATTACCCTACCAACGCTACGTAATAGGAACACATGTAGGTGTCGGTAAACTGAGCAGATGCATCCACGTCTTCAATCGTAGGAAGGTGGAAGAAGCTCCAAGACGTGCCAACGCTACGTAATAGGAACACATGTAGGTGTCGGTAAACTGAGCAGATGCATCCACGTCTTCAATCGTAGGAAGGTGGAAGAAGCTCCAGATGCATCCACGTCTTCAATCGTAGGAAGGTGGGAGAAGCGCATCCGTACGAAGGTGGAAGAAGCTCCAAGACGTGCCATGCTTCCAGAACCAGGAAAATGAAAATTGCACGAAAGAAATGCCATGCTTCTAGAACCAAGGAAGGTGGGAGAAGGGCGGAGAAGCGCATCAGATAGCAGTACATGCAAAAAAACCTTTCCACTTGTTGGCCGTGCATGCCACATGTTAGATCAACGGGCGAGCATGCCACTTGTAAGATCAAAATTGAAATGTGGGGCAAGCCTGCCACGTGTAAGATCACCTTTATAATATTGCCAACTTCACAACTACAGATTAATTAATTTATCCCATAAAATGTTGGGCGTGGTTATTCCCTCGAGCCGCCGACTGTTCTGCCTCACGAGAGGGAGGAAACCTTTACAAATTTTGTAGGCTAGTGCAAGCTTCTGACCCTGTGCTCATAGCAACAAGCAATGAATCCTTCTACTTCAGCTCAGGCGGAGAACCGCCTCATCTGCCTGGTCTGTCGCAAACAGTTCTCACAATATACCTGCCCGCGGTGCAACCTGCGTTACTGCTCGCTCCCCTGCTACAGGTCTCACAGCGCCCGCTGCCTCGAGTCCTTCAACCGCGAGAACGTCCTGGCGAAAATGCAAGACTGCGTTGCAACCCCTGACACTAGAAAACGCATGATGGAAACCCTCAAGCGGTTCTACTCGCATGATACCATGGACGAAGACCATAATGGCATGCACGCTGATGATGGTGGTGGTGGTTCTGATGAAGATGATGATGATGCTGCTTCGGAAAAGGGATCCTGTGTTCTCTCCGAAAGCACACTCAACAAATTAGCCTCAGGTTGGTTGCCACTCCTCAGAAAGGTTAGGGTTTTTATTCATTCTGATTTCGAAAATCCAATGATACTAGTTTTCCATGAAATAGGAATGGTTATTGGGAGCATATTACTCCCTGGAAAATGTTCAATCCATGACCCATTCCCTGGCTGCCCTATACACATACGGTCTAGTTAAACTGCATGTGGGCTGCCCTAACTGCCTGGCTTCTTTACTCTTTTCTTTCCGCTGCTGTGTGGGTTGGCCAATCGACATGCGGACTGCCCACACTGCTGATCATGCTGCTCACCATGCTCAGTTTGGTGCCCAAGTTGCCCAAAACTTGGGTTTTCAGCCTGATTTGTGTCCTTTTGGTCCATGACAGCTCGACATAGCACGGGTAACTTTATTGGTAATACAAATAAGTACAGTATGATGTTATGTTTGTCGTTTTGCGGCACAACACTAATATCTTGTGGTGGCCTAATAAGTGGCTGGGACATTTGTAGTTGTAATTGTATGTGTGGCAACACATTGATGACTGACCCTATGACGAATCCTAATGACAACTATTGACTTGTTGTTGGTCTAGGGCTCACAACATGCTCGGTGCTCATCTATAAAGTGATTAATATGAAACCATGTTCATGTGGCATACGATCAAAGCATTGCGATGCTTGCTAATCAGGTCCACCTTGTGCACTCTATACAAGTATGTCCATTTGGTGCCCTACTGGAGTGGAGCGGGCACAGGTGCCATTCCCTCTTCCTTAGCTTTTTGTCGGGTTGGCACTGCTTGTGGAAAAACCATCAACAATGATAGCTTTTTTTAGTATATATTTTTTTGTCATGCCTTAGAAGGATTTCTGTTCCGTGATTGAAATGTGCTGCCTTCTTGAGGAACTGGGACTGGATCTCATCTATATCAAATGTGGTCACTAGCTGGACATGCACCATGAAGTCTCTATGGTAGAAAGTTAGAGAGTGGACAGCAGATGACCATGAGGAACCTATGGTAGGTGGCTATTTGTATTTGGCCCTGCATGGCAGATGACCATGGAACTATTACTTATTATGGCATTTATGCCTATTTTCCCCATTTTTCAGGTTGTGTAGACTCTCTATGGTTGTGGAGACTGACCTACGTATCTCGTGCCTGACATGTCTTAAATTGGGGCTCACAATGGAGTAATGGCATACTACAAATATTTCTAAAAAGATAAATCCTACTGAATGAATGTTGCACTGATGTAGAGCCAGTGCGTCACATAGCACTCCAGTGCAGGGTGCATGTGACATTCCCTCCTACTTAGCTTGGTGGTAGGTTCATTGCTTCCAAGTAGTCCACCACGAGTTGGGGGTACTTTGGAAAGAACTCTTTGTCAAGCCATATTGCTTCATGCGTACCTAGGTCTTGAAACTTCGTGTATAATTGTCTTTGTCTTCAATCGGATCCATGCTTTCATCTGTGGAGGAGAATCTATTCAGGTTCAGTGATTTCGGCTTCGTCTACCACGTCTGGTTGTTGCTCATCCGCAATATCCTGCAAAGCTGGACCAATGTGGGGCTTCAACCAAGAAACATGGAAAACATTATGCATAGTCCAACTATTTTGAAGCTTAAGCTTCACAGAGACATCATTTATCTTTTTAATGATAGGAAAGGGTTCGAAGCTATGAAAGAAGAGTTTTGGACAATGTTTGCCCACTAGCTTCAATCTCTTCTTCATTATCCGGAGATATATCCAATCCCCTTCTTTAAAGTTGACATCTCGTCTTAATTTGTTGTCATGATCATATGATTTGAGAACATCAAAAGCCAGCTGATTGTAGATTTTTGTCCGACCGTCTTTGTAGATTTCTGTTTGGCCGTCTGTCTGTGGATGGAATGCACTGGATAGATGCAACTTGGTCCCAAAGTTGTCGAATAATGGTTTCCAAAAATTTGAAGTAAAATTGGGATTCATGTCCTTGGCAAACCTCTGATACCAATGTCGGATGAACAAGCGAGTGCTGTCCTCAGTTGTGGCCGTTTGCTTGCATGGGATCAACATACAAAATTTACTGAATCCATCCACAATGGTCATGCAGTGTGTGTTCTGAGATCCAAATGCAGTGGGAAGAGGTCAAACAAAGTCCATATTGATATCTTGGAAAGGATCTCCGGGAATCGGCAAAGGTTGAAGCAACCTTGCCTGTGTCGTATGAGGTACCTTCACTTTTTGGCATAGCTAGCTTGCTTGGACATATTGATAGACATTCTGTCTCCTCTTTGGTCAATAGAATGATTGCTCAAGTTTCTCCAATGTAGTGTTGATACCACGATGACCTCTGACGAGTCATGGGCAAATTGGCTGTCTGATCAAGTTCCATTTTCACCATGGGAATTGAGTTTTGAGCCGATTGCTTTCTTCTATTTTGACGAAGCGCTTGTAGATTGTGCTTCTTATATGGAAATTGGTGGTCCCCTATCTCTGTGATGCACACAAAATATTGGTATTTTAGTATGACTGATGGTCAGCTTTCCCTGTGCAGCCTCCTCTATGAGTTCCCATTGTCCAGTTGTTGAAATTAGGAGGGGAGATTGTAGATATTAATTTCAGCACTTAATCACCATTAACACTAGATTCACACATAAGATTAACATGCAATTAATCATATGATAAGCATTGATATGAATACTCAGCTTAACAAGAGGTCGCGGAGAAGTATCTATCGCTTTTTCCTAAAAATGCAGTGCTCGTTCTTGTAAAATAACTAGCCATCATAGATGGTATAGTGACCTGGTTTTGATTGCAGGGCCAATCTATACTGAGTCCAGAATTCCAAGGAATCCTCGTATTGTGCCTTCATATTATCGAGATCTTTTCCTTGTATTTCAAGCACAGTGGACTCTTGCAAAGTTTGAATTGTGCCTTTTCGATTGAGAGCATTGACAATGGGGTTATTTGAGCCAAGGATGTATTCCAATCATACCTCCAAACTGTTGAAATATCGGACTCCATTTGGCTTGTCTGTCTCTCCATTGGGCACTAGGCATGGTTTGCAACCATTTAAGTGCCTAATGTTTTGTCTTAATTTTGAAATCTCTCCCGTAAAGGAAATGTTTCCAATGTTTAAGTGCTGTCATCATCCCCATTAGTTCTTTGTCATACACCGAATAGTTCTTTTTTGCATCATTTAATTTCTAGTTGTGATAAGCCACTAGGTGCTCTTTTTGTCGGAGGACAGCTCCTATGGCTAGATTGCTGGCATGAGTGATTTATCATTGCATGAAATGCCTTGAGTGCTTTGCCCTAGATGGACACCTTTTGTGGATGTGTCTTCACGCCCTTGAGCACAGCTATAAGAGGTGCTGCAAGGTCGGAAAACTTGTCCATACGGGAACCTACAGAAGAGCAGATCTCTTGAGCATTCTTTTTTTTTTTGAAAAAAAGATTCTTCTATTAGTTAACAAAAAACATCTACGAAGGGCTAAGTACAACCGCAAAGGGCTAGATACGGACTCGCCTCCATGTACGGGGCGGGGATCAAAGAATCAAGGGGTGAAGAAAGATGCACTTCTCCTCTGGCTGGCCGCTCTATGAGGAGAAGGCTATCTCATACAAGGGGGAGGGAATAACCACACAGGTGGTCTGTAGTGCCAAGTGGGCTCACCATCTCTATTTGTGAGAAAAGGACTAGGCCGCTAGGGCCTCAAGAAGGCTTTCTGCCGCTTTTGCATGCGGTCAGAGCCACCCTGCAACTTTCCCCACTGGCTACGAAGGGTATGAATGATGTCAAGCCAAATGCTCCTCATGAACTCCACAGGCGTGGAGTGTGGGTGCCTTTGATGGCTTCGTTGCATCTAGCTTTCCAGATGTGCCAGGCAGCAATGCTCCTACAAATCTCCCATCTCTGGCATGAACTTGGAGTCCAATGATAAGTAGATGGGACTGGGATTGATACTGTCGAAACGCGAAGACGAGAGACCTTTAGGGCGAGCCCCCCACCTTCCTACTTTGGGACAGTCGACTTGCATACTTGCTGTGTTTGAAGAGTTGGAGCAGTCCTTATGTTCATGCAGAAGAAGTCGACTAGCTTTGATTGCTAGTAGCTACATAAGGGGTCGACGAGCCTGTTGAAGCAATCCATGCAAAGTGTTTGATAAAACGCTTGCAATGTGAGCATAAACCCAAAAGACTTCTTCGTACTTCATGTATGGAAGATAGCTCAAGCCAATTTCAAATGGCTTCAAACTTTGCATGATCCATCCTGACGCCATTCTTTGATACAATATGTCCCAAATAGTACCCACTCTTAAGATCAATGTAGCTTTAACATGCAGACCCATCAAGTTTATCGAGGATGTCATCTATGCGTGGGATTGAAAACCGGTTCTTGATAGTAAGCTTATTTGAAGTCCGATAATCCACACATACGGAAGGAACCATCCTTCTTCTGCACTAGCAAGACTGGTGAACAATATGATGAAGAGCTTGGCTGAACCAAACCTCGGTCCAAAAGCTCCGTCACCTGTTTCATAATCTCCGCTTGCTGTGCTTTGCTTACCCTATATGCAGGTCTATTCGGTGGGGAGCTACCCGGCACCAAATCAATGCAATGATCCTTGGGTCTCTCAGGAGGTAGCTCTCTTGGTAATGTATCTGCAAAGCAATCCTTGTATGCATTTAAAAATTTCAGCCTTTCACTTGTGAGAGTATCTACACATATATCATTACATTCAATCTTATCATGAACAAAGACCAAGTACACGGAAACACTCTTCTTTCTTCATTGCTTTAGTAATTTGGATATGAGATACAACTGGGATGGAGTCTCCCTCATGGTGGCGAGCATCTATAACATGCATGTAACCTTTATGCATAAAAGTAATCTTGTTGGTTCTATACTCCTTACATGGCTCTATGCGGTGATGCCATGGTTTCCCAAGCAATACATCACATCCGTTGAGTGGTGCAACCAAAAAGTTCTCATGATCAGGTAACCTTGGATATGTATGCGAAAATTTCCAATGATTGGGGTTACCTGCACTTCTTTACCCACAAATGCGGCCTCCGCTTCTATTTGGGGTCCCATGTCTCCTATTTCAATACCCAAAGTGGCCGCCATTTCACAGAAATGAAATTATCCGTGGCACAATCATCAAACATAAAGAGAGCGGGCTGATCTTTGAGCTATTCCCATGCTTTACATACCACTCTCTCTTTGTTGTCATGCTTTGTATTCCCTTGTATTTCGGGAATGGCATGCACATTTACCTTTGGTTGCTTCTCTTTTTCCTTCTTACGTTGCGGGCATTCCCTAAACATGTGATCTTTGCTACCACATCAGAAGCATTTACCCTCCGTGGCATATTGCTCCCTATGCTCCAGAGTGAGGCTAAACTTGTGCTTTTTCTGAGAGGTATCCTTTGGCTGCATATTTTCAACCTTCCCACCACTCTTTACATCTTTCACAAAAGGTTTAGCATGCTGTCCGCTCGGTAGCAAGAGCAACTGATATATAGTCTTGCGAGTTGTGAGTATCAAGACCGGACTTCTAGACCTGTTGAAGTCCAGACTTGAACTTCCTTTTCTTTTCGGGTTCACCCACAAGCAAGAATGGTGAGACCTCCAAGTAGATCTTCCAAAACTTGTTTACATACATCTGCATGGACTCATTGTCCTTCTACTCAATCTTATCCCACTTGCTCATGATCTTCTCCACGGCATTGGGAGGCAAGAATTGTGCATAAAATGTTGCATGCGCAAAAGCCTTGCTGTACTGATCCACAGCCCTAAGCTTGATTAAGATCAAGAGGCTAATTTAACATGATTAAGACATAGGGGAGAGAAGAAGAGAGAGATTGGTGTTAGGTTTTTCTTTATTTATATAATCTACTGCCTGCTGCTTAGCTTCTAGCTGCTTGTTGTATAGGGTCTGTTGCTAGCTGAGAGGCCTCTTGTACCTTCCCATGATGCTGCTCCTGTTAATGTTGATGATGATGAAGATAATGATGCTGCAGATAATGTTGATGTCGCTACTAATGATGATGGTACTGATGCTTATGCTGATGACCTAACTGCTATCTTAATCAAGGATAAGATGTTCATGCGGAAGATTAAGCCATGGCACGGGTGTGCACGTGACATAAAATCTCTCCTTAAAGTCCTTCCATGTCTGAACGGGGTTGCTAGAGAGCTTTTCTGTGATCCACCAATGGGTAGTGGAGCCCTTTAGAAGGCAAAATAGAGCGGCTAACATGCCTATCACTTTCCCCATGGGGAGCATGCATCACATGTACATTAACATCCTCTTTGCCAGTCTCTTTGCCATATACATCCTTTTCTTTTCTCAACCCATGCGGGGTGGAGGCTTGCTTGGAAGTGACAGAAGCTTCATCTTTGTGCACATAAGACTTGACCCTGCGAGACATAGCATTATGTCTCCCCTGGTCTCCAGTGCGTATAAGGTAGTTGAGGGCTACCTCTCGGGGATTTATACCCAATTCCTTCGCCATAGAATCCGTAGTGTGTGCCACCATAAGAATCCATAGTGTGTGCCACCATAGACTTAGCCTTTGTGGCCTCCATAAGCTCGTGAACCTGTGGGTTATCATAGAGCATCTTGAGCTCTTCTTCCCTAGCATACAACTGCCTTTTGACGTGCTCAATCTTTGTTTTCACTACATTTGAGTCGTCCTCTTGCATCTTCTCTTTACCTCGAGAAGGCTGCCCCACAAGTATTTGCTCTCTATATAACTTGTATGCATATATGCTTATTGCCCAAAGCTTCAGAAGCATGAGTAGCACTTACCTGTTGGCCATGTGAACTAGCCCCTTGACCACTTTTTGCATGGCTGTCAACCGTTTCCCCACTCAGAAGAGGGAAACAACCGTGCTCTGATACCATTGAAACTACACCGGCCAGGTGTGAACGTCCTTGGGCACCATCTCGTGAACAATACGCACGCCACACTTAATATGTAAAGCCCACATTGCACATAACAACTTGTCACGTGCATCCCGCACTTGGATGCCACGTAGACATTTCTGAACAGAAGGTGCAGGACCTGGGATGGTGAACTGGTCCCATGTGAGCCCAGTCCGGGACGAGTCAGCCAGGGATCCATCTCAGTTGTCCGAGGTCAGGTGTGCATTGTCCTGCACATGCGTCCAAGGTCAGGTGTGCACTGTCCTGCACATGAAGCAGTGCCAGTCCGCGCTGTGAGTCTCCCTTTGGAATGATGTCAGATGTTGTGTGTATCTGGTTTGCAACTGGATGCCAGGCCTCTGTAGGCATGTAGGTTTGCATGTAGAGATGGGGCCAGCCCATAGGGCTACCCCAAGTGAGAAGATCTTGCACTTGCACTTGTAGTGTGGGCATGGGGGAGGTGTAGAACCACCCCCAAGGGGCCAGGAGGGCCCACATTGTGCCCACCAGCCATGGCATGGGCTGGAGGGGCTACTGCTGGACAGGCAGCCGACTGGGTCAGAAACCCTAACCAGTAGTTCAGGCCAGGTGTAGGGGCAATCCCACACCCATGCGCAGCATGGTACTGTCCCACACAAGCATAAGCGCAGGCTGGACAGCAGTGTGAAAGCAGGCGCAGGCTGGACAGAAGGTATTATTAGTGTGAAAGCACTTTATTAAAAGAACCCAGTCGTGGGGCTGTTATTAGCAGGCCGACTGGGCTACATAGGTGGCCAGAGAGTCGTTGTCTTGTTTGACAGCGGCAGCACAGAGGATGTGGTCACGGAACAGGCCGCTAGGTGTGCCCGTTTCGAGCTGACTCCGGTAGACAAACAGGTGGAGGGTTCTAGCACAGGTATGACAACGAGCGTCAAGTATGAAGCTCTAGGTGCTAAGTTAGTGATTCAGGGCATAGAAT
The DNA here is from genome assembly GCF_041138505.1 of Cibotium barometz. Taxonomy (NCBI): domain Eukaryota; kingdom Viridiplantae; phylum Streptophyta; class Polypodiopsida; order Cyatheales; family Cibotiaceae; genus Cibotium; species Cibotium barometz. The sequence continues at coordinate 49,065,550 of NC_141070.1, forward strand.
TTGTGCGTGACTTTATGGTTGCCCCTCTAGTAGGAGCAGACATAATTTTGGGTATCCAGTGGTTTCACAAGTTTCTTCGTGATGTCAAGTGGGACAAGCACACGTTCCAAATCGATCGGAATGTGTCAAACACCCCGGTGACCATTAAGTGTGAGCCAGGTATTCCAAACTTTCCGCTCATAAGCCACTTGCAGGCTAAGCGAGCAGTCAAGAAAGGCGCACAGTGTGCGATGATTTACATCCAGACAGCCCAGACGGTGGCCAGTGCTTCCGAGAAGTACTCGGTTCTCCATGAAAAGTTCCAGAAGATTTTTCTTCGGGACAGTCTCCCTCCCCAGCTCCCCCCGTCTAGACCGGAGGATCACAAGATTGACCTCCTCCCAGGCTCGGAACCCCCGAGCAAGTTGCCGTATCGCCTTTCTAAGGCAATGGAATCGGAGTTGGACCGCCAACTCCAAGAATTGTTGCAAGCTGGCTTCATCCGCCCAGCGTGTCGCCATTTGCAGCACCGATCTTGTTTGTCAAGAAGAAAGATGGGTCTTCTCGGTTGTGTGTCGATTATCGTGCACTCAACAAGCTGACTATCAAGAGCAGATTCCCGATGCCTCGAATTGACTATATTCTCGAGAGGCTGAATGGAGCTAAGGTGTTCTCTAAACTGGATTTAAAGAGTGGGTACCACCAGGTACGGATTGTTGAGGGGGACATCCCAAGACAGCTTTCCGTACAGAACGGGCCCACTATGAGTTTGTGGTTATGCCATTTGGATTGACGAACGCCCCAGCTACATTTAATCGCATGATGATGCGTATTTTCCGGGAATTGATTGGAGTGTGTGTGTTCATATTTCTGGACGACATACTCATATTTTCAGCTACAGTTGAGCAGCATGACATTGATGTGGAGAAAGTCCTTAAGTTGCTGGAAAGCAACGAGCTCTACGTCAATGAAAAGAAGTCAGAGTTTTATCTGTTCCAGGTATATTACTTGGGATATATAATTAGTGCTGAAGGCATTCGACTTGATCCGGCTAAAGTGGCCGAGATTGTTAACTGGGAAGTACCTCAGACCGCTTATGACATTAGATCATTTGTGGGTATATGCCAGGCATATTCCACCCACATTGACAAGTTTTCTGATCTCTCGGCAGACCTCACCGATCTGCTAAAGGGAGTGAAAACAAGGAGGCAAAAGATTCGAATGACTCCACGAGCATTGGAGGCATTCCAGAACCTCAAGGTGGCTTTGTCAGAAGCGCCTTGTTTAGCCCTTGCCTCGTGGGACGAACCATTTCAGGTGATCACCGATGCGAGTAACATCGCAATTGGAGGTGTATTGCAACAGAATGGTCATCCAGTAGCTTACATGTCTCGTAAGTTACTGCCCGCCGAAAAGAACTACTCAGTCTATGATCGTGAACTCCTAGCAGTTATACAGGCCTTGAAACATTGGAAACATTTTCTGTATGGCCGTGACTTTGAGGTCCGCACTGACCATCAGGCATTGCGCTGGATTCAGACGATGCCAAGTGCACAGTGGAGTGATTGACAACACCGCTGGAGTCAGATATTCCAGCAGTTTGGTGGCATGATTGAGTACCTTCCAGGAAAGGCCAATCCAGTGGCCGATGCTTTGAGCAGGAAGGGACAAGTATCTGCGATTCAGACCACTAGACTTGACCTTGTTGGTACAGGACTAGAAGACATGAAGCACACGTACGCGGATTCCGAGGAATTCGGTACACAGTGGGAACAGGCATTGGATGCCACAGGACCATGCCATTTTCTGATACGCGATGGTTGGCTTTTCTACAAAGGCCGACTATGTGTCATGAAATCATTCCGGGCAGCACTTCTCCATGATGCCCATGACGCCATTACCGGTGGTCATAGGGGCATGAATTCGACTCTGGAGAAATTAGAACTGCAATACTATTGGCCAAAGATGAGGCGTGATGTGTTTACATATGTACAACGCTGTGACATTTGTCAAAAGGTGAAAGCTCCTTGTGGAAAGAAGATAGGGTTGTTACAGCCTTTGCCAATTCCTGAGGGTCCTTTCCAGGACATTTCGATGGACTTTGTCACAAATCTGCCTCCCAGTCCGAGTAAGCGTAATACACAGTGTTTAACTATTGTTGACAGGTTCAGCAAATTTGTTATGCTTATTCCTTGCAGGGCCAATGTGACCGCCGAGGATGTTGCCCAGCTATTCATTCGGCATTGATACCCGATTGGTGGGATTCCTAGGACCATAGTGTCAGACCGAGATGCCAAGTTTACCAGTCATTTTTGGAGGGCATTGTTTGATAATTTTGGTACTAAGTTGAATTTTTCCAGTGCATTCCACCCACAGACAGATGGCCAGACAGAGATATACAACCAGTTGGCCTTTGATGTGCTGAAGTGTTATGTCCACGATCAGCAAGGTTAAGTGGGAATCGTTTTTGTCTTTAGTTCAAGCTGTTTTGAATGACTCTTTTTCTTCAGCTATTGGCAGGACTCCATATGAGGCAGCGTTTGGAAGGCCTTTCCAGTCGTTGTTAACCAGGACTTCGTCTTCCGTACCGGAGGCGAACAGAGTGACGGAGTCTTACCAGGAGATCCTAGAGTCCATCAAAGATAGATTGGCTAAAGCGCAAGAGGCCTATACTCGACAGGCCAATAAAGACCGAAGGGACATGACGTTTTCGGAAGGGGATTAGGTATATTATCGGATTATGAAGCAAAGATTGAAGCAGGTGGGCAAGCGATGCCCAAAGTTGTCTTTCAGGAGCTTCGGACCATTTCCCATCCGAAAAAAGATTAATGAGGTGTCTATGCAGTTAAAGCTACCTCCGAGTTGGAATATGCACGATGTATTTTATGTCAGTTGGTTAAAGCCATATGCAGGTCCACCTCCTTCAGAGGTCAAAGACGAAGCGGAACCAGACATCATTGATGAAGCAGAAGTAATGGTTCCAGAACAGATCCTTCTGCACCGTTTCAAGCATGGCTCAGGCCGAAGACTACGACAGTTTCTCACAAAGTTTCAGGACCGAGGAACTCACGAAGCGGTATGGCTCGACAAAGAATTTTTCGAAGACTATCCGGCATTATTGACGGATTATTTGGAGGCTATGCAGCTTCCGTCAAGTTAAGCAGAAGGGGATGTCACGTGCATCCCGCACTTGGATGCCACGTAGACATTTCTGAACAGAAGGTGCAGGACCTGGGATGGTGAACTGGTCCCATGTGAGCCCAGTCCGGGACGAGTCAGCCAGGGATCCATCTCAGTTGTCCGAGGTCAGGTGTGCATTGTCCTGCACATGCGTCCAAGGTCAGGTGTGCACTGTCCTGCACATGAAGCAGTGCCAGTCCGCGCTGTGAGTCTCCCTCTGGAATGATGTCAGATGTTGTGTGTATCTGGTTTGCAACTGGATGCCAGGCCTCTGTAGGCATGTAGGTTTGCATGTAGAGATGGGGCCAGCCCATAGGGCTACCCCAAGTGAGAAGATCTTGCACTTGCACTTGTAGTGTGGGCATGGGGGAGGTGTAGAACCACCCCCAAGGGGCCAGGAGGGCCCACATTGTGCCCACCAGCCATGGCATGGGCTGGAGGGGCTGTCGGCCAGCTGTACTGCTGCTGGACAGGCAGCCGACTGGGTCAGAAACCCTAACCAGCAGTTCAGGCCAGGTGTAGGGGCAGTCCCACACCCATGCGCAGCATGGTACTGTCCCACACAAGCATAAGCGCAGGCTGGACAGCAGTGTGAAAGCAGGCGCAGGCTGGACAGAAGGTATTATTAGTGTGAAAGCACTTTATTAAAAGAACCCAGTCGTGGGGCTGTTATTAGCAGGCCGACTGGATGCTGAAGGTGGTATAAAAGCCCAGCCAAGAATTTATTGAATCCATCTCATAATTCACCAAGTGCTCCAAACAAACAAGGGCCAGGACAGCCAAGAACATTGCTAAAGCAAAGGGGTGAAGGACTGAAGGTCAAGGGCAGGTTTTCCAGCCAAGAAAAGGTCAAGTACTTTGTATTTGTTTTCAGATTTACATCATTCTAATAAAGCAAATATACCATCCGTGGTGGGGGCCCTACAGAGGGTAATTGGGACCCAATACTGTGTCCTCTCCATCTTCCCCTTCTCTCTCTATTTTCTGCACATCGTCTTTCAGTTTGTGCGTTAATTCCGTCGCGAAAATAGTGCTGATTTCTGAGTTTTGAAGTACCGATCCTTCTCCGAAGCTTCCGCATATTACACAACTGAATGATACATCATTGCACAAGATAATCTGCAAAAGAGACAAGCATTGCATAGTACACCATCACTGCGGCTGTGAATGGGCCGACACCCCTCAATACCGGAGTATTTGAATTTGTACAAAGTTCCAAGGGCTTGCCAACACCTAGATAATCCAATGCAATGCAAGTATGAAGACAAGTTACCCAAACAAAAGTGTGTCGGAGTAGAATGTCAATGCAGGACTGTAGACTCACGTCTCTAGGCTTGCTTATGTAAGCTCAAGTATGTGACCTCTAGACTCATGTTTGTAAGCTCACACATATCCAGACCTCGAATATATTGTTTCAATTTATCTTTCAGATATACCTAACTGTTGTGTTGATGTGATTACTTTATTAGAGTATGTCATCACGGGTGACCCATTTTGGGAGAGTTTTGTAGAACTCATTCCATGTATTGTGGAGGTAGAAATCGTTTCTTTAGGTCGGACACAAAGGTATTCCAGACATATTGCGGAGCCCCTGTGAACGAGTCTACATGTAGACTCCACCAATGTTGCCACCAAGTGATTGCTTCGTTGGAAAGGTGAGGTGTTGCCAGGTGGGCTCGACCTTGAGGATTTGAAAGCTTAACGAATGGAAAATATGCTACAAAGTGATTAATGAATTGCATTACTAAAGCATGATTACACTTATCATCATACTTACTGAAGTTCGGTTGAGCTCATATGATGGTGGTGGTTGGGGTGGTGGAGGTGTAGTGTGAGGATTACTGTTATTACTTAGTATTACATCCACTATTCTGTGTATTTAAGACTGAAACTGAAAGTAGACTTGAACACAGATGTTTGATTGATTGATTGAAATTGTGATACAACAGGCTCCTTATATAGGAGTTCAAGAGACACAAATGAAAAGACACATCCCATGACCAATAGTCATGACTCTAGGCGAAGGGACACATCCTTTGGACGAATAGCTGCAACCATTGGGTGAAGAGTTGCAACCCTAGAGCGAAGGGGTGTGACCAGTCGTCGAAGGAGTGTGGCTCTTGATGAAGAGGCATGTCTCTAGAGTGAATAGTCGTGACCATCCGAGTGTAGGGGTCCTCTGTAATCATGTCACTTCAATATCTGTAACCATGAGGAGACTGTGTATAATGAACTAAGTCACAATCGTGACATTCCCTCCCATTTAAAATAAAATCCAGGGGTAGTTGTTGAGACTCTGGAAGAAGGGAAATGATTGAAGTGCTTCTGCATCCAAAGCTCTAGCTGCTAGATCCCATGTCATGGCATTATTGTTGACCATAACAATCTTGCATATACCAAACTGAATATTAACTGCATCTGCAACTTGTCTCATCTTTACCAAAAGCATGAGAATCATATCTGTAACTTGAGTAGAACTTTTGTTAACATCATTGGTAACTTCGAGCTTTGTCCAAGAAAAGATTGAATCTTTATCTGCTTCAAGTGAAACTATTGGTAAATTATCTGATTGTGTCACCACGCTTTCCGGCTGAGAGGCGACAACCACCTGTTGGATGTCTGAAAGGGATTCCACTGATTTTTTTGGAACACAAAAGTCTTCAAGTGTTGTCATAGATCAAGAAGAAATATCTTCCATATGCTTTTCTTTGCTTAGAAAGTTGTTCTCGCGACAAGTTATGTCCAAAGATTCATTTGCACCACTGAAGGTAAGGACTGGAGTCTTCATTTTTGAAGAAGAATCATCATTCACCATGGCGTCATGTAGCTGGTCAGAGGCAAAGACTCCATTTTGCACGGGCGGTGACGAGGGTATCGCTTCTGCCTGGGTCACGGCAAGAAAAGAAGTTGTGGACATTGTATTTGTCACACATGTACCAGAATCTTCTGAATCTTCAGCTTTCTCAGCAGGTATTAAGGCTTCCAATGTAGAAGGGGGAGGTTGAGGTTGTTTGCGCCTCTTAGACCTCTCAAGGATCCTCTTGCACAACGTGAGAATGAGTAAGTCTTCAACACTGCCACCAAGAGCTTGCAAGGACTTGAATGTAGGGCATTGCTCGCGAGGGGAAACTTGTCCAACGTCGCGGCGTTCACGACCGAGTACTCGACTAGGGTCGGACACACGTGCCACTAAGTAAGCCCATCTTGATATGGCTGATTTCTTTCCAAGATGTGATCCTTTGGAAGCTTCATGTCGCTGCTTCTGTTGTTGCTGATGATTCCAATAAGAAGTTGGTTGTTTAGAACTGTAACATTTCCAAGAATATCCATGCTGAGGCTTGTGTTGCTCGCACGAAGATACTTTGTGTCTGGTTGTCTCTGAATAACCATGCTGAGGGTGAGAGAATTTTTGTTGAGAAACATGTTGAAGCTCATCGATACAAGCTTTTGGTTGTTGATGGAACATGGCTTCAAACCGCTGGAATGCAGCTTGTTGGAGAAGAAGCGCCAAGGTCATAGTCGTCAAGCCGCGGAAAACACCATCATAGACCGCAGGAGCCTAGCAATGAAGAAGGCTGCTTTCGAGGAAGGGAGGCGGCAGCAAGTTGGCGCGCAGAAGACCAAGGCAGGCGCCATTTCGTAGGAACCCGTAAGTGTATGGGTTTTTTTTTTTTTTTGAAAAGACGCTGGTCGGCTGTGTTCGCTTCCTCTTTTCTTTTTCTTTTTTAATGTGCTGGTCGGCGGCTGGGTTTCCTTGCGCTGGCGCTGGCCGTTAGGTGCTGGCTGCTTTACGTGGCTGGTAGAGCCACGTGTAATAAGGCTTAATTGTAAGCCTTTAGTTATAAGGCGTTGTTATTATTTTTTTGTGTAAAGGTGACGGGCACGTCGCCGTGAATCGATGCGCCGCTTCGAAAAGCCTCGCCGATTGGATTGCGCCGCGTTGAAGGGCACCGGCAGCGACTAAATGAGGAGAAGGTGCTCGTCGGCGGTGAGGGCTCCAGGCCGATAACTGGCAGCGAACGAGGCTAATAGGGGGGGGGGGGGGGGGGGCTCCATATTCAGCAGCGAAGGGCGCCATTTGTGAACGCTTATCACCACCAGTTAGCAGGGAGGGAGGGTAGTCCGGAAATACATCAGGGGTCCCTCTCTGCTATACACACAATGCGTGTGTATGGGTGTGAGACCTTGTGTTCTTGTCTACATTACTGCGAGCAAGGATTCACGCCAAGTCCACCATCGCTCTGCTTCTTCCATACAACACCGAGAGGAGAGTAGAGCGGAGAGGGTGAGAGGCTCACAACCGTAGGCCCGGGAAAAAATTTTGCTCTGATACCACTGTGAGGATTAGTGTTATTACTTAGTATTACATCCACTATTCTGTGTATTTAAGACTGAAACTGAAAGTAGACTTGAACACAGATGTTTGATTGATTGATTGAAATTGTGATACAACAGGCTCCTTATATAGGAGTTCAAGAGACACGAATGAAAAGACACATCCCATGACCAATAGTCATGACTCTAGGCGAAGGGACACATCCTTTGGACGAATAGCTGCAACCATTGGGTGAAGAGTTGCAACCCTAGAGCGAAGGGGTGTGACCAGTCGTCGAAGGAGTGTGGCTCTTGATGAAGAGGCATGTCTCTAGAGTGAATAGTCGTGACCATCCGAGTGTAGGGGTCCTCTGTAATCATGTCACTTCAATATCTGTAACCATGAGGAGACTGTGTATAATGAACTAAGTCACAATCGTGACATGTAGGGAGATCATTCGCCTTCATAGCGGCTATCAACCGTTGGTTTTGGAGTTGCATAACTTCATGTTCAAGCCTTTCTTGGGTAGTTTGGTGTGCCTGTATTTGGTCTTCTTCAACCCTACGTTTAGCGTCCTCGGTTCTTCATTCATCTCCTCATGTCGAGCTTCTTTGGCCCGTCTTTCTTTGCCCTTTTTGGTGTCTTCTTTTTGCCGTTGCTGCTCCATGAGAAGGAATAGTTTGTCCAATTTTGGGAGTTCTTTTGGCTTTTTTGCTTCTTCTTTGGTTGTTTCAGTTGTTGCTTTAGCTTTTTCAGCCTCTTCCTTAGCTTCTTTTTCTTTGGCCGCTTCTTCTACTTTGGCCTCGATTTACTGCCTTAGCAACTTGTTTTTCTCCAAGAGCAATATGATGAAGTCTTCATTGCTTTGCGGAAGCGTTTCTGTAGTGGTTGTCTTTCTTGGAGATCTCTTCTTCCATATTTTCTTTCTAGCTTGCTAACGACGTCTCTCCTGACATTGTGGAGGCTTGGGTGGGTTTTCCTGATCACAGTTTTACCATCCACGGAATGCTCTCACTTAAGGGTAGCCAAGTTGGGTTACAACTTAAAACTTTGATATCAATGTAGCATGCAATCGGTTGATCGTCGTAATGCGCAACAGGGCCTTCTTTATATCTATGAGTTCATGCAATTCCACTTTGAGAGAGAAGAGAAGAGAGAGAGACTTTGAGAGAGAAGAGAAGAGAGAGAGAGAGAGAAGATAGTAGCCGACATAGTATTGGATCCCAATTACGCATTAAAGGCCCCCCCCCCCCCCCCCTTGCAAGTAGGAGTATTTGCTTATATTTCTTTGGAGAACTTTTACAATGAATATGAATGATGATTGAGGACGAAGTAAACTGAACGCAGGCTGATCCAGATGCTGTCCAAGCTCCTTTGAATAGCTCTTCAATGACCATTATGCAAGCCCAAAATTGAGGGATGCACATATGCTGGCTGAATGCTGAAGATACTCTTCGAGGAAGCCTTGGGAATGGTAGCACACCGAGATAATGCCTGCTGAAAGTGTGCACAAGAAAGCCGGAGGCTTAAGCACACCAAAACTGCTTGGAAACTGCTGTGAACTGGCTTGCAGTGGAATGAATTAGGCTGAATGGTAAGTGCTGCTTATATATGATTTTTTGATGCTGGTTGCTTCACTACAGGGGCTGTTGGCCTGTATTATGGGGCAATAAAAGCTATTTTACAGCATTTAAATGCTGTGCATGATTTCATGCAAGTCCCACAGGCTGGCCAACTGTCCTTTGCCATGCCGGCCGACTAGTGCTTGTAGGCATCTAGTGCTGGCTGCTAGCTTGTTTGCAGGCTCTGATGCTCGCTGTCATGACCCTGTGTTTTTCTCTGGACAAGATGCAGATGTGCACGGGGACATGGTGGACAGTGTGAATGGCATCAGGTGGGAGTGAAGATGGAAGCCCATGTGTGGGCAACCCCACGTGTGAAAGGGGGCAAAGGAATTTTAACTTAAAAAGGTTTTAAAAACCTTTAAAGTCATTTATTATGCCATTTATGAAGAAAACGTGGCCCATAAGCTATTTTTGGGGCCACGTGTGCTTTTTGGGCAGAAAAAGCAGGAGGCGCCTAACTCTTGTGGGGTGGTGTGCTTTTTGGAAGAAGTGGGCTGCCAGGAAGCATGGGGATGAACAGCACGTGGGCTTTCTCTCTATCTGGCTAAGAGTCGACTGCAGCATACCCACGTATGATTTTTTTGGAAAGAGAAGATGCTGGCTGCGCATGGAAGGGCTGGACTGCAGGTACAGTCCACGTGGCTGTGTACGGCTGCTGTGCAGGTACAGTCCACGTGGCAGGTTAGGCGGCTGTCTGCAGGTACTGTCCATGTTGCAGATTTGGTTGTGCAGATTCTGGCGCCTACTGTGCAGGTCTTGGGCTGGCGGCTGGAACAGTAACTGCAGGCCTGTACGGACAGCAGGTACAGTCCAGTACGGAGGCTGTACGACAGCTGAATTCAGGTGGCAATTGCACACTTTTTCGTACAGGTGGCTGCAGGTTGAGTACTGTTGCAGGCGGCGCATCACCAGGATACAGGCGGCGCATAGAAAGCTAGGCCATGTGTGTGCTTTTTGGAGGACGCTGTGTTTTTACAGAAGGCAAAGATTAGTTTTCCATGAACATAGACAGCATGTCGATGGCGTTCAACTGATGGAACTTTCAGCCTTCCTATGCTTCGATTCGGGACTGTTTTGGGACAGTTTATGGGCTGTTTTTGTTTGGTCGCAAATTCAGCTGTGTGCTTGGGTTTTTGGCTACATGCACAGGTCTTTTGGTTATGTTTCTTGGCATGGGAGTGATGCAAGCTCGCATGGCTGCGTGCTCATGGAGCAGATTGTTTTCTTCCTGCTAGAAAGGAACAGTGGGACCTACAGTTATGGGCATCTCTATGTTGCCAGATGTTTCATGAGGGAACAGGTAACTAGATGGATGGAAACAGGACATAAGTTTCAAAGGGAAACAGGCCTAAGGGTTTCGTGTGGAAACAGGTCGTAGGTTTCTCGACGAGGAAACATGTTTTGGGTTTCTCCAGGAGATAGGTCACATGCAGGCAGAAGGTACAGGATTGGACACATGCATGGTACAGCCTTGCTACTGATAGGACAAGGGACAGGGAATCCATGACAGAGATGGATAGTACCCTTGGATGGTAGAGAGGGTTTGTACAGGTGTGTCAACTGTATGGTATGCTGTGCTGTGATACTCTTTTGAGAGACAGTTTGGGAGTCTGTGTTGTGATGCTGAAGCACTGGATGTGTCAGGGTGTGATGCTGTTCATAGTGTGAGAGGCTATGGATGGTTGTGGCAGCCTTGACCATGGGAGAAAGCTTCTGTATGCAGACTCAATGTGAAGGGTCTTTTGATATGAACAATGGCTGGACTTGTTTGTGGATGCCGTGTGGACAAGAAGCCAGATGCAGGTTCTTTGCAGGCTTCAGGAGTTCTACTGGGACGGCTGAATTACCAGCCTTATATTGTAATCAAAGCTCTTAAAATCAATTAAAGAAATACCGCAAGGGGCGCCACTGCGATTTGGGGCCAATCGGTGTCCGTGTACTATTTGCAGGAGCACTCTAGCTCCCCCTGTTTGTTTTCCTTTTCTAGGTCCTCAATGGTGTTGAAGTATTTTATGTGCGAGTGTTTGTTCCACCGCCCTTTGCTTTCTGAAGGCCGGTTTACAAGGTTCCGTTTGCCGGGACACATCGTCGACTTTCTCAAGGAGGCGAGTCCGTGGTTGCTTTGGTTGGGACAATCGCCAACTTTCCTAAGGGGGCGAGCTCGTGGTTGTCTCATGAGAGTCACATCAAAAGCTTCAACATGAGGAAAGTGAAAAGGAAGTGTAGGACACAGTGCAGGATTTTGTGTCTTTGCCTATATGAGGTGAAGAGCAAGAGCTGAAGATGAAGTTCAGGAGAAAAGACACCAAGGACAAGAAGTAGTCGGCCAGGAACAAGAAGCAGTTGAAGTGTTATGGTGCAGGAGATGCGTTGAAGGCTATGGCTTTCGATAGTTTGTCACCGGTGGTATCTTCATAGAGGCTTCATGGGTTCGGAAGACAGTTTCTTTCTATGTTTAGCAGTGGTGATCTACTATGCTTCATCGAGGACTTGTGCTTACCACTTGGGTGGAGTGCAAGCAGGTTTTGGGTGCCTGAGGATGTATCAGATGAGGCTCAGATGGAAGTGGAGGAACTTGACGAGGTTCTTATTCCTGAGCAGATACTGGCACATAAGGAAAGAAAGGTACAGGGTAAAGTTTCCCGTCGCTATCCTGTGAAGTTCAAGAGCTGTTCACTGATGGATACGAAGTGGATGGAGGAGGTTCACTGATGGATGCGGAGTGGATGGAGGAGGGTGACTTAGCAGATTCACCTCAGGAGTTGCAGCTTTATCTTGATGCCTATGAGTTGGAGTCGACTCTTGTTACGGCTCATTCAGGTTCAGTAGAGCATGGGTCTGGAGCATTACCTGATGCTCAAGAGGGGGGTAGCACCTCCGCTCCCTTGTTGTTACAGACAGGCTCATTTGTTATCTAGGAGTCGCTTGGTGACATCTTTGTATTCACCCGAAGGTACTGAGGCTGACAGTACATCTGCTTATGGGACTTCTATGATCTTGTGTTCTAGACACATGAGATGGTAAAGTTGGGTATGGTTCACAGTCGCGCGCACCTTGAACTCTAATTGCAACTATGGATAACTCTATGGAGGACATAAGTCTTGCGAGCAGTCCTAAAGTTGGTTTGGTTCATGGAAATATGGATCGAACTTTGTTCGTGCATGTATGCATTCACTTTTTGAGGTAGAGGTATTTTTGTATTCTGGTGCCATTGGATCCTGGTACCACTGAGAATACATTGGGAAATACTCTGCATTGTGTCATGTGCTACATGTATGTTGGTATGATACATCAAGTGCTTTATTATGTCATGGATGCACCATTGGGTGTAACTCCTGCGGGATGGCCATGAGAACATATGTAGGAAAGTACTTGGTAGATGTAGTGTTTGGATGCATTGAGTGCTTTCATATGCTCATGTTTTACCTTCCGTCGTGGGTCCTGCGGGATGCCCATGGGCGTAAGGCTTGCGAGCAGCCCTTAGACTGTTACTTTGGAGTAGGTAGAGCATTTTGAGGAGCATATTGTTTGCGAATGCATATATGTGTCATGCATATGTTTGTCATATGTAGAATGATGCATGGTTTTGTTTTTGGCTAACACAGTTAACGTGTTTCCATTTGGTTTTAGACTTTTGCTGTAGGTTCTGAAGGAACAAGCAAGAGGACAGTGTGGCTTATTGTGCAGGATGATTGTTCTATCATCCAGATGCATTGGAAGGCCATTGTTTTTGCCATATGGAGTATCTTTGCTCATGAGATGCTTTACTGTGCCATTGAGTGCAATCGAGGACGCTTGCATTTTTCAAGAGGGGGGTATGTCATGACCCTATGTTTTTCTCTGGACAAGATGCAGATGTGCACGGGGACATGGTGGACAGTGTGAATGGCATCAGGTGGGAGTGAAGATGGAAGCCCATGTGTGGGCAACCCCATGTGTGAAAGGGGGCAAAGGAATTTTAACTTAAAAAGGTTTTAAAAACCTTTAAAGTCATTTATTATGCCATTTATGAAGAAAACGTGACCCATAAGCTATTTTTGGGGCCACGTGTGCTTTTTGGGCAGAAAAAGCAGGAGGCGCCTAACTCTTGTGGGGTGGTGTGCTTTTTGGAAGAAGTGGGCTGCCAGGAAGCATGGGGATGAACAGCACGTGGGCTTTCTCTCTATCTGGCTAAGAGTCGACTGCAGCATACCCACGTATGATTTTTTTGGAAAGAGAAGATGCTGGCTGCGCATGGAAGGGCTGGACTGCAGGTACAGTCCACGTGGTTGTGTACGGCTGCTGTGCAGGTACAGTCCACGTGGCAGGTTAGGCGGCTGTCTGCAGGTACTGTCCATGTTGCAGATTTGGTTGTGCAGATTCTGGCGCCTATTGTGCAGGTCTTGGGCTGGCGGCTGGAACAGTAACTGCAGGCCTGTACGGACAGCAGGTACAGTCCAGTACGGAGGCTGTACGACAGCTGAATTCAGGTGGCAATTGCACACTTTTTCGTACAGGTGGCTGCAGGTTGAGTACTGTTGCAGGCGGCGCATCACCAGGATACAGGCGGCGCATAGAAAGCTAGGCCATGTGTGTGCTTTTTGGAGGACGCCGTGTTTTTACAGAAGGCAAAGATTAGTTTTCCATGAACATAGACAGCATGTCGATGGCGTTCAACTGATGGAACTTTCAGCCTTCCTATGCTTCGATTCGGGACTATTTTGGGACAGTTTATGGGCTGTTTTTGTTTGGTCGCAAATTCAGCTGTGTGCTTGGGTTTTTGGCTACAGGCACAGGTCTTTTGGTTATGTTTCTTGGCATGGGAGTGATGCAAGCTCGCATGGCTGCGTGCTCATGGAGCAGATTGTTTTCTTCCTGCTAGAAAGGAACAGTGGGACCTACAGTTATGGGCATCTCTATGTTGCCAGATGTTTCATGAGGGAACAGGTAACTAGATGTATGGAAACAGGACATAAGTTTCAAAGGGAAACAGGCCTAAGGGTTTCGTGTGGAAACAGGTCGTAGGTTTCTCGACGAGGAAACATGTTTTGGGTTTCTCCAGGAGATAGGTCACATGCAGGCAGAAGGTACAGGATTGGACACATGCATGGTACAGCCTTGCTACTGATAGGACAAGGGACAGGGAATCCATGACAGAGATGGATAGTACCCTTGGATGGTAGAGAGGGTTTGTACAGGTGTGTCAACTGTATGGTATGCTGTGCTGTGATACTCTTTTGAGAGACAGTTTGGGAGTCTGTGTTGTGATGCTGAAGCATTGGATGTGTCAGGGTGTGATGCTGTTCATAGTGTGAGAGGCTATGGATGGTTGTGGCAGCCTTGACCATGGGAGAAAGCTTCTGTATGCAGACTCAATGTGAAGGGTCTTTTGATATGAACAATGGCTGGACTTGTTTGTGGATGCCGTGTGGACAAGAAGCCAGATGCAGGTTCTTTGCAGGCTTCAGGAGTTCTACTGGGACGGCTGAATTACCAGCCTTATATTGTAATCAAAGCTCTTAAAATCAATTAAAGAAATACCGCAGGGGGCGCCATTGCGATTTGGGGCCAATCGGTGTCCGTGTACTATTTGCAGGAGCACTCTAGCTCCCCCTGTTTGTTTTCCTTTTCTAGGTCTTCAATGGTGTTGAAGTGTTTTATGTGCGAGTGTTTGTTCCACCGCCCTTTGTTTTCTGAAGGCCGGTTTACACTTGCCTACCACTATCTTGGGCAAATTTGAAGTGAAATTGGGATGCCTGTCTGATGTTATTGTCCTTTGCAAACCTCAAATGGGGAACCAATGTCGGATGAACACGCGAGCGATGTCTTCAGTTGTGGCCGTTTTCTTGCACGGGATCAACATGCAAAATTTACTGAGTTGGTGCACAATGGTCATGCACTCTGTGTTCCGAGATCCAAATGCAGCGTGAAGAGATCCAACGGAGTCCATATTGATATCTTGGAAAGGATCTTTGGGAACTGGCAAGGTTGAAGCAACCTTACCTGTTTCGTATAGGTACCTTCACTTTTTGGCATATCTGGCGTGCTTGGACATATTGATAGACATCTCGTCTCATCTTTGGTCAATAGAATGATTGCTCAAGTTTCTCCAATGTACTGTTGATACCACGGTGAACTCCAACGAGAGAGTCATGGGTAAATTGGCCGTCCGATCAGGTTTCATTCTCACCATGGGAACCATGGGGATTGAGCTTTGAGTCGATTGTTTTCTTCTATTTTGATCAAGAGCTTGTAGACTGTGCTTCTTATATGGAAATTGGTTGTCCCCTATTTCCGTGATGCACACAAAATATGGGTCCTTTAGTATGACTGATGGTCATCTTTCCGTGTGCAGCCTCCTCTATGAGTTCCCATTGTCTAGTTGAAACTAGGAGGGGAGATTGCAAATATTAATTTCACCACTTAATCACTATTAACAATAGATTCACACATAAGATTAACATGCACTTAATCATATGATAAGCATTGATCTCAATACTCAGCTTAACGAGAGGTTGCGGAGAAGTATCTATCGCTTTTCCTTGAGAATGATGACCTGGTCCTGATTGCAGGGCCAATCTATACTGAGTCTGGAATTCCAATGAATCCTCGTATTGTATCTTCATATTATCGAGATCTTTTCCCTGTATTTCATACACAATGGACTCTTGCAAATTTTGAATTGTGCCTTTTTAGTGAAAGCATCGACAACGGGGTTATTTGAGCCAGGGATGTATTCCATCATACCTCCAAATTGTTGAAAGATCTAACTCCATTAGGCACTAGGCATGGTTTGGAACCATTTAAGTGTCTGGTGATCTGTCTTAAGTGTGAAATCTCTCCCATAAAGGAAATGTTTCCAATGTTTAAGCACTGTCATCACCCCCAATAGCTCTTTGTCATACACAGCATAGTTCTTTTCTGCATGATTTAATTTTTGGCTTTGGATTAGCCACTGGGCGCCCTTTCTCCTGGAGGACATCTCCTATGGTTAGATTGCTGGCATCGGTGATTACGCGGAAGGATCATCCCATGAAGCCAATTTGAGAACTGGAGACTCAGAGGCAACTTTCTTCATTGCATGAAATGCCTTGAGTGCTTTGCCCATGACGGACACCTTCTGTGGACGTGTCTTCACGTCCTTGAGCACAAGAGGTGCTGCAAGGTCGGAAAACTTGTCCATATGGGAATCTAAAAAATAGCGGATCTCTTGAGCATTCCTTTTTTTTTTTTTCCAGAAAAAAGATCCTTCTATTAGTTAACCAAAACCAGCCACGAAGGGCTAAGTACAACCGCAAAGGGCTAGATACATACTTGCCTCCATGTGCGGTGTAACATGCAGCGGAAGTATTCGTAATTCGAGAATAAGATGTAAGGGTCAAGGTTGACACGTGTAGCCAAATTGGCCTGATTTACACCTGTGGAAGAAGATGCCAGCTTCTTCTTTTTTTTTTCACTCTCAATACGCTTTCTGCATTCCTCTATGGTGTGCCTTGTTTTCCTGCAATAATTACAACGCTTTTTCTTTTCAGGCTTGTCCTCTGTCTTGGGAGGATCTGATGGGCTAGGTTTAGGCCCAGATCTATTCCCACGAAAGAGAGCAGCCATTGTTGACTCAACAGACATCATGTTGTTCCTGTAGGAACGAGATTGCTCTTCACTGAGCAAGAGAGTCACAAGGTTGTCAAAAGTGACCGCATTAGGTGCATTGCCAGCCAACAACCGCAAAGTGGTGCCAAATGTCTGATAAGAGTCAGGTAAATTACGCAAAACTGTTTGAACAAGATAGCCATCTGTCAAGACCTCATCAATGTTAATGAGCTGCTCTCGTAGGTCTTTCACATGCATAAGGTATTGATAGATAGAGTCACCTTCAAGCATGCGGTCAGTCTCAAGCCTGCTCCGAAGGTAAGCTACACGAGCCTCATTGCGACTTGAATACAACGCCGCCAAGGTATCCCAAGCACCCTTGGTGCAAGAACGAATGTGCGGAACGATATGCTTGCGGCACGAGAGAGCAATCAATGCATGGGCCTGAGCATCCCTAGCATCCCAAGTGTGTTGCTACTGAGTAGGAGGAAGACGAGGATGTGGACCTGTAGAAGGGAGGGTGAGCGGGAATTACTTCACCTTCCGTTGGAGCAGGTGCAAGAGGACGCTCCTCAGTGCCATCCACCTATGTCCATACATTCTTGGCAATCAATACATGACGCATCATATAAGCCTACATAGGGTAGTTATCCCCATTGAGCTTGTCCTCTTGAGATAGCATTCCAAAGAGGCATTATTACTGTTGGCCATGATAACACAACAAATCTGTCACAAGTCACCACGAGTAGGCAATGCCCAGCAAAACCGTAAGAATGTGGGAGATAAATAGCAGGATAATCAATGGATTGAAAGGGAACTCCTTCACGACGAGAAATACATATGCATGTCTCAAATCTGCAAGTGTACTGCACGATGATGCAAATCTGTCAAAGTGTCCACAATGGCATACATATACTGCAACAAACCACAAATGTATACATGTGCCGTGAAAAACACGATCAGCTGACACTGGAAAAGTTGCAAGTGCTCAAATCCTGGCAAATCAAAGGTAAATTGGTCGAATGCTCCAAAAATGGGCTCAATATAGAAAAGCCTTAATTTTTGGGCAGCCAATTAGACCAAATTTGAACTGGATCTGCACCTGTAAATTTGCTAATGCAATTGTCACCGGTACGAAATGCTGTAATGTCCCAAAAAATTGGGGGAATGCCCCAATGCCAAGCAAAGGTGCCTGTAATACCCAAAAACGCCTGCAAAAAGTGTCAATTTTTGCAAAATAGTATCAATTTCTACAAAATTTTCAAATTTCTAGTGTAATTATGCACCAAATTTACTGAAATCAAGTGCCAATGTTGCAATTGTAGGCTCAATGGTGAAAAGCCCCAAATTTCAATTTGCAAAATGTGCAATTTCAATGCCAAATCCCACAAACCTGTAAATCTGCAAATTTGTGTGGGCTGAAATTTTTGGAAAATTTCAAATGCCCCAAATTTTGTATGTTATTAGTGCTTGCCACCACAGCTACCAATGTTGGGTTGGTACAGTCGGGTAGGTACAACGAGCAGCAATACGGGCAGCATAGGGGTGGAGCAGGAGGGCGACGCAGATCTGAGGCAGGCGTAGCGTCGTATGGCGGCACAGACGGCGACGGCAGAGGCGGCGGCGCACAGGTCTTGAACTCAGATGCAGGGCGACGAACTCAGATGCAGGGCGACGAACTCAGATGCAGGAGGCGACGAAGGCAGATCTGGCGGCGAACTCGAATCTGGAGGCGGCGAAGGCAGATCTGGTGGCGAACTCGAATCTGGAGGCGGCGAAGGCAGATCTGGATGGCGGTGACGGTGGATCTGAAGATCCGCCACGGCAGCGGCGACAGATCTGAATGGTGACGTGTCTGAGGGTGATAGTAGAGGCGGCGGTAGCGCACAGCAGAGGGCGATGGCGCATGTACATTCGTAGGTACAGTCGCGGCGGTATAGCAGCGTACAGGCGGCGTCGTATAGCAGCAGGTGGTCAGCAGCGTACGAACGGACTGTTGCAGCAGGTACGGGCAGTATAGGTCGCCAACAGCAGGGGAGAGAGAACACGACTGTAAAAAAAAGAAAAAAAAGAGAGAGTGTGGCGTGTAAAGTGTGCAATAGGCTAAAGCATAAGGCTGAAGGGCAGCAGGTGGGTAAACCCTAACCCTAACCCTAACCGCAACTTGTTGCTCCGCCTCTCCTCGTCCACTCCTCCTTTTCGCTCCTTCACTTCTTCTCCTCTACGCCTCCTCTTCCTCTTCCCTTTTCCTCTTTCTTTCTTCTCCTCCACGGTCCACCCCTCTTTCTCTCCTTTTCTTGTCTTCCAACTTTCTCTCCTTTTCTTCTCATCTCCTTCCCTTTTCTTCTCACCTCTTTCTTCCCTTCCAGCTTGTTTCTTTCCTCCTCCTCCTCCTCCTCTCTCTCTCTCTCTCTCTCTCTCTCTCTCTCTCTTTCTCTCTCTCTTTTTCTCCCCTAAATTTTGAAAATACCAAAAAACCTACTCCCAAAATCATAAATTTCATACCCACTAGTCCCAAAAAATGCATCTTCATCTTTCTGTTGGCTATGTTATAAATTTGGTGTGTATATAAGAAGTATCATTTCGAAACCTTTGCGTTTCCTCCAAAACAGACGAAATGAAACGAAACCTTCGAAACGACGAAATGACGAAACGTTTCATGTTACTATGCCTCAAGCACAGAGAAACGTGAGAGTGCTGGAAAAGATGTACTCAATAATGATATGAAATGAAAGTACAAGTGAGTACTAAAAAGCCTAGGGCTAAGTGCCCAACACACATAAGTGTGTTCACGGGAAAAAACTTGTGTCCAGTCATAGGGAAAAAGTGCCCGTGAGTAAGCTAGGTTCACACCTGAACTAGCCGGGAGTGGACATGACCAACAGAACTGTACACGGCTGTAGAAGCACCAATGATGTCCAATCTCGAGCCTATGCACTCTTCCCAATGGATGTAGGAAGGTCGCAAATTTGAGGCTGAGAGAAGGGGCTGATTGGGATTGTTCTAGACTATGTATGAATGCTGAAAATGAGTATGAATGCTGAGTTTTACCTTCACCAAGTGGCTGTAGCAAAACGATGCATATGAGGGTGCTGAAAACTGTATGTATGCTGAAAACGCAAGGGGAACTGAATGTTGAATGCTGTAGCTGCTGCGTTTTACTGCATAGAGGCTGAATTGCTCAAGCGTTGATGCTCCTATATGCTGATGAGGAAAACACTGAGGTATGAGGTGCTGAATTCTGGAATCGCTTTATGCTCCTTGTGCTGAAGGCTCCAAGCGATGAGGACTTCTATGCTGATTATGATCTGAATGAATAAATGGATGATATGCTGAGCTATTTATATGGACATGGGGTGTTGGTCCGCTGGCTACAGGGCTGGCCAACTGCACTTGTCCAAGCAAAATATATAAATGATGTAAAAAATGCCCAATAAATGCTAAAAAATATGGGAATAATACTGGGTAAATACTGATGACTGCTAGATGATATCTGAAGGCTTCTACAATGGTCTAGATGGCCTACATGCATATGGAATGAATGCTATGCATAAATGCACACATGTCCTGATGCAAACTCTAAGCCTTCTACTGACTCTACATGCATGAATGCATCTCTTCAAGTGGGTTAAGGGACTTGGACTGATTGACTGACTGATTGTCTAAGGCTAAGAATGACCTACGTAGTTCGTGCCTGACTTATCCTGGACTAAGGATTACTATGGGGTCACGACGTACGACAATTATCATCCTAAAAAGGTACTAACAATGTACAATGTTGCACTGATGATGATGAGCCATCTTGTCACCATGCACTACAGTGCAGAGTGCATGTGACATGCAGGGCGGGAATCAAAGAATCAAGGGTTGGAGAGAGATGCACTTCTCCTCCGGCCCCTACTCTATGAGGGGAAGACTATCTCATATAGGGGAAGGGGGAGGGAATAACCACACAGGTGGTCTGTCAAGTGGGCTCTCCACCACTATCTGTGAGAAAAGGACCAGGCAACCAGAGCCTCAAGAAGGCTTTCCGTGGCTTCTGCATGCAGTCAGAGCCGCTCTGCAACTTTCCCCACTGGCTTGCGGAGGGTATGAATGATGTCAAGCCAAATGCTCCTGATGGACTCCGCAAGCGGAGTGTGGTGCGTTCGTGGCTTTGCTGCACCTATCTCTCCAGATGTGCTAGGTAGCAATGCTGCAACAAATCTCCCATCTGTGGTATGAACTCGGAGTCCAATGGTCAGTAGATGGAGCTGGGACTGATACTGGCAAAATACGAAGGTGAGAGATATGAAGGGTGAGTCCCCCACCTTCCTCCTCATAAGCCATGACAAACTCAGCCTCAGTGGCCCGAGCAATAGTGCCCCATGAAATGATACGGGTTGAGATCGTGTACATCGTGAAAATGCGAAGAATCTACTGTTGGGTTGTAGTGCTGGTTTTTTCCCCGTTTTTTTCAACTTTTGTCACCGTTTTTAATTGCTGTTGTACCTAGAGGCTTCTCAAGCGCTCCCTCTCTCTCAAGCTCGAGTCTCTCTCTCTCTCTCTCTCTCTCTCTCGGCCCATCTCGACACCGGCGGAGACTACAACAAAGGATCAAGACCATACTAGCACGGCATGGGAGACGTCCAGTCAGAGTACTCACCATGGAGGACATTGAGGATATCCGCCATCGATCGATGAGAGACATCTTTGGATAGTGATGTGTATGATGCTTACCTTTGTTGCTGGAGTTTTCCTCCCAGATGTTATCCATTAGGAGCTCCTAGTACCGTACTTTTCCTCATAGTTGTTTCAGTTTCAGTTAGTTGTTTAGTTGTTTTTAGCTTTTCTTACCCAGACATTGTATCAGATCCACCAAGTGTTGTAACCTTTTTGGTCTCATAGGTCATTTTGGCCTTCTGAAGACGTTAATATATCATTTCATTTCTCTCTCTCTCTCTCTCTCTCTCTCTCTCTCTCTCTCTCTCTCTCAAGTCAAGCTAAAGCTCTCTTTCTCTCTCTCTCGCTCTCTCGCTCTCTTGCTCAACTTTCAAGATCTCTAGCACGGCATGGGAGACGTCCAGTCAGAGTACTCACCATGGAGGACATTGAGGATATCCGCCATCGACCGATGAGAGACATCTTTGGATAGTGATGTGTATGATGCTTACCTTTGTTGCTGGAGTTTTCCTCCCAGATGTTATCCATTAGGAGCTCCTGGTACCGTACTTTTCCTCATAGTTGTTTCAGTTTCAGTTAGTTGTTTAGTTGTTTTTAGCTTTCCTTACACAGACATTGTATCATAGGTCATTTTGGCCTTTTGAAGACGTTAATATATCATTTCATTTCAAATACTAGCACGGCATGGGAGACGTCCAGTCAGAGTACTCACCATGGAGGACATTGAGGATATCTGCCATCGACCGATGAGAGACATCTTTGGATAGTGATGTGTATGATGCTTACCTTTGTTGCTGGAGTTTTCCTCCCACATGTTATCCATTAGGAGCTCCTGGTACCGTACTTTTCCTCATAGTTGTTTCAGTTTCAGTTAGTTGTTTAATTGTTTTTAGCTTTCCTTACACAGACATTGTATCAGATCCACCAATTGTTGTAACCTTTTTGGTCTCATAGGTCATTTTGGCCTTTTGAAGACGTTAATATATCATTTCATTTCAAATATCATTTTCTCTCTCTCTCTCTCTCTCTCTCTCTCTCTCTCTCTCTCTCAGCTGCACCCGCCCAAGGACTAGCACAAAGAGCTCTCATTGAGTCTCGAGAACTGATCCACCCACTCCCCCCCGACCTCCAGGCTGATGCAGGAGCCCAGTCAAGAGAAGTGACATTAGATAGAGCCATCCAGTTATGCAGAGCCCGACGGCCCTGACATGGTGGCCGCTGCCCACGCTCATGTCACCTCAGGAGGATCAAAGCCATCATTTCCCACCATCGGAGGACTCTCTTGCCGTGTAAGCCTCACTACATTGGGTACCATGTTGCAGTGCCCTATGCGAGATATTCTTGGCTGATGCTAGAGCTTGAGGCTGTTTGTTTTTTGACGTATATTTTCTTTTAGTTTTACTTTCAGTATCATGATGATGTATTCCATGGACATGATGTAACATTTTGGTCTCATAGGGCATTTTGGCCTTCTGAAGATGTTAATACAACTTTCTTTCTTTCTTTCTTTCTCAACCTCTCTCTCTCTCTCTCTCTCTCTCTCTCTCTCTCTCATATGGAGACCCAGAGAGGAGAGGATTTGGCGACTATGCCACGCAGAGGTTGAGATGGAGGAGCATTACATATGCCGCTGCTCAGTATACTATGAGATCCGCGGGGAGTTTCACTGTCTATTTCGTGAGGGATTTGGTTCACTATCCAAGATCATTGATTTCCAGGACCAACATTGCCTAGGCCTTTTCCTGCTTGAGCTCTGCAGACACATGGACACCTTCTTGAGAGAGCTTCGGTCCCAGCCACCCCGCCTCCTTCCTCGGTAGCTAACCATCACTAGTTTCTTCCGGAACCCAGGAGGTGGAGGACACCGACTGGGTACCATGTTGCAGTGCCCTATGCGAGATATTCTTGGCTGATGCTAGAGCTTGAGGCTGTTTGTTTTTTTTGACGTATATTTTCTTTTAGTTTTACTTTCAGTATCATGATGATGTATTCCATGGACCTGATGTAACATTTTGGTCTCACAGGGCATTTTGGCCTTCTGAAGACGTTAATACAACTTTCTCTCTCTCTCTCTCTCTCTCTCTCTCTCTCTCTCTCTCTCTCATACGGAGACCCAGAGAGGAGAGGATTTGTTGACTATGCCACACAGAGGTTGAGATGGAGGAGCATTACATATGCCGCTGCCTAGTATACTATGAGATACGCGGGGGGTTTCACTGTCTATTTCGTGAGGGATTTGGTCCGCTGTCCAGGATCATTGACCTCCAGGACCAACATTGCCTAGGCCTCTTCCTGCTTGAGCTCCGCAGACACAGGGACACCTCCTTGAGAGAGCTTCGGTCCCAGCCACCCTGCCTCCTTCCTCGCTAGCTAACCATCACTAGTTTCTTCTGGAACCCAGGAGGTGGAGGACACCGATATAGCGGATCTTGTGGACCCTCCTCGAGCTGCTCTGGACCTACCTTGCCCGAGAGGAGTTACCTCGGACCGAGCCTTCGCACTCCAGCATGCCCTCGGCCCTCGGCCCCCTCGACCGTTGGCCATGATCACCTCATCAACTCCAGGACATGCTCCATCGCCATCGAGCTACTTTTCCACGTGATATAGTTGAGGGAGACCTCACGGCCATACTCATTAGCCCCATGCTTGATATTTTGGAGAGTGGTATACCATCTACTCGAAGCTGATGCTACTCTCATGTTTCTATGTTCTTAGTATTCCATGATGAGTTTCCATGGACAATTTTGTATCACCCCAATGAGATGGCTATGTTTATGTTTTCTTTCTGTTTTATTTTCCATTCCATGCTGAGATATGCCATGGACATTATTGTATCACTTTGGTCTCATAGGCCCATTGGATCTTTAGTAGACGCTTAATATATCTTTCTTTCTTTCTTTCTGTCTCTGTGTTTTGAGTCTTCCGGGTTCCCTCGAGTCTCCAATGGGAACAAGGACTGAAGGAAAGGAAAAGCATGAGGCTTTTTCCTTATATACCCACCACGGGCGAGAAATCTACCGGTGGTTCCGGGTTAACTTTTGCGGGAAGGGTTACACAAGTAGCGTCACGAGGCTCCTTGCACATGCGTCCAAGCTTGGGGGGAAGTTGCTCCGTGCAAGGAGATTCCTCAAGAAATTGCGGATGGTATAGTAAAGAAGTACTCGAATGTGGACATGGAGGAGCTTCCATGTCTGAAGCCTCCGCTTCCGTGAGTCCTTTCCTCGTTGCATTGTGCACCGGCTCTACCTCGGGTAGCTCCAACTTCCAATCAAAGAGCCAAGGAAAGAGAGCTCTCCGACAATGAGGCAAACCGCCATCGGTGCAAACATAAACAACCTTACCATAGTTGTTTCCATATGGTGTACGATGCCATATCGTACGAAATACCGTATGGTATTGTATGGACTCCTAAAGATTTTTCAAGAAAAAACATTTTCATATTTTAAAAAAAAAAGTTATTTTTTGGGTTTTGATTTTTGCTTGTCTATGGCTGTTTGAGCTTCCTCTGTACTATGATGCTTCCCTTCTTTTTAAAATACTCCATATCTCGAATTTGGAAATACCTAAGTTTATAAGTATTTTTTTTTTAAACACCTTATTTTATCGTACGATATGAATTTCTTTTTATATCATATCATATTTTCCCATATGGTGTCATATCGTACAAATCGTACGGTATCATACCTAACAACTATGAACCTCATGTTGAATCTTTAGAGATAGGTGGTGGGGATGTCAACCGGTATAGTATCGCCTCGCTGAAGCTTCCCCCCCCCCCCCCCCCCCCCCCCCGCTTGAGCTGCCTTCGCTTCCCCGCCTGCTCGCACCCCCCCTCCGCGCCCCTGTGCTTTTTGCGCCCCCCCACCCTCCCTTTCGCGCCCGTCGCCGCCTGCCCCCGTCTCCTTCGCGCCCCCCGCTCCCCCCTTCCTCCGCGTCCCACCCCCCTGCCTGCCCCCGCCCCCTCCCCCTTTCGCGCTTTCCCCGCCCCCTTTCGCGCCCCGTTGCCTGGTTTTCCGCCTCTGCCTACCGCCCCTCCCCCTCTGTTTTTCCACCCTCCTCTGTCTTCCGCCCCTCCCCCTTTGTCTTCTGCCCTTCCCCCTCTCCCCTCCCCGCTCTGCTTTTTCGTGTAGCTTGGTTCTTGCAGGATCCTCCGTTTTTCGCTTCGCCCTTGACTTAGCTTCAGACTCTGATGGAGGTTCCTCCCGCCCCACCTTAGAGGGACTCTTCCGCAGCCCCCTCGCCCGCCCCTGAGGATACTCCCATCAGGCTTTCTCTTTCGCCAGAAGAGGAAGCGAGCTTTGCCACAGAGGTGGAACGCCTCCAGGCACACTCCATCATCTGCCGTATAGTTGGCACTCGCCCCAGCAGAGGGGAGATCCGGGATCTTCTCCAACCCGCCTTCTTGGTTGCAGATGTGGACAAGATCGTGGACGTTCAGTTACTGGGCCGCGGACACTACCAGATTGAGTTCAAGACAGCCCAGAGTGTGGCCCAGGTCCTAGCCATGAGTCCCCTTGACATCAGGGTCGCTCGGGCCTTCTTCAGACATCGGCAACATGGTTTCGACCCAGCAACGACTAAGCAGGAAGAGCGCCTATTCTATGTCACAGTTTGCTTTCCTGGACTTCGCCGCGAGTACCTTCCGCTTCTTTCTAGGATAGGATCATTGGTGGGCTCGGTGCTTGAGACTGGCCCCACAGCAGCTTCAGTGCTGGCTAGAGTAGCTGGCCTGCTACCTTCGGTCAGAGTTTTGGTTCCTAACATCTCCTCCCTTCCGAAGGTCATTCAGTTACCCAGGATAGGGGGGGGATGGATCGATCAGAGAGTGGAGTTCTCAGGGCTCTCGAACCAGTGTTTTATATGCAGGCAGGTCGGCCACCTGGCCAAAGCATGTGCCCTCGCTGAGACCCCGACCCTCACCGTAGCAGCAGACCTCCGATGGCCCGCCCACAGATGCGGCTCGGCAGGCAGCCTCCGGGACACCTGCTCAGCCCACAGAGACCTCGGATTGGCAGCCTGGACAGGGGCGCCGTAGAGGGAGACAGCCACAACAGCATGCTCAGAGACCGACGCAGCAGCAGACACAGCCTCAGCATCATTGGGTTCCAATGAGGAACAGCTTTGCTCCCCTCCAGGAGGAAGAGTCTCGGACCAGGCGCCAGTGGCTGTGTCCCATAGCGACTGCCTCCCGCTCGGAGAGAGAAACCTCATGTATGCATACATAGCCAAGGTCTCGTGCTAGGTCTGCCACTATGCGGACCACCAAATGTCGATTCCCGGAGGCATCCGCACTCCCGGTATCAAAGAAATGTGCCAACTCCCAGAGTCGGCCTATCACGTGTGTCATCTCCAAATCGCTCACATGGTGAGAAAACTCAACTGCCTGAGTCTTCAAAATACTAAGAGCGAGATCCAGAGTCCACTCCCGGTCGCTAGTGCCGCAAAGAGGGAAGGAGAAGGCCACGGCTGAATCAAGTGCCTCCTCCCCTCGGGCCGGAGGTATCACCACATGAACTCTGATGGGTGCTGGCTCATGGGGAGACCCCGCCATGCTCGAGCAGGAGTACGCCAGCTCAGGAGGCAGGACGCATCGTTAGTCACTGAGCCCGGGGAGATTAGAGCTATTGCCACTGAGTTCTATAGAGACCTGCTTTCGCGCGGAGCCAGCCACGGAGGCATGTGATGCTTGCAGACAGACTGTGTGGGCCCATGTGCAGAGGAGGGTCACAGATCGTATGCGCACTGTTTTGGGTGACCCCCTTTCAGAGGATGAGCTTGTTGAGGCTTTGAGGGTCCTTCCGTGTCATAGTTGCCCTGGGGAGGATGGATTGACGCCTGCCTTTTTTATGCGCTATTGGGACCTTTTGGGGCCAGGCCTCCGCAGGGGCTTTCAGTATGTTTTGGACACTGGGGTGATGCCACAGAGTTTTTCAGAGGGCTTGATCTTTCTTATCCCCAAGGGGGAGGGAGTGTCAGATGATATTCGGCATTGGAGGCCTATTACGATCCTCAATACTGTCTACAAGGTCCTAGCAAAGGCCTTGAGTTTGAGGATCCAGCCCTTCCTTGGGGAGTTGATTCATGCTACCCAGACAGGATTCGTCAAGGAGCGCAGTATCCTTGACAATATTTTCACCTTCTGGGAGGCGACGGCCAGAGCTAGATTTCTCGGTGAGGACTTGGTCGTTATGCTTCTCGATTTTGAGAAGGCATACGATAGAGTCGATTGGGGTTTTCTAGAGGGCACTATGCTTCGCATGGGTTTTGAGCCAGACTGGATTCGAGGAGTGGCGGCTCTATATTTCACAGCTCGTAGCTAGGTGTTGATGGCAGGAGGACGGGGGCCGAGTTTTGAGTTGACCAGAGCAGTCCGTCAGGGATGCCCTCTCGCTCCGTTCCTTTTTCTTTTCTTTGCAGAGGCTATGCGCATGTATCTGACAGCAGAGGAGGTTGGTTTGAGAGGACTCCAGCTTCCAGTCCGGGGTGAGGATCTGCTCGATTCTGAGTTTGCTGATGATACGGGATTGTTTCTGCATGGCCAGGACGCCAATCTACAGAGGGCAGAGCAGTCGCTACAGGTTTTTGGTGTGGCTTCGGGAGCATTGATCAATTGGCGCAAGACAGTGGTATTTTGGATCAGTAGCGCTCCCGCTCTGGCATGGAGCCCAGACCCGGGTTTTAGATGGATTCCTCCTGGCACAGCAGTGCGGTATCTGGGATTCCAGATTGGACTTGATTTGTCACCTGAGCAGCAGATCGCCCCGCTTCTTCTGAGCATTTGGAAGAAGCTTTTATATTGGAGTACAGCTCGGCTATCCTTGGCTGGGAGGGTGGTGGTGACAAATCAGGTGCTTTTAGCGACTATGTGGTACATCATGTCTTGCTGGATCTTCTCGAGCTCTTGCATCAGCCAGGTACAGAGGCTGATCAAGAACTTTCTTTGGTCTGGGCAGGATGGTCAGCTGGCCCGGGCTAAGGTTGCTTGGGCAGTTATTACTCTTCCGCTGGCCCAGGGGGGCTTGGGCATTATAGATCCAGCCGATCAGAGTAGAGCCTTGTTGGGGAAGCTTATTGTTCGGGGGCTGCTTCCAGGCGCTGAGCCTTGGAAGGAGCTTCTTTTTTAGCGGGGCTGCAGGCTAGAGCTCCCCTAGCAGGGGACACTTGGGCACCAGAGATACGGTGGATCTTCATAGAGATGAGGAGGACAGGCCTTAGTAGAGGATGGGAGGACAGATTTTCCTTGAGCATCTTGCGAGCTTGGGAGTGGGGCTTTCTCAGAGACCTCCCACTTGTGATGAGGAGTGGGCCAGAGAGCCGCTCATCTGGAGCCCCGCGGTACGCACAGAGCAGGGTCATATTCTGGGTTCTCGGCCTCGTCTAGCCTGGGGACCATTGGCGGCAGGCCTAGCACACAGTTTTGGAGATTGGCAGGTCTTTTGCAGTCTCCTGGAGGAGATCCAGGCGGATAGGCTGAGTCACTTCAGAGGGGGGCTGATTATGAGGGATGACATTCAGGAGGCACTCACTGAGGAGTGGTTCACGCCTTTCGAGCGAGAGGCCCCACGGTGGATGGGAGCCTTTACACAGTTGGAGATCCTGATTGCTGTCAGAGCTTGCACTGAGGGATGGTAGATGCCTCTTCTATGAGATACAGGATGAGAGCAGACTTCAGAGAGTGGAGGCGGAGTCGCCTTTGGTTGCAGAGTGCATCTTTCAGAGGATACGGGTAGTGGCTGTCGCTTCTCGGAAGTGGCATATTGATCCAGACCCTGCAAATGTGGACTCTGATTGGCGCATATGGGCATATGCTGCGCGCCCCCTGGCCCGGCTCCAGTGGGACCTTGGCGAGTACGAGTGGCATGATCCTTATGCGTCCCCCGAGGCCACAGAGATCACCTTTTTCTAGTACACTGTTCGGTTGGGGAGGCATATTTTGACTGCGAGGAGGATGGTCTCTCCAGCTGCGTCGGAGCATTGGCGGCTACAGGGACTCTCACAGGAGTTCCTGGAGGTTTTTTGGACTAGGCTCTGGGCTAGCCGACAGGCACGCAGGATCTCGGCTTTCCAGTGGCTGGTTGCCCACAGGGGCTCTGCAGTTGGCACCTGCTTGTCTACAGTGGCCTTCCGCCGGCCTGTGTCTGATGCGGCCACCCATTGGAGACAAAGAGACATTGCCTATGGGACTGTCCACAGGCGCAGTAGATTTGGCTGAGGATGCTGCGCATTTTGGCCCTCCTCTCTCCAGAGGGCATGTATACGTGGGGAGCCGCTGCTTGGTTGACTTCGTCAGGGCAGCTCTGGGATACGAGACGGAGCAGGATAGCCAGTCCATCAGATTCATTAGGGGCCAGCCTCGCCTTGTTCCTTCACCGGATTTCTCGACAGCTGGCTGGACACAGGAGAGGGATTTACGATGGGAGCTCCTGAGCAGCCTCACCATATGGTTCACCTGGAGAGCCCGTTGTTTCAGGGCCTTTGAGGGGAGACTGGAGCCACCAGCAGAGACTGTTCGGGCATCTGGCAGGAGTTGATCCACACCCTGCGAGGACAGTATGACCGCATCCGGGGCGACTCGGATCAAGCGATCTTGCGGCGCCAGGCCTTCCACACCACTTGGCGCAGCGGCCCTTTCTATACTCTACATGCGGGTACCCCCCGCTGGCACTACAGGCCACCTGTTTGGATTTCCCCCCCTCCTATTGTATGATATAGCCTCTCAGTTATTTGTACTTTTATTTGTACTTTTTTGCACCTAGGGAGAGTCTCCCTAGCAGCCTTGATTGGATCTCTGCTCTGCCTTCTTATGAGCAAGAGAGGGTTTTGTAGCCCAGTGGGCCCTTTTTTTTTATAACTAATGAAAGGATCTTTTCTCGGAAAAAAACAACTATGAACCTCACATATGTGAAGATGAAGATGAAAGCTGCGAATGAGGAGATTGCAAGCATGGTCATCGATTGCAATCTCTCCTTCCATGTGCTCAAGGTCTCACAATGGCACAAGATGGTGAAGGCCATTGCGGAGGTGGGGCAATTGGCATGGTATCACATACCATGTAACATGCGGAAGCTTCGGAGAAGATCGGTAACTTCAATGCTCTGAAATCAGCACTCTTTTCGTGACGGAATTAGCGCACAAACTGAATGAAGATGTGCAAAAAATAGAGAGAGAGAGGGAGAGATGGAGAGGACACAGTATTGGGTCCCAAATACCCTCTGTAGGGCTCCCACCACGGATGGTGTATTTGCTTTATTAGAATGATGTAAATCTGAAAAGAAAATACAGAAATCTTGACCTTTCTTGGCTGAGAAAACTCTGCCCTTGACCTACTGTCCTGCATCCCTTTGCTTTAGCAACTCCTTGGTTTGTCTAGCCCTTGTTTGCCTTGGCTCTTGGTGAAAAATGAGATGAAACAATGGGATTGTGGGCTCTCCTATTTATACTACTACTAAACAGTAGTCGGCGTTTCTTACCCAGGTGGCCAGCAACAAAATGTCCCATGACTGATAAATCAGCATTAAATGCTGGAAAAAATCCCATAAAATCTGCGCATCTCTTCCTGGCTGGCTGGACATTAGGCGCATGCTTCTACATGGGCTGGACAATGTTTTGCAAACAGTCTGGGGGCTGGGCAGCCTGTATGGGCTGCCCCATACTTGCCGTACAGCCATACAAAGACTGCATCTCCTGAATGTTTGCCCTTAGCCTGCCCCTAGGGCTGTCCTACAGCCTCTCCATGGCTGGTGGGTTCAGCCAGGGCCTTCCTGGCCCTCATGGGGGTGGTTTCACACTATCCCCATGCCCACACAAAGACCCGGGGTAGCCCTATGGGCTGGCCCCTTGTTCTAAAGGCAAACCCTAACTATCTACACAATGATCTGGCATCCGGTACCATACCAGATACTCAGAATCACTGACATCATTCCAGAGGGAGACTTACAGCACGGACTGGCACCGATTCATGTGCAGGACAGTGCACACTTGACCTTGGACTCCTGTGCAGGACAATGCACACCTGACCTTGGATGACTTGTCCCGGACTGGGCTCACATGGGACCAGTTCACCATCCCAGGTCCTGCACCTTCTGTACAGATATGTCTACGCGGCATCCAAGTGCGGGATGCACGTGACATACCATGAGATGTGCACCACCGTGCTTGATGACAAGAGGAAGAGGATCAACGACAAACTAATCTCTTAAAGGCAACAGATAAACAATAGATTCAGGGGATGAGCAGGGCACGGGAGGATCCTAGAAGGCATCCTATGGGTGCAGGAATAGTTCGGCAGGGTACGCGAAGTGCTATTGGGCTGGTTGGCAGCAAAAGAGATTTATTTGCCTTTTTTTGTTGGGGCCGCCAACAGGTCGGTCAAGTTGGGGACTCTCATGGGGGCCTAGAGAAGGCTTGTGCATGTTTTACTCTAGGTATCTAATCCCCTATTGGGATAGATCATAGAATAGGTTTTGTAGCTAGCTTTTGGGCATTCCTATGGTTGCCAAGATATGTACCCTCTTTGTGCTAAATGAATATACCGAAAATACAGCTCTCTCTCTCTCTCTCTCTCTCTCTCTCTCTCTCTCTCTTTTGCGTCTCCATCTCTTCTCATCAAGATGTTCCTATGAAAGGTGCTTAGGACTGAAAGTAGACACATAGCTTCCGTGCATGTGACATTGATATCAAAGCTTCAGGTTCAGCAATGCTAAGCATTGAGGTGTCCTAGATGAAGGTGCACATTCCAAGGAGAGTAACACAAGACATGGAAGAAGTTCCCAGGAGTTGGTTGGTGGTATCCACAACACCCAAGGGGAATGGCAGCCCTATGGGTCGGATGCCACTTGGGGCATACCAAGAGAGGCTTTCATGAAAACGGTTCCAAGGGATGATGATTATCCAAGGAGTGAAGTGAGGATGCCAGACTCAATACTCAAGAAAAGAAGACCAAAGAAAGTGTTTAGGGATAGGGCATGAAGGGCCAGGGGACAAGTGGAATAGATGCAGAGATCTTCATCAAATTTGGTGTGGAATCAGAGACCTAAGGCAAGGTTTTCGGTGAAAAGGTTGCCAAGAAGGGAAGGATGACAGGTATGGGAGACCATATGTGGAGATAGGGGATGATGACAGTCATCCAAGGCAAGAAGGTGGAATCCTACTATCAAGTTTAGCAGAAGGGGATGTTATGTGCATGCTTATGGACATGCTAATCCCAAGGCTAAGCACTGAAAGGCAGTAGATAAACAGTAGATTG
This sequence comes from Cibotium barometz, assembly GCF_041138505.1. Taxonomy (NCBI): domain Eukaryota; kingdom Viridiplantae; phylum Streptophyta; class Polypodiopsida; order Cyatheales; family Cibotiaceae; genus Cibotium; species Cibotium barometz. The sequence goes on from NC_141070.1 coordinate 49,098,125, forward strand.
AGGTCATGAGCAGGGAACATGAGGATCCTATAAGGCATCCTATGGGTGCAGGAATAGGTTGGCAGGATACGCGAAGTGCTACTGGGCTGGTCGGCACCAAAAGAGTATTGTATTTTTCTATTGGCCGATAACAGGTCGGCCAGGTTGGGGACTCTCATGGGGGCCTATAAAAGGCTTGTGCATGTTGTACTCTAGGTTTCTAAATCCCCTATTGGGATAGGTCATAGAATAGGTTTTGTAGCTACCTTTTGGGCATGCCTATGGCCTACAAGCCTCCTTGCCATGCCTAAGATATATAGGCTTTTCGTTGCCTTGGGGTGTACTGATTTTTTGTGAACCCCATGGCTGCAAGTTGAAGGCTAGGACAGAGAAGAGAGCTTGAAGAGGAGGGTTTGCTAATCTCTAGAGGTAACCGTTTTCAAGCGGAGGCCATGCTCTCTAGCAAGGGTGACATGTTGGCAAGCATGTATTATGCTTTGGGTTGCGTTGGGGTGTGTTGCTTTCTAGGACAGAGAAGAGAGCTTAAAGAGGAGGGTTTGCTCTAGAGGTATTTGTTTTTAGGAGGAGGTCATTTTGCAACGGTGACATGTTGTCAAGCCTGTGATCATGCAGGTGGTTGAATTAGTCTAACAATTTAATGCCACTTGAAACATCTGCAACTGATGGTAAGAAAGAAACCCTGAATTTTTATTCTGGTTGAGTTTGCAACACGTCAGCCACATAATTATTTAAGAGCCAAGCCATGAGTTTATCCTTATGTACATAGTTGTCTGCAGGACATGTACCGCAGCACTCGTACGTAAAGTATGGGACGGGGCGAAACGATCGGAGCGAAACGGTTTTTTGGCTGACGGACGTTTTGTTGAACTGAAACGAAACGAAACGAAACGGTCGTTTCGTATGGTACGTTACGAATGCGAAACAGTCTTAGAAATTTTTTTTGGGCTGTTTTTGACGACCTTTTTTTTTTGGGGCCCGTTTTTGATCGTTTTTTTTGCGCCCGTTTTTTCTCTTGTTCCTTTCACCCGTTGTAGCCGTTTGGGCATTTGCCATGGCCTTGGCAGTTGGATCCCTTTCACCTCCATGCTTGTATAAGAGCTCTCAAGGTCTCTCCCTCTCTCATCATTCAAGCTCAACCTCTCAAGCTCTCTCAAGCTCTCTCTCTCTCTCTCTCTCTCTCTCAAGGCTCAAGCTCTCTCTCAAGCTCTCTCTCTCTCTCTCTCTCTCTCAAGGCTTAAGCCTTAAAGGCTCAAGCCTCAAGCTCTCTCTCTCTCTCTCTCTCTCTCTCTCTCTCTCTCTCTCTCTCTCGGCTCAAGCCTCAACTTTCAAGGCTCAAGCTCTCAAGCTCAAGAGTCAAGGCTCAAGCTCTCAAGCTCTCTCTCTATCTCTCCTCTACGTCTCTCCCTCTCCTGAGTCCCGCCCTCTAGGGCCTGCTACCTCATACCTAGAGGCTAGGCTCTAGCCTCTCCTTCTAGGCTCTCTCTCTCTCTCTCTCTCTCTCTCTCAAGCTCTCTTTTCCTCTCTCAAGCTCTCTCTCACTCTTTAGACTTTGGCAACGAGGTCCGGAGGAAAGGACAAGCATGAGGCTTTTACCTTATATACCAACACCAGTGAGAAATCTACTGGTAATTCGGGGTCATGGAAATGGACGTGTAACTTTTGCGGGAAGGGTTACACAAGTAGCGTCACAAGGCTCCTTGCACATGTGTCCAAGCTTGGTGGGGAAGTGGCACCGTGCAAGGAGATTCCCCAAGAAATTGCGGATGGTATAGTGAAGAAGTACTTGCATCCGCAACCAAGGCAAAGGTGGACGTGGGGGAGCTCCATGTCTGGTACCTCCGCATCCGTGACTCCTTCGCCCATTCCATCCATCTCCGGCTCCGCCTTGGGCGGTTCCAACTTCCAATCAAAGAGGCCAAGGGAGGAGAGCTCTCCGGTAATGAGGCAAACCGCCATTGGTGCAAACATTAACAACCTCACCTATGTGAAGGCGAAGATGAAAGCCGCGAATGAGGAGATTGTACGCATGGTGATCGATTGCAATCTCTCCTTCCATGTGCTCAAGGTTCCACAATGGCACAAAATGGTGAAGGCCATTGCGGAGGTGGGGCCATCCCATGGTGAATGGCATGGTATCACCTACCATGAGATGCGCACCACCATGCTTGATGACGAGAGGCAAAGGATCAACGACAAACTCACACCCGTGCGGGAAGGATGGGCGATGTATGGTTGCTCTATCCTCTCCGATGGATGGAGTGATCGAAAGAAGAGAGGTATCATGAACATCCTTGTTTCATGCGCTCTCGGCACATACTTCTTACGCGTCGTGGATACTGGAAAGGCGGGGCAAAAAACATCGAGGGATTTTATCTATCGTCACATCCGGCAAGCCATCATAGAGGTATGTACTATGTCACATGTCACATGTGCATTGCGATTTAAGTTTTAACTCTCAAGTCTCGACTCTCTAGTATCTATGTAACATGTTCAAGCTTCTAACTTCTAAGAATGTCATTGCATTTGCCAAATTGCCATTGTGTTGCTTGTAGGTCGGACATGAAAATGTCATTCAAGTCATCACGGACAATGCGTCTAATTGCCGCAAAATGGGGTGCTTGGTAGAGGTGGAGTTCCCATCCATTGTATGGACTCCTTGTGTCTTCCATTGTCTAGACCTACTCATGGAGGATGTGGGGAAGCTAGAGTGGGTGAAGAGGGTGGTCGCACAAGGCCTATTCGTTGTGAATTTCTTCACAAAGAAGGTAAAGGTGCTCGCTATGTTTCGCGAGCAAAGCGACTTGGAGCTTAAGAAGCCCTCTTCCACGCGGTTTGCCTACATGTGGCTTCTCTTGGAGTGGCTATACGACATGCATCCGAAGCTCGAGATGACCGTGGTCTCCTCGGATTTCGTCGCATGGCTAAAAGAGGAGTTGGTGACTAGTGCGGACGAGGTCCGAGCCGTTCAACGGCTATGCATGAGAGAGTCCTTTTGGTGTGAGGTGCGTGCCATTGTCATTGCGGTGACTCCCTTGTATAGGGTTTTGCGCATGGCCGACATAGAGGGCTCCACATTGGGGCTACTCACCCACTTCATGCGAGAGGCTCTAGCAGAGATTCGTGCGACCACCGTGCTTGATGAGGAGGACCCCGACATTCCTATGGAGGGGATTAGGTAAACCCATGTCCCATGTTTTCAAATCTTGTTTTCACATCTCTTTCTCGTTCTTTAAAGACTTAACCTTAAAGTGAAATTTTTGCATTCTAGGGATCCCACCGAGCCTCCACCCACTCCGTGACGCGATTCGATCGTGGCGCTTGTGGAGAGGAGGTGGCAATGGATGCATAGACCTATCCATGGTCTTGCGGCCTTGTTGCATCCCGCCTGCAAAGTACCAAGGCTCTTCGTCGATGAGGAGCTACTTTTTGATCGGGATGCCTACTTGTCAAGGATACTTTTCGTCCACGAGCAAAGAGACTTCCTCCAAGAGCTCATTCGGTCTAATGATCAGAGGGGAACCGCTTTCACGAACCCACTTTGCTCGAGTAGGGAGTCAATGGTCCGGTCACTTTTTTGGTGGGAGTCATTTGGTTATCAAATGGCTTACGTACAAAAAGTGGCTTTGAGAGTCTTGTCACAAGTGACTATTGAATATATAGTATATACTCTAGAGTCGTAACTACTAACTAGTTCTTACATTCTAATTTCTAACTCTTATTTTTCATAGGATTGCTCTTCAGGGGCATGTGAGAGGAACTGGAGTTTCTACTCACTCATACATACAAAGATACGAAACCGTCTCAGCACCATGCAGTTAGAGTGGCTTGTATATTGCTATGCTAACATGCGCATGGTGGAGAAGATGCATGACATGGAGATCTCCAAACAGGTAGAGATCTCCAGAGTTCAAAGTTCGACTCATTAATGATGATTTATAAATGCATGAGTAAAGTCTAATAATTTATAAATGTTTGAACTTTGCTTTCAGGTGAATGTCGATGAGTTCAAGTTGATAGTGGACACTCTTAAGAGTGTCCACAAGGAGCGAGATCCAGATGAGGCGGCCATATATGCCGATCTCTACAGGGAGCTTAAGGAGATTGACCGTCGAGTTTCTCATACTCGTAGAGGTTGCGCAGCTAGAGGTGGTATACGAGGAGGAGGCTGCGGATGCACTATTCGGCTTGACAATGGACACTCTTAAGAGTGTCCACAAGGAGCGAGATCCAGATGAGGAGGCCGTATATGCCGATCTCTACCGGAACTAGAGGAGATTGACCGTCGTTTTTCTCACTCGTAGAGGTGGCGCAGCTAGAGGTGGTATACGAGTAGGAGCTGCGGATGCACTGTTTGGCGCCCTACTTCGACCCTGGTGGCTACATATGTGAGGCATGGCTCCGACTCTGGAGCACTTTAGCACCTGTTGTTGAAGAAGAGGATGCTCCTATTGCAGGCATGAGAGAGCCCGAGTACGATGATGAGGGCAATGTCCTTAGTGGTTGGCCTTTGATGGAGCACCTCTGGCGAGGGCATTCCTTTCCCTAGTGATGTCTGTGAGGAGGAGGACTAGAGTCTAGACTCTAGTCTCCAGAGTCTAGACTTTGGACATTTTTGTACTTAGTGTTGTGACTAGTCACAACACACTTTTTTGTATTTCCTATTGTAGGCCGTTGGCCATGACTCTTATTTATGGCATGTTCAGTGTTCATTGTTCATGACTCTTGAGTTTTTGTACTAGTTTATGACAAATTACAACTTCTCTAGACTTTGCATCTCTAAATGTGTACAAATATCTTTTTTTCAAGTGTTTTTTAAAGTGGATCGTACCTCAATCGAACTTATTTTTCAAAATTTGAAAGTCCCGTACCGGTACCGTTTTTTCGTACTTTTGTTTTGTACCTGGCAACTATGCTTATGTATTCTGAATGCTAACTCTAAATTATTCAATGTAATATAAAGCGGTTATTGTTAAAAGGTTCCAGTTGATTCTTCTACAATTTTGCATTTTCAGGATTGAATGGTATAACTGGCCATATTCTAAGCAAAGTTTTGTTTTGCAGGGGAAGACATCAGGCCAAGTGACCTTTCTCCAGAGGAGAAGAAAGCTTTCTTGCGGGCTGTGGCATCAGGAGAATTCAGTCACATGATCAAGCCTTGGGAGCCTTGGTGGCTTAGTCCGTTTGTGAAGAAGGTAGCCCTGAACAAACAGGGTAATCGAACTGTGCAGCCAGTGGAGAGCACTGACGCAATGCATGATAATGCAAATGATACCTTTGATGTACCACCACCTCTGGACTCTCCTTTACCTCCTTTGAAACAACTTACTTCCAAGCCGCCATCTCCGTTGCTAGGAGTTCATCTAGCCGAGGTCTTGTATAGTTACTGCTTCACCCTTCGCTTTTACAATGGGGACTGGGTGTGTGTTGCTTTTGATGCAGCATGGACTTGCATGAGTGTTTCTCATGTTTTAGGGCAATCTGCTTCCCCACAGACCGTTGGTGAAGCATTGAGTTGTTGCTTTGAGGTTGTTTGCTCCCCAATGTTTAAGTCTGCAGGTGGCTACAAGTTCGCACTGGCATTGCTAGATGATGTAGCTGCATTGTTGCATGCTGGAAGAGCTGCTGTGATCTGTGCACTTTCTGAGCTGCATCGGTTGCTTGACAAGGCTGCCAAAGACACCAAACAAGGAGAGGGTAATGTGATACCCAAAGGACCTTTGAAGTTGGACCTGCCAAGAGAGGCTGGCAAAATTAAGGGCTCTACCAGCTCAGATTTGAAGAAGGCGTGCAAAAAAATTTTCTTTCTCTTATGCTGGACTAACGAACAGCCTGCTGAGATCTTTAGCTCGTTGGCTCTAATTATCGAAACTGAGAAGGCACGCATTGTGGAAACTCATGAATCGAACGTTTTGGAGAGAGACTATAAAAGGAGTGATACCCGCAACAAGAAGGCTTTTGTTGAAGAAATCAGTTGAAAACTGTGATTGAAAAACAATATGACAAAGCTTTTCATTGATGAGATAATTAGAGATAGTGGTTTGTCTTTCAATAACAAGTACGTAATTAAAGAAACTAATGGTGCTGTCTTGGAGATGTAAGTAAGGAACTTTGTAATGTAGTGATTACTCATCTAAATAGAATCTCATATAGGGGCCCATGTTAAGGTGAAGTTGAAAGCTATGCAAAGTTGTTTGAAGCTCCTTGTGCAACTATTAGGATGCATTGATCTTTTATTGTAGCTTTTGGCCTTAAAGCCTTTTATATTGCTTAGTCTTTTCCTTGTTTGCCATGACCATGTTTCATAAAAATCATCTTGCGTGCTTGCCCTCTTTTTGTTGGTTCTAGTTACAACCCTCAAGTATTGATTGGACTTAATAACATAAGGCTGCTCTTGATATCCCCAAGTTTACTGAGTTTTTTTTGGAGTGTCTCCTAGTTACTTGTACTGTCTTTCCTTTCATAAGTGGAGGCATGATGGCAACATATCATGGCATATTTGTATCATCTTTAGGGGTGATGACAATTGTTTGACGGCAGATGGTGTGCCTTTTGACGCTTCAGTGTAGGAAATCTCATGTACTTCATTGTCTTTCCAGAGGGGTGCCTCTGCTTCATGCTACAATGCCATTTCTTTCTAGCACAGTGTATGAGTGCATCTCAAGGGCATAGGCAGATATTATGTAAAACCGTCATCGTTTTCAAGAAGTTGGAGGAGTTGAGCAATGTAAAGGGAATTTTGTTGAAGGTCACATGCCCCAATTTGAATTCTCCATGCCGATGAATGGACTTACGCCACGGCATTGCAAGTTTCAATCTTTACATGGAGTCATGCTCAGGATCATGAAGCCAAGTCATTAGCACTAAACTCGTTGCGAAAACTAATTGAAAAGGAGGAAGTGGATGTAATAACTGTTAATAGATTGAAATTTACGCATTCCTGCCATGCACATCCAGTCAAATATGCTCGATATGGTGACTAAAATTTGCAAATGTGTATATATGGATCCCCACCTTGCTCTTGCAAAGTTTGGCCACCATCCGAGATCATTTGGTTGGAATGTGTGGACCAAAGGCTTAATTTTGAGGGACCGCTCTAAGGCCATGACACATTGAAAATCCGGCATCTGGCTCGCACATTCCAACCAGATGTGCTTAATTGTGCTCTGATGGCTATAAAACTTTGCAACTGATGTAGACCCCACCCTTACTCTTACTCATTTGATTGTAATGGGCAGGCCAAAGGCCCAATTTTGAGGGGCTGTCTAAGGGCATGACACATTGAAAATAAGGCATCTTTTATGTACATTCCAACCAAATGTGCAATGGTGACCAAACTTTGTAAGCCTAGATGTGTGGATCCCATCCTCAATCTTGCAAAGTTTCACCATCCGAGCTCATTTAGTTGGAATGTGTGGACCAAAGTTTCGATTTTGAGGGGACTCTCTAAGGCCAAGACACATTAAAAGTCAGGCATCTGGTCCGCAGATTATAAGCAAATGTACTAAGATGACCCAAACTTTACAACTATGTATACAATGTATTGGCTAAGGTCCAATTTTGGTGAGGGGGCTCTATAAGGCCATGACACATTAATTTTCAAGCGTCTTGTACACACATTCTAACCAAACGTGCTCTAATGGTTACCAAACTTTGTAACTCTGTATGTGTGGACCCTACTCTCTTACAAAGTTTGGTCACCATTTATGCTTATTTGGTTTCAATGTGTAGGTCAAAGATCCAATTTCAAGGGGGCTGTCGCTTTTGCTTTCTTACACAACAATGTGTAGGCCAAAGACCCGATTTCAAGGAAGATGTTGCTTTTACTTTCTTACACGACATGCTTTCTTCATGTCTGCCATTAGGTTCTCTTCTCAGCCGTTTTGTCTTGCAAGGTTCTCATTGGCTTTACCAATTACTTTCTCTTCCTCTTTGCTTGGCTTCCTATGTGTGTCTAGACGGCTTCTTCTTGTTGGTGCTTGTTATTTGTGTTCTAATGGGTGTCCGCTTTCTCGGTATTTGTGTTGTAATCGGTGTCCACTTTCTCGGTTTTTGTGGTGCTTTTTGGTGTCTTGTTCTGTTTGTGCCTGCTCATGTGTGAGGGTTACCTAGGCTTCTTTGTGGGGGCTTTTTTCGATGGATGGCTTGTTCGTTTTTGGCTTCTTCCTTGCTCATCTTTTGTGAGGCTTATTTTTCATGCTTTGTTGGCTTCTTTGTTGGGCACCGTGTGTCTATAGGATTTGTTGAGTGTTTCCCACCGTGTTACCCTTTCTTTGGTTGTCTTTCTCTCTGAGTTTTTCTTTGTGTGGTGCCAAGCTTTTGTTTGTTATATCTAGCTTAGCTTTGGTGGGTTGTGCTTTATCTTCACTCAATATATCAGCTTCATCGTGCCTTGTAGCCTTCTTTCTACCCAAGCATCCCCTTTTTCTCTAAGCCCTTCTTCTTCTTTGTTGTTGGCTTGTTGTTCATCTCTCTCTCTCTCTCTCTCTCTCTCTCTCTCTCTCTCTAAAAATAAAAATAAAAACTAATGGAGAGATTTTTAAAAAATTGTGGAGGGTGGGCAATTTAAAAGGGGAGAGGGGGGATACAATATAAAGGGGGAAAAATTAACAAGTGCCTAAAGGGAGTCAAAATTTAAAATCTGATGAACCAATTAGATCAACATTGGCTCGTCTAACCCCAATATGACCAATCCTAACTTGCTGCATAGAAATATATATGTGTGTGTGTGTGTGTGTGTGTGTGTGTGTGTGTGTATTTATGTATGTATATACATATATTTGTATATATGTATGTATGTATGTATATGTTTGTATATATGTGTGCACGCACACACACACACATACGCACATATTTACATACGTTCAAACTGTTGGATAAATGTAATCCCAACTCCTCAATCCAATTTAATGTGTGGTGGCTAGGCTAGTGGTCAGTGGTTGGTGTAAAGCCTACAAACGGTTGGTGCATATGGTTCATGCAACTCATGCAACTAAAAATAGGGTAGAGGGGTCTCTAAATAAGGTACAAGTCGTGATCAAGTGATTATGTAAGTTTGGTTCATGCCTAATTATAATTAGAGTCTTTTTGTGCTAATCTCAAAGCAATTTTTGCATATACTAGTTTTTGTCCCTCATGTTCATGATGTTTTGTACAAGCTTTGATCCACCTTGAGTATGTTTTGATCAATATTCATAGTTGAATTATCATATCCAACATTTGGTATCAGAGCACGATCCAATTAGGTTTAGTTTATTAGCAAAAACCCTAATCTCTCTCTTAATCACCATAGCCTGTTTTTTCCCTATTTGGACAACATGTTGTAGATTGCCTCCATGCTTGCATCTGAGGAGATTCTACTTCAATATTTTGATATAGGCCTCTTGCTTTGATCCCACGCAAGCCCTAAAACGAAGCTCGAAGGCAGGTTTGGTCGCTTCTTCAATCATCGTCGCCATCAAAACAGGCAGCGTTCTGCTAATCGCGTTCATTCGGCGCTGTCTCTATGAATTTGCCTAATTCCTCTTAGGTGCTTCAATTCTATAATGTAAGGATTCAGCATACCAAATCTTGTAGTAATTGGTCCACAGGAGCTGCTGTACGGAGCCTTTTTTCAGTCGCCTATTTTCTGCCTCTCTTGCTCCAACAACATGGTGCTTATTATTTTGATCTATATTGATGATATTATTATTATTTGGGCTTAAATCATCTATATGAGCAAGTTATCAACATCAAGCATCATATTGCATCATCATGAGCTCCAAATTCCCCGACAAATTCAACGGAACTGGGTTTCATACCTGGCAAATCAAAGTGAAGGGCTACCTCATGAAGAAAAATCTATGGAGTACGGTCAAGCCACTTCCTGAAGATGAAGCAGGTATTTCTGCTGCAGTTACAAGAGCTACAATGGCTGCACTTCAAGCAAAAGATGAGCAAGCACTTGGTATTATCATTACTTCTTTAGAAGATGATTTTATTCATTATATTGATAATGTTGAGTCAGCTATGGAAGCTTGGGAATTACTAGAGCGTACTTTTGGTGCAAAGGCAAAGCATTCCAAGATCAGTTTGAAGATGCAACTCTTTGATCTAACCATGGAGAGTAATGAAAATTTAACAGCTTTGATTAACAGGTTGAAGAGCTTAATGACACAATTGGTTTATGTTAAGTCTCCTGTTCCTGAAGAGGATGCTATTGCTATCTTGCTTAAAAGCTTACCTTCAAGCTTTAGGCAAATTGTGACGGTACTTCTGAGAGAAGGAGCCAGTCCCTTCCTTGGAAAGTATCATAAATTCTTTGCAGGAAGAAGACAAGAAGATTTTAAAGGATGTGATAGATCCTTATTCACATGCATATACTACTACTTCGACATCGGCAAAGAAGAAGTGTACTATTTGTGGTCGTACAAATCATCTTACTAAGGATTGTTTCTCCAAACATCCTTGTGAGTATTGTGGAAAGACGAATCATCCATCCGCAAAGTGCTACCAAAGAGATCAAAAGCTAGCAAAGGCACATGTGGTTGAAGAAGTCAACCAAGTGGAAGAAACAAATCTTTGTTCTAGTCTTAGTATAAAAGATGTAGATGATGATTATGCTTTTTAAATTATGTCATGTATGTGGTTGAGTCAAGACTTATGTTGTTCCAACTTGACGAGTTGTAGAGGAGAGTACACCACCCTATGTTGTTAAGGGGGGACTCTTACTCATTGTGTCAAGGAGGTATGTTAGACACATGCATAAAGTTCTTTCGTTCATTGCATTCATATTGCATTGTATTCTTATGTTTATTTTACTTTAGATGTAATTGCTATATTTGTTATGGTATAGACTATGTGACTGTGGGAGGATCCTAGCACAAGCACTCCAGGACCACCTCCGCATTTTGATTTTCATACCAAGCATGGGCTTAGCTTGGAAGGGGCCAACCTGAGGCAATTAAAGATGCAGACGTACCAATCAAAGATTGGCTATCAGTATTCTAGGTTCCTAGGACATGAAAAACTATGAAGTGGAGGGATTTAAAGCCTCATCTTGATCCAACAATGGTGTCCATGCATTATAAGATGTACCATCGAGAGCCCATCTCAATCATGAGCTTTCCATTGCCTTAGCTTGTGGTTTTGTTTATGAGAATAGTACAACAACCCTTACTACTGCTAAAACAGAGGAAAGTACATGGTTGCATGGGGTGAGTTTGGAAAGTCTGTTAATGCAAATGTTAAAGCACATGGAAAGCTAGAGAAACAAATCCAATGGGTTACTCACAACATTGACTATAAACAACCCACCATGACAATAAGCCTACCCAAATCGCACAAGAGACTACTCAGTTTGTGTACACCTCAGAAGATATGAGTAGATTGTCTACCTTAATTCAGCAAAGCAAGAGGAGGGTAGAGGATGCGAAGGCAAACTTTGAGCACATAGCTAATGAATTGGAACAAGCAAAGAACATGATTCACTGCAATGCGGGTGTCATGGAAGCTGTCAAGAAGTTCAATTCTAGGTTGGCTACGTTGGAAGCTGAATTGCAAACTGTAGATGCTAGCAGAGCTCAACAACTCACAACAGAGATATTGGCATGCAATTCAGCATTGCAGCTACGTGGGCACTCAGATGATATGGAAAACATGGAAGAAAAGGTTGCATCTTTGATGGTATGTTCATATAGTTTACCTATTTTGGAAGTCCATCCAAGGTTTAGGCTTTTTACGCTAACATGCTCTCTTATTTGAGTTCTTGGTGACCTTTATAGAGAATAAAATGGTACTCGAGCAGGAGAAAGTGCACGAAACGTTCATTGCTTCAGTTTCCTTGACTAAAGAACGACCAGTAGTCATACCTAAGCTGCTAAACATTGGAGACAAGGAAGACCTTACTTATATAGTTACAAAGGCTTGCTCAGCATGTGGCATAACAATCAGTGATGAGGGATCCCACTACTTGGTCCTCCCCTATAGGCATGTGTATCACTTATTTTGTTTTGAGAACATTTGTTTGGACGTGGATACGTACATGGAAGCAAATTGTTGTCAGAAAATACATGCAGCTTCTAAGAGGCTTATAGTTTCACGTGCCTCAAGAATGCAGACAGCCAGATTCACTAGGTTTCTAAACTAGTAGTGTAATAGTATTAAACGACAACTAATTAGCATGATATTCGTATGCTATCATATTGCCGGTTGCTGGTAGTACTAATATTGGTGCTATGATATCGCATGTGTTGTTACTACTAGTAACACCATAAGGACTATTAATAAATAAACTATTACGAATAGTGCTTTACTAAAACTAATGGTAATATGAATATTAAAAATCAACCTTTGGCTTTCCTCATTAATCATTCGGCTTCAGTACCACACACATTCAACACTCAACTTCAGTTGTGCTTGATCGGCCATTCAACTGCATCCATCGATTTTTCTTGGTCAGTAATTCAACCTTCAGCTTTCAACCTTGGACTTCCTTGTCCATTAGCTACCTCAGTCGGCTTTGCATGGTCAATCGTTCATAGTGTTTGGCTTTCTACATTTAGCCATTTGGCGTCATGCATTTCACATTAAAGCATTCGACTTCAACATACAGCTTTCAGTGCTTGGCTTTTCGCTTTCAGCATTCGACACTCCGCATTCAGCCCCTTTAGTGCTTGGCTTTCCACATTCAAGCCATCAGCATCCATATTTGCGTACAACATCCATGTCAGTGTTATCTTTTAGTCTTTAGCTGTCTGGATTCAGCAACAATTGGTTGGGTTTACTTAATTGGCCAAGTTTACCCATTCATCACATATGGGTTTTTGCTTTGGCACTCTACTTTCGGCATTCAGATTTCAGACTTTTGCCTTCGGCATATACGACGTTTGGCTTTCACCTTACGTCAGCTAATTTAGTCACCCGATTCAGCATCCATCTGTTAGCTGATTTAGATTTTGTCTTGCTCGCTAATTTAGTCACCCGATTCAGCATCCATCCATCCGTTAACTGATTTAGATTTTGTCTTGCTCGTAGCTATTGTGTCTATCTGTCCACTATTTCCATGCCAACTTCCGACCTGTTGATTCCACATCACCTTCCGACCTGTTGTGTTGCCACGTCATCTTCCAACGTACTGATGCCACGTCAACTTCTGACCTATTGATTTCATGACCGCTTTCAACGTGCTGCCAAGTTAGCTTCTCACCTGCTAACTCCATGTCAACTTTTGACCTAACTGATTATGCTAAATTAATTCCACCTATCGATTTCAACTGCAATTTTTGACCCGTCGATTCTGCCAACTAATTTCACCTGTCAATTTTGACTGCAACTTTCGACCTGTAAATTGCTAATTTGGTAAGTTTGCACATATATTGAGCTGACATTTGAGGTACTTCGAGCCACTTGAAGCTACTGCTTATGTCAGATTTACTTCAATTTGCCCATGTTGGAATTAGGGTTGCAGGAAAGCACACAAAGCTTGGAGAAGAAGAAGCAAGAATGCACACAACACAAAGTGTTAGATTGTGTCAATGTACAAAAGATAAGTTAGCCCTAGAAGGATGGGCGTATATACAAGCCGGGGGAAAAAACCTCCTAAAGAGGAAAAAAGTGCCCCGGCGGTCCTAAGTGTGTTCACACACATCACTGCCTATATATATATGGCAACAAATCCCCCCTGGGAGTGATGGTGTGAACGAGAGCTGGCACTCATGTATAGGGGAGTGCCATGCCCGAAGTAGATCAGTCCACAAAGGGGAGCAAGCCCAAAGCTTTGCGGAAAGCTTCGAACTTCTCACGAGGAAGCGCCTTTGTGAAAAGATCGGCGAGGTTGTCCTGTGTTGGCACATAGGCCAAGCTGATCTCTCCTGCTGAGAGTCTCTCCCTGACATAGTGATAATGCACCTCAATGTGCTTTGTGCGAGCATGAAAAACTGGGTTTCTCGCAACTGCCAATGCGCTCTGATTGTCAGTGAAGATAGAGGTGGCAGTCCAACACCCAAGTCAGCCATAAGCCGTCTGAGCCACACACTCAACCGTAGCTGTGAAAGCTACCCTGTACTCAGCTTCACAACTAGAAGTGGCCACAGTAGGTTGCTTCTTGCTCAACCAAGATATGCATGAGCTACCGAGCATGAAACAAAAACCACTTGTGGACACTCTTGTGTCATAGCAACCAGCCCAATCTGAGTATGAAAAAGCATGTAAATCTGGCGGCAACGATCCTCCCTTGGGATAAAACAACCCAAGATGTATGGTGCCATTCAAGTAGCGAAAGATGCGTTTAACTGCCTTCCAATGCTGAGACCCTGGGCTATGCATAAACCTGCTCACCTGTGAGACTGCAAACTGAATGTCTGGCCTCGTAATGCATACATAAATGAGGCAACCAACAACTGTCTGATAGAGTGTGACATCAAAGTGATCTCCAGCATCATGAAGACTCAACTTCAAACCTGTCTCCATTGGAGTAGCAATAGGCTTGCAGTCTTCAAGGCCAAATCTCCGCAACAATGTCTCAATATACTTTGTCTGACACAAAGCAATACCTCCATCACACTGCTTAAATTGTATCCCCAAATAATGATGCAAATGCCCCAAATCTGACATCTCAAAAGAGGCATTCAAATCAGCCTTAAAATCAGCAATATGACTCTCATTTGGTCCTGTGAGCAGCATGTCATCGACATAGAGAGCAATGATTAGATGTACACCATCCACACGTTTAACATACAGAGTGCTTTCTGTTGGACTATTCTGAAACCCATGTGCAGTCAAATATGCATGTATCTTTTCATACCAAGCTCGTGGAGCTTGCTTTAAACCATATAAAGCTTTTTTCAACCTGCACACTTTGTTTTCTTGCCCTCTTTGAACAAAACCACGAGGCTGCGATACATACACCTCCTCATGCAAATCTCCATTCAAGAACGCAGTCTTCATGTCCAGCTGATGTACATTCCAACCATTATGAGCTGCCAATGCGCAGTCTTTATGTCCAGCTGATGTACATTCCAACCATTATGAGCTGCCAATGCTACGAATGGTAGTCATACAACAAGTGGGAGCAAAGGTCTCATCAAAATCAATGCCTTTTTATTGAGCATAACCCTTTGCAACAAGTCTAGTCTTATAGCGATCAACACTGCCATCTGGCTTTCGTTTCAACTTAAAAACCCACTTACATCCAATGGCCTTTTTACCAATAGGCAAATCACACAAAGACCATGTACCATTCTTCATTATAGCATCATATTCACTTTGCATTGTAGCCAACCAATTTTCTGAATTTTGTGCCTCATCAAATGAGAGAGGTTCTTCCTCTTCGCACATACTAGACACAGCCAAAGCATAACAATCTGATGCATAAGAGGCATGCTGAAAATCAGAACGAGTACGACTAGATATAGGTGCATCAATTTTACTATCACGCAAGGTTTGCACCAGCCATTTAGGCATACCTCTAGCCTGCCCATTTTCAGCCCTATCCTCAGAAATTACATCCTCTAAATCTGCATCAGAAATAGGCTGATCTATGATGTCGTTTGAAATCTGCATAGGCTGAATATTTGCCTCATTAGGACTTACATTTGAATTCCCACCTGTAAACAGAGGCAACAATGTATCAAATACATCCCGTGAGATCACACCTGTCTCTTTGGTACATGATAACAAAGGCTGCACAGCATCTTCCACAAAAACAACATCTCGACTAATCAAGGTACGCTTTGACTGCGGCGGATGATACAATCTGTAACCCTTGCTCTCAGCACTGTAACCAACAAAAATGCATTTGACAGCCTTATCATCCAATTTTTTGCGTTGTTGCACAGGCACTAAAGCATAGGCCAAGCAACCAAAGACACGCAAGTGACCAATAGAAGGCTTCCTGCCATGCCAAGCTTCGTATGGAGTAATAGACTGCAAGGCCTTAGTGGGACACCTGTTGAGTACATATGCAGTACACATGACAGCCTCAAGCCAAAACGCATGTGGCAAAGCTTGGCTCTTGACCATACATCGTGCCATCTCCGTAAGTGACCTGTTCTTCCTCTCAGCATGCAACACCATTTTGCTGAGGGGTATACGGCATTGTACATTGGTGTTTTATCCCACGACTAGCCAGAAATGCATCAAACTCTTTAGACAAGTACTCCCCCCTTCGATCAGAACGGAGGGTGCCCACAGTACAATTGGATGCATTTTCAACCATAAGAAAAAACTGTTTGAAGCACAAAAACACTTCGGACTTTGCCTTCAATGGATATACCCATGCATGCCTCGAGTAATCATCAATGAAAGTCACGAAGTACAAGTGTTTACCAAATGACGGAGTTTGCATAGGCCCACATACATCACTATGTACAAGTTGCAATTTGCGAGTGGCCCGCACAGAACCATCCTTTGGAAACGCAGAACGTTGCATTTTGCCCAAAATACAGCCTTCACAAACATGTTTCAATGGTGCCTCAAGAGGGGGCAATGAAGCGACCATATCAAATTTCTGCAAACGCAGCAAACTAGCAAAGTTCAGATGACCAAAACGAGCATGCCATAGTTTTGCATCTGAAACTGCCTTTTCATCAGAAACTGCATTTGCTGAATCTTCCACACACTTGTCATAAGAATTGAGCCTATACAGCCCACGAAACAAGGTGCCAGATGCAATAATCGTATCACCAGAAGTCAAATCATGAACAGTACATCTGTCATCCACAAATTTGACTACAAATCCAAGTCTAGCAAGCGCAGAGACAGACAATAGATTCTTCTTTATCCCTGGCACATACAAAGCATCTGAAAGTGTGAAAGCGCTGCCATTTGCAGCAGTAAGCATAATTTTACCAATGCCCTTCACTGGGTAAGAAGCATTATTGGCACATGTGACAGTATTCCCATTAGAGACAGCCTCAAGAGAAGTGAACATATCACGATGCGAGGTAATGTGCTTTGTAGCACCACTGTCAAAATACCATACATGAGAGTCAACAGAAACTGCCAAACATGCATCATGTACAGAAGGGTCATACTGGCAATACACGCTAAACGCCCATTCTGTATCCTACACAACATTTGCAGAATCTGCATTTGTAGAAGCATCCGCTATTGTGGCTGCATTTGACTCTTTCTTCTTTGCCTCTTTAGCCTTTAGCTTAGGGTAATTCTTAATGACATGATCATTTGCCTTACAATAGTTGCACCTGGTCTTTTTCTTGCCTTTATCAAGAGCCTTCTCAGACTTATTGTTGCTACCTATGGAAGGAGAAGAAGTTGCAGACCTACTAATAGGAGAAGAAACAGTGGAAGGGGCTGCCTTACCACTTCTTCTCTGTTGTTGCTGGGCAGCAATAAATGCTTGATCAACTGCACGCTGCCTAGCCCTGTTTTTCCTGGACTGCACTTCTTGCAAGAGCTTGTTGACTAAAGTATCATACTTGACAGCATCAGGTCTGTCCTAATTAAGAAGTCTCCACGTGGAAGCAAAAGTCTGATATGTCTCAGGTAAAGCATCAAGAACAGTCTGCACAAGAGAATGATCAGGAATAATCTCACCTGCAGATATCAACTGTTCTTTGAGATCTTTAATCTCAGCAAGAAAAACATTCATGTCATCACCTTCTTGCATAATCTTCAATTCTAGCTCTTTACACAGGTAAGCGATTTTTGCCTCGTTACGGCCTACATACAAACCAGCTAGAATATCCCAAGCCTGTTTTGCTGTTTTAGCTGAACGAATATGTGGGGTGATGTTACGTTTGACAGAAAGTGCAATCAAGGCATGAGCCTACGCATCTTTACCATCCCAACGAGCTTGTTCAGCAGTGGGTAAAACAGCAGCAACAGTAGAGCTGCTAGAACCTGCAACATCCTCAACAGATCCTACATCCACAGAACCTGGACGTACATCCATACCCTGCACAATGTTCCACACTCCTTTTGCAACCAAAACATGCTGCATCATGTATGCCCAAAGTGGATAGTTGCTGTCTCCATCCAGTTTGTCTTTCAGCAGACAACATGCGAAATACATCATTGCTGTTATCAGCCATGGCCACTGACTGAAACTGATGCAAAAGCTACCTGTAATGAAGCAAAGACTGAACAGAAGACAACTTGTGCTATGTAGCATGGTCCACGATAGAACACGTATGCCTGTTTTGCAGAAAACTGCACTGTCGAAATTTCTGTAGAAAATGACAAAAACACCTGTGTAGAACTTGAAATGCAAAAACGGAGCCTGAAACGACCTCAGATGCAAATTCTGAGAACGCTAAGTCCTACGGGCTTGTTTGCAGAGTATAGGGACCTGCAAGCGCTCGTGAAAACTCACCTCAATCGGAGAACGTGAGACGGAGGGTGCTGGCGGCGTAGCCCTGGGAGCCGATGCCTGCTCTGATACCAATTGTTGGAATTAGGGTTGCAAGAAAGCACACAAAGCTTGGAGAAGAAGAAGCAAGAATGCACACAACACAAAGTGTTAGATTGTGTCAATGTACAAAAGATAAGTTAGCCCTAGAAGGATGGGCGTATATACAAGCCGGGGGAAAAAACCTCCTAAAGAGGGAAAAAGTGCCCCGACGGTCCTAAGTGTGTTCACACACATCACTGCCTATATATATATAGCAACATCCCATTCCTTTACTGTGTAAATGTTAAGAAACACCACTAACAACTTAATAGTTAGATGGAGTGATTTATCTACTTCTTATTTGGTACTTTCATTCAGGTGCCATATGTTGAGATATCGAGCTCAACTAGTGCTATGGAAGACATTGATGACCCACCTGGGTGATAGCTTCCGCATCTACACCATTGGCATGGTTGGTGAGATTATGGGTGATATGCGGTCAGTGGGATGACAGGCTATGTGACAGCCATTTTGGATTACTAGAGACTGGCATAGTTATAGCGCTAGCTCATTTAGTCGGGTTCACATTATGGATTGACCCTTGTATGTTGTAGTAGTTGAGTACTAACCCATATAGTGTGTACTCTTATCTTTATGTTATGTTGGTTGAGTAGAGAAGAAAAGATAGAAGAAAATTCAGCTATCCATCTCTCTCTTGTGTCTTGCTCTCTCTCATGTGTGTGTGTTTGCTTGCTAGGGTTTGAAGCTCTCCCTCTCCCCCACATTCTCTTTATGGTATCAGAGCCTGGTTTATGTGAGAGCTAAGGAGGCAAGCAAGAGGCAAGAACAAGTGGGGAAGAAAACGATACTACACAGCACATCAAGAACAAAATAACAATGCTCTTGTCACCCCTCTGGAAATGATAAATGATCCATCCTAAGCAAGTGCAAACACAGTTGTAAAGTCATGGCCCATGTCAGCCCCTGCACTTTCACGTCATGACTTTCACGTCTACAACTTCATGTCATGACTTTCACGTCTACGACTTCACGTCATGACTTTCACATCTGTGGTTTCACATCTGCACTTTCACGTCTTGGATCTTCACGTCATGACTTTCACGTCTGCAATTTGACGTCATGACTTTCACGTCTTACGTCTTTACGTCTTAGATCACCCATCGCATGGAATTTTCCTTTAAATTACACACCTCTCCAAACGATGACACCATCTTCCCAAATCAATGATCTTCAATCCTTAGTGAAGATATCTATATTAGTCTCGCAAGTCGACGTAATTCTTTCAATCCTCACCAACAAGTGGCTACTTCAACACAGAGCAGTTCAATAAGAGTCTATATGACTCCATTCTTGTACTTTCTATAGAGCACTTAAATATGCATAAAAACATAAAAAGCATATGGGCAGAAGCAGACAGGATCAAGTCCTACTCAACAAAATTTGATAAGAATCCTGCCACACACAAAGGGACATCATCACAAGCCAAATACTTCAAATGATGAATGTCGCTTCAATGAATCAAATCAGGAACTGAGAATCACCATCTCATTCTGATGATAAAGTCTATGCTTCTCCGGATCCTTCTCTCTCTTCTCTCCCATTATTAACATCTCTTAGTGTCCCCCACTAACAAAAATCACATGTAACCTTGCCGATGATTGCCAAAAACAAAGTGAGCCAAATATATATATATATATATATAAGATGCTCACACAAATATAAAAATGCAATCATTCGCAAAAATCTCTCACACCGTTAGGAATTCCCAATACACAACTAACCTCTTCATTCATTAACTAGCTTTTATTATCCTTCCGGAGGAACACAGACCATTGAACATCATTCAATATCAAAGCCATCGACAAAGCTTGTTTATTCTCCCCACAACAAAGGTCTTCAACACGATCACGAGAGGATGCGATCTTCATCAGGAAAGGGGAAATGTTAATCCAATTCTAGGATTAACAAGAGCTACTGCCATTATCTTACATCAAGGAGCCACGGTAGATACACCAAAGGGTCATACATTCATGATATGAAGCAATAGTGTCCAAAGCTACAACTTGGATGGGCGCCCATAATGGTGTGACGGAGTATTTATGGCGATTCCCGCTTCAAGAGCGTGTGGTAGCAAGTTAGGATGAAGTCCTAAGTGATGTACTTCATGGATATATTATGAGAGAAGTCATTGTAATAGAATAGGTCTCTTATGAGCCCTAAAGTGCCCGGCCGACCACAGTTTAAGTGAGTGTGAACACTTATGGTCATGTATATAAGTGAATTTCTCTCATAATACAACATACCCTCCCAATGTGCAATTGAGTCTTGCTCTTGCTAATCTCTCTCCCTAATGCATGCTAGAGTGTGTGTGAGTGAAGTGAGGTGAGAGGAGGGACGAGGACCCGTAGTGCAACGCGGCGGTGTGACAACGCTCACGGGAGACGCGGTGGAATTGCTTCTCAAGGAGTTGTAGAGCTTGGAGACCTCGAGGGTTACAACCTCGGCCATTGGAAAGATCCTCACATGACAGTTGCGGTTCACCAGGTAAGCTCTTTTTGGATGTGTTTCAAGGAGGGTTAGGGTGAGCCTTAATATATATTCAACTGTCTTATTCGGTCAACACACGTGCTAAATGTCTTATTCGGTCAACACGTGCTAAATGCAAAACATTGCTTGACTCCAATACTCTATTTTTGCTCTGTCCAACCATCTTCTATTTAAAATGACAACTTAGTCCGAAAGTATTTAAGGTCATTAAATATATATATATATATATATATCTTCATAAATTGATTTTGATAAAACATAGAAAGCTTAATATATGCTTGTCTCAAGTGAGAAGGTTATACAAAACTCTTGTATATCAAACTAAGAAATTATATCATACTACTTTACGTAATTATGGGCCAAGTGCAAAAGGCCAAAATAGAGAAGTCTTTATAGCATATTAGGTGTGAGTCTCATGTTTCCACAACTGAGCATGGAAAAAACTAAAAAAGTGATCAAAAGATCCTAGGGAGTAAAGAGTAGGAGTACAAAACTTGAATGGATACATAGTCGGGTGTCCTATATCCTCTCTTAATAGAAATAAACAAAGAACTGAGTGGTACAAAAATCCAAAATAGAGAAGTCTTTATAGCATATCATGTGTGAGGCACTGCAGGACGATCCAACTTGTGACTCATTCTGGTAATAATAGTATTTAGCTTGTTTAAACTAACTTTAAGAGTTGACACCTCGGTGTGGAATAGGTTAACTTGCTCCTGTAAGGCGTCGACTTGTAGCCTACACCCTTTGTTACACACACGATCGACTCCCCCACATAAGATGTTGCATGTACCCATACATGTCTCTTACATGATGTTCTATTTGAGCAGTGTTGGCAATGAGAGTTCTGGAGGACATTTCCATGTCCTCTCTCAACGTCCTCATACCATCCCTTACATCATGTTCTATCTGAGCAGTGCTGGCAATGAGAGTTTTGGAGGACATTTCCATGTCCTCTCTCAATGTCCTTGTACCATCTGAACTCATTCCATGGATTAGGCTCGATAGATAGTTTAAATAGTTTGTGTTTATGGCATGCTTATCTTCAATGCGCTTGCAGCACATCTCTTGAATTGACCTCAAACGCTTTGCAATGCTACCATCATTTTGTTTGGAACGTAAGAGGCACTTAGATGGTTGCTTCTTGGCACACCTTACAACCATCCCCTTTGCAAGCTGTCTAAATGCACGAAGACTACGACGTTCTCATTGGGATGATAATACAATATTAGGAATGACACCTTCTTCATTTGGAATGACTTTGTTGTTATTAGAAGAAGTCAACTCCTTAACTGTATCAAACGTAAAAAATTATTTATTTAAAACATCCCATAACATTTATTTATTTAAAAAAAACCAAAAATAATTTTATTCTCTTTCTCTCTTTCTCTCTCTCTCTCTTATCTATTTATTTAAAATAAAACTAAAGACATTTCTTTAAAAATAAAACATATCTTTATAAATGTATAAGTCTATGTATGTATGTATATATATATATATATATATATATATATATATATATATATATATATATATATATATATATATATATCTTCTTTTTCTATTACTAACACAAGATATTCTACATTCAATATGTTTATTATATATATATTTATATATAAATGTATAAACATATGCATTATTAGACAAAAAACTTGCATTCATTATACACACACACACACATGTATACATGCATATACTATACATGTGTGTGTGTGTGTGTATATATGTGTGTGTGTGTGTGTGTACATACATACATACATACATACATACATACATACATATATATATATATATATATATATAACACTAACTCGATGATAATATACGGAGGTGCCCACTCATAGAGGAGGCATACTCATTCTAGCCTAAACTCACTCGTAAACAGACACGTCACAAAAATATATATATATATATATGTATGTATGTATATAAATATACATGCTTGTCAATATATATATATATATATATATATATGGATATAAATATACATGCTTGTCAATATATATATATATATATATATGTATGTATGTTTATATATATTGTGATGTGCTTGTCATGAGTGAGTTTAGGCCAGAATGAGTATGCCTCTTGTATGAGTGGCCACCTCCTTATATTATCACCAAGTTAGTTACATAAGGACAAGTTGGTTACATTGGGACACTTCTCACACGACCTTTCGTATGTCACTATATATATATATATACAAATAATGTATATATACAAACATGCATATTTGTATATATATATATACAAATATACATGTGTATAAATATATGTATATATACAAACATGCATATACATATACATACATATATATATATGTATATATATATATATATATGCATGTGTATAAATATTTATATATATACACATATACATATGTTTTGTTTTTAAAGAATGAGATACACATATACATATGTTTTGTTTTTAAAGAATGAGTTTTATTTATATTATATATATATATATATGAATGTCAGTGATCCGGCCCTGGTTGGAGAACCAAAGAGTATATATATATATATATATATAATATTTGAATGTCAGTGATCGGTTGGAAGAGCTACAACAAGGGAGGCGGGGCAGGGAGGTGTGACAGCTCTCACATCCGGAGCAAGGGCAGGAGAAGGAGAAGGTGGAGGAGGGGGGCGGGCTGGCAACTAGGAGGGCTGGCTGGGCGCCACGGGAAGGAGGGGACGGCTCGAGGAGAGATGCGCACAGTGGCGGGGAAGGGGGGGGAGGGCAGGACAAGGAGAAGGGTGGCAACTCGGAGGAGGGGCGCCGCGGGAAGGGAAGGAGAAGGGTTGGAGGGCTTGGGGGGTCAAGGAGACAAGGCACAAAGCGAGGGAGGGTGCGTGGGCAACAAGCGCAGAGGATAAGAGGATCTCTCTCTCACCTTTACATGCCACTATTACTAGTCTTTATAGCAAATATGTATACAAAGTCAGCTATATGTAATGATCTTTTAATCTTGTTACTCAAGATTATTAAGTATGAGCTTGGACTCGTATACATATTCTTTCTTCATTAACTCATGAAAGAATGATTACAAGTTACAACTTACATATACCAATGAAAACTAGAGGGCACAATAAACACAAGACACTCATGTAAGCTTTGCTTGCAATATTCACATTCATCGTGTGCCGTAGAATTATGTTTTGCATCGTGTCCTTTAAAATTGTATTTTTTTGGAAAAAATAAAACCCACTAGTTTTCTAAAATCCTAGATAGAATTTGAAGTAAAACATTTTCTCATTGGTTCACCCAAAAGTTTTGACCATATTCTTCCTAGTTGTCATTTGATGCACCTTCTCCTTTATATAATATGTCTATCATTGATATCCACATCCACATCCACATATATTCTTCCTAACTATCATCATATGGCACACCTTGTCTAGTATATAATGTCTATATAGGGGTGGTTGCAAGATGAGATTATCTAGTTTCGTTTAGTAGGCATCCTTGGGTATTTTAAGCTTGAAAACATGCAATTTCTTAAGAAGAATAGCCAATCTCTCCTAGTTAGCCAAGGGGTTTTACTTCAAGGTCTTCTAATGAAACATCACATGAAAAGTTGGATAACTAAAACTATAATCTGATCGAATATCCAATAATTGTAAATCCCCTTTTCTTTGAGAACCAAATTGTATGCAGGCCCTATGAGACAGGTACACTAAATGTGAGTAAATTACCTATAACTTTTACATTATTACTCATATGATATTTTCACTTTGCATATCACAAATTCACATAACATAGAGCTTAACTTGATTTATCGAGTAATTTTTGATGTGTTCTACTATTTTCTATATTATTTAAAAGGCATTAGAATTGTTAAAAAACATACTATTTTGTCCTTCCACCACATCTACCATTTAAAATGCTCAATTCGTATGGATCTGGTGATAATTAGATTAGGGAAGATTACTAGAATATGGATCTAAGGTAAAATTACAAATCTAATGGTTGGAATTTTAGAGATTTACTTTGGAAAATTTGTTATGACTATTAGAGACACATTAAATCAATTGTAATTTAATTCTAGAAAATCAAATATTGAATCTTTCAATCTAAAAACTCTAGGGATCAATATACTTGTTATCATGATTTTTTTTTGGCTTAATTTGAGTATGGGAAGTTCCATTTTCAATCCTCCCAAGTGAAAATTCCCATATTGTGTCCACTCTCCCCTTTTCAAGTCTAAAACCAATCCTAGTTAGGTTTGGAAATCTAGGCTTGGTAATCTTCAAAGCCTAGATATCATGCCATTTGTGAGACTTGGGTGGACACAAATCTTATATGTGCGTGCCACTTTATGTTCACATCAGCTTCTTCGAGAGGATCCACATAATCACCTTGCCACCTTCACCCTCCATGTCAACATGGTCAACCTAGTTGACTTCCCACCTCATTATCCTAGTCATTATTAATGCCACATCTTCTTTTGCCACCTCAAACTTGGTGAGATGGCATGTCACATCATGGAATAGCCACATCAGCCATAATAGTGCCACATGTCAAGAAAATGCCATGTGGCATGCATGCGTGTAACACGTGGCACCTCCTTCTCACTTTTTTTCAAAAACATATTTAAAAAAAAAAGTCAATTTAGTATATTTTTAGTATTTTTCAAAAAAGAGAAATAAAATATAAATTTTAAAGAATAAAATATATATAACTTATTAATATAAAATAATTTAAATCATTAAATTCAAAGAATTATATTTTTAAAATTAAATAAATAATATTTTTTTTAATTCCATGTTATTTTATTTTAAAATTTAAATTTTTTAAATTTAATACTTCTTGAAAATATTTTATGTGTAGGAAAAACCTTTGAATAAAATTTTAAAAAAAATACATTATGAAAGAAAATATAGTTATATAATTACAAAAGAAAAGATGAAATTTAAAATATATTTATATATCTACTAATGATAAATATTTAGATTTATAAATATTTTTTATTAATAAAATTAGTTTTTAAGTTGATAATAGTTTTCTTTTTATCTTTATGTTTGTCCTAATTATCCAATCAATCATAGATAGGAAATCTAATGAGATTTGAAGTGGATAACCTATTTTTCCTTTATAAACACACATCTCTAGTGCTATCCCATCATTGAGCCTTCATATTTTTTTCTCTGTTAGCTTCCTTGAGAATGGGTTCTCAAAGTCATAGGACTAGACTTCCCCCCATCCACCAAGTTCAGAGGAGGAAACGAAAAGGGTAGCGAGAGAGAGAGAGAGAGAGAGAGAGAGAGAGAGAGAGAGAGAGAGAGAGAGAGAGAGAGAGAGAGAGAGAGAGAGAGAGAGAGAGAGAGTGGAGAGCACGTCAATCGAGCAACACCTTTCGTTTGGCGATGATCCAAGCCTTGCCCCTCCTCTTCCTCTTCCTCTCTCTATGCCTTCTTCTCCCCCACTATCCCTTAGTTTAGATAATCCAAATCATGAACTAGCCCTTCCTGAGCCCCCTTCTCTTCCACAAGAACCCACCCCCCTCCTTTGGGCGCCCATAGTGTGGATAGGAAAGAACTATCAAAGTCAGGGACGCATCGTCGTGCCCATGCAATCTTCCAATCCTATTTCAAAGACCTCACGCCATCATCACTCACAGGCATGCGTGCTTTGATCGGTCTGCACAACATGGCCAACTGCAGGGTGCTTTCTAACATTGGAGGTCGAACAGAGAGGAGAGTTGGCATGGCGGTGCTACAAAGTGTTCATCATGATTCCTATACAGGTAGCAAGAAGAGGAACTCTACGGACACTTTGGCTTCTCGACGGGCTATTGTGGCAGCCATAAGTAGCTCCCAAATGAAGGGTAAGGTGAGTGCCACATCTCACATCCTTTCCATAGCACCACACGCACTTAGAGTTGGGTCTATTAGACGGCAAAGTTTAGATGCGAATGAGGCTTGTGCTTTATGGTGGGCGAGTAGTGGTGGTCGTGTAGCTAGGCATGATCACCTACTAGATGAAACCACTAGAGCCTTGATAGAAAGTTATTGGGAGGAAAATTGTCGTGCCTCAGTAGTTTTCAAGAAAGCTTTGTATAAGAGAGTCACAAGAGGAGTGTTTATTGAGCACAGTGCTTGCTTTCTTGAAATGACCCAAACAAACTTGTATTCTCAGTTTGTGGCATCATATCCACACCTTAAAATTGGGTAAAGGTTATTTGAGGAGTGTAAGCCTTGGTTTGTGAGGTACTCACGATAGCGTGACACATGTTGTTGCTACCATGTTGAGTTCTAACTTTTTAATAATGTGTTCCGTTCTCTTAGTGGGCATAGAGAGTTGCCTCACAGCCCTCGTGATTTCATCCACTCTCTTTTGTGTGTACCCATGGAGGATGCCCATTTCCATATGATGCCTTGTGTGGAGAGCAATTGCACATCATGTGGTTCACTTGCACATCTACAGATGGTAGATCTTGATGCAAGTGACCAAGAGATAGTGCCATGGCGACGTTATGAGTATGTGACACACCAGCTCCAGAGTAGTGGGTAGTCTAGGAAGTTGCAGCTCGTGGACAAACATACACCACGTTGTCACTTCACAACCACATTTAGGGAGGAGATCTACCCCTATATATACGGCACAATCATTATGCCAAGTGGCAAGATCGTCAGTTTTGAGCATGCCTGGCAGAGTTTCCTATTGGTGTGGTTATGTGTGACTAATTTTGCAGAGAACTACACCTTCACACCTTTTCAGGAGATACAATTTGAGTATTACCTCTCGGAGTAGGTAATGGTTATATTTCATAATATTTTTTTTATGTTTGAGTATTACTTAACTGATTTTTTGTGTCCTAATTGTCTCACTTCCTTACCTCACCAGGTTGCTATTATGGTCCACATTATTGACATGCAAAGGCATATGTAGATGGGATAGCAAGTACCCTTGAGACCCGTGTCATTATTCGAGAGTATCATTTCTATATCAGTGAATGATGATCGTTCATATGATGCACATTTTGTGTAACATTGTTTTTGTCTCCATGACGATTTTTTTCGAGATTGTGGGGTCACATGTGGCTAGCGAAGGGTTTGGTCGGATGGCTGTAGTGCACAGTTGAAATTGGCACGACAGCTCTATTGGCTCTACAAGTAGTACTTATAGTTCGCTTGGATTCGTAATTAAACTAAACTCACTAGAATATCTTAAAGAAAACAATAACTAAGACTTGTTTTTATGGGTTTGTAGGTGGCATGTGCAATTTAGTATCCTAATGATTTGGTTATTCTTTGAGACTGGTCACGGGAAGGGACAGCATGATTGTGTGGGCGCGTGTGTGAAACATGCTCTGAGATGTCATCAATTGCGGCAGGATGCTGAGCGGTTCACAGATGCGTGCCACGTGGTCGAGTGGTGCTCCCAACATTTGTGTGGGAGTGCAGAATCATCCTATCCCAAACGTGATGCTCGGATTGTCAGGATATTTTTTTGGTATGTGGATGGTGGCATGATTGACCGTAGAGGCCTCCATGATTGTGATAGTACTTGGAACCTTGGGTTTACATCCATCAGGAGCACGTGCATGCAGCACCCATGATTTACACACGATGGTTTGCATGCTTTTGTGGAGCATGTATGGATGGTGATTGGTCAGATTGTGTCTCGAGAGGATGGATATATGCATGGATACAGACAGTCCTCTCCCCCGAGAATCCTTCACATCTAGTGTTGTCCGATGAGCACACAGGTCCTGTGTTCATGGCCAACTATGATGACCTGACAGATTTGCTACATGAGGGTGATGTATTTGCCGTTATTGCCAGTGAGGGCAATAGCGAGGGAGTAGATTACTCTATCTGATGAGTTGCACTAGGTCAAAGTGCATCCTTGATGAGGATACAATGGATGATCATGGGTTTTCTTTTGATGCCCATCGCATGATTGTGGGGCAGGCTGGTTGTACCAGTAGATTGGTCATCTAGTGCTTGCTACCAGGCTCACACTTGATCGAGTACATAGCTAAAAACAGATATCTCACCCATGTTTTCGGCTTTGAGTGGATGACCATGAGAGCATTCGAGAGCATTTGAGAGATAGAGAGGGTGCTGCTCTCTATATCTCTATCTTGATAGTGACTAAACTTAGACTAGTTGGGTGAGCTCACTTACATTGTACTCAATTTTATTGGCAATGCTTAGTCTCAGACTAGCTGGGGTAGCTCATTTACATTATGCTTTGATCTATTGAGTTAGTGGCTAAACCCAGAGTAGCTGGGTTAGCTCATATTCTGATGTACTAGTCTTTATTGAGGATCATTGCATTTTGGTTTATATTAATGGTTTATGGATTTTTTCAACCCTTTGGCTACCATATTGTTTGTTTAACACTTAGTGCTCAAGAGGCCATGGAAAATCCTGTTCTTCCCCATGCCATCGTACCCAAACGTGCTCCGATGGTGACCAAACTTTGCGAGCATGTGGCGGGGATCCTCAATAAACTAGATGCTAATTGCTAATCCAAACATACTCTGATGCTCACGAAACTTTGAGCGCATGTGGGGGTGGATCCCCCAAAGATGCTCGAAAAGTTTGATCACAATCGGAGTATGTTTGGGTACAATAGCATGGGGAAGAGCGGGATTTTCCATGGCCTCTCCACCACACTAAGACTTGACAAAACCGCCCTGGGCATTAATTGCTAACCCAAACATGTTCTGATGCTGACCAAACTTTGCGAGCATGTGGGGTGGGTCCCCCCCACATGCTTGCAAAGTTTGGTCACCATCGCAGCATGTTTGGATATGATGGCATGGGCAAGAGCGGAATTTTCCATGGCCTCTCAAGCACTTAGAGACTTGAAAAATTCACACTCGGCGTTAATTGCTAACCCAAACATGCTCTGATGTTGACTAAACTTTGCGAGCATGTGGGGGCCCACATGCTTGGAAAGTTTGGTTACCATTGAATCATGTTTGGGTACGATGGCATGGGGAAGAGCTAGATTTTCCATGGCCTCTCCAGCACTAAGAGACTTGAAAAATGTGCATTGGGCTCTAATTGCTAACCCAAACATGCTGCGATGCTGCTGACCAAACTTTGCGAGCACGTGGGGGTGGGATCCCTCCCCACATGCTCACAAAGTTTGGTCACCCATCAGAGTATGTTTGGGTATGATGACATGGGCAAGAGTGGGATTTTCCATGGCCTCTCGAGCATTAAGAGATTTGAAAATCCGCATTGGGCACTAATTGCTAATCTTAATATTCTCCGATGATGCTGACTAAACTTTGCGAGCATGTGGAAGTGGGTCCCCCCCCCCCCCCGATGTTTGCAAAGTTTGGTCAGCATCGGAGCATGTTTGGGTACGATGGCATGGGGAAGAGTGGGATTTTCCATGGCCTCTCGAGCACTAAGAGACTTGAAACGGACACTAATTGCTAACCCGAACATGCTTTGATGTCGACCAAACTTTGCGAGCACATGGGGGTGGGTCCCCCCAACATGCTCGCAAAGTTTGGTCACCATTGGAGCATGTTTGGTATGATGATATGGGGAAGAGCTGGATTTTCCATGGCCTCTCTAGCACTAAAAGAGACTTGAAAAATCCACAGTGGTTGGGCACTAATTGCTAACCCAAACATGCTTCGATGCTGACTAGACTTTGCGAGCATGTGGGGGTGGGTCCCCCCCACATGCTCGCAAATTTTGGTCCGTATCGGAATATGTTTGGGTACAATGGCATGGGGAAGAGCTAGATTTTCCATGGCCTCTCAAGCACTAAGAGACTTGAAAAATCCACGCTGGGTGCTAATTGATAATCCAAACATGCTCCAAATGCTGACCAAACTTTGCAAGCATGTGGACGTAGGTCCCCCCCACATGTTGCAAAGTTTGGTTAACGTCGGAGCATGTTTAGATACGATGGCATGGGAAAGAGCGGGATTTTCCATGGCCTCTCGAGCACTAAGAGACTTGAAACATTTGCACTGGGTGCTAATTGCTGACCCAAACATGCTTCGATTCTGACCAAACTTTGCAAGCACGTGTGGGTGGGTCTCGCAAAGTTTGGTCACCATCAGAGCATGTTTGGGTACAATGGCATGGGGAAGAGCTGGATTTCCCATGGCCTCTCCAGCACTAAAAGACTTGAAAAATCCGCATTGGATGCTAATTTTGCTAATCCAAACATGCTCCGATATGCTGACCAGCCTTTGCGAGCATGTGGGTGTGGGTCCCCCCTACATGCTCGCAAAGTTTGGTCACCATTGGAGCATGTTTGGGTACGATGGCATGGGGAAGAGCGGGATTTTTCAAGGCCTCTTAAGCACTAAGAGACTTGAAAAATCCGCACTGGGCACTAATTGCTAATTCAAACATGCTCCGATATGCTGACCCAACTTTGCGAGCATGTGAGGGTGGGTCCCCTCCACATGCTCACAAAGTTTGGTCACCATCAGATCATGTTTGGGTACGATGGCATGGGAAAGAGCGGGATTTTCCATGGCCTCTCGAGCACTAAGAGACTTGAAAAATCCCCACTGGGTGCTAATTGCTAACCTAAACATTCTTTGATGTTGACCAGACTTTGCGAGCACGTGGGGGTGGGTCCCCCCAACATGCTCCCAAATTTTCGTCACCATCGGATCATGTTTGGGTATGATGGTGTGGGGAAGTGCGGGATTTTTCATGGCCTCTCTAGCACTAAGAGGCTTGAAAACTCCGCACTGAGCACTCATTGGCTAACCCAAACATGCTCTTTTGTTGACCAAACTTTGCAAGCGTGTGGGAGTGGGTCCCCCCTACATGCTTGCAAAGTTTGGTAACCGTATCGGAGTATGTTTGGATATGATGGCATGGGGAAGAGAGGGATTTTCCATGGCCTCTCGAGCACACTGAGACTTGAAAAATTTGCTATAGGTATTAATTGCTAACCCAAACATTCTCCACTAACCAAACTTTGTGAGCATGTGGGGGTGGGTCCCCCCCACAAGCTCGCAAAGTTTGGTCAACATCAGAGCATGTTTGGGTATGATGGCATGGGGAAGAGCTGGATTTTCCATGGCCTCTACAGCACTAAGAGACTTGAAAAATGCGCATTGGGCGCTAATTGATAACCCAAACATGCTGCAGCAAACTTTGCGAGCATGTGGTGGTGGGTCCCCCCTACATGCTGAGCAAACTTTGCGAGCATGTGGTGGGTCCCCTCTACATGCTCGCAAAGTTTGGTCACCATCAGAGCATGTTGGGGTACGATGGCATGGGTAAGAGCGGGATTTTTCATGGCCTCTTGAGCACACTGAGAACGGAAAAATCCACACTAGGTGCTAATTACTAACCCAAATATGCTCCGATGTGCTGACCAAGCTTTGCGAGCATGTGAGGGTGGCAATTAGTGCCCACTGCGGATTTTTCAAGTCTCTTAGTACTTAAGCGACTATGGAAAATCTAGCTCTTCTTCATGCCATCGTACCCAAACATGCTCCGATGCTAACCAAACTTTGCGAGCATGTGGGGATGGGTCCCCCCACATGGTCGCAAAGTTTGGTCAACATCGGAGCATGTTTGGGTATAATGGCATGTGGATTTTCAACAAACAATATGATAGCCAAAGTGTTAAAAAAACCCAGAAACCATGAACATCAACTAAAATGCAATGATTCTCGATAATGAAAAAACTCATAATGATATAAACATCAACTAAGTATATCAGAGTGTGAGCTAACCCAGCTACTCTAGGTCTAGCCACCAACTCAATAGAGTAAGGCATAACGAAAATGAGCTACCCTAGCTAGTCTGAGAGGTTAGTCACTGCAAATAAATCTAAGTATAATGTAAGTGAGCTAACCCAACTAGTCTGAGTTTAGTGACTATCAATGGACACCCAATCAATATCGTCATCTCTGACTGGTGGGTTAACGTGCACGTCGAGGAGGCTGTGCCGCGCCGGCTGCGGGGGTCATCGAATATTTGCGGGGAGGTCTGCCTCAAAGGGAGGATGATAAGCTCATGGGGGTGTACTTGGGAGCTCTCACGAGTCCCATAAGCTACAGCCCTCTCCCTCTCTCTACGTTATGCTACTACAAGACGTATCTATCTATAAACCCAAAATCTGCGGGGGTCATCGAATATTTGCGGGGAGGTCTGCCTCAAAGGGAGGATGATAAGCTCATGGGGGTGTACTTGGGAGCTCTCACGAGTCCCATAAGCTACAGCCCTCTCCCTCTCTCTACTACAGCCCTCTCCCTCTTTCTACGTTATGCTACTACAAGACGTATCTATCTATAAACCCAAAATCTGTAATCGGCAATAGTGCTCATGTGAAGCAGCACTATTGCCAACACCATCATCCGCCGAGGTGCTACTGGGACCAGCAACAACTACACGCTCGTGTGCTGTGAGCCAGACCTCTTGAAGGATTCTCTGGTATCCATCAAACTTGTGTGCACTCCACTCAATATGTGGAGGCACTTTAGGCTCCTGCTATCATAGCTCTAGCACTCTCTACCTTAGTTCGGGCGGCCTACTCAAAAGGTAAAGCATACAAATAATTGATTAGTCTCTCTCATTAGGTATTACTTAAATAAATTCTTAACTTTCGACCTTAATTATAACTCTTTTACATACAAGAGAGACCTACCAGGTGGATGTCAGTCTCTCTTGCATGGCGCACCTTTGCAGTGACTGCCTCTGCCATCTGCAATGCTGCTCTAAGACAATCGATCTCCGTTCTCGCCTCTAGAAACTCTTGTGTGAGTCCCTTACTGGTAGGTGTGGGACCCTATGTGACACAAATTTTCTCGTCCTGACATTAGCCTAGAAAAATAGAGAAAAATTTGACATTTGGGAAAAAAAAATCTCACGAAATTTCACAATTTTTTCTCTTAAAAATTTTTGGCTTTTCATCTTCCGGAAAACTTTTGGCTTTTCGCTTTCCCGAAACCTTTTGGCTTTCCGAATTCCGAAAAAACTTTTTGACCTTCCGTATTCCGGAAACTTTTGACCTTTCACATTCTGATTTTTTTGTCTTTTCATTTTTCTGAAACTTTTGGCTTTCCGTAAATGCGAGAGAAAATAGAAGAAAAGTCAAAATTGAGAGATGAAGAGGGTCCCACGCACACGGGAGAGCATTTCATGCATCAACATGCTGCCTCCTACTGCATTTCAGCAGAAAATCGACACAAATTTGATCGCATACCCGCGGAAAAATCCATAAAAATTTATAAAAAATATATTTTTAACCATAAAATGCTCAAAAAAAATTCCTTTAAAATTAGAAAAAATTTCCTAAAAATTCTAGAAATTTAGGGAATCCATTCTACCAAAAATATCCACAATAAAATATATGGTATTTTTGTAAAAATTTTCATTAATGATTATTTTAAACCATAAAAAATAGGAAAAAATAGCATTAAACTCACGAAATTTCCCCGCCACGTTGATTCGTCCATTGAATAGTAGTAACACTTCCAATCGCCATATCGACAATCCACGTGCAAATCATCAACACAAATCAATAAAATAACATTTTTATTAGTAAATATTAAAATTTACTTCAAAAAAAATCAACAATAATTAACTAGAGATTGCTCTGATACCACTGTTAAAACCCTAAGATCTCTCTCGATAATTGTTATGCATAAACATGCATAAATCAGGCATAAACTCAACCACCCGACCACCCCCGAGCCCAAGGGATGCATGACCACTTAGAGTTTCTTTAATAATCATTATATTATTATTCATATTATAGGTTATATAAAGTTTTTATTTAAACTATTTTTTTGGAAGAGCTTGCTTGTTGTATATACTTAAAAAATACAGTCTGCACCTCATGAGGTGGATGAGGACATTTCTCCCTAAGCTAGTAAGATGCTCTTTGATTCGAGTTGCTCCTCTAGTAAATGTATGGCCACAAGGTCTACATTACATTTTTGAAGTTGTTGCAAGTTTATTTATCTCCTCCACATATTTCCACTCTGGTCCTCTTCTCATTTTTTATTTTGCTTTTCAACCTACAAGACAATATACAATATACATTAGTTTATCACATTTTGAGTATTTATAAAAATATGGATAAATTTTTATTTATTTATTATATGAGTAATAAACTTTTAATGTAAACTCTAATAATAGAGCGTTCAAATTTTATTTTTAAATAAATATTTACCTTTATAGAATGTAACAAAAGAATATATCATATTTAAAATAAAGTTTAATTTTTTTTTATTTGATCAAATCTTACTTTAAACTACTCAAATAATGATTCTTTGTAAGAATCAAATAAAGCAAAAGATTATTTTCTCATGTGTGTGTGTGTGTGTGTGTGTGTGAAGGTGGGTGGGTCGGTGGGTGTGTGTGTATGTATATGCATATATATTACTCTTCTTTGATGCACCTCAATGAAGAGTGCTCTTCCCATTGTACACTGATTGTACATTGGATATATGGAGAGATGTGGCTTTATGTTTTATTGAGTATTTTGGAGTTAGTTGGTGTGAACACCCTTTGTGGGTGTGAACAACCCTTATTAAAATCTAGGTCAAAAGATAATGCTTAATTCTTAATATTTGTTTAAACATGCTCCATTGTGGCACCATGAATGCTAACATGGTATTAGAGCTACCTTAGCCACATCTCCTCTATGCCATTTTCCTTAGAGCTACTACCATCATCAATGTTGTGTTTTTTTCCCATATGAAGCTATGAAGTCAATATTAGGTGAAATGGAAAAAATCCTATTCCCATTAAAAACATGGGCATGCGGTAAACCTTCAAAAGCTTTTATCAAAACCCCCTCATGTGACATATCATTGGAAAGCGCTTGAGGAGTAGAATCTAGATCTTCGATCTTCGACAAATTTGGTGTTTGTATGTTTGAGATATAGCAAGAACAAGATTAAAGTGTCATTCCCAAAATGCAAGATTTTTTCCATTTTATCTAATATTGAATTTATGTGTTTTTTCTCATGCTATGCTATGTTTTTTTTCCATAAGAAGCTATGCATTTTTCTCATCCTATATTAAATTTAATTTTTTTTATCTATGCGCTACCGCATGTCCCTCTTCATGAGATGCATGTCATCCACATACTCCACAATCATCTCTCAACATTTAGCTAACATTCAACCATCTCTCATCAGCATTCAACCATTAACGCAAGGTAGGCGAGGACCATCTGTTGCACCTACATCATGTAGAGAAAAAAACACAATACATCCATAGATCCAATCAGTAAAACAAGGTCATCTCGACCCAAATCAGAAATATAGAGAGCAACAAGGGAAGTTTCTAGATAGAAAAGTTCAATGGCATCAACTTCTCACCTGACAAATAAACCTTTTTCTTTATCTGATGAGGGATAGTTTATGGTTTGTGGTCTCAATGGCAACGACAAGAAACCAAGAAACAACAATGGAGTTTGAGAAGTGCAAATTTGGCAAGAGCAAAATGACAAGGCCATCCCTCTCATTGGGCTTGCATTGTCTGACCATCTTGTGCACCATGTGGACTTTAATAAGAGTGCTTATGAGGTATGGGATAAATTGGAAAATTTATTTGGCAACATGATAAATAACTCAAAGGAAAAAATTGGTTTACAAATGAGTGAAGAAGAGACCTTGGGAGAACACTTAAGCAAACTTAGCTTCTCAAGTGCGGGAGTGAATGTGGAAGAATATAATAAAAAGGTTGTTGAACTTATTCTGTTCTTTTATGCAACAAAAATCACCAAAATTTTAGATATTTTGACATTTTTGAGAGTAACTAGAGAGACATCCTTTGATAACATGCTTTCAATGTTAGATATTTTGACATTTTTGAGAGTAACTAGAGAGACATCCTTTGATAACATGCTTTCAATTTTAGATATTTTGACATTTTTGAGAGTAACTAGAGAGACATCCTTTGATAACATGCTTTCAATGTTAATAGAAGAAGGTCGCCGTCTTAAGGATAAAGGTGAAAAGGCATTTGATGTAGATAAAGCTATGACAACCAAATGAAAAAGAAAGAAAGGAAGCAAAACAAATAAGTGCAAATACTACCAGATGCTTGGTTACGTAGAAGCAAAATACTTCAAAGAAGATGGCAAAGGAACATGAAAAAGAGTATGCAAACCCTATGAAGAAGAAGATCATGAATTAGAAGATAAGGCATTCACAGTGACCAACAATGGATAATTTTTCTCTAAAGGAGAAAGATTATGATTGGGCCTTCTAGTTCCTATTATGTTTGAGTCATGGATTTTTTTCCCCGAGAAAATCTAAATATTTAGTTCCCCAAAATTTGAATATTTTATAGTCATGGGTTCTCTACCCCAGAAGTCCCCCAAAATTTGAATATTTTGTGTTTCTTTTGGTAATGCTCCTTTACCTTGCTTAGAGCAAGGGTTTTTTTTGTATGTTGATGTAGGCTATCTTTGTCTCTCCCAAGGAAAGACTCGACCTTCGAATCCTTACCAGATGAGACTTTGAGCCATGATTTTATGCCTCTAAGCCATGCTCATGAGCCTCCAAGTCAGTAGTAGTGGGGAATATATTTTGTTTCTTTGCTAGTGTTGGAGTATATAGACGATTGAAGGTTTACCATGCATCACCTCCATTACTCCGCTCCAAAGTGGGGTATTGGGTATTTTGGAGTTAGTTGGTGTGAACAGCCCTCTATGGGTGTGAACAGTCATTATTAAAGTCTAGGTTAGAAGATAAGGCTTGATACATATAAAAGCATGTACTTGGAAGGTTCTCTAATTACAAGAGTACATCATTTAAGTTGTGCAACATATTTCTCTTATGCTTGTTATCACATCTCCCTCTCCCTCTCTCTCTCTCTCTCTCTCTCTCTCTCTCTCTCACACACACACACACACACACACACACACACACACACACACACACACACACACACACACACACATGTATCATCCTAACACCATGGATTCCTACACATTTCATGTGTGAATATACATAGATATATGTTCTGTAGGCTTACTTGCTTGAGGCCTTGATATTTAGACCATGTGTAATATTTCTTCAATTTATAGTTTGTTTATTATTTTTGTTGTTAATATTTGTAAATAAGAGATCTTTCATGAGAGATACATTGCTAGCAACATACACAATTAAATATGTATGATCAACTTTAAGATTTCACTTATCCATTTAAAGATATGAACTAGTTTTAAAAAACCAATAATTTTATAACATGTACTTTTGCACACATACCTTTCATGTAAAAGTCCACATCATGAGCATCACAAAAATAATTTAATTTGATAGGTTATGCATAACAACATCTTAGGAATCAACCAAACTAGTAGGCCATGCAAGAAGTGAAGAGAGTGAGAGAGAGAGAAAGAGAGAGTGAGAGAGAGCAAGAGAGAGAGAGAGAGAGAGAGAGAGAGAGAGAGAGAGAGAGAGAGAGAGAGAGAGAGAGAGAGAGAGAGAGAGAGAGCAAAGATTATTACATCACGATTTTTTATTGGGGTAGCTATTCTAGAGCATTACTTAGCGACTTATAAGGTCAATTAGCAATGCTCTTCAATAAAATTATTGGCATCACTAAGCGACAAAGTTATAAAATGTTGCATTGTCACCAAGGGGCTTGTTTAGTGTAATGTTGGGAAGCAACACTCTAATCCTTGTCCTTGTGTCACCTCCAATGTCCCCTCAAGCCTAAGAAACCCCATGTCTGTAAATTTCGGCATGATTTAAAACTTACCCCTTATCCTTGTTCGAAGATAATATTTTTGATCAAATATACAAATGCTTTTACTTTTAAATTTTAAAGCCTAAGTATG
Organism: Cibotium barometz; assembly: GCF_041138505.1. Taxonomy (NCBI): domain Eukaryota; kingdom Viridiplantae; phylum Streptophyta; class Polypodiopsida; order Cyatheales; family Cibotiaceae; genus Cibotium; species Cibotium barometz. The sequence goes on from NC_141070.1 coordinate 49,136,781, forward strand.
AAGATTTTGTGTAAGGTCTATGAAAATCATAATCCCTTCTTTTGAAATCACATGTTCCAACAATTACATATCCCTGAGAGAGAGAGAGAGAGAGAGAGAGAGAGAGAGAGAGAGAGAGAGAGAGAGAGAGAGAGAGAGAGAGAGTCCTCATGCGTTCCCCATGCCACATGCAAGGTGGACTATTGGCCTTTTTTGTCTTGGGGTGGTCACTGTTTAAAAGCCCCATATAGCATCTGTGTTCAAGGGCTCGGCCTTTTTTGTGACCTTTTTGCCATGTGGTTTTGTAGTTGTATACATATTGTAGGAGCAATAAACACAAAGTTTTCAAAACATAACATCATGTGACTTCAGAGCAAGTTGTTAGTGCTTTCATCTAGTTCTATTCACTCACCTTATCAGCTTGTGGAGGTTCACTATATGTATTTCAAGAGGTATTTGTGAAGCCTTGTCTATGAATCAATACACACCTTTAAATTTATAAGTTTGGAGGCAATGCAACTAAATTGTAGACTCTTAACTTTCTAAATTAAAGCCCCCCCCTTTTTTGGAGTCCATGAAAGTAACCCTCACACTACCCACTTCATCCACCTTCCTTCCTTTTTTGGACCTTTGTAAAAAAGCAAGTAATCGGCAATCATCGCCCTTGCTCCTTTCACCTTGCACATATGTGCTTCAAAACTTGGAGACACAATAGGCCTCCATGTGTGTGTGTGTGTGTGTGAGAGAGAGAGAGAGAGAGAGAGAGAGAGAGAGAGACTACTTAGTAAACATTGGAGGGGAGAGAGAGACTACCTTAGTAAACATTGGAGGAGAGAGAGAGAGAGAGAGAGAGAGAGAGAGAGAGAGTACTTAGTAAACATTGGAGGAGAGAGAGAGAGAGAGAGAGAGAGACTACTTAGTAGACATTCTAGGGGGAGAGAGAGACTACCTTAGTAAAACATTAGTGTCGCACATTAATGAAAGCCTAGTGAGCCTATCTACAACATTCTCGAGTGGTCCAACGTTAAGATTTAGAGGGCGAGGCTCCCACATGACGTTAATGAAGTACTCGGTACGATGTGTCCAACGTGGCACTAGGCCAGTCGTCAAACAAGTCGGACACTTCAGGGAGCCCTCAGCCGCCCACTGTCCTCTATTAATTTCTGAGCCGCCTTTAGTGCCGCTTCCCTGTTCCATTAATCTCACCCTTCTCTTGTGGTATGGCTGAATAAGCCTGAGCAGGTTTTGCTTGATCACTGATCCCTCGCCATATCTCAACTCTCTCTCTCTCTCTGCCTCTGTGTCTTCTTTGATCGCGCGACATGCGTATTAGAAAGCGCCGTGCAGCTATAACGGGACCGCCTCAGGTTCCTGCTGCGCCGACTTTCCCAGCTTCGACTCCACATGATCCTGCGCCTGCTTGCCTGTTATTACAAACTCCATCCCAACCCTTTCAGCTTGACCTAGAAGGTCGCCGCAGGGAGCATCAAGATATAAGCAAGCGATTGCGCGTGGATCATGAGAACCTCTCGAGAGGGGAAGATGATGATGTAGTCGGGTTTATTTATAAGGGTTCTCTGGAGGACAGAAAACGTGCTGCTTCAGTCGCCGCTGGACATATAGCAGAAGTATCGTGCTGGAGGGCGAGAACCATGGCTGCCGAAGGTCGGCAGCCGGATGAGGAATCTGATCCGTTGAGCACTGTAGTATCCGTTCCGTCGAGGCTCCTTCGGAGAGGCACAGCTGGTGATGATGACGATGATCATATAGCCAGGGATTGGAAATCGAAAAGCTGCACAGCCAATAATATTATTCTGCAAGGGCAACCTGAAGATGGGTCGAAGATGCTGCAGCAAAGCAAGGTGCGGGTGAAGAACATGCAGGGGGATCAGGACCGGCAGACCGGCGGTGCTCAAATTGCATGCGGAATCGCCCGCAAGGCGGCGAGGGAGGAGGTGCAGGAGGTGATCAGCGAGAGTTGGAGATGCGCAAGGCGGCCAGCTGCCTCTTCTCAATGTGCACCTCAGGTAAAGGTTCTGAATATACTCCCAAATCATGTTTAAGCTACGGGTCTAAACCGATAATCTGGTGTTAGCAGACGCTCATGGCACGACTTGCTTCTACCTTTCCTGACACTTTAGGCTATACCACCTTCTCCCTTCTACTTTTTCCAAGGCCTTACAACTGCAATTCCCGTTCTAGTCCATAGGACTAGCAGGGTTGGTACATTTCTTAAACTGTGAGTATTAGTTCCCTTCACCTGCTGACTGCACCACTAATCAGAGCTCTGTAGAACTCCCGTATTTATAAGGTTGTTTCATTCTGTTGTCTTGTGGTTGTGTTAAGTGTTTGACAGTTTGGAAGTGCTGTGTAGTGAACATGCTCATGGATTTGATCGCAGGTTCACATACCCACAACCTCAGGGGTAGCTCCACAACTCCAAAATAATCAGATATCTAACAGGTACTACTCTACCATGAACTCTCCGCTGGGCTTGCACAGACATGATCTGAATGTTATTATAAACCTTGCAAGATCAAGCTCAAAATATGCACTCATATAATCTAGGCATTTTAGCATTAATGCTTGATGTGACTCAAAATGAAAGGGTGAGTGGGAATGCTGATTTGCGAAAACGATACTGTTTATAAGCTCAGACCAGCCTACAGGTCTTGCATGCATGGTTAGTATCACTTTGTTGTTGTGGATCCTTCTTTTCATCATAGAAAGTATCCCTTTATAACTGTTTTGGATTTGTTGGTATTTGAGGGTAATATGGTTAGGTGAAAACATACTTGGACTCTGTGGTAGAACCAGTTTTCCTCTGATGTCATTTGATATTCTTCATTATTGTGACTTACAAACAGGTTATGCCTATGGTACTGATTTTTACAATATGGTGTGGTTCGTTCATGTAGCCTTCCATTCAAATGGGATCATACCATCCAACCTGCGCATCTGGGATGGCCCTGCCATGAGGACTCCGGTATTGAATTCATCTTTCCATCCAATTGTTTCAGAGGCCTGATTTATTATAAATGCATGATTCCTATTGAAGAAGTATGGAGATCTGATTGTTTCTGGCTGGGTTTGATTCCAGGTCAACCTTTACCAGGATCAGCTGGTGGGGGTATTCGTGGGGACTCCCATGGATTAGGTAGAAGGTTTAGTGAGAATGGAAGGGCGTATATCAAGTCCCCATCATGCAAACGGGGTAATGATATAGAGATGGGGATGCGCCAGCCGGAAGTGGGCATAGAGGAGAATGTTAGGAGCGACTGCATGGGGGGTATTAACATGGCACGCAATGAAGAGGATCTTAAGGAGGATGGAGGTGGCGGCAATGAGGAGGAACAGCAGCAGTGCGGGCGTAGGAGTGGGCGGGGGTGGCAGTGCAAGAACGTGCGGGCAGTGGGTGGCCAGACAATCTACTGTGATTACCACCGCCTCAAAATATTCCAGCATCATGCCACCTGGAATGCCCGGAACAAGCTCATGAAGAAGAAGAAGAGGAAGACAAGTAAAAAGATTGGATGCAGCAAGGAGCTTCACCAGAATATGGTCGACATCAATGTGCAGGAATCACCAAAAGCCGTGCATAAACGTCACATGGATAATAACATGGAGGCAGGTGGCTTGATAAGCTCTGAGGTATGCTCTACTTGTGCATCACCTGTTTGAAGTAGAATTTTCTGGTATATTAATTGTCTTGCTGAATTAGTATGATCACAACCCACCTCAATATTTTGTGGCCATATCTCACCACCATCTTCCAGGAGTATGAGAATTGGTCATTTCTTACTTGTTTTACATTTTGCAGCAGTACTTAATAATATAATCATACATCTGAAAGGGCCACAAGCATTTGTAAGTCTGCCCTCAAATTCTCTCACATCAATATGTTCTTATCTCGTATGGTATTTCTTGCAGGATGTTGATATCTTTGAAAGAGTTTTGCAAGCAGTTCGACGTGTGAGAAAGCAGCGAATGTCCATCATGCGGTGACTAACTAATCTTCAAAAGATAAATGAGTTTCCTGCAGTTAATTCAACAAGCACTTTAATTTATGGTTGTAGGTTTGCTGCAGCTATACACCGCATACATGCAGGTGACATGGTATATATGCCTTGAAAAAACATGGGGTGAATGATTCAACGTTCTATGTTGTTGTACATAGGTGTCACCCAACAGCTCGCACGACATTCTTACCCAACCTCATTGAAACTTTTGTACCTACTACTCGTCAAGCACATCAAAGGGAAGAATCAGGTGTATATAATCTCCAGTCGTGACCTTTTGATACTGCATTCTTTAGTGATATTATTAAGGAGTGGATCAACATAATTATGGTTTCTATTTCAGGCTCCCAAGGAGAACCTGGCTCAGACTTCAAAATGTGTAGGGTTCAAAATATTACATCCTCATGCGGGGTGGAGGGTCTCGAATATAATAGCCTCATGGTGGTGGATGGTGACAATAATGCTGCAAGCACTATGAACATAATTCATCGTGATGATGGTGATGGTGAAGGTGATGTGGACAATGATGCTACAGGTACTACGGGCATCACTCATCATGATAATGGTGATGATGATAAGAAGGGAGAGGAGGAGAGGTGCAGGCGGGTAGATGGGAGGGGGTGGCGGTGCAAGAACATGCGGGCAAAGGACGGGCAGAGCTCAATGTACTGCGAGCACCATCGTGCAAAGCTCAGGGAACACCATGAAAAGCGTTCTCTCATACGGAGCAGGGAGAGGAGGAGGGGAAGGAGCACATGTAAGCCGTCTCGAGGAGGAGGAGGAGGAGGAGGAGGAGCAGTGACTGCCGGTGCGGTTGTGAGCAACACAGCTAGTGTGCATCGTGAAGGTGGTGCGTATGATAATACTAGCAGAAAAAGCGAAGGCGGCGCAGAAGAAGATGAGCAGCAGCAGCGGCGGCGGTGCGGGCGGATGGACGGGAGGGGGTGGCAGTGCAAGCAGATGCGTGTGAAGGGCAGCATATACTGCGGCCACCATGGTGCGAAGGTGCGGGAAAACCATGCCACTTGGAAGGCCAGGAAGCTGCAGCTTCCCCCCAGCAAGAGCGAGAAGGGATGGGAAAGGGGAGGAGAAGATGAGTTTGAGAAAGTAGTGGGCATGTTAGCGATTAAGGGAGAGGCAGCAGCGGCCAGCAGGAGGCGGAGGTGTCGCAAGATGAGGTTGCTGCAAGACATCCAAGGCCACGATGGGTCAACGTAGGTTTAGCCTTTAGATTTGAAAATCTCCGTTGTATTTTCAAGACCGAACTGATACATTTTGGTTACAATTCCCTTCTTAGTGCTTTTGCTTCTTGGTTACTTTGAAGCATCGCCATCATTTTGATTTGATGGGATATTTTTCCCCTTTTTTGGGAACGCTGCTGATCTTGCAAATAGATATGGCCTTGGATAACTTATTACTTTTTGTGAGATAACAGCTTGCTGGTGCTTGGGTTTGTAACCGTCTTTGAGAAGAACGCTAGAAATAAACTCTCTCCACTTTGATTCTCCATAGATCTATCTATAATCTGTTTTTAAAGGCAAATCAAAGTACTTAAGTCGCCTCAATTAAAATGTTTGTTTATGTAATTGGCGCAAACCTAGTAAATATAGGTGCCAAATTGGCAAAGATAGACATCTCCTTGCTTTTGTTGGGTTTGGGCGGTTTGGTTCACTTTGGCTGGTTGTATTTTGTTCTTCTGTTTTTTGTGCGCTTGGTAATGCTCAATTGGCTGGTGTTAGCCTTCTTGACAGTAGGCTCAGGTAAAGGCAGTTAGTTCTGTTTGGTTTGTCTCCATGGCTGTCTAGAAATTTCTTTGTTGGTCGTGTAGGTCGATTGCTTGCAAATCTCTGTGGTGTATACAATGCACATTTTCTCTTTGCATGTCCATGATGGGAGAGAGACAGTCGTTGGATAGGGGCTCCGTGGAGAGACCCTAGACAAGAGCGTCCACCACTGGCATTACAGTCCCTCTCTTTCGTTCTCCGACATATCAATGATTGTGTGCGTGTGCCTATAATTGAAAAATCAGTCATCCATAGGTAAAATGTAGATCCACAGGGTAATGCTCGTTGTTCTCTAAGGGCATTGAAAAGCAAAGCCAAAAATATAGGTTTGATGGAAATACGTTGCCTGAATGGTTTTTTCGCATATTTTTGCAGATTTTCGATTTCTTTCTTTTCATATTGCTTCCATGCTTGTTTGTAGGTATATTCGAGTCCATGGGTGCACCTTTCAAGAGGAGACAAATGTCCAGAGTTTCAAAACCTGTGAAGCTCAAGGATTTTGAAGTTTCGGTTAGGTCAGTGTGGGAAGCAGTGATCTTGACGTTTTTATATGTAATTTTATAAAGAACGAGGGTAGCAAGCACCGGTTGCATTAGAGAAGGGTGGGACTATGAATCACTTGCATTGTCAAATGGTTGTGAAGTCTCGGGCATCTTTTGTGATTGCTATCGGCAAACACTGAAGTTGTACATGCATTGAGGCACATGCAAGCCAGATGGTGGCCTTGTTATGTTTCATGCTTTGCATCAAGTTAAGATGCATACCTTTGAGGGCATGTTGGGCTATCGCATGAAGGATATGCACAAATTACATTTCGGGGTTTTTGGGCACAATGTTTCTGTCGAATGAAATAAACCAAGGCAAAACTGTCTATGCACAGTATGATCAAGGTGATCTCAAGAATTGAGTTTGCTTGACACCTTTGAACATCTTTGAGAGGGCATTTGTTTTCATGGAGTCTAACTTCATTCCGAACAAAATGTTGGCAACCCTTGGAGTGACTCTCCTAAGAAGATGATACATAGCGGCAAGTTCTTCCCCTCTACCTCTTGGGTTGTTCCCCGCACGGGAAATGGCATGAGCTCAGCCAAGGCAAGAGTCGTCTGGAAGTGCATAAAGTGCTAGTGCTAATTTGTTCGATGTCCGCTGCGGCAAGGTTTTCTTCCAGAATAACTACATCAAAGGAGAGCATGCACATTACTTCCTACATGGATTACATCACAACGACCTGCAACAACTGACGATACGCAATGTCTTGCTATCGATCCATCCGACATGAAAGACCAAGAAGAGATGATTCAACAGTTTCTTCGTGTTGTAACATAAAAACATGAATATATTCCTGTTGCGCTTTGTCTAGATCTCACTTGTGACACAATTCTGTAAATTTGTAAATAATTTGATGGCTATATATTTTTGTAAATTTGTGTAAATTGTGGCGGTTGCCATGTTTATGCGATCTGAGTATGTAAAGGTCCTATGTTTTGATGTGCTGAAATGTTTTACAAAACATATAAAATTTCTTCTATATATTGATATAGTATTTCTCTTTGTTCAGAAAATGACTTTTTCATATCCAAAAAGCTAAGGTCCAAAACCTTAGTCATTCATTATTTAGTGCCCACTTGGCACTAATTAATGAATATGTCTATGGGTGGTTGCAAGATGAGGGTACACTCTCTCTAAAATCTAGACATTGACGCAATGAGCGAAACTCTTGGGTGGAGTATCTCGATTGTGATATCGCCATCAATAAAAACATGACATGTCCCTCCCAAAGCCAAAAGCCCTATATCTCGATCGGGATATCAATAACTGCCATGCCAACAGGCTTGAGAGGCAAGTCACCATCCATGTCACAAATACATGTCACTGCCACCTCGCTATCTTGATCGAGATATGTAGGCCACTCGGATCCACATTAATGCCATAGTGGATTCCCCTCGACTTGCCCACTCAGATGTACATTCAGCATATTCAGTGATGCAGTCCCCACCGTCCACGTATCTCGAACGAGATAGGGAAATATAATCTCGACCATTGATGTATCTCGATCGAGATATGGAGATGTGATCTCATCCGTTCATATATGTCGTTCGAGATATCAAGATGCAATCAAAGCCGTAGAAATAGCTTGATCGAGATACGTCCATATACTCTGACCTGTCTCCATTAAAATTGATTCCAAGATACGATTCCAAGATATGTAGTCGAATCGGGACTGTCCAACATATCTTGATCGAGGTACTCACTCAAAATTGAAGCCTTCCATCTATCTCGATCGAGATACCTATTTCAAATCGAAGTCGTCGATCACCACCAACCCTAAAATCAAACGAATATCGCGGCCGTTTGTTTCACTAAGTTCCCTAAAACCATGCATACATCTGAGGCGTTGATCTTGCAAATCCTAGAATGTATGCCACCGAACCTCGATCGAGATTATAAAACCGCAAAGTCTCCCCCCCCCTCATTCTCTGACGTCGTTTTCACTCTCCTTGCTCTCTTAGATTGAAGCACAATTAGTGGGTTTTGAATCCATCATTAATGTTGTTTTACAAATTAGTGCTACATTAGAATTTTCTTAGCACTAAGCATTGGACCTTTCACATTAGCCTTTCACATTGACCTACCCATTTGTGTTAGGCTTAGGGTCTAGCATGAAGCCACGTGAGGAGGGCCGCTCATCTATTGTGGACCTCATCGCAGAGATAGATCGTGAGTTAAGGGCTATCCCTAGGACTGCTAGAGACACACCGTCTACATTACATATCGTGTCGGACTTGGAGGCGATGCTCTCATCCCTTCGTAGCCTTCACGATATTGTTTATGTAGATGAGTGGATAGCACACCACCGCATTGCTCTTAGACCTTTTCCTTGATAGCCGTGGGATGCGTCCTAGGGCAGGGAAGCCCCTTACTATTTCGTGGTGTTTGCATCCTCGTATGGCGGCATATATTTATAGTGGATATGTTGCTGCATATGGGAGGATGCTAAACAACCGCCAGATTCCCATATACTTTGCAAAGCAGTTATATGCAGAGTTTGTCTTACGAGAGCAGGTGGACTACACTAGCTATCAGCTCGGTTGGCGATGCTAGTCAAGGTCGTCTCCAGGACAAGGGTAGACCGCCTCCACTAGCCCTTCGTGTAGTTGCTTCTACAGATTCTACGTTTGTACCCTTTTCTACTGTCAAGACACTAGGCGTCCAAGTGGGGACCACGAAGAGCATCCAGCACGTGGTGCGCCTGTTTTCACGATCGATACCAACATAAGTCGAGGTATTTATACATATTCATTGCTTCTTTAAGTTTTTCATAATCATTTGTTTACATGTTTATGTACTTTTTTATATTTTTAAAATGAGAGACCAACATTAAATAACCCTTACAAAATATTAAATTCTTGAGAAAAAGAATTATCATGATTTTTTTCCTAGTTTTTCCTAATTTTCTAGGGCCTCAAAATATGATAATTTTGAATTCCACCAAACCTATCTTATGGCATTCCAAACCTATATTTTTCCAAAAAAATAGCAATTTAATTTACCAAAATACCATTGATATTTTATAAATATCAAATTTTAAGATTTCTAAAATAATTTCTAGAATATTCCTAATTTTTCCTGATAATCCCATCGTTCATGAAATTTCCAATTTCGCCCGACAATTCTTAAATCCAATGAAAATTTACAATTTTATTGTATTTTTTAATTTTTTGGGTCAAAAAATATATTTTAAAGGAATTTGAATGGTCACGGGCGCCCGAATGGACACACCACATGCCAAACACCAACCCCACATTTTTCTAAAATTTAAAATAACCTTTGTCTAGTTCTCCACTAATTTTCAAGAATTTTTTAAAAATTTTAATTAACCGACGCATTTAGAATACGAACGGTCAAAAAATTTCGGAAGCCCAACAGTTTTTCCGGAATACGGAAAGCCAAAAGTTTCGGGAAAATGAAAAGACAAAAAAATCGGAACGTGAAAGGTCAAAAGTTTCAGGGATACGGAAGGTCAAAAAGTTTGTCCGGAATTCAGAAAGCCAAAAGGTTCATTAGGAACTCAATGGAGTCTTCTTGGGCCCTTTAATTTGGACGTTTAGTGAAATGCTTAAAATGCTAATCCATCTTTGACCAAGCCTAGAAGCCTAGTCCTAAAAGCATATATTTGATTTTTCACAAAAACAAAAAAAAATAAAAAAAAGGAGATATTCCTAGATCTGGCCACCTAGGTGACTTTAAAGCTTTGTAATGGGCTGTCAGTCAGTAATCATAGCCTGCAGCAACCTTTTCGAACTCCAAACATTCCAAAAATTCGTCACTTTCTTCCCCCCTTTTTTGTGTGTACACCAGATCTCTTTCTCTCTCTAAATCTTCTCTCTAAAACGCCCTGCACTCCTTCTCCATGGAAAAAAGCGTCTTTCTCTACTCCAAAAGCCATAGCTAACAGATCTGTACTCCTAAATGAGCCTTCTCTCTCCAAACCCACAGTAGTAGCCATGGCTTGCAGGGAAGAAGCTTACCATGAGCATTCTCTCTACAGTACTTGGTCCTCTCTCCATAGCTAGCAGGTCTGTACTCCTAAATGAGCCTTCTCTCTCCAAACCCACAGTAGTAGCCATGGCTTGCAAGGAAGAAGCTTACCAGGAGCATTCTTTCTACAATACTTTGTTCTCCCTCCAAACCCACAGTTGTAGCACAGAAGAACCTTTTCATGAAGTATTCTCTCTCTATATTGCTTAGCAGCCATAGCTTGCACTAAAGAAGCTTCCCATGATGCATTATCTCCTTTGCATTTTCATCTCACCATTGCCAACCCTCTCTATGTTTCTTTGGCTCCCTTTCTGGCTTCTTTCTCTATCCACAATGCAGCTCTAGAGAAGCAACCCTCATCTCCATTCTTCCCATTATTTTTTGATACCATATCCTGCTCCTTCCACTCCTATTCAACCCAAGCTTACAAGCCTACTTTCTTGTAGATGGCACTACAAGACATCACCAATAAGCCTTCTAAGATCCGCCTTCAGGTTGATTTGGAGACAGAATACGCAACCCTACGCAGTAGGCATGTTGCACCCAATATTTCATACGATCAGCTTCGAATGCAAGGAGCAAAGGCCATTGATCTTTGGATTGATGGAAATCTTTATCCACCAGATCCAATATCTGGTGCCCCTCCACCATTCAAAAGCATTACAAGTTTTCTTATGTTTGTTGGTGATGGTTTCAATGGGCTTCTTGGCTATTGTAGGAGATTACACATGTTGTGGCTAGATGAGGCAGCTGAAAAGAGGCAAACACAATTTGTCTTCGACCAGCTTCAAGCGGCATCGACTAAGCAGATCAATGGTTTGATGCAGAGGAATAAAGAGCTCTCAGAGGAGCTGGAGGTGCAGAAGAATAATCTAGCGGATCGTGTGCGCACAATAAATCAATTTACCGATAATTATGTTCGTCTTCAACACTCCACTCGTAATCTTCGGCGTCGTGTTCACCATTTCACTCATCTTCCCATGGGATATCACGCAAGGCAAAGAAAACGTAAAGCTGTTGGGTTGCTTTCAAAGACAGCAGGCGCATGCAAGAGGCGTAAACAAACAACCAGGTAAAAATTTTTGTAGGAATTATAGCAGCTTTGAGAAGCAATTAATGAATAAAGCATCTCTCATGGTTGACCATTGTGATTGTAGGGCTTGTGCAACAGCTATACTAGGATGTAACAACGCTGAGGACAATGTTAATGCCTCCCTTCTTCAGCATGTCCTTCAGGAGAAGGATATTATGGAAATGATAACAGGTTCTGGTAATGATAAGCTGCGGGAGACCCTTCGTCAACATTTCTTGAAGGAAATCAAAGAAATTGTCACCCCCAAAGAGATGCTTGATATACGTGACTCAGCAGGTATTAGCCAGAAAGGTTACAGAGCAATGTACAGGTCAATCACTTTAGGGTTGCGAGCAAAGGGAGTTACGCAATCCTTGCTTCCAACACTTTATAGCTTACAGATGGCAAAGAAGTGTGCTAATGGTGATATTGCATCCATGTTCGAGGGTGGGTACAAGTGGGTGGAGGATATTATGCCAATGCCAACAATCAAACCCTTTCAATACAATGCATATAACAATGTCTACATCGACATGGAAGTGCTACAAAAAGCAATGATTCAGTACTATGGCCTCACACTTGAAGAGACAGGTGGAAATGCCGTGTTTGTCTTGAAGCTGGATGAATGTCAAGTGGTTAAAGGTCAAAGACTGGAGCGTGTTAGTTTAACCTTGATGAGCCGAGCACTTAGAGGAAGGCCTTTAGAGACCCAAGAGTTGGATGCAACTGAAGACAGCAACAATAGGGGTCAAGGGCATAAGCAAGACTACTACGGCATTCAATCAGAGAAGAACATCTGGTGGCAAGCAGCATGGGTCCTCCCAAAAGAGAACCATGATACCTTGAGGTGGTATTTTGAACGGTCTGGCATTCAACATGTCGTCTCTTGTCAGGTCAATGGTCAGAAGCTTGATGTTCCCGGAATAGGCTGCTTTAACGTTGAATGGCACTTGGGTGGCGATCTAAAAACCTTAAAGTGTATGTTGGGTTGTAAAACAGGTGCGAATACTATATTCTCATGTGTTTACTGTTGTCATTCCAAGACAGCAGTAGACTCAAGAGTAAAAGGGAAACAACCTAGCAAAGGCAAAAGTCAAAAACAGGTGGGTGCAAAAAAAGCAATCGTTTTTGATGCTGAACAGAGGAAAGGATCAAAGGTATGGCATAATGGCATATTAAGTTGTGACCAGAGCAAGCCACCTAGTCGTGACCAGGAGGACAATGCTTGGAACCCAATCTTGGAAATTCCACTATGTCAAGTGCATGTGTGCACATTACATGCAAGACTGAGGATTTTGGATAAGCTATTGATGCTCCACATAAACTATGTCTGGAACATGGAGCCCGAAGATCGACGAGAAGAGTCAATACGTGCACTAGAGGGTGTACTTTCCTCTATGGGATTACATGCTGGAGCAGTGGTCTTGACAAAGGACAGAAAATCAAACCCTACACAAGACAACCCTAATAAAATTTGCATGGGTGGATCAAAGGCAAGACACTTGCTATCAAACCACTTGGGTTCTCATAGCCACACTGACTTTGAAATTTGGAAGAAGATATGTGATGTCACAACATATTGAGGAAATGATGCCAGGCTTGGCCTAAAACGTGCACATGTATGGGAGGTGTGTAATAAAATGGTCGATCTTCTAGAGCGACCTCACCTGGATGACCATGGTATTGAGGCACTTAAACAAGCCACTTGTAGATTCACAGAAGAAATGGTCGAGGCCTGGGAGAAACACACATTACTCACTACATGGTAATGTTGTATTTATTGTGTCCTTGTAGTATGTTCTTCATACTGTTTGTTGACTTTTTGTAATTTTCTATGCAGCATATATTGTATGCACATGGGCCATACTTTCTCGATAGATATGGCTCTTTAGCACTTTGGAGCAATCAAGGCATGGAGAAATCACATTACCAAGCAAAGGCCGTGTATTTTAAGGGCACTCGCCATGGTGGTGGCAAAGTCAAGAGTAATGCACTCCATGAAATGTTCAACTGGTTCTATCGCGTTCTGGTTGGCAAAAAAAGGCAGAAAAGTCGCGGTAATTTGTCTCTTAGGCGTCAAATAATGAAAACTGTTAATGCAAGAAGAACTGAAGGATACAACAGATCAAATGCTAGGGAGAGACTACGGCAGTGGGTAGCAAGCAAGCGTCGGTGTGGTTCCTCATGGGCTTAAACTCTCTGATTATAATCTTTTTGTGTTTTTAAATTTTCTAAAAGTTTTAAAAAATTATATTTATAGACATATTTAAGTCATTTTTCATTTATAGAAACCACATTTCAATTTCTTCTTTGTGCTCTACTCTCTCTTGCCCTCCCACTATCTCTTGCACTCGTAAATACCTAGGCCATGCCAGAAGAACAGGAGCAAGACTTGCGGTTTTTCGATCAACTCGGCCCACTACCTGCTACAGCAAAAAGGACAAGTCTACCCATCGTAACAGAGCAAGAGGCAAAGGAGATGAGAGAAGAAGAGCGCAGGAAGGAGGCTGAAGAGGCACAACGCAGGAAGGAAGCTGAAGAAGCAGGGCCTAGTAGAGAAGCAGAAGAAGAACGGCGTCGAAAAGAAGCCGAGGAAGGTCAAGGGCAGCCACCGGAGATTGTTATTGAGGCCGACACCCTAGAACAGCTAGAGGTTATCTTACAGAACAGGGAGGTCGAGCTCTTGTCCTACGGCATCACGAAAGATACCATTGACAAAGAGTTTGCTCTTGTGAGGGCAGCTTGGGAGACAGAAATGCAAAAGAGACAGCAGCCCAAAGAGGACGCAAGGAGGGCAAGCCAAGCACAGCCACAGGCAGCCACAACATCCAGGCGGCCAGTCAAGAAGTGTGGTAAAAGAATGGAGGGCAAGTTTCGGGACCAACAAGAAGAGGAAGAGCGTGCACAAAAGAAAAAGAAGTTCAGGTCTGAACGACCACCGTGGGAGAATCAAAGACCACCACCGCCTCCACCAGTAACAAAGAAGAAGAGAAAATGGAGGCCAGGGACAGTCGTGCTACGAGAGATTAGGAAATATCAGAAAAGCACAGATCTTCTCATCCCCAAGGCACCATTCTCTCGACTGGTGAGAGAAACAATGGAAAAATATTCTGACAGGGTTGACCGCATACAGAGCACAGCTCTTGAAGCTCTTCAAGAAGCTGCTGAAGATATTGTAGTTTCTGTTTTTGAAGACTCAGTGCTGGCTATGGTACATGCCAAGAGAGTTACTTTGAAGCCTGTAGATATGTCCCTAGCCCTACGTCTACGTTTAGAGCGTAGCCTTCTACCTCAATAGGCTAACCCATTTTGTAATTCTCCCTACAATTTTTTGTAATGTTCCCAGATTCCTTTGTAGCTTTTTCACACATTAATGAAAACTTTGTGAGTTGTGTTACATTCTTTGTTGAGTCCATTTTTTTTGTATGCTCAGTGCCAATGAACATTTGATTTAAAAATTATAAAAGCACTATACACACAGGACAAAACACGCACAAACACACACACACACAAATATATATATATACACACACAAACATACACACACACATATATATACATATACAAATATATATACATATGCACATATATATATATATATATATGTACACACACACACACATATATATGAATATTTATATATACAAAAAATGTAGATCCTATAAAGTCAACTAGAGAAACTTATAGAGTGCCTTATGAGCCTCAAGGCAAAAAAAACAAAAAAAAAAAAAAGAAAATGCCATGTGCGCTACGGCGCGTTAATCTCTAGTTTGACCAGGTCAAAATGGAGATTAACGCGCCGTAGCGCACATAGCATTTTCTTTATTTTTTTTGATATATATGGTCTGGTGACCATATAAATGCACCTAGAGACCCTTATAGAGTGCCTTTTGAGCCTCAAGGTCAAAAAAATAAAAAAAATAAAAAAAATTTACCATGTGCGCTACGGCGCGTTAATCGGCACTTTGACCAGGTCAAAATGCCGATTTACGCGCCGTAGCGCACATGGTATTTTTTTTATTTTTTTTTGATATCAAACGGTCTGGTGAGGCTCATAAGACACTTTAGGTGCCCTAACAGCCCTAAAATCTTATATATTTATATAAAATATTATATATATGTATATATATCTGATAATAGCCTTAAAATCTTATACACACACACATATACACACACACATATATACACACACATATATATATATGTATATATATACATATATGTACATATATATATACATATATGTGAGTGTGTTTACATCTATAAATACAATATTTTTTCATACCGCTCTAACCCAATCTCGATTACTTTTTTTAATCATGATCACAATTTAAAAAAATCCTAAACAATTTTTCCTATGAACACATGAACAAAATCTTAAAATTGCGAGGCTTGAAATGGTATATCACAAGTACGCCAGGAAAAATCACAACTTACAATGCACAACAAAAAAATTTTATTAAACTTGGAAGAGAAGTTTGCATTACATCTTTTTAATAAGCTCTTGGAAGAGCTCAGGAGAGAGAGTTCTAGAGGCTGGTTTCTGGCCTAAGCTTTGGAATACATCACTCGGCTCATTGATTCCTTGAGCCTGAGAAAGGGCACAATGGCCTAGAACTGAGCCGGGATGGTTGCCCGTGAAGCAATACAAGGCAGCTTCCCTAGCTACCAAAATACATTTATTTATGTTCGAGGCTAGGGGGTTCTCTGACAAGACAGCACTAAGTGCTTTACATTTTAGGAGCTCGGCATAGGCGATCTCTGCATATTCTAAATGAAAAACCCGCACTATGTCGGCCCTCAGGGCAGGTATGTAGTGCCAAAGGGATGCATCTCGACCCTCTGACTTTGGCCGCGTTCCTCCTACGCGCATAGCAAACTTGTCCACTTCAAAAGCAGTCTGTCAACATGTCAATATAGAAGTTAGGAAGCGTGAAATGATACAAAAAATAATTTGCTTTACAACTAAGAAGTAAGGACATACCTCAGTTGCCTCGTCACTTGCAACTAGTTGCTCATTCGTCAGGTTTATGCTTCCTTGGTCTTGAGCATCGCCAGCAACCAAGGGCATGTGTGGTTCAAAGGCAGCTACGCTCTCATAGAATTGCACTTCATTCTTTATTTCGACGAGCGCTTTGGCCACTACAACTTTCAAGGTACTGCTACCAATATCATATGCAAGCGCTTTTGTGAGGTTGTCATCTTCAAAAGAAATTTTTACTTTTCCTTTGTCTTGACCCCCAGCATTCACGGCAATAATAGAAAGTGCCTCATCCTCACGTAACCCGAGTGTCTTGGCAATGTCATCCAAAAACAAAAACTCTTTCCCATCAATAATGATTGGATGCAGATTGATGATAACAAGGTCTGGGACCTCCTCGAGTACTTCATCGCCCTCTAGAACTAGGTCCGGAACCTCCTCGGGGACATTATCTTGTAGAGCCACCAATGCCATTGAGGCCTCCCATTGTTCTGTAACATTCTCTTCCTCAGCATGGGCCTCTTGGACCTGCTCCATTAGCTTTACTTTGCCCTTTTCTTTTTCCTTGCCACTTTCTTTCGCCACACCCTCTTGTAACAGAAGGACCAAAACCATGTCCCAGCTTAGGAAAGAAGTGCCGATGTTGCCCATCTGTAGTTCCAGGAGTAAGTCTTCCTCCTCATTTCTGTAGTCCTTTTCTGTGAGGGATTTTAAAAACCTGGATAGGCGAAATCTAAAATTCTTCTCTTCCCTGAATATGTACCTGATGAGGTCAACTGGAACCCATAAGCCCTCATCACCCTCAAACATGATGGAGTACGTGCTGACGTGTTCATCCATATACTGAATGACATCTGTAAAAGCATCCGCGTGTAGATGCATTGTTGCACGTACATCAATTGCCCCCTCAAACATAGGGACGATCTCATCAACCCTATGAAGTAACTCAAGCTTTCCTAGCTGTGCAATAAGTGCATCAAGTAGAGGTGCCATGCTATGAGTGATTGGAGGAAATAGAGAGTGTGCAATACAGAAAGGTGTGCGAAATTGAGAGCAAGTGTTAGGAGAGAACGATAATTGTCAATTGATGTAAATGAGTAAAGTATCGTTTATATATGGGCGACCTTGTTATAAAATTTTTAAAAACTTTTAAAATTTGTAAGTACCAAAAAATTTTAAAAAATGGTATGCGAAAGCAAGAACGTATCCTTCCATCGCAAGGTCATTTCCAATTTACTAGTGGCTCACGCCACAGATGCTTCTGTGACCAACCTTACACTATCACAAAAAAATAAAACTGCACAAGACAATTGAAAAACCTTAATAAGACAGTGAGGCAAAAAAATTGAAATTGTATTTACTTCAATTCAAGATTACATATCCAGTGGTTATCTGATAGCTACACAGCCAGGGAAAGTAATTTCTCTACAAAGAAAAGATCGTTCCTGCCTTTTGCGCACTACTCTACCATTGATTATCAAAGCAAAATCACCACTGAGTGAGAATCGAAGAACTAAGTAGTCACGTAAGTTGGCAAGGGACCAGTCATCATTCACAGTAACATCTTCTACATCCCCACCTTGCATGGATATATGTAGCACACCCTGTTCTGTAGAGGTTGTGTCGGAGTCTAACGCCTCCCATTCTCCATTTGTAAGCTTCCATCGCCTGTAAGGAAACGCAATGGACAACTGTTGCTTAGCAATATGATAGCGCATCACAACCTTCTCAACAATTACTCCGCATCTGATGGTGTCTCCATTGTGTTGAACAACTTTTTTATCCCATGCAGGTGATAAGAAACAAGTCAGAGCTCTCTCCCCCTTTGCAATCCATAAAGTTGGGGTACGATGTGTGTCACTTGTACGGAACAGGTACACAAAGAGGTGTAGAGGTATGAAGCAGGTTATGGTTGCTTTGTGAGATCCATATGTGCACTTCATAGCATTTTGCACCTTGCTTTCGATCTGCAAACAAGCCATGGCCACTGAAGCATTGTCTGGAATTGGCCATTCAATAGATGTGAGAGTTGGCGTAGGTTTTGGAACTAATTTTCCAGTACCATTTGCTGTCGTGGGAACCACATATGTATCCTCATAGAAGAAGATGTTTCGTGCAAGAAGTTGTGCAGCTGGACACCCTCCAAAGATTAAACTACCAAGCTCCACATGGTATGCTTCAAAGGTTCCTGAAATTGCCTCCATAGGCTCCCATTCACTATAGTTTGAGGGAAAAATATCTACGCACAGGAACCCAAGAACAATCAACGCAGTGCTCAGTATACCATTATTAGCACACAATTGATTTAAAAACAAGAATATAAAGTGGTGAAATAACTTACAATTTGCAGGAAATCGTTGACGTTGGTCATGGTCTGCTAGTTTCAGCTCTGTTGCCTTGTAAACATGTTGGACCTTAGCTAGCTTTTTTCCATCACGATTTTGTTTGAGCTCCAATATCCGCCCTTTCCAATGGTGACTTTGTATATCAACGTATCGCTTTGACACCTTGTGGCTTCCTCTTGTACTAGGCTGCATCGTAATCCAGTTCCACTTCTCGTACTGTTTGATGTTCCAGTGCCCATCCTCATCTTGACCACTGCTACAAGAGAGAGATTGAATACTGATCGGAGGCCTTCGAGCTCTAGAAGAAGACATCAGATGTATATATTAGAGAGATTATAAACCTTGATGGCAAAGAAAAATAGAATGGTGAGAAAAAAACTTAGACTAGGGAGATGTAAAAAAGAGAAGGAGTTGTAGAGCAAGTTCCAAGGGCTTGGCTGTGCTATTACTGCACTTTGAAAGAGGATATTGGAGGGGATGAGAGGAGACAATGAGTAAGATTATGAGAGCCAAAGCATTTGCAACTCAAGCTTCCATAGCTTGGCTCCATTGTTACACTCTGTAAAAGGAGGTTGGACAAGGTAGAAGGATGTAAGTGAGGATCAAACTTCCCTAGCTTCTGAGAGGAGGTTGCAGATCAAGCTTCCATAGCTAAGCTCTGCTGTTACACTCTGTAAAAGGAGGTTGGACAAGGAAGATGGATGAAGTAAGGAAATGTAAGTGAGGATCAAACTTCTATAGCCTCTGAGAGGAGGTTGCAGATCAAGCTTCCATAGCTAAGCTCTGCTGTTACACTCTATAAAAGGAGGTTGGACAAGGAAGAAGGATGAAGGAAGGAAATGTAAGTGAGGATCAAGCTTCCATAGCTTCTAAGAGGAGGTTGCAGATCAGAGGATCAAGCTTCCATAGCTTCTAAGAGGAGGTTGCAGATCAAGCTTCCATAGCTATAGATCTGGGTTTCTGAGTGAAGAGAGAGGTAGATCAAGATGTAGATAGCTAAAAGAAGTAGTCTAGAGAGTGAACAACGCCTTGCTATGAGAAAGGGGGAAGAGAGAGCGTTTTGGAGGGAACGTGGGAGAGAGGGATAGTGGAAAGTGAAGGGGAATGTGCATTGAATGCATGGGAACTCGTTTTTGGGCCTCTATCACTTTGGAGGCCTTAGTTAATGATGGCTGCAGGCTGCTGGCAGGCTGCAGCTATCTTTTTCTATATAAAATAGGGGAAAAATGCATATACGTTTTGAATTTTTGAGTTTTAGTTGATTTTGAAAATTTAAAAAGAGCCTATTTAGCCTATTATTCTAAGTTTGACCACTACCTTCTAGGCTCTTACAAACCATTGGTGTCAGTCCACATGTAATCTCCCTATTTGTCTATTTCTTAATCACCTCCATTAGGCAATGGCAAATTAAAGGGCCCAAAAAGACTCCATTGAGTTCCTAATGTTGGGAAAGCAGAAAGCCAAAAGTTTTCCGGAAGGTGAAAAGCCAAAAAATTTTAAGAGGAAAAATTTCAGAAATTTTGTAAGATTTTTTTTTCCCAAATGTCAAATTTTTCTCTATTTTTCTAGGGTTTTTTTTCAAGCTTTTTTTGAAAAAAATTCAAAAGCTTTTTTTTAAATAAAAAACTATTTTTTAAATAAAAATATAAAAAACCTATTTAATAAAGCTTTATTCAAAGCTTAGAAAAAAAAATTTAGGAGGGGGGGAGGCCCCCCCCCGCTGAAGAGATGAGGGATAGAATCTCCACTCCTTCTCTCCTCTCTTCTTCTCTAATTCAACTCTTCTCTCACCACCCCAACTCTTCTCTCTCTCTCTCTCTGTTAATCATTAATCAGAGAGATTAATTTTTAACTAATCTCCTTAATCTTAATTATGATTAATATTTATAAAAAAATGTAATTTTCTTAAGAGGTAAGTGTGGTTTGTGCTTAATTTCTTAAGCCTAAGACAAATTCTATCATGGGTTAGTTGATCTGTTTGTTTTGGTGGATTTTATTGGATGTTTTATATGGACTCATCAGGTTCTGCTTCACTTTTATCTAAGGGTTTTTTATTGAGTGTTACATACATGTGTTTTCACTTGCTTACTTTGGAGTTTTGCTTGAACGACACCACGCTCATATACTCCGGATTGATGAGTTGGCCACCAATTTTAATGCTTCTTTTGGCATGATTAATGACCATTAGATGGCATGCATTGATTGTTATGATCAACTATGGGTTTCATGGATTCGAGAAGCTTCTATGCTTTTTTCCATGGTTTTATAAGGATCTTTTGATCTTTTTTGGATAATATCATGTGCTTTGAAGGTAGCATTTGCCTTTGTTTTTTGCACATAATTTTGGAGTATATTGCTTGTACTCTTGTACATATTCCAACTTGGATACCTAGTTGCTTATATATCTAGGTGAGTTATTTTTCTACCCTAACTTTATTGTGTTTTGGGTAGTTATCATTAGAAAGGCGCTAATAATTCAAAATTCTTTTCTAATGATGTACTCGATAAGGGTTATTCCTTGATGTAGTCTTAGGTATATAGAGACAGGTTTTAGTATGTGAAAGTCTGGATAAGGTCATCTTATTCCTTTCATACAGGATTTTATTCATATTTTCCTAGACGGCATACTAGGGAGTTTCATTTGTTAAGGTATGTATGGGTGCTATCATGGTGGTATGGGACGCTAGTGATCCCTCACATATATTATCTTATGGGATAATTTGGGCTCAAGATTGTTGCTTTGCTTACATCACTTAGCATGTTGATCTCAACATTCAAAGACAATCTCATTTTCTAAATTCACTAAAAGTTATACTGCGGGCATTCTCTAGATAAACTTCTTTTATCTATAGCCTGCATGTTTTGATGAGGGTAATCTCGTCGGCATTTTCACTTGTTGAAATCTCTTTCTTTAGAGTTCAAACAAGTTTGTCTTGTTGTGTTCGGATAAGAAAATTTGGATTCTTCCTTTGTTGGCATTTCTTTCTCTAGTTCCGTACTTTAGGTGATTTATATAGTCAACCTGATTGTTTACGGATAGACATATGTGACTCATCGAGACGCTGATGACTCTCTATGTTGATATGGGTAACTCGGGATGTCAATTATTCCATATGCAAATGTGGGTATGTCGGGGAACCGATGAATCCCTGGATTCTGCTGTTATAATGCCATAGTTTCCTACTTTATTCTGAATGGTTTATAAAACGAGGAAGTTACTTTAAATGTGAATTGCTCTGATCATCCGCAGTTTGATGGGCAAACAGAGCATATGAATCAGATTGTAGAGTATATGCTTCGTGCATATGTCTCTAGAAAATCATCATATTGGAAAAAATATCTTCCAATGACGGAATTTGCCTATAATAGTTTTAAACATACGGCTATTGGTTTTAGTCCGTTCATGCTTATGTATGGGTATCAACCCACGGCACCTATTGATGTCAGTCTTAAGGACATCGAGCTTGATGCATCGAGGGATTTCTTGCATGATGCTGACCGAAGCTCGGGATTCTATCAGGAGTGCTCAAGATAGAGCATGGTTTTATGCTGATAGGGGACGCTCATCTTGGTATTTTGAATCAAGAGCGTTGGTTTATTTAAAAGTTCCTAAAGATTTTCAGACTTTGTCAAAAGGAAAATGCTCGAATTTATCTCTTAGATATTGTGGTCAATTTCGAGCTATACATCCGATTGGCACGATTGCGTTTGAACTTAAAACTACCTCCACATGTTAGAGTTCATCCAGTCTTTCATATCAATAGATTGAAAGGGAAACTTGGAGGTGAGGATAATACAGTTATTCCTCACATCAAGAACTCGTTGAAGTCAAAGATTTATCCTATTTTCCACACACATGAACCTGATAAGGTACTTGAATTTAGGGAAAGGAAACTTTCTAGTTGACTAATCCCTGAGGTTAAAATTAGGTGGAAAGATAGGGAAACACAGGTTTCCACTTGGGAGTCGGTTGAGATTGTTCAGCACAGTTCTCCTTCTTTTCATTGCAAGAGTGCAATGTTTTGAGAGAGAGGGGAAGTATGTTATATGCACATTATGTGTGCATATACTAGGAGGCTAACCCACATTAGGCTTGTGAGCATGGGAGCATGGGAACAAGCTCTAGTGGAGCATGGGAACAAGCTCTAGTGGAGCATGGGTTAGGACTAACCTTAAGGGTTAAGGTTAGGGTCAGGCATCCAAGGGTCACACATGGGAAATGGAGAGTCAAGGGTCACTTGAGGGCCCTCCTATATAATAGGGACATGGGGCGCACTCAAGGAGGCTTGGGGGCTTGGAGGCTTAGGCTATGGTCTCTTGTGTAGAGGTCCATATCTACTCACCTACCATTTCACACTATAGCTACATGCTATTGGATTGGAGTTATACCTCTTGATGGTATGGGACATCAAGGTAGAGGTATGATGTATTTCATTTATAATTCATGTGTGCATCCCTTGGGCTCGCGGGGGTGGTCGGGTGGTTGAGTTTATGCCTGATTTATGCATGTTTATGCATAACAATTATCTAGAGAGATCTTAGGGTTTTAACACATCCTTAACTCTCAGGGATGTCTTCTAAATTTCCCAACTACCTTCACTTCTATGATCCACAACCTTGTGGGTCACATGAAATTTTTTATGGCTAGAGTCTAGATAGAAAGAGAAATTTGATGCAATCCAATAAGCACTTCTCATTGCCCAATCTAGTTGTGCCCACAAAAAGAGAAATCTGATGCAACCCAGTAAGCACTTCTCATTGCCCAATCTAGTTTTTCCCATCGCTAAAGATGTAGAGAAACATAGCAATTACATTAAACAGCTAGCTCTAGACAGAAAGAGCAATTGCTATGTTTCTCTATGTATTTAGAGTCATCCTTCACTGAGTCTACCACCATTTTCCATCCCCCCCACCATGCCCTCTACCTCAACTTTCAACTTGGTGTAGAGTCCTCACCTTCTTTGACTGCCCTACTAGAACAGGGAGATAACATTGAGCTCTTTGTTCTCAAATACACCCTGCCTCAAACAACCCTCATTA
This sequence comes from Cibotium barometz, assembly GCF_041138505.1. Taxonomy (NCBI): domain Eukaryota; kingdom Viridiplantae; phylum Streptophyta; class Polypodiopsida; order Cyatheales; family Cibotiaceae; genus Cibotium; species Cibotium barometz. The sequence continues at coordinate 49,160,540 of NC_141070.1, forward strand.
GCCAATGACATCTAATGGATACGCACCTATGGCTAGCATGCTATACATATAGGCATCTCACATTGGAGGGAAGCATCATTTACAGATTCATTGGCATACTGGTGCTTTATCGTAGGATCTAGAAGCAATTATAGCTCATGAAGACTACCGATGCCTTCTATTTTGACAGTGCCCATGTGGCCTACCCCCAAGATGTTTTTGATGATGAATCCATGAATTCTATAGATCCATGACACCAGTGTCCACTCTAAAGGAAGAGAAGGAGGATATCAACACCCACTGTAAAGGAAGAGGAGGAGGACACTAGTGTTCATTGTGTGAAGGAAGAGTGTGAAGGAAGAGGAGGACCCTAGTGACACTCCCAAAAGGAAGATGAAGATGCATTAGGTAGCAAAAGGACCAATCAAAGGAGGAGAACCTGATAGGATTAGACATCGGTGGCCTAAGAAAGGATCCTTAGAACCCTCCCGCATTAGGCCCCTCTTTCAGTTACACACCCTCCATATGTTTCTGCCTAATGCAAAGTCAAATGACTTCATGCCCAACCCTCAACATCAGCTCCCCCTTGTGTTGCCTCAAACCTTGACACCTGCCACGCTGCTTGTGATTACCCCCCTCTATGCCACTATCCCCCTCATGTTTAACATTAGCTCCCCCTTGTGTTGCTTCCACCTCAACACGTACCACGCTGCTCTCATGATTACACCCTCTTCTTAATCCCATTTTTTGAGTTTAACTTAGCATCTCTCCATTACATAAGAGAGATAGCACAATGTCATGATGTTGAGAAGTGTGGTGCCATAGAGCATATGTAGAGGCAGGGAGTGAGTAAGTAAGCATGAAGCCATATGGCAAAACTAGATTATCCCACATGCATGGAACACGCAAAGTTCTACCCATCTAAAAGGGGTCATTTTCAAGCAATGGAAGCACAAGCACTTGCACACATCTTAAGTCTCTCTATGAGTCCAAGTTAATATATCTTGGGATCTAATTGATTTGAGTCTATTGTACACACACATCATCATGGGTGTATTTAGACACCATCCACCTTAGCTTAGTGTAATCATTTATCATTAGCATATGATTAGCTTAATCTATTTGTATTAATGAAGGTACCATGGATTTCAGCATGGTATTAGAGCTTCCCCTCGCCCCATGAGCTTCTCTAACCCTCCATTACACTAATCTTAGCTCATGTTGACTTAATCACTTGACTAATCAACTTTATAGCTACTAATCATAAGCCTATCCACACCATTTGCTATCCTTTGGTTCAGTTTGTTAGTAAAATGAAAAGCATAATGACCCACTTAGATGGCATAGATGCTAAGATTAGAGATAAAGATGCAATTGCAATAATCTTGAAAAGCATGCCAAAGGAATATAATGCACTTGTCACAACCTTGAAGAATCTACCAGAGCCCACATTTGATGGATGTGTCTCCTCCCTTTTGGAGAAGGAGAGTGAATTAACAAGAAGCAATCCTATCATTGTTGAGCATGAATTGTTCAACAAAAGCAATGTGAAGTGTCATAATTGTGGCAGGAAAGGCACTTTTAAAACGAATGCAGGTTCAAAGACAAGCCAAAGTGTAATCAGTGCAACAAGTTCAGGCACAAGGAAGAAGATTATAGATTGAAGAAAAGTGAAGGCAACTTTATGGGAACTACTTCAACCACCAAGTACGAAGAGATCCCTAGTGATCAGCTCTTCTAAAGAGCAAGGAGTCAAACACCACCACTACCCTAGCCATCTATTGTAAAAGAGGGGTCACCATATGAGTAGACACCACCCATCTCATCATTTCACCTTATTTGTTGTGTGTATCTATTTGACCACCTGAGAGTATCCAATTGAGCACCCAGGGGGGGTAATTTTTGTTGTTGTAACTCACATCCAACCACCTTGAGTAGCCCAGAGATATGACACCAAGGGGGGGTGTTGAGAAGTGTGGTGCCATAGAGCACATGTAGAGGGAGTGAGGAGGTGAGCATGAAGCCATATGGCAAAACTAGGTTATCCCACATGCATGGAACAAGCAAATATGTACTCTACCCATATAAAAGGGGTCATTTTCAAGCAATGGAAGCACAAGCACTTGCACACATCTCAAGTCTCTCTATGAGTCCAAGCTAATCTATCTTGGAACCTAATTGATTTGAGTCTATTGCACACACACATCATCATGGGTGTAATTAGACACCATCCACCTTAGCTTAGTGTAATCATTCATCATTAGCATGTGATTAGCTTAATCTACTTACATTAATGAAGGTACCATGGATTTCAACACATGAAACATCACAATAAGTGTCATGAAACGACAATATAAATGTTGTAATTATGAGAATGGCTGACCATGCCCAAGCCTATGTATCTTGTAATCATTTATCTCATCTCTTTTGAAGTTTTGGGCACCCAAATGTGAGTAAGGGCCAGTTGTATAAATAAAAAATTCTCATAATGCAAGACAAAGCCCCTTAAGTGCCAATTGAGTTTAGTGTTATCTCCTTACTCTCTTGTGTCTATGGTGTGAGAGGGAGAGATGAGAGGAGAGAGAGCTTTATTTTGGTGCATGTTCCTCTTATGCTTGTGTTCATGAGTAAGAGTAGAGAGGAGTAAGTGTCCTTGTATGAGAAAAGATAACTTCATGGCAATAGCTTGATGAGAAAGGAGACAAAGAAGCGGAGATCGCCACCACTATATAAGCTTGGAGAGTTTCTAGAGATACGAGCTTGGATGTTGGCAAGTTTCCCACCATGATGTGTTAATGCCCACTATTATCCATTACATTTGGATAGGTAGTGTAGCCAGTAACATTTTTGGTGCCTCTTGTACTCGTGGAGCCATCGGTCTTTTTCTACTCTATTTTCACTCTTGCCATCTTCTTACAAGTCCCTTTTCCCTTAATATGAATTCTTGAAGCTTTGTGATTGGTTGAGAAGAGGATAAGTTTGTGAGAAGGGAGAAAAAAGAAAAAAGAAGGGTTGTTTTTTATTGTTTTAGCATTTAAAATGGTTGTTTTCCATTGTTTAAGAGTTAGAAAAGCAAAAAAACAAAGCATTTACATCTGCACTTGCATCATGGGAACTCAATAATCATGCAGTGAGCACCCATTTTTTGCATTTTTCAAATCTTAAAAAATTGAAAAAATAAAGAGCCTAATGCTTGCTATCACTTAAACATTCATGTTGCAAAGGATCAGTTTGGAAATTTTGAATTGGAGAAATTAAGATTTACACCCCCAAACCATTGATTTTTGGTTGAAACTTGTAGAATCGCGTCACCTTGATTGTGTAATCTGTAAAATCACACTCGTGATTTTCAATCAAGCCATGATTCTCTAACAATTCTAGCTGTCCCACACCAACCCTAGGATTGTGCATTAAATGCATCTTATCTCTGATAGATTTCACTTTATCTTATCTTATCGTGATTTCACTTTATCTTATCTGATCGTGATCACAGATCATGGTCCCTGATTGTTAATCATGCCTGATGTCACCAATCACATGGGTGACACATTTTCAACAATCATGCCTTCGAATCACACCACACCTGACACACCCATGATTGCCACATCACCCAATCACGATGGCCCACTTGATATGAATTGTCATGAAACTAAGTGCTTAGGGGTATTTCTAAGGTCGTCTAGACACTAGAGGTAGCTATAGAGACAGCTGAGAATATATGAAAACCTTGCCTTGATTTTTATCATGATCATGCCCATGATTCCCAATCACATCTAGGATTCTGTAAAAACTTGGTAATTGTAGACCTAAGTAATTCGAATTGTGTGCAAATCAACATTTTTGCCAGTTACCATTTCATGTACTTAAGGTTTGGGAAGGCTTGCTGGTGATGACATTACCCCTGATGATAGATTGATATGAACTAAGTTCTCAAGGGGATTTCTAAGGTCACCCTAACACTAGGATAGATATAGAGAGATGAGAATAAATGGAAACCTTGCTATGATTTCTTTCGTGAGTGATCATGCCCGCAATTATGTCCATGATTTTATAAAAATTTGGTAATTGTAGACTTGAGTCATTCCAATTGTGTGCAAATCAACATTTTTGCCAAGTAAAACCATTTAATGCACTTAAGGTCAGGAAGGCTTGTTGGTGATAACATTGCCCCTGATACGACAGTGTATCTAGCCATGTCTAGGGTTAGCTCGCACGACCAACACACAAAGGAGTGTGTTTGCTTTGTATAGATTAAATTCTATTGAATCATCAATTAGTGAGAAAACCATGGCGAACCCTCTTAATGAGGAATTGGTGGGGAAGAAGGGTACTTTTTCTCCAACACTATCTGGTGGGTTCACGGGCTAACACCATATTAGATAATTTGGGAAAAATCCCATTCCCATTTGAAAAATGGGAGCATGGTGAACTTGTCCAAAAGTTTGTCAAAACCCCCTCATGTGACATATCATCGGAAAGATCTTGAACAGTAGAATCTAAATCTATGATCTCCGACAAATTTGGAGTTAGTATGTTTAAGATATGTCCAAAACTATATGGAGTAATTGATTCCCAAAATGTTAGATTTTTCCCAAATTACCTAATATAACACCATATTAGTGAATTTGGGAATTTCCGAATTCCCATTTTTGAATACTTAAAAAAGGGGACATGGATAACATGTTTGTAAGTTTCTCAAAACCCTATCATATGACCTATCGTTGGAAAGCGCTTGAAAAATGGAATCTAAAGAGCTATAAAGCGCTCATTTTGGATTAGTGGTATTCAAGTTATGGTTAATCCAAACTTTTGACCACGTGTCCCAAACTTGTGAGAAATTCCCATATTCTCCAATATGGTGTTATATTGACTTGGCTTAGGTTTTGAGGATTCCTAGGATATAATTATCAGCCTAAAAGAGAAGCTCCATCGACTAGAGAATATCTACATCAAATTTTTCATAATATTATTTCTTTTGATTTATTAGTACTATGATCAGCTTCACGCCTTGTATGCCCCTCTTTCAAATGATGATTTTTGTAAAAATTGGATGCATGTACTGGCCACAGATGTCATGGGAAAGTCTGGAACAAAGTTTGTGAAACCATATTAGAAGAATGATTGTCAGTCACCATGGTGTGCATGATGAGGCCATGTACTATGATGGGGGAAAGTAATGGGAAAGCTCTTTAGAAGAGTAAGAGTCTAAACCAGATTGTGGGAAAGAAGCTTCGGATTTGGCTACAAGGCTGAAGTTCCGAAGATGGATGAAGAAGAAGCGCTATCATGCTAACCGCAATGATATTCTTGGAAGAGGACCCACCACGGCGGATGATCAATGTTTAAGATACATCAAAGCCACTAAAATTCATGACGATTTCTCTAAGAATAGGGCTGAAGAGTTAAGCTAGATAATGCTATAAACACCAAACCCCCAAGCTTAGAAGATTCGATAGAAGGAAATGAAACAAAGTACTGGCTAAAGTTGAACGAGAAGAAAAAAGGGCATTGCCAAGAAGGGAGGAGAATGAGGAGGAGCCAGACTCAACAACAATAAAGGAGAAAATTGACAAACTGTGGATTGCATTTATGAGATTGGGCACATTAATTGGGTATCACCAATTGTGATTATACCCAAGAAAAATGGGAAGCTTTGTGTGTGTGTGTGTGTGTGTGTGTTATTTGAAGAAAGTGAACATGTAGAGATCACTACCCATTAATTATTGTACATAGAGCATGTTTTGGAAAGAGTGGCTAGGGCAGAAGTTTACAATTTCCTAGATGGATTCTTAGGATACAATCAGGTATCTATTACCTAGGAGACCACAACTTTCACCACCACACAAGGTCATGCTGTTTGGACTGACCAATGCTCCTACAACTTTTCAGAGGTTAATGAGTATAACTTTCAAGGATTATTGGAGAATTTATCTTGCCTAAGAAAAGTGTTTGAAAGTTGTTGATTATATCGTATATCTTTAACCCTTTGAAATGCCAATTTTGGGTAAAACATGGGAGTGATATTGGGGCACATAGTGTCCGGAATGTGATTTTCACTGAGGATAGCAAGGTAAAACTCATATTCAAGGTTCCACCACACGTATTAATTACAAAGGAGTACAATGGTTTATGGGTTATGTAGGCTATTACTAGAGGTTTATTGTGTTCTATGCTGATATTTTTAGGCCATTATATAAGCTTTTAATAGTCTTCAAATGGATTGAGAAATGTTAGTAGGCTTACAATCAATTGAAGAGGGCAATGTTAGTAGGCTTACAATGAATTGAAGAGGGCAATGGCTAGTGCACCTATCTTGAGACCACCAAATTGGGACCTCACATCCCATGTGCATATTAATGCCTCAAACTTTGCAATTGGATGTGTTTTGGAACAATCAAGAGAGCATAAATTACACTACTCAATATACTTTATAAGTTGAGAGCTCAGTAAAAATGAGATGGTTTATACAATAACAAAAAGGGAAGGATTAGCCATGGTATATGCAGTAAAAAGGTATAGACACTATTTATTGGCTAATAAATTTATCTTCTTTGTGGATAATCAAGCTTTGTTATGCCTTATCATCAACAAACCTTGCATGATTGGCCAAATTACTCGTGTCGTTGGTTGTTGCTATTGATGGAGTTTAACTTTACTATCACCATAAGAAAAGGTTCACAACACGTATTGGTAGATCATATGTAAAGAATACCTAATGGAGAACCTACCATTGGCGTTGATGTTGAACTACCAGATACTATAGTGTTCAAGCTAGATCTAGTACCGGAATAGAGTAAAGAGATCTCTGAATATCTTGCCTATGGATTTCTAGAGAATAAGCTATTGAAAAAGGATAAGATGCGATGACTTATCAAGTTAGTAGCACAATACCAATTGATAATAGGTCAACTGTATAAGCTAAGCAAATATTACATGCTTAGATGGTGTTTTAGGGATGAGTTCCTGACCATTTTGGAAGAAGCTCATAGTGGGATCAATGGTGTTGACATTTTACAAGCAAAGTAACTGCTTGAAGATCTTGCAAGAGAGGTTATGGTTAGACAACTATGTTCGGTGATGCCCTGGAATTCATCAAACACTGTGATGAATGCCAATTTTGTAACATTTCTCATGGATAAGACAGGATCCCTTTGGTTCCAATCATTGTGTAACAACCTTTAAAAAAATGCAGAATAGACTTTGTTGGACCTATTAACCTAGCTACATGTCAAACACAAGCGCAAGATATAATTTTTACCACACATAGTGTTTCACTAAGTGGACAGAAGTGAAAGTTGCATGAAAACAAGCATGTCATATCACAATTTGGGTATTCCCTTGAGATGGTTAGTGATAGGGGTTCCCATTAATGAGGTTATTGAACATTTGTTGACTCGATTTTTGTGTTGAGAAGTGTGGTGCCATAGAGCACAAGGAAGAGGTAGGGAGTGAGATAAGTAGCCAAGAAAGTGCGAAGCCTAGAATGAAGCCACATGAGCAAAGGGATATATCCTACATTGATGTACAAGCCCAAGGGTGTACCTCCTCATATAAAAGGGGGCCATTTCAAGCAACAAAATCAAGTCACTTGCACACATCTCAAGCCTCTCTATGAGTACAAGTCTTAATCTTGTAACCTAATTGTGCTTGAGTCTATTACACTTACTCATCAACATGAGTACACTTAGATTACACCCACCTTCAGTTAATACACTCTAATCATGTTTAATTAGTGTAGGATTAGGATTAATCATCACCTTGCTTATGCACATGATGTCCATGGATTTCAACATTTTAGTGGTGTACCAAAAGTCATCACCACCATACTATTCTCAAGCCAATGTGTAGGTAGTAGAAGGTAATAATAAGGTCATTTGTGGTATCCTAACCAAGATTGTAAAAGCTAGTTAACAATTGGGAGCATAAGTTAACAGTAGCAATGTGGGCCTATAAGACATCCTATAAGATAGCTATAGGATAAACTCCTTTTTGGGTCACCTACAGGATTGAGGAAGTGATTCCTAAGGAGTATTTAGTTCCCAGCTTGAGGATAGCAATAAAAGAATATCTTAAGGAGAATGACATAGCTGAGAGGTTGATTGAGTTAGAACAGCTCGATGAGACTAGAGAGGTCACTCTCCACCACAGAATAATAGTAGAGAAGCTCAAGTGAAAATGATGGTTTGACCAAAACCTGAAATCAAAAGAGCTGCATGAAGGAGACTTTGTACTTATGTACGGAGTCGATTCTTCCAAGAGAAAAAAGCTAAAATATCGAGGGCTAGGGCCATTTAGAGTTGCAGAGCTCACCTCCCAAGGTGTGGCTTGCATCAAAACCATTGATGTTGTCAAGATGAAAGGCTACATAAATGGTAGCAAGCTAAAAAGGTACTATGGACACTTAACCTACGATATGTTGGAATAGTGTTATGTGCACATCATGTGCATATACTAGGAGGCTAACCCACCCTAGGCATGTGAGCATGGGAGCATGTGAACATGCTCTAGTGGGACTAGGGTTATGCCTAACCTGATAAAAAACAGAAGCAGGATGTAACACACACAAGAGAAGGCCAAGAGTCACTCTGGAAATGGAAGGTCGCCTCGGTCTTTTGAGTCAGGAGCGTTGGTTTATTTGAAAGTTCCTAAAGATTCTCAGACTTTGTCAACATGAAAGTTCTCAAAATTATCTCCTAGATATTGTGGTTCATTCCAAGTTATTCATCGGATTGGCATGGTTGCGTATGAGCTAAAACTACCTCCACATGTTCGAGTTTATCCAGTCTTTCATGTCAGCAATAGCAGACTGAAAGAGAATCTGGAAGGTGAGGATAACACACTTACTCCGCAAGAATTCATTGAAGTTGAGGATTTACCCTATGTTCCACATGAACTTGAAAAGGTACTTAAATTCAGGGAAAGGAAACTTTGTAATCACTTAATCCCTGAGGTTAAAACTAGGTGGAAAGATAGGAAAATCGAGGATTCGACTTGGGAGTTAGTTGAGAACATTTAGCACAGGTTTCCTTCTTCTCATTGTTTGCAAGAGTGAAATGTTTTGGGAGAGGGGAAGTATGTTATATGCACATCATGTGCATATACTAGGAGGCTAACCCACCCTATGCATGTAAGCATGGGAGCATGGGAACATGCTCTAGTGGGACTAGGGTTAGGCCTAGCCTTGGGTTGAGGTTAGGGTCAGGCAACCATGGGTCACACATGGAAATGGAAGGCTAAGAGTCACTCTAGAAATGGAAGGCCAAGAGTCACTCTGGAAATGGAAGGTCAAGAGTCACTTGAGTGCTTTCTTATATAATAGGGGCATGGGGCACTCTCAAGGGATGTCCTCTTGTGTAGAGCATGGTATCTACTCTCCTGTCATTTCATACTGGAGCCTCCAAAAATTAGGCCTGCTAATCACCTTGATTAAGTACTAATCACCATTAGTGCTATATTAGAAAAAATTGGGCCCATTAAAATTCAAAATTAAAAAATAGGGTATAAATTCATTGTGGGAATCTCTCTCTTACATGCAACTTCACATTCATTTGCATTGCTTAGTTTGAGTGGTTTTTCACTACATTCGATTCATTTTTAATGCAAAGTTTGCAGCTAAATCATCTTTATCAGTTTGAAATCAATCATTGCATGAAAAAATCAAAGCTTAATCTTGTAAGAGAGTACAGAAACTTCCATAGAGACTTGTCCACAAGCTCATGTTAAGACCCTCTCATGGCATCAAACATTGGGAAGTTCATTGGGGGAAGCGTTAAATGTTACCATATTATAGTAGTGATGTGTGTGAACACACTTAGGACCGCCGGGGCACTTTTTCCCTCACTAGGAGGTTTTTTCCCCCGTGCATTGTATATACGCCCATTATCTTCTAGGGCTTGTTATCTTTCATTTTTGGCACTCATAATACACTACTGTGTTGTGCTCAAGCTTCCTCATCTTCTTGAAGTTGTGTGTGCATTCCTGCAACCCTAATTCCAACAATTGGTATCAGAGCAGGCTTCCTCCTCCCGGGCAGCATCACCGGCACCTGCCGCTTCATCTCCTCCGATTGCGACGAGGTTTCACGAGCGTCTGCAGGTTAGTATATGCCGTGGGAAAGGGCGTAGGCCTTGTTCGTTTCAGAATTTTGATCTGAAGTCATTTCGCCCTCCGTTTTTGCATTCCAAGTACTGCGCAGGCAAAATCGTCCTACTGTGCAGATTTTCTGTCAAGATTAAAATCTGCAGGACAGGTGCCCATTCGTCTGTTTTGGGCTGTGCTACATAGCACAGGTCGATTTTATACAGGTTTACCTCTTACAGACAGCATTTACATCTAGTAGTACAGTCATTGGCCATGGCTGACAACAATGATGTATTCCGCATGTTGGCTGCTGAGGATAAGTTGGATGGCACCAACTATCCATTGTGGGCATATATGATGCGACATGTATTGGTAGCAAAGGGGTTATGGAACATTGTGCAGGGTATTGATGCACGTCCTATTGTGGCTGGGAATGCTGCAAACACATCAGAAACAGGTACTGTTGATGATGGTGCAGGCACAAGTGCTGTAGCAGCTGTTCGAGAACCACCACTTTCAGCAGAGCAGATTCGTTGGGATGGTAGAGATGCGCAGGCTCATGCCTTGATTGCGCTGTCTGTCAAACGTACCATTATCCCACATATTCGCTCCTGTAGGACTTCTAAGGATGCTTGGGATGTACTTGCCACATTGTATCAGGCAAGAAATGAGGCTCGTGTTGCTTACCTCCGAAAACAGTTGGAGAGTGAGCATATGAACGAAGGTGATTCGATGGATAGTTTTCTGACAAAGATCAAGGATTTCAAAGAGCAGCTCATTTCTGCAGATGAAATCCTGTCAGACAGTTCACTTGTGCAGACTGTTTTGAATGGTCTACCAGATTCTTATCAGGGTTTTGCTTCCACTCTTCGCTTGATGATGAAAGGCAATCCCAATGCCTTATCATTTGAGGAGTTAGTTTCTGTTTTGCTGCAAGAAGACCAGTCAAGGCAAAACAGGAATATTATGCGTGTCGCAGATCAAGCTTTCGTTGCTAGTCAGAGAAGCGGGAAAGGTAAAGCTGGCTTTTCTTCTAGTAAGCAGAAATCTGCAAATGCTGCGCAACCAAAGAAGGAAGACAAAGATGAGAAGAAGGGTGACAAACAGAAGACATTTTGCAAGTACTGTAAGGGAAATGATCATGTCATCAAAGCGTGTCCTAAGCTGGCTGCGAAAGAGGCTAAGAAGAAAGAGGCTGGTATGGCTGTTGCAGATGCCTCTCCTTCTAACAATGAATCTGCTAATGTTGTTCAAGATACAGAATGGGCATTCAATGCGCAGTGCAGTTATGACCCATCTTTGCATGACACATGTATGTCTGCAGTAGATTCAGATGTATGGTACTTTGACAGTGGTGCCACTAAGCATATCACCTCGCAGCGCAGTTTATTCACTTTCCTTGAGTCTGCTCCCACAGGGAATACTGTCACTTGTGCCAATAACTCCTCTTATCCCGTTAAAGGAGTTGGACAGATTGTGCTGAATGTTGCAAATTGCAACACCTTTACACTTTTTGATGCATTGTATGTGCCAGGGATCAAAAAGAATCTGCTGTCAGTCTCCGCATTTGCCAAAACAGGTTTGGTTGTAAAATTTGTGGATGACAGATGTACTGTTCATGATCTCTCTTGTGGTGACATCATTGTAGCATCTGGTTCACTATGTCGAGGGCTGTATAAGCTCAATATGGATGGCAAATGTGTAGAGGATTCAGCATGTGCTATTATGGATACGCAGGCTATTTCAAATGCAAAACTGTGGCATGCACGTTTTGGTCATTTGAATTTTGCAAGTTTGCTGCGCCTGCAGAAATCTGAAATGGTATCTTCTTTGCCTAAGCTTGAGGCACCTGTCAAGCATGTTTGTGAGGGCTGCATATTGGGTAAAATGCAGCGTGCTTCCTTTCCCAAAGATGGATCAGTGAGAGCTGAACGCAGATTGCAGCTTGTTCACAGTGATGTTTGTGGTCCCATGCAAACTCCATCATTTGGAAACTACCTTTACTTCGTGACTTTCATTGATGATTTTACCAGGCATGCATGGGTATATCCTTTGAAGGCAAAGTCCGAAGTGTTTTTGTGCTTCAAACAGTTTTTGGTTATGGCTGAAAATGTGTCAGAAAGTAAGATGGGCACCCTCCGTTCAGATCGAGGGGGGGAGTATATGTCTTCAGAATTTAATGCATTTCTGGCTGAGCGTGGGATAAAACACCAATGTACAGTGCCGTATACACCACAGCAAAATGGTGTGGCTGAGAGAAAAAACAGGTCTCTCATGGAAATGGCAAGATGTATGGTTAAGAGTCAAAGTCTACCACATGGTTTTTGGCTTGAGGCTGTCATGTGTGCCACTTATGTACTAAACAGGTGTCCCACCAAAGCATTACAGGTTGTCACTCCATATGAGGCTTGGCATAGCCGCAAGCCATCTGTTGGCCATTTACGTGTTTTTGGTTGCCTGGCATATGCATTAGTGCCTGTGCAACATCGCAGAAAATTGGATGACAAAGCTGTCAAATGTATTTTTGTTGGATATAGTGCTGAGAGCAAAGGCTATCGTTTGTATCATCCACAGACAAAGCGCATTTTGGTTAGCCGTGATGTTGTATTTGTGGAAGATGCAGTTCAGCCCTTGGTTTCATGTACTAAGGAGACAGATATCAGCTCACGTGATGTCTATGATACATTGTTGCCTCTTTTCAGTGGTGCACAGTCAAGTGCAATACCTCATGAGGCAGTTTTTCAGCCTATGCAGGTTTTAAATGATGGCACAGATCAGCCTATATCTGATGCAGATGTGCATGATGCACTTGAGGATGAGAGACAAGAGATTGAGGGCTCTAGGAACATGCCTAGATGGCTGGTGCAGACTTTGCGTGACAGCAAGTTGGATGCCCCTTTGTCTAGTCGCACTCGTTCTGGCTCTCATGGTGCCTCTTATGCGTCAGATTGTTATGCATTGGCTGTTTCTAGTATGTGCGATGAAAGTGAGCCTGTTTCATTTGATGAGGCACAAAGTTCAGAAAATTGGATGGCTGCTATGCAAGCAGAATACGATGCTATTATGAAGAATAGTACATGGTCTTTATGTGACTTGCCCCCTGGCAAGAAGGCCATTGGCACTAAGTGGGTATACAAATTGAAGCGTAAGCCTGATGGCACAGTGGATCGCCATAAGGCTAGGCTTGTTGCAAAAGGTTATGCTCAAGAGAAGGGCATTGATTTTGATGAGACTTTTGCTCCCACATGTCGAATGACCACTGTTCGTAGCATCTGTGCATTAGCAGCTCATAATGGTTGGAATGTACATCAGCTGGACATAAAGACTGCGTTCTTAAATGGAGATTTGCATGAGGAGGTGTATGTATCGCAGCCTCGTGGTTTTGTTCAAAGAGGGCAGGAAAACAAAGTGTGCAGATTAAAAAAGGCTTTATATGGTTTAAAGCAAGCTCCACGAGCTTGGTATGAAAAAATACATGCCTATTTGACTGCACATGGGTTTCAGAATAGTCCAACAGAAAGCACTTTGTATGTTAAACGTGTGGATGGTGTACATCTAATCATTGCTCTCTATGTCGATGACATGCTGCTCACAGGACCAAATGAGAGTCATATTGCTGATTTTAAGGCTGATTTGAATGCCTCTTTTGAGATGTCAGATTTGGGGCATTTGTATCATTATTTGGGGATACAATTTAAGCAGTGTGATGGAGGTATTGCTTTGTGTCAGACAAAGTATATTGAAACATTGTTGCGGAGATTTGGCCTTGAAGACTGCAAGCCTATTGCTACTCCAATGGAGACAGGTTTGAAGTTGAGTCTTCATGATGCTGGAGATCACTTTGATGTCACACTCTATCAGACAGCTGTTGGTTGCCTCATTTATGTATGCATTACGAGGCCAGACATTCAGTTTGCAGTCTCACAGGTGAGCAGATTTATGCATAGCCCAGGCATTAAGCATTGGCAGGCAGTGAAGCGTATCTTTCGCTATTTGAGTGGTACTCGGCATCTTGGGTTGTTTTATCCCAAGGGGGGATCATTGCCGCCAGATTTACATGTTTTTTCAGATTCTGACTGGGCTGGTTGTTATGACACACGCGTGTCCACGAGTGGTTTTTGCTTCATGCTTGGAAGCTCATGCATATCATGGTTGAGCAAGAAGCAGCCTACTGTGGCCACTTCTAGTTGTGAAGCTGAGTACAGGGCAGCTTTCACAGCTACGGTTGAGTGTGTGTGGCTCAGACGCCTTATGGCTGATTTGGGTGTTGGGCAGCCATCTACCACCACCATCTTCACTGACAGTCAGAGCGCATTGGCAGTTGCGCGGAACCCAGTGTTCCATGCTCGTACGAAGCACATTGAGGTGCACTACCATTATGTCAGGGAGAGACTCTCTGCAGGAGAGATCAGTTTGGCTTATGTGCCAACACAGGATAACCTTGCAGACCTTTTCACAAAGGCTCTGCCTCGTGAGAAGTTCGAAGCTTTTCGCAAAGCTTTGGGCTTACTCCCTTTTGTGGATTCGTCCACATAGCTAGACACTTCCCTATACATGAGTGCTAGCTCTTGTTCACCGCATCACTCCAGGGGGGATTTGTTACCATATTATAGTAGTGATGTGTGTGAACACACTTAGGACCGCCGGGCACTTTTTTCCTCACTAGGAGGTTTTTTCCCCCGTGCATTGTATATACGCCCATTATCTTCTAGGGCTTGTTATCTTTCATTTTTGGCACTCATAATACACTACTGTATTGTGCTCAAGCTTCCTCATCTTCTTGAAGTTGTGTGTGCATTCCTGCAACCCTAATTCCAACATTAAATCCTTGGAAAACTAATCATGGAAAGATACATGTGCATAAGCATCAAAAGCAAAGGAAAAGTGCATTAAAAACCATCATGAGCATGTCTAAAGCACAAGTGCATGAGATGACCATAGCACATAGCATGGCATCCACACTAAATGCATCAAAGGCACATAAGGAAAACAAGAATCAAGAAACAAGTGGCAACAAGAAGAACGGCGTCCACACCAAAGAAGATGTCAAAGAGCCAAGAGTCAAGCGAAAGAGAGCAAATACCAAGAGCTAAGAAGCAGCAAACAAAAAGGTGAAGAACAAAACATCGACACATGAAGAACAAAGAAAGCAACAAGGGATCTTCATCAAGCAAAAGCAAGGAGATCTTGAGCCAGCAACACTAAGCAACATCGAGCTACCACCACTACTCTAAACCAAAATCATATGTTGTAAAAGCCACCAAATGAGTAGGAAAATTTGTATGTTATGAGTACACTTGACCACCTATGAGTAGCCAGAGAGCACTTGATGCAATTGTAACTGTACTCGACAACATGAGAGTAGCTAGTTGAGCACCTAGGGGGGGTAATGA
This sequence comes from Cibotium barometz, assembly GCF_041138505.1. NCBI lineage: Eukaryota > Viridiplantae > Streptophyta > Polypodiopsida > Cyatheales > Cibotiaceae > Cibotium > Cibotium barometz. The sequence goes on from NC_141070.1 coordinate 49,175,992, forward strand.
TTATTGTAACTCATATCCGACAACCTGAGGGCAGCCAGTTGAGCACCCAGGAGGGGTAATGATTGTTGTAACTCATATCCAATCACCTGAGGGCAGCCAGTTGAGCACCCAGGAGGGGTAACGACGAATGTTACAAACCTCACATCTGACCACCTTGAGTAGCCTAGAGATATGGCACCAAGGGGAGGTGTTGAGAAGTGTGGTGCCATAGAGCACAAGGAAGAGGTAGGGAGTGAGATAAGTAGCCAAGAAAGTGCGAAGCCTAGCATGAAGCCACATGAGAAAATGGATATATCCTACATTGATGTAAAAGCCCAAGGGTGTACCTCCTCATATAAAAGGGAACCATTTCAAGCAATGAAATCATATCACTTGCACACATGTCAAGCCTCTCTATGAGTACAAGTCTTAATCTTGTAGCCTAATTGTGCTTGAGTCTATTGCACATACTCATCAACATGAGTACACTTAGATTACACCCACCTTAGGTTAATCCACTCTAATCATGTTTAATTAGTGTAGGATTAAGATTAATCACCTTGCTCATGCACATGATATCCATGGATTTCAACATTTTGGTGGTGTAAAAAAAGTCATCACCATGGTATCCTCAAGCCAATGTGTAGGTAGAAAGTAATAATAAGTTCATTTGTGGTATCCTGACCAAGACTGTAGAATTTAGTTGTAACAATTGGGAGTATAAGTTAACAGTAGCAATGTGGGCCTATAAGACGTCCTATAAGATAACTATAAGATAAACTCCTTTTTGGCTCACCTACAAGATTGAGGAAGTGATTGCTAAGGAGTATTTAGTGCCCATTTTGAGTTTAGCAATAAAAGAATATCTTAGGGAGAATGATCTAGATGAGAGGTTGATTGAGTTAGAAAAGCTCAATGAGACGAGAGGTTACTCTCCACCACATAATAATAGTAGAGAAGCTCAAGTGCAAATGATGGTTGAACCAAAACTTGAAATCAACATTAGGACCTCAATGGAAGGCTTCTTGGGCCCTTTTATTTGGCAGTTTAAGGGAGTCAAACCTTTTCTCTTAAGAAGAAACGTTTTCTAATTAGAAGCTTCAAAACGGCTACTTTATTCGAATTTGAATTTTGGGGGGAAAATGGAATTTAAAATCTAGCGGATAAAACCATATCATGTAACATATCTATGGAAAGCTCTTGATGCATAGATCACGGATCTGTAATCTCCGCTCAAATCGGAGCTTGTATGTAGAAGTTATGGAGGTCCGAAAATTGTAAAATTGCCCCCCCCCCCCCCCTTTTTTGGGAGAAAAAGTGCACCCTTTGACCACTCTTACACCTCTCTTAAAAACCCAACATTTCAGTCCACATGGCAACCCCCCATTTGGCTATTCCTTAATCACCTTGATTAGGCTTGGGCCCAAGAAGACCCCATTCACTTCCTAATGAAGAGCAGCATGAAGGAGACTTTGTACTTATGTACGGAGTCGATTCTTCCAAGAGAAAAAAGCTAAAATATCAAGGGCTATGGCCATTTAGAGTTGCAGAGCTCACCTCCCAACCATTGATGAAGTCAAGATGCAAGGCTACATAAATGGTAGAAAGCTAAAAAGGTACTATGGACATTTAACCTATGATATGTTGGAATAGTCACACAAAAAGAAATAGGAGGAGCTAAAACAAGAGAGACCAAGGAGGAAGGAACAAGAGGAGGCAAATGCAAGGATTGCCAAAACTAAAACAAAACAAAATATCCCCCACAAAATCATCAAAATCATGGATTAATGCCATTTTACCATACCTTTGTGCATGAAGGCTATAATATCACGTTGTGTTCACACCGTGAGTTCAGTCTAAAAATGCACGACAGATAGGGAATGCCACATCATCACTAATCATGGAGGCAGAGTTCCTCTCCACAACATCAATTAGCAACTCTAAGTGAAATTGTCCAGGGAGCCTTTTTAAAGAAAAATATCCACAATGCTTTTGTCGTGATTTTGCAGTTTGTGGAATCACGCCCCTGAGTTGCCACATCACCAATCACGGTGGCTACATAACATGTCATGATTGGTGCCACATCATCTATCATAATGTCATGTCATCTTTGCAATATCACATCGCCAATCGTGTGCATAATTATGAAGAAATATCCATCACGCACAGTTCAAATTCTCAATCCTTGATACTTCTCCAGTGTTCTACTGCCTAAGAATGTGAAAACCATGAGGCATGTCAAACAGTGAGATTATCATTCCAAAGAGTTTAAATTCATCTCCCAGTGCCTTCAAACAGCCTTGTGCTAACATTCACAGCATATCCTAACATAAAATTCTAATAAAGAACTCTAACAAGGGAAGAAGATTCTCTTTCCAGTCAATGGGCTGATAAAGCTTTCTATTTTTCAATATCATGGTAGGTAAGGACAAGAACCCTAACTCCTTGTATGAAGACCTGTGAGGTCACCACTATCCTTGGGGGAGATGACAGAATTCCAAAGAAGAAGACTAATGGAAAGACAACTAAACCTGTTCACGAGAAGACTAGCTACCTTGGTCCACTTAGAGACTAATGCCACAGCACAATACTCAACCATACCAAGATAATGGAGAAAAAAAGGTGTGCTTTAGTATCACTCTTCTAGGTGTATCAAATTGCTAAAATGATGCTGAAGTAAAGGAGAAGCTTAACCAAACAAGGCTCAGGAGTCTGGTAGAGGTAGTACAATGCAAAGTGAACACCAAGTTGTGCATTGAATCCTTGGCCTCTTACCAGTAGGGATCTAAGAGAGGAACAATCACCAGCATGAATGGGATAAAGAAGACAATATTGATTATAGAGAAGCTCATCTGAGAAGCCATGCACCTACCTTTTGGAACTAAGTCCACACCCTTCTCAAAGAAGTTGGATTTATTGGACATTTTTCCAGCCGACAAAGCTAATGACAATAACGCCGAATTCTCTGCACTACGGGATCCAATGCTAGAGACTTAGGGAGTTCACTACATGTAAACCTAATATATCATGTGAATTCATGGCCAATATCTAAAACTCCTTATCTGTCAATTTTTCATATTTAAAATTAACCCTTTTTCAAGATAAGTATGTAACTTTTTTATAAAATCCTATTAATGGTGCCCTTTTGTTAATAATTTTCTCTAAAAAATGTCCTCATATTGAACTCAGGTGATAGGTTACATAGTTTAAAAGTGAATCCCTTGAGGCTAAAGAAAGCATGTTAGATAGCATCTATGATTATGTAGGTCAAGCCATTAGACAGATACAATAGGGTAGATATACATAAGGTTTATAGTAGGGCAATCCATTAGATATATACATGAGAGTAGATATGTAGGTCATGCCATTAGATAGATACAATAGGGTAGATATGCATAAGGTTTATAGGTTTCACAAAGGAGAGAAAGATGATTGGGCTAGCATGCTACATAGGGACTTCACCCATTACAAAAGCAAGCATGGAAACAAGGTGGTAAACCCATACATTCTCACATGGGTGCTTAGCCACGCTATGTAGGAATTCTCTTACACCCCAAAGAGCCACTCTCCCAAGGACCCAAAGAGCTTCTCTTGAACAAAGCAGCATTGCAGAAAGGATTAGACGAGCATTTGACAATATTAGCAAAAACAAAGGATTTGATGGCTAAGGGATCCCCTTGCCAAATGTAACACGCAAAGAAGAAGAGAGTAAAGACCACCCCCAAAGACCACCCTCAACCCCAAATCATGTAGAAGGACAACAAAGTACAATGAGGTCCCAAGAAACCCACCATTGCCTTCTTCATCTCCCTAAGAACCTGCAACCACAAAAATGTAGGAGATATCGCCACTCTTCAAAGCATGCCAATAATGGTTTCTGAAGTGTTGCACCATATCCAAAGCTAAAAGGAAAGCCCACCTCCACAAGAACACGGTATGCCCCTTTTAAATTCAAAGAATTGATTGCTCGAGTCTGAACCCGAGTCGCACAATAGCTGAATCCTCTTCCTCCAAGAAGCATGAACGAGTAGAAAACATTCAAGTAAGATTTGATGAGGTGGAGACGGCAACAAAGCTGCAAACATGGTGTGTGGTGTCTGGGTGATGGCCTCTACTACACCACCTACATACACACAAGAAGAAGACACAATGGGATCATAACTGGGGGACACTAAAATCCCATATCCAAGGGCTCCAATCAACTCTACAACTATCCTTAGCCCTCTAGCCAACTCCTCTGGACACCTCAACACCCTCCTAACCTCTTTATCTATTCCAACTACCTTCTCCAATAGTCCTCCTCAGTCACTTCCACCTACAAGCCTCTCCTGACCTCAGTTGACATCCAGCTAACCAAAACAGCTCCCAGATGACACGTAATTAACTATAAACTGCCTCCAAATGGCTGCTGGATAGATATACGTCCACTTGACTCTCAAACTGTCCTCCAACATATTGACACACTTAAAAAACTTACTTCAGAGCTCCACTGAGCCTATCAACTCTCCCTTGCTGACTCCCTGTTGACCTTTTGACCTAGATACATCCTAGATGATCCAGAACTGTCCGAAATCTGGCTTAGAATGCTGACCTTGATCCCTAGTCAGGTAAATGTCTTCTAGGATCTCCAACCTTCTTCAAACATCATCTAATCTCAAGCTTTGACCCTTAGAACCTCTCAAAACCAGCCAACTACCCTTTGTTGACACCTCTCTGACTCCAAACTGACCTAGCTAAGCTGACGTAGAATTGACCCTTAGAACCTCTCAAAACCAGCCAGCTACCCTTTGTTGACACCTCTCTGACTCCAAACTGACCTAGCTAAGCTGACGTAGAATTGACTTAGAATTCTTCCTCTTGTGTTCTTTTACACATCTATACTCTCAAAACACTCAAACCCAATTATGATCCATCACAATAAACCCTCAACTGACAGCAAATGACATCTTGTTGACTCTAAGACACCTTTAGCCCACTAGCCCTTCTGACTACTACTGATTGGCCGATAGTCTAAACTGTGAGACCAAACTCTAAATAGGCTCCACTCAACTCAGATTGACTAGTTCTCACCCTCTCCACACACACTGACAAGATTTGACATTCAATTGACTCATTTTGACTTTAGCCTCTTAATTGAAGCTAATTGAATCAGTTCTGACACACATCAAATTATGGACTTGCACTCATAGGTATTCCTCTTGCATAATCTTAATCAAAACAACACAAGTATAGCACTATGGATCAAAAACTCCTCAATTCACAAAGAACTCAAGCTCCATGCACTATATTCTTCATTGAAACAAAAACAAAGAGTCTCAATATCCGTGAGACTTGGGGTTCCAAGAAAATATAAGAAAACACAAAAAACTTTCAGGGTTCTCAACGGATAGACCCATGACTTCAAACTTCACAGGATTCAGCACTTAGCTGACACAAAGCATCTATAGCTGACACAAAGCATCTATAGCTGAGGTAGACCTGATCTAGACCAATTATCTAATAGAGGGGTAACAAAAAATTCCAAGGGCACACACCTCCCTGGCTAAATCTAGTCTCTAGTCCTTCCTCTGCTCTGACCCAAACAAGCCTTCTCACACTACATTGTTCTCCGTGATCTTCAACATCTGTAGGATCTCCAACCTGCAACCTGAATCAAGAAAAAATAGATTTTTAGGAGTCCACCCCACTACAGTCGACACTCTCCTCTCTCTCTGGTGATCTCTAGCCACCACGTCTCGGAGAGTCCTTGACAAAAGCTAAAATCTTTGTACTTGAACCCCGCCCGCCGCCTCAATTTTCTTCTAGAACAAATTTCCACTCATCTTCCTTGGATCTTCCATGCACTTTCCATTTTCTATTTGCGCACCTGCGCTTATCCTCTTGGCCTGCCGCTTTCGCCACCTATGATTCACCATACACCATTATATGTATATTTTTCCCATCTATAGATCATATTTAGGATTGGATTGGGATTCTCCTAACAATGGGAAGAGGAGAAAAAGGAAGAAGATTAATTCAAGTCACTTCTCCTCCAACAAGACATGGAAACAACATCTAGGAGGGTTGTTGTGCATGAGATAAAAAAGGTCTCCTTCATTGCCTCCAACCAAAGTCTAATAGGGTGGAAGAGTACTTAAAATATAGGGTGAAAGGCTAGATTATGAGATGGAGGCCCATGTCTTTGACCTTATCATTTTATCAGACAATGATGGAGAGAAATTTCTACATGGAAGCCTCTGCCAAAAACCGCATGCTCAAAAGATATGCTCCTAACCTAGAAAAGCCGAATGCCTAAGTAACGGCTCATGTCAGCTGCAAATCCAAGTGGGAGGCCCCACAGAACAACACAAGCTTGAAGTTGCTAATTTGCAAGCTAAGGAACAGACTAAACTACTGAAAATTTAGGCCAAGCTCACTAAATTCGAGTAAGACAACTGATGTGCCCTTCAAAAAAGATTGGAAGAAAAGGAAAAGGAGTTTAGGTATATTCTTGATCAAAGTTTATCTAGAAGAAAAGTTAACTAATGGTCGATAGCTCATCGTGTAAGAGGGATCGAGGAGGATACAAGAGACCGCAAGCCAGTGCCTCCCCTATCACACATAAACTCTTGGTGTGAACAACCTATGTGGTAGTGGTCTTACCTTCTTTAGGCCAAATATTAGAAATAATATGAATTTACTCCTAGGAACCTTAGAGTCATTCCAATATATTTTCCAGTTGATCTTAATTGAATGAAGATGGGCCTAGCACCTCTTTGAGAAAGATCTAGAGAAGAATGCAAAACTATAATTCAACTTTCCCTACACCTTGACCCACACTTATCCTTCTCCATGAGGATATGATGCTTTGCACAATGCACAAATTCATCCAAGATTATGACAAGGTGTTGGATCCTTACATGGTCATTACTATTTTCTTTTTCTGCCTCATCATTATCCTGCTAATGGAGTTTTTAGATTAGCATACTTTTGATGAAGGTCTCTAAGGCATGGCCTTTAGCATCAATAAAGGCCCCACTCTCGATAGATACTCCGCTACTACAAGAAAGTATAATGGATGTAAGGTTGGCAGATGATTACATTCGAACCCATGTTTGAGACTGCCTACAAAGCTTTCCACCTCACTACCTAGTATATGAAGTCTTGATTTGGCTTCTAGTGGAGCTTCAATGGCTTTTACCATTAACTCCCTTTGAGATTACTGCCAATTTCAAGGAGGGTATTGTGATTAGGGAAGGGGTATGTTAATCACATTTTCTAACATTACTTTGAATACATAGTAGCATTTTCATGCCACATTTTTTGTAAGCATAATGTGTTTGTAATTGATTATTTGGAAATATCTGATCTTACAACTTGTGTAATGTTGGAAGATAGTTTAAGCTGAGCTTATGACTTGTGTAATGCCGGTAGTGTATACTAAGCTTATGATGTGTAATGCTGGTAGTGCATACTTAGAATAGGAAATCAACCTAGACTATAGCTTTTGGGCCCTCACACATTACTTGGATGGCTGGGCATTATAAATATGAATCTTGTATATATGACATTTTGACTAAAGAGAAAAGACATAATCCCATTCTCACAATTGAGTTTTTTTTCTTGCTCTTGTGATTGAAGCTTGCTTGTGTGCTCTCTTTTCTTTGTTGCATGCTTACTTGAGGATTGTGTGGGTGATGGTGTGTAGATGCTAGTCTCTTCTCCCTCCCTCCTTCTCTCTCCTCTTGCCCATGTTGCCAATCACATTGAGGAATTGAAGTAGAGGTTGAGCTTTCCATCACTCTCTCTCTCTCTCTCTCTCTCTCTTTGATCCCCACCCATTTTCTAAGCTTCCTTGTAGTGACAATAAGGCATGAAAGGTTGAGGACCCTAGATCTTCACAAGAGAGGGTTGCTTTACTAGGAGTGATTGGAGGTGCACACCCCAATAAAATCCCTATATTCTTCCTCTTCTTCTCTCTATCTTTTAAGGCTTAAGTGTTCCCAAATCAATGAACACTCCTACCTATCATCAAAGATGCTATAATAGTGGAAGACTACTATGAGGGTAAAATATTCCACTTGAGGCCTTCATATATCAATATCTAATAGTTTCCTTGCACATAAATGAACCTTCATGTATATAGTTTCCTCATGCATAAATAAACTGGAAATCGACAAACACCCCTACTTCTCAAAAATGATATAATAGTGGAAGACTACTATGAGGGTAAAGTATTCCACGTGGGACCTTCATGTATCAATATCTAACATTTTCCTCATGCATAAATGATTGATGAACACCCCTACCTCTCAAAAATGCTATAATAGTGGAAGACTACTATGAGGGTAAAGTACTCCACTCAAGGCCTTTATGTATCAATATTCAATAGTTTCCTTGGTCATAAATAGATCTTAAACTAGAAAATAAACATGATCCCTCCAAGTAAGTGTCCTCTTCATAATTCCCACAAGTAGAATCCATCATGGCTCTATGCCCAAGGTTCAATAGGATGTCCTAACTCCTCGATTATAAAGATGACCAATTCTATCAAGATTCGCTAAATCTATAAATCTAATACTAATTTCCCATTTTACCCGTGTCTAAGTTTTTCAAAACAGATTGGGTCTCGTATTTAGAAATCAATTGTAATCTTACGCCCACCCGGGCCACCCACTTTTTAGTGTTTGTTCCGGGGTGGTTGCAAGATCAGGGTGCCTAGTTTTGTCCACTCAGGCACCCTGTAAACAGTAAAAAAACAGGCATTTGTTTACCTTTAGTGGCTAATCTCTCCTAGTAAATGAAGGAATTTCGTTTCAAGTTCTTTTGTTGGAACATCATATTCAAAGTTGGAAATATAGTTGCATAATTTGATTAAGCATTAGATGGTCAAAAGTCCTCATTTTCTTAGGTACAAGGTCAATGTATACACCCTGTCCCAAATTTGAACTGATTCCATAAAATGCTAATATCTTTTACATATAAACTCATATGAGATTCCCACTTTGTACCTTAGATCTTCACATAATATGGAGCTTAACTTGATTTTTCAAGAAAATTTTAAGATATTTGTCTATTTTCTTTAAATATTTCAAGGTCTCTAAAGTGTTATAATATACGCCTGTTTTTGTACCCACAATAGCTACCACTTAAAATCCTCAATCTTGTAGATCAAAAGAGTGGGTAGATACTAAGACATTAGTAGAATGTGGTGGTTAGTAAAAATTACAAGTCCAATGGTTGGATTTTTAATGATCTCTTTTTCAAAATTCTTCTAGACTATCAGAAGGCCTGCAAATATTAATAATCTAATTAGTAAAATTACATTTTTGATGTGAATCATCTAAAACCTATAGGGACTAGTGTACTTGTAATGGTGCATCTATGGAAAAATAAATTGGATCACTCTAAGTATGGAAAGATCATTTGTTTATTATTTCATCATATTTTTGATTAATTTTGATTAATTAGACTAATTTATATTAATTTAAGTTATATTAGGTTAATTTAAGAGCAAGTGTATTTTTAATTATTTGCTTGATCTAATTTTAAGTACCTTGCCCCCCAAAATTTGCTCTCCAAGCTATGTCCCAGTTCTGCATAAACTGGACAAAACTGGATACCCTGATCTTGCAACAGCGGACGTTATGACTTTGAGCAATACATCCCTTACAACTTTGACTAGATCCATAGAATCAACCTGGCCCATTCTAATCCCATGGGTTTATAGAGCTTGCTACCTTTGTGAGATCCCCCCTCCGGGGCTCCGACGGCGGAAGCGGCGTTGGCCTCCCACGAGGGGTGGGGATCCACACTTGGGGCCTCGCCCACCACGGATGTCCGGACAAGAGGCTAGCCCGGGCGGTTCCTCTGAAACCGGGCCCGGAAAGACTCCCCTCGCCTAGAAGGCACGGGCGATTCCTCTATGGGAATGGGGGAATTATTCTAACGAGTCAAAGTCTTAGTTAGTTAAACCGATCTGACCGAACCTGAAGTCACATGATCAAATCAAGAAGAGACTTGCACTTGGTCCATGGAATCACCACTTTTTTCCTCTTTTACGAGGCACAGCCGCCGCTGATCCCCCCCCACACAACAAGGTCTTCTCATGATTTATTCTAATTAACGTAACTAATCGTATTTAGTTGTTTCACAGGAATCCTCCGATGCAGCTATGGGTTAGTGGACCACCCGACCACTGTATTGGTGGGATTCCTTTATAAAGATTTGATTGTGTTTTGCCCGGGTACCGAGGAAAAGAGTTCCCAGGTCCCCTAGCCGGTGATTCATGCAAAAATTAAGGTAGCCATACCACATACACACCCAATATAAAATTGCCATTTATAACAGATTTGGCTGGCTTTAAAACAATCCTTCAATAGAAATCATAATATTACTGATCATCTTCCAAAATTTTGAGTCCTTTGTATTACAAAATGTGTCCTCTGGACTCTTCGTTGAAGACCAGTTGGCCAACCAACAAGATTTAGTATCAAAATTTGGTTCCCAAAAGCTTTCCTTTTAGTCCATATCCGAATCTTCCTCGATGTACGCATGGGTGTCCTAGTAGCAACCGCAAGCCCGTGCATCGCCTGGTGAGAACCCTCTAGGATCCTCCTTAGGTGTCCTAGTACTTCACTCAGGGACCGCTTTGTCGGTCCTCGCCCATCATACCGGAAGCGCACCATTTTAACCGTACCGAGGCTGGTCAAGACCTCGGCAGGCTTTGCCGCGAGCGACGTCCCTTGACGACTCCCCGCCAGCTATTCCAACAAACCTCCTCTTAGTAAAACATATGCCAAATGCTTTCTCCAGCGTTCTGGCGTAAAATAATCCTTTGAATGAAAAACAGAGGTTCTAATGCAAGTAAAATTCCCAGTTTGAGATTGGTTCCACAAAACCCCTTTCTCCATAATTCCCGGTTTCATGATGAGGATCCTTGATCTCTCATGAGGGTAATCTACCCATCATTTTGTCTATTTGTCCAACTAGATTCTTGGTGAGTTCGATTAAAGGAAAAACTAGTTTAGTTCCGGTAGTCTATTCTTTATATTTAGGAACTGGAATTGGTCACTAAGTTTCAGATCGAGAGATGGACAAGTAGGGTTACTCTCCGTCTCTCTCGTAGTCTAACCAAATTCAGTCGGTTTAGTTTTAACAAGGATTCCCTTAAGATAAACATCTAGTTTTGGGTAAATATCAATTTAGTGATTTTTCCAATTAAAATATCCAAAGATATTTCTTATGCCACATAATTTCTTGACCTTAATTCATTAGGTAGAATTATGGTGGAAATTCATCTTTTGACACTAAGATTTAATTCATTAGGTAGAATTACGGTGAAAATTCATCTTTTGACACTAAGATTTAATTCAATCCATCTTTTCTTAAATATCATAAAAATTCTTCTTTTAACTAAATACCAATATCTTTTTTTTTTGAATAAACTTAAAATCCCTCTTTTTCTCATTTAATGAGTGTAATCTAATTATCATGGGGATTCCTCTTTTACGATAAATTAAATCTATCTAAATTTCTTCTTAAAAATTACATAAAAATATCCATTAATTCCATTAAGCTAGAATTTCCACTCTTCTCATTCAAATGATTGAATTCCAAATATGGTGGGAATTCCTCTTTCATCATTTAAATTTATCTATGCAAAAAGATAAATTTAACTAAATTTTCTCTTAAAAATTAAATAAAAATCTCCATTAATTCCTTTACACTAGAAATTCCACTTTTCTCATTTAAATGGTTGAATTCCAATTATAGTGGGAATTCCTCTTTCATCATTTAAATTTATCTATGCAAAAAGATAAATTTAACTAAATTTTCTCTTAAAAAACTAAATAAAGATCTCCATTAACTCCTTTACACTTGAAATTCCACTTTTCTCATTTAAATGGTTGAATTCTAGTTATAGTGGGAATTCCTCTTTCATCATTTGAATTTATCTATGCATAAAATTAAATTTAACTAAAATTCTTCTTTAATTTTTAAATAAAATACCCATTATTTTAGTATTCCAAAATTTTCTCTTTCATCATTGGATTACATGGATTTCTATTGTCATGGGAATTTCTCTTTTATCATAAAAATGAATTACTAGAAATTCCTCTTTTTCCTAATTAACTATTTATACATGAACATTAAAATCAAAATTTTCAAGGTTATGATGAGAATTATTCAATTAATCTAGGATGCTTAATCCTAGAATATGGTAGGAAGTCCTCTTTTCATATTATGAATGAAAATGATTTATGTGTTAATTTTTCAGAAATTTTGCCATAGCTCCTGCTATTATTGATAATTTTTAATAATTTTGAAAGCATAAAGTTTTAATAATACAATATGATAGAATGACTATCATTAGGATCAATATCCAATTATGGACTTGATTCTTAAGTTTTTCATGAATTAAGTAGCATAAAAGCATTAAAAAGCCACTTCTTTGTCCTCTAATTTGACAAACAAAGAAATTACTTTTAGATTTGAGAATTGCTTCATGAGAAGCATCATTTGAATATAGAATAGGTCATAGGGAATGACCATTCTTTGGGGGAGAGAGAGATATGCTTGAAAAAATATTTTTTAATTTAAGCATAAATGGAGATTTATCAAATTCATTAGAGAGTTCCAATTGCATTAAATTCATTAGAGAGTTCCAATTGCATTAAAGAGCCATTCAATTGAATTCTTCTCAAGCTTGAGAGGGGTTGAGAAGTGAGAAACATTTTGAGATTAAGAAGAAAGACCATAAACCACACTTTACCTCTTAATTTTCTTGATTCTTTAGTCTATGGAGAGGTCCCCAGCCAATCAATTGGTTTAGTATGTTGAATGAAGACCCCAAGGAAGGTTGAAGAGAGAGAGAGAGAAGCTCCAACCTCTTCAATTTGTAGAGGATTATTAGAGGATAATAGAAAATATGCTTATTTTAGAGAATACCGGCATAGTTTTGTTCACAGATGAGAATACAAAAGAATGAGGGTCTATTTATAGGTGAGGGAGGCCACTAACTGAGTCCAACTAAGTTCTAAAATTTTCCAGCTTCAGTTTGGCTAAATTTGGACAAGATTTGGACCAGTTTATCTCCCTTTTTGATATGGTTTGATCCAAGAGAGAGGACAGATAAAAATATCTTATTATTTTTGAGTTTAAAACTCCTCCACACATGTGAAATAGGTGCCTCCTTGAAGGCACCCCCTTTCCTTACCAAGGTGTCAAAAATGAATGATTACTCCAAAATATCGCATTTTTTTAGTAATATTTCCTAATTTTTAACTAGGAAAACTTGTACTCAGTTAACTCTTCATCTTATGTGGGCATTTACTCATTTTTGGGTATTTTCTTTTATTCATTGGATTTATCTCATCCCAACACTTGGATTAATCTTATTGGTCCATAGGAACCTTAATATTGGACCATAATCCAAAAGTTTCAAAAAATCTTGACCCTTAGGCTAAGGTCTTCTAAATCATTTTTAATTAATTCCAATTGCACCTTGGAAAATTTATTTTGATTTTCTGTTTTAGGGAAACATATTTTTGGTATTTGTAGAATTTATATATCCAAAAATATCGTAATATTGGTTTACCACTCTCTAGAAATTTTTATCTCACTAGGCAAAACAAGAAAAAATAATATTTTCTTGTATTCAGAAACCTGGACTGATTACACAGTAATGAAGTAAAGGCTTATTCATTATTCAGGCTAAGGAGGAATCTTACATCCTCTCCCACTTGAAAAACGTGAGATGTCCTCATCTTGCAAAGTGGGGGTAATCCTTCGCCAACTCTTCTTCTTTCTCCCAGGTGGCGTCTTCTAGAGGGAAGAACTTCCACTTTACTAAGAATTCTCTGAGGACTCTGCTCCTGAGAATCTTCTCCCGAACGTCAAGGATTTCCTCAGGTTGGAGTACCATCTGGCCTTGAGTCGGGAGAGATCAATTGTTCATCATCAACAAGCATGTGACTCTGGCTAGGTACATATTTCTTAAGCAAACTGACATGGAATACATCATGTACCTTGAGATGGGGAGGCAGAAGAAGTTTGTAGGCTGGATCGCCCACTTTCTTTATGACAGCATATGGCCCACAATATCTAGGAGAGAGCTTCTTGTACTTCCCTAAGGATAAGGAACTTCTTTTTGGTCGTACTCGAATGAAGACCATATCTGATTCTTCAAACTCTCTCTTTGATCTCTTTTTATTTGCATACTACTTTTGTCTTTCTTGGGGTGCCTTTATATCTTTACGGATTGATTGCATTTGCTGGTCCATGTCATCAAGAATTTGTCTAGACATTTTGACTCTGATCAATAAATCAGACCACGTCAACGGTGTAAAGTAATCTTGTCCATACAAAGCTTTGAAAGGACTCATCCCAATGCTTCGATGATAAGAAGCATTGTAAGAAAATTTGACCAGATGCAAATGGCTTAACCACTTCTTGGGTTCCCTGCCACCACAGCATGACCGAAGGATATCTTCTTGAAATTACCTGGTTCACTCTTTCAGTTTGGCCATCTGTTTCGGGGTGATAGGCTATGCTGAGATCCAAGAAAGTTCCTACTGCTTCGAAGAATGCAGTCCAGAATTTCGATGTGAATTTGGGATCTCTGTCACTTACTATCCTCCTGGGTAAACCATGCAATCTGAAGATCTCCTTAAGGAAGACTGTGGAAACATCCACTGCAGAGTATGTTTCTTTCACTAGAATTAAATGGGCCACTTTGGTTAGCCTGTCAACTACCACAAAAATGGACTTGTAACCTGATTGTACTGAAGGTAATCCAGTGACAAAGTCCATACTGAAACATTCCCACTTCATCTGTGGAATGTCTAGAGGCTGCAGTTTCCCTGGCATCTTTACTCTCTTTACCTTGACTCTTTGACACATTAAGCATTTTTGTACATGATCAAGTACATCCTTTTTGAGTTCTGGCCAGAAGAAGCTTTTCTTCACAGACATATAGGTTTTTATAAACCCTGGATGTCCAGCTATTAGGCTATCATGGGCTTCTCTCAGAATTCTTCCCTTTATTCCCTCATCATTGGGGATACATAGCCGATTATTATAATACATGCATCCTTCATCCAATTTGTACCCAAGAACTCAACTCATTTCCTGAGGAGTCTTGCTTTCCTGCATTAGAAGGGTAGCAATAGGGGCAAAGAATCTGTCCTGCATGATCTTCTCCTTTGCTTCACTGATGAGTGAATAGATTTGACACCACTGTAACTGTAAGCAAGGAGGCTTTTCTGTTGAGCGCATCTGCAACCACATTTTCTTTCCTCAGTTGATACTTAATTTCAAAATCAAATTCCTGGAGAGTCTGCATCCATCTCCTTTGATGCATGTTGAGATCCCTTTGGGTGAAGATCCACTAGACTTTGATGATTTATCATCAAGGTGAACCTTTGTCCCAAAAGATAATGTCTCAACTTCAGAGCATAAACTACTGAGAGTAACTCCAAGTCATGGACGACATAATTTCTCTCATGTGTTCTGAGTTTTCTGGATTAATAG
The DNA here is from genome assembly GCF_041138505.1 of Cibotium barometz. Lineage (NCBI taxonomy): Eukaryota > Viridiplantae > Streptophyta > Polypodiopsida > Cyatheales > Cibotiaceae > Cibotium > Cibotium barometz. The sequence continues at coordinate 49,191,484 of NC_141070.1, forward strand.
GCCACTGCATAACCTTCCTGCATGAGAGCACCACCTAAGGCAAACCCCTCAAAGGGTTTGGTAAAATCTAGAAACTTAAGGACATGGTTGGTTACTAAGGCTATCTTTAGCTTGTCAAAGGCACTTTAACACATTGCAATCCACTGAAAAAGTGTACTCTTCTTGAGAAGGTTAGTTAAAGGGGATGCTATCTGAGCATACCTAGGTATAAAGATCCTATACCATCCGGTTAATCCTAGGAATCCTCTGACTTCCTTTATTGTCTTGGGTTGTGGCCATTCTACGACTGCTTGGATCTTTGCGGGGTCAGGAGAAATCCCATCCTTTGACACTATGAATCCCAAGTATTCCACCTGGTCAATAGAGAAAGAACACTTGCTCTTCTTTGCAAAGAGTTGGTGTTTCCTTAGGATTTCCAGGACCTTGTGCACATGATCTTCATGATTTGCAGCATTCTTTGAGTATACCAAGATATCATCAAAGAAGACAAGAACAATCATCCAAGTATTCTCTGAGAATATCCTACATAAGACGATTAAATGTCACCGGGGCATTAGTCAACCCAAACGGCATGACTGTGAACTCATAATGCCCATAGCGAGTATTGAATGTTGTCTTTGGGATGTTCTGCTCCTTAATTCTGATCTGGTAGTACTCGGATTTGAGATCTATCTTTGTGAACATTTGGGTCCCACTTAACCGATCCAGAAGTTCATCAATCCTAGGAATAGGATACTTATTCTTAATTGTTAATTGATTCAATCCTCTGTAGTCAATACAGAGTCTTAACGTTCCATCTTTCTTCTTTTTAAAGAGAACGGGTGCACCCCAAGGTGAGACAATGGGTCTGACGAATCCCTGCTCTAACAGTTGTCTTAACTGCTTCTTAAGTTCTATGGCTTCAGGGAGGGACTGGCATTTTGTATGCAGGCTGAGCCACTGGCTCCGAGGGTTAACTTGATCTCATGATCTACTTCACGAGACGGAGGCATCTCAGTCAGCTCTTCAGGAAACACATCTACATACTCACTTAACCACTCTGGTCCTTTAGCCTTGCATTTTATGTCTAGTGGATTCATTTTAACGACATACACAGCTTGCCTCTTTCTGAGCCCTTTTAATAATTTAGAAGCTTTGACTAATTGTAGCACTGGGGATCCAAAAATTCCAATTCCTTGAACTTTATTCCCATGAAGGTTAAGGAAAGAGATGGTTCCTTCGTGACAATGAATGTCAGCCTGATTCTTTTGGAGCCAATCCATTCCAAGGATTCCATCATAGATTCCCAAAGGTAGGACTCTGAACTGGCACTCTGTTACGTTCCCATCTAGGCTAAACTGAATAAGGTCAGTCTCAAGGTGTGTGAAAAGAATCTTTCCACTGGCCAATTCCACTTGCATAGGTTTCCCTGATTTTTGATTTAGGACTAATTTACGCAGACATCTTGGGGAAATAAAAGAATGAGTACTGCCTGAATCAATCAAAAGCTTGAATTTCTTACCCTAGTACTCTGCTAGAGTTTGGAGGACTGAGAATTGACGGTTATTCCCTTGATGCTCTATTGCTGCATAGATTTGTCCTTTCTCTTCCTCCACTTCTTCAGCAATAGTGATAGCTCTGGCTGCTGTAGTCTGAGGCGAAACTCTCTCTCTTTGGTTATTCCAATTCTAGGAGGGAGTTTGAAGACTGCTTTGCATGGAGGCTGCTGCAGGCTGAGCTGTCACTTTTCTGGGGTTACCCTGATTTTGGCGTGGGGGACTCTGATTGGACTGATATGAAGGAGTCTGTCTTTGAATTCTGGGACCCTGGCTTCCTTGGCCCCATAGAAGGAGATGGGCAATCCTTGAGGAGCTGGTGCCCAAATCCCTGAGATCTGAAGCATTTGTTCTCGCTTCGAAGCTCTCCCCTTTGGATTCTTGAGAGAGCCAGAGTTCCTGAGAAAGTACTTCGAGGGGAAGGTCTTCTTTCATTTCTGAAGCTTCCCATCTCCACATTCGAGTTGGGACCTCTTGGTGTCTCTTTGGAGGCGAAAAGTTGGAAGAACTTTTTGGTGTCTGAAATCTCTTGAAGGATGAGGGAGCTGGCTTTTGCGGGACTTTCACGATAAAGGCTTTGGCAAAGTCCTTTGCCATGCTGACAGCTTCAGCTATGGACACTGGCTTGGCATTCTTGACCAGTGTGTCTAAGGGTTCATTCATTCCCCGAATGAACCTGGCCATGAGTTGCTCTTCATCTAGAGGTGGTGAATACTTGAGTAGAAGAGCGAATGCTTGATGATATTCTTCCATGGTTTTGCTCCCCTGTTTTAGTTCTAAAAATTCATTCATTTTGGTTTTTAAAAACCCAGGGGGACAAAATCTCTTCTTCAAATAGGTTTTAAGGTCATTCCTAGGACTGAGTATTTCTGTCTAGATGGTTGGTGTCACAATGGTTCCTCCATGCTACCTTGGATGTTTCCACAATTTTTAGCCTGGCAAGAGCCATTTTTCTTCTCTCATTGTAGCCTGTGACGTCAAAATATTCTGTGAAGAGCCTTACAGATGTCAAGGTCAAGCTCTTCATCTTCAGAGAGAGGGTCTGGCTGACGGCCACAGTTTCCTCGTCTCATGATTCTGCCAAAAATGATATATTATTAAATTTTTATTTTGATATCGTCCACGAGATCCTAAGACTTAAGAGGTTCAAAAAATAATTTCTTAAACAAGATAAGTGATCTTATTGGAAATCTATGACATATGTCTGGTAACATATTTTTCTTTATCAGTTCGTCCATAAACAATCACTTATACGACACGGATTTTTTCTCCAGAAAATATTTCTTTATTTATATAAAAGTTGCAATATGTACATAGAGCAGCTCGGCTCGAGAAGTCAAAATCTCCTTGGGAGACACATAAGACGACGGTACTGGGCTATAGACATGCCCTGATACACACGTTCCCTTATTGCCACCACCAAAGGAGCTACTATCATCTCCTTAAGAATAAAACGACTAAGGAGTCCGTAGATTTGGTAGGAAAGTTTGAAATTTCGAGGCTTGGAGTGATATAAAATGACACCATGTATCACTTTCAGCTTCATCAGAATCATGCAATGAGAGGTTCTGCCTCAGCATCACACGCTGGTTGCAAGAGGTGTGGACATACTGCCTTGCAACCCATTTGTGCTGCTGTCTCTCCGTTGGGTCAGGAAAATATAGATTCTCGAAATGGCATGCAAGTTTTGCTCAGCTCATTTGAGTTGTGCGGAGGAGATGAGATGCTCGAAAGCGAATGCAGTCATGTCTTGTGACTGGGTGAGGTCGGGAACACCAGATAAGTATTGAAGCCTTCTCAATCTGTGGGTCTTAGTTGGGTATGCCCAATACATCTTTTTGCTAAGATGTTCAATCAATTTACCTTCTCACAAACATCTACCATGTTTGTGTGCAAGAAAGTACTAGGTGATGACATGGTTGCCTTGCTTGGAGAGCACTCAAGTATTGTAGAGGGGGTGCATAAAAATGACACATTCAAGTGTAATATAGTAGACTCTAGTGTTTCATTTCGGTATCTCAAAGCTCGTTCCACGTTATACATATGCTTTTATTATGAGCGGTGGATGAAAAAGAATAGTTATTGGGTTCCAATGGAGGCAGATGAACAAGTTGTTTTACCTCTTGACATTTGTGTTCGGTTGCCAAGTGGTGTGGTGTGGTAAGTTGTAAGTGCAAGTAGACATTGGAGCCTCCTAAATGTTAAGGAGCACCTTCAAATCATAGGAGGTGGCACAATTCAAGATGAATAATAGGAAGATTCATAAGGCGAATGGAGCCGATGGCCTTGGTAGATACCGACTGGGAGGATGAGGATATATCGATGAGTTAATGAACTTCTCTAGAACAATACCTTCCAAGCTTCCTTTTCAAATCATTTTTGTAAAATCTTTTATGATTTACCAATCAAAAGTTCAATGTGTATTTTAATATATTTTCTTGGATTGTAGAAATTCTTTAAGATGGTCAATTCGTTTTGTAGGCTGGGAAAATGGTTTTATGGCACACTCAATTGGAGATGACAGTTGTTCAAAGCTAGGGCGGTTTTATGGCACACAGGATTGTAGAACATGGTTTTCAACAATATATAAAGACATCCTACATATGAAAGTTGTGACATTATTTCTTACTCATAGCTCATAACAAAAGCTAGCCTCCCATGGATGCGAATTCTTCTTGCGGATAAGGATGCTCCTAGCAAGGTTGCTACGCCCCCTCCAGTCTCACAAGATGACTCAGTGTATTCCTTTGTTGAGGATAAAGATGATAAATCTATCCGTGTACTTTGATATCTTTAAGATAGACCTTGAAGATGCAGAAAAATTGATAGAAGCAAAAGCCGTGCATCAAACGATCCTTTAGAAGACCCAAAATAAGCCAACTGAAGAAAAGCCTACTCAGTAGGATGATTAGGAATTTTAGGAATGTTTTGTATTGAGGACTTGGGCTCAAAACAATTTGTATCTCAATGTTACTTTAATGGAAAATATCTTGCGACATTTCAATTTATCTATGTACTCGTATTATACTTTGCTCTCTCTCTCTCTCTCTCTCTCTCTCTCTCTCTCTCTCTCTCTCTCTCTCTCTCTCTCTCTCTCTCTCTCTCTCTCTCTCTCTCTCTCTCTCTCTCTCCCTCAATTTTTTTGTAAATTGTTTTTATGAGGGGTTCAATAAGAATTCTGGATATTTAAAAAAATAAAAATATGAGAAAAAATCTCATATCGAGAAGAATCTTTACAAAATGAAATGTACTAATAAAGATCTGCAGGCTAGGGCTGCTGGGGCTCCATGCCCTCTGGATTCTCTATCTCTAGCCCTGCATCCACATCCTTTGCCTGGGTCTCCTCTGTAGAAGCCTTCTTGCTTGCGAATCGAAGCTTCTTCTTTGGAGTACCCTTTTTGCCAACCTTCTCAAGGTTTCCTTGCTTAAAGATAAAATGCTTAAAAGGTGAATGCATAGGCATTCTTTCCTTCTTTGATGTAGAGGTTTCACCTATTTCACCTATTGGACATGGCGAGTCAAGATCTTTCGGTGTAATTACATTGTTAAGTATAATATTAATCGCCTTCGCCCACATGCTCCACAACCAAAAATAATGCGTACCAAGAGACTGCAACGGCCACTGCACCAATTTGCCATTTATAATAGACTTTCCCTTTGATACTATCAGAAATATCCCTTATTACTGTTATGAATGGAGCCCTAGGGATAAGAAAGTTTGTTGACTTGTTGACTCCTATGCTTTCCTTATCTCAATAAACGTTTTCCTTTGCCTTTGCAAAAAAGTCCGAGCCTTGGAAATATTGGTTCCTTCCTTTGGTTTTATCTTCACTCATGTCTTTCACCTTATCCTCTATTTTAACATCAACATTTTTTGATGTTTGAGGTTCCTCAGGTTTAGAAACTTGAGGTTCCTTTCGCTTTTGCTCTTCTTATTCCTTTGGAAGCGATGGATCATTATAAACCATCCTTTGTGTGTCTGCTTCGTGCACGCAATACATGTAAATGAAGAGGAAAAAACCTTGTTTTACGGCTCGATGAATAGATTAAGATGCCAGCGGAGACTTCGCTCAGTCAACATGCGAATATACCATCGGTGGAAGTTGCTCTTCACTCAGTCATGGCGCGACAAGGCAAATCAGATAGTGCAGGAATTTGCTCTTCGCTCAATGGGATGGAAATTAACTGCCCACGGCCAATTGAATAGCGTAGGAATCTGGTCTTCACTTAGTGAATGGAAAGTTTCTGTCTGCGTGAGGCACGAAGAGGCCAATCGGACGGAATAAGATTCTACTCTTCGCTCGGTGAATGGAAGGCGGGGTTGATAATTCGCAACATTTCTAGCTATTGCCCAGACGAAGCAGAATTACGCGCGAAAGAGACTTTTGGGAAAAAAATAAAAAATTTTCCCTTTATATAGGCATCGGTGTCATAATTACCGCGATGACATCAGCCCTACACATGGCATATTCCCGTACATTTCTGCCCACATAAGCCCTACACATGTCATCTTCGTCGTACGGTTTGATGATGTCAGCCCTGCACGTGTCATCTCCCATTGCAATATGCTCATATGTCGAGCTTTGTCCTCTCTACGTCTGAAAAGAAAAGCCTTTCCAATAGGTGGGATAGTTATTCATAGGATAAGAGGATAAAGATTTGTCTAGACATATGCCCTCTTCACAAAAGAAAGTGCAAATTGTTTGAGCACTACTTTGGGTTTGTTTCTTATCTACTTCTTCATGCATAGAGGACTATACAAAGGATCATGAGGAGCCCAAAGGAGAAGGTCAAAAGATTTCCAAACCAGCATTCGTCATAGGTATTGGATCTGAAGATGAGGAAGTTATGGACGTGGTCCAACATGAAGAGGAAAAGATTTTAAGCAGAGGGTTTGATGTGGCAGAGTTTAAGGCAACCACAGGATTTGATGTGGCACAGTTTAAGGCAACCACAGGATTTGATGTGGCACACTTTAAGGCAACCACTATTATTGATGTGGCAGAGTTTAAGGCAACCACTATTATTGATGTGGCAGAGTTTAAGGCAACCACTATTATTGATGAGGGATCCTCATTTGTGTATGAAGATCACCTTAAATCAAATTTTATCATCCTTGCAGGGGTTGCCCTCATTTTTTATAAATGGCATGGATTATATCCTTCTCTTACATATATAAAAACTTTGTAATTTTAGGGAGGATTATTGACTTGCAATTATAGCAGATGGTTGTGAGGCTGCCAAAGGTATACTCGAGAGAGTAGTTAGTTTTCTCATTTGTAAACATCTTATTCTATATCTCGTTTATGTAATAAAATCTCATTTATGTAATAAAATCTCATTTATGTAATGAAATGATGCGATTAAGTTTTAATTGTGAGTCGGCATTAGGCAAAAATGCTTACAACTTTCTTCAAAATGTTGGCATATTCTATTTTGTTTTTGGTATACAAAATTTCATGATACTATTTCCAAAATTTTCCTTCTCGTCTTCGTGAGATCTCCATGCCACATGGCGTGCTGGTCCTGTGCTAGCTCTCCACTTTTGTGATCTTCTAATCTTTGCTTGTTTTCTTGCTACCTTTGCTAAATCACTTGTACGAGCCCTTTCCATAGATAGTTTTCGTCCAAAAGTATACCTGTAAAACCAATAAAACATCTCTTTGAGATAATTTCTTTAAGGTAATTTGTATGATTCTTTTCGTAGATAGTTTTTGCCTAAAAGTATACCTGTAAAACCAATTAAACATCTATTTGAGATAATTTATACAAGTCTTTCCTCCTCCATGTCCAGTTTTTTTAAAGTATACTCCTCTAGCTCGATAGTGAAATTTTTCCATTCCTTGGGTGCTCCACATGTCAACAGAACCATATTCATTCATGAAGTATGCACCATGAGCATACAATATATGATGTGAAAGAAAACAAGATGAAGTTAGCAGCTACTATTGATTATCATTTCAGAATGATAAAGTATAAAGAAGATCTATATGTTTACTGTGAAAGATGCTAGATGAGGTTAGCAACTACTATTGATAATCATTTTAGAATGTTTAGTAATATAAAGAAACTCTACATGTTTACTATGTAATGCATAATGTTCGTATCACCCCATGTAATTATCATTTTAGAATGTTTAGTAATATAAAGAAACTCTACATGTTTACTATGTAATACATAATCTTACCATCTGTGCCTCACTTTTTTCCCCAAGCTCCAATGGTTAATGTATCATTGATGCAATAGTATTCTCTAATTTTTCTTTGTACATCATCATTGCATGTCCTCTTTGCTAATCTTATCTTTTTGGGGACTGGAAAAATATTCCGTGTGATACCTTGTTTGCATAGTATATCTTTTAGCAATTGATGGAGGGCCTGATATCCTTTTGTGCTAATGCCCACTTCATTGCATGCATTCTGAACCTCCTCAATGCTTAAAAGATTGGTAATATCATCCATTATTTCATTTTCTAGTACCTGACGTATCTTTTTGTAGCGAGGGTCTCGAATGAATGTCATGCTTCCTCACACAGCTACATAATATTACTCCAAAATCTTGAGGACCATTATCACCACATGCTTCTTTCAAATAGTTCCTATCTCACAAACCAATGAAGATTACTTATAATATCCAAAAATACCTTAATTAGAGAATCTTATAACCACAACTAGGAAATTAAATTTTCTTACAACAATAATAGATAAAGGATAGAAAACAAACCTTGCTACATGGATTCTTCATTTGCGAGCACCACCACCAATTGCTAGTGTTTGTATATTATTGATTGTCCTCTTTCACTCTCTTACTCCCACTGGGGTATTCTTCATATGCAAGAGATTGTGTCTTGTAACTTCATAACTTTGGCCTCTTTCTTTTTTTCTTGTTTTTGCAACTCCATAATCTGATTTTGTGCATCTTGGAGTGCTTGTTTGCACATTCATCAAAGTAATTTGTAGGCTTTATATTTGTGATTGGAGAAATTGGACTCTCAATTCATCACTCAAGCATAATCTTTTGCAATACCCAAGCAGTTCATTCTCACCCTCTCCAACAAACTAAATAAGTGAAGGAAGATAATTAAATTTAGAGGACAACATGAAGAAGGATCATAAGGATATAAATATCCATCAACCCAAAGATCCACATTAGTCCCTGACCCTATTGTCTTCGTGCATGCTTCTCTTGTGCATTCAGATGTTCTTTTTTGTTTGGTGCATATTCATTCAATATGCGAACATGCAAGTCCACCTTCCGCACTCTTGTTGCCTCTGAAATGTTTATTGTTTCTCTAAGTGCCATTCAAAAAATGGAAAAGACTTTTTTGGCGGTCTAGGAGCAGAGATAAAATAATGACTCAAGGCTATATCCTGTTGTATTTGCAATGGAAAATGGAAATCAATGCATTACTCAAGGCTATCTTGCTACTGTATTTGCAATGGGAGAGAGGAGCTTGGGAAAGAGAGAGAGAGAGAGAGAGAGAGAGAGAGAGAGAGAGAGAGAGAGAGAGAGAGAGAGAGAGAGAGAGAAGAGAATAGAAGAGGAGATCTCGCTTGGAAAGAAAGAAAGAGAGAGAGAGAGAGAGAGTATCGTTGCAGAGGTTAGTTGGTAGGTATGACAAAGAGGACACGTGCTGGTAATGAGTGAAAGAAAGGGTTTTGATGTGGATTTGGTGAAAAGCCTATTAATGATTGACGATATAGAATATGGGAGGAATTTCAAATATGGCTATTAAAGTGAAGTAAATATGATTGAAAAGTAACTTTTTCATATATTAGATATCAGAGGTATGTTTTAATATAAAATATCCTTGAAATGAAGAAAAAAATATTTTTACTAATTTTTGGGACTCCCTAACGTACAACAAGAATGATGATGCTAATAGGGGCTTTAATAGCTAGAAAGAGAATCCTAGTTCAAAAAGTAGAGAGATCCCCTACTTTTAGGCTCAAAAGTAGAATAGCTAGAAAGAGAATTCTAGTTCGAAAAGTAGAGAGATCCCCTACTTTTAGGCTCAAAAGTAGGCTTCTTTATGAGTCTTTTCTCTTTAAGCCTCAAAAAATTTAGTCTTAATTCCTTAAGATTAGGGATCCTTACATGGTCCTTTTCATGTTCAAATGTCCCCTAATGGTTTTGTTGAGAAGGGATATGAGTCTAAAGTATACAGCTTAAGAAAGGCTTTATATATCTGTAAGCAGGCTCCTACAGTATGGTATGAGAAGATAAATACATACTTAGTTGCATATGGTTTTTACAACAACCTAACTTAGAGTAATCTCTATGTAATAAGAGGATCTTTTCATCATCATTTCATACGCTAACATGCTACTCATAGGCCCTAATGAGGAGAAGATTTTAGCCTTCAAAGTTGAATTACATGTATCATTTGAGATAATAGATTTAGACTCATTACATTATTATTTATCCATACAACTTATACAACGTGTAATGATCGTATTGAGATATTGTAGTCAAAGTATATATAGAGACTCCTTACATGGTTTGGTCTATAATTGTAAGGTTATTTGCTAACCCGGTAGTGATAGGTGCTAGGCTTAGTCTTTGAGATGCAGATGAACCATTTGATGAATCACTTTATTAGCAGGCTCTTGGGTGTAACATACCTATCTTCACCGTAAATAAAGAAATGTCCATATAATAGATGAATTTATGAGTTTTTATGGTATAAAATCAATAATTTTATTAAATGAGCTATTTCTACTTAGAATCTTCAAATTCTGAGCCCAAATTTGGAATCTGCATTCAAAACGGATACCAGATCAAGCTTATACGTAAATTTTGGTTATTTTTAGTTAAAAAGCGACGACATTTAAACCTTGATAAATGCACGACCGAGCGTCTGATTGACGAACAGTCTACACTCCAACGACCAGGAGAACATTTTGGACAAAAGCAATTTTCGCTCCCCGGGGCGGTCCGGCATGCAAATCGAGGCCGACACCCCAAATTTGGGGACTCCGTCCCAAAATTTGGATCGTACACACTTACCAGGGTGCCCGTACGATAGCCGCACAAGAACCAAAGGACGGCCGCTCACTGTGGTCCACACGCACCGCTACTACGTGGACACCCATGCTGCCCCTCTGATCAGATAAGGTACATGCGTACCACCCCTTTCCCCTGTTAACCACCATCGTACCTTTCTCCCTAAGTCATGCAAGCCACTGATCTACAGCCTTTGCTGGTACACCGTCCTTTCGTCCTTGCTTTGCGCAGCGCCTATACTCGTACCCCATAGTTATATAAACCCTCGGGGTGCTCCATGGGTAGCAAGCATTTTTGCGTAGCCTATGCTCTGATGTGCCGCTGTCCCGTACCGCCGTCTGTCCCTGTGCAGTGTACTTGCTGTAGTGCAGCCACCCCTCTCCACACCCCCTCATTTGCCACTTTTTTAGATAAGGCAATTTTCCTCTATCCCCCTCTTGTTAAAGGTAAAGAGTGAAAGAGAGGAAAGAGGGGGTTCTATTAAAAAAGGAGAGGGAGTTGCTACTAGCATGAGAAGGGCCCCAAAGCAAGTGAGGAAATAATCAAAGTAAATGAGGAAACATGGCCAACCCATGCTTTATATTTTAGGAGTCTCTACAAATTGTTAATTATTGATGTGTTTGTGTGTTTAGGAAGTATCTTTGAGAGTAGAATAATTTTCAATGCATGCGTATGTGTGTGTGTGTGTGTGTGTGGGTGGGTGGGTAGGTGTGTGTGTGTGTGTGTGGAGAATCAATATCACGTAAAGGCTAAAAATATGGGGCTTAAATTATAGCCACTTCACAAAGAATTTAGATAATTCAACATGTTTAGACATCGAGGAGGCTCACTAATAACAGGTGGCAATCATCCCATGTTCCATCTGCACAAATAGTATAGAAAGTTATCCAATCATTACGATAACGACTAGTCATGCGATTAAAACTTTTTCATTTCTTCATTATCTCAGTGCGACTCCCATGTGTGGAAAGGTAACTTTATAGATTATGATTAGAAACTTTATGGATAATGATTGTTGGTAATTTCCAAAATCCAAATGGAAGATAAACCCAGCAAGGGCTCCACTCCATATGGTGGAAAAATGGAAAGGTATAAAGGTAAGGTGAGTGGACGCATGTGCTAGGATATTGGCCGACCAAGGTAGACGCCCCAAGGTTCACCAACAAAGGGTAAGGGTCAAGAGAGGCACCACCTTTGCATGTCACCTTTATTGGGTAGTTTTAAAAATTGCAATGGGAAGGTAATTTAAACTTTTGCATTTGTTTCATCACCGCCCTCGAGTAGAATATATGCGAGCTCTTCAAGTATGTGGCAAACTGTAGATAATGATTATATCATGGACGTTTAGGTTAAGTGGAGGCTTGTGCTTGTATATTGGCCGACCAAGATAAGCTCCATAGAAGCCACGTGCTTTACAAGTTTACCATGCGCTATCGCACAGTGTAGATTTTGGTTGAAAACTGCGGCTCAGTAGAGACGTGCAAACGTAAATCTCTTCGGATCTTTGCGGTATAAAACTCAAACCAGACGCGCATACACAGACAAGGTGCTTCCTTCCACCATAGCTTTTTCCTTTAGTTTTACTCATCATGGGCGCTCTAAAGCTACGAGTACTTGTTCTTAATCTAGTAATATTAATGTTTATATTCGTCGGTAGTGCCGCACCGGCTTTAGCTGATCAAGTGCCTTATTATAAGCAACGGAATATCAACCCAAACCCTAAGGTGCCCAAGAAGTGGCCCAGCCATGGCAATGAAGGCCTTTACACCAGAAAAGGCTCGGGAGAAAAGGCAAGAAACTGGCCTGGCCATGGAAAAGAGGGACTCGGACACGGGAACCACTTCATGCACCCATGAAGTTTATCAAGGCTTAACTTAGTGCCGTCGACGAGGGCACGTTACAGCTCTTTTTCTACTAATCTCAGCTGTTTAAGGGGCTAACTGCGAGCTAAGTTTTTAATCCTCTAGGTGTTACGGAACAGTTGTTGAGCATCTTGTTTTGAGATGTAGATGCAGTGTTCGATTCGAATTAATTACTCTTGTGTTTTCTGTGTAATGACCCGTTGACAAGGCTGTATGCCGGAGTTTTATTGCAACTATGATCAGCAAATGTGTAGGTTGGCAAATCCTCTTCTTATAAGCTGTGTCGATAGAGAAAGTGTTTGGTGATTAAGAGGCTTAATTAAGCTCTTTCCTTATCTCGCCCGTCGTGGGATTTTCCTAGTTGACCATTGAAGTTTTACGCTATTATTGACTTATAAACTTCTGAATTACGCGCCTCTGATCGTGTGAGAAGAGGTGCAGCATTCCAATATTGAGTTTGACCCTCAAATTAACTAGATCCGGTTCTTAAAACTCTCTATTACCTCTTCACTATACTTGGCGTGTGACAGTTATAATTTCTGCCGAAGATAATTAGTAAATTTTCATACCTTTCCATCATTATTAACTCATCGAATTAATATTCTTTTTACCAACTCGTTTCCCTTGTATTGTAGGTGGAGGGCTTATAACCTTTTTGTGATGTCAAGGTTTAAAAACTATATGTACTAACCTTAGTGAAAAATACAATGTGGGAGGAGGAAAAAGCCATGCATAATGTCTTCATGTTTGGGATGATAACATGTACATGCAGATCATGTGTGAGATGGGTGTCACTGGTCTCGTCTCTTGGTTAACTTTAAAATGCATATCTATCTTATCTACCTTAAATCTCATCAAGTGTATCAATCTTCAAGTCAAGAGCTTATATCCTTAGCCTTGCCGAAGCATGTGTGCTTGCGTTTTGCCTTAGAGATGCAATCTATAACTTCCTAATGTGGGTGCTCTTATGCCAAAGGGGTGAAGGCAGATCTCTCAATGCCTAGATGGTGGCAAGAAGAGATGGTCCTTTGTAATGGTTCTCTCTCATAAAAAGCATAGAAAGAAGAAGCTAAAGGGAGAGGAAAACCTTCAATAGTCAAGCATGAATTCAAAAGCATACAAGCAATAAAGAAGAGGGAAGAAGGAGAGCTCACAAGTAAACTATTACAAGAGAATGATTGTGTATTGCTTATTGTCAAAAATGACTTATATATATAAATGACTAGTTTTCACACTAGGTCGATCAAACTTAAAAATGATTTGGTCTCTATTACTATTCTTAAGCAACTATGTACAATAAGTCTATAGACTTTGTCTATTTGAGCAACTAAGATTTTAGACTTCCCTCTATTACTAGTCTTAAAGTAACTGTGTCACTAAGTTTGTAGACTTTCCCTGTTTGACATTAAGCTCATGGTAAGGCTGCTTTAAATATTCCAGCACCGTCTTACAAAAGTTAAGCGCCCATTCTCATGAGTAAAATGGCAAAACGCCCTATGGTAGGTTGGGCATACAAAACCATGTTAACCAATGAAATGGTTTAACATACCCTCCTTCTTAATGGTGGATGGCATCCTTGTGTCACCCAAGTCGGTGGGGTAAAGATGCTGCTTTGGGAAGTGGATGGTCCATGAATCACCATGAAGGTGGCACCTAAGGTTAACTAGTATAGTTTGGGCTATTCCGTAGTTGAATGAAGGGCAAAGTCACTTGTCGAGGTGACATGGAAATTGATAGGTAATGTAGAGGTTCTTCATGCTGCCAAGCCCTCATTGGTTATGGAAGTGGTGTGGACCCTTCAATATGACATAGTTGGTAGAAGCTGTGTTTCGTGGAATGAGTCTCCGGATCCTAAGGATAATTGGCATGGACAGATGAAGCTCCGAGAAATCTTAGCGAGAGGGTATTTTACCCGGATCTCATAGCGTGATGCTTACATGTTGGGCTTCTTTGTGGAAAATATGTTAGCTAGGGTGAGGTGTTATTGGTGTTGAATTGGAGTCCAAGTAGAGGGAGGATATGTGCATGAAAGCTCGAGGGAGGTACTTGCAAGGTCAAGGGTTCTCTAGGTGAGGTGTTACTGGTATATTAAATTGATATATGCATGGAAGCTCGAAGGAGGTACATGCAAGGTGGAGGTTTCTATAGGTGATGGGTCATACCATGGGCTAGGCTTGCACTCACCTGCCCGTCGCCATGGCCCTCCATTGAGAGGTGTACTTGGAGGGTTGGCATTAATGAGGTTATTTTTAGGTGCATATATATGTGTGTGCCATGAGATGCAAGAAGTCAAAAAACAGTTTGTGAAGCCCGTAGTGAGATATGTAGGTGACATGCATGAGCAATGGACAAAAAGTGTGCCCATATGTGTATACTACTCCAAACAAAAACTTTTCCAATACGGTTACTACTTTCGACTCTCTTGTCTTCTTTCTTTGATAGCCCTATGCTTGGGGAGTCGAGATTACTACATTATTGGGGGCTTGCTAGTTGACTTACACATGGATTATGTAACTATCTTGGCTTGATATCCCTCTACTTGGGGAGTTGAGATTATTACATTGTTGGGGGACTTGGAAAAATACTTTCACATGGATGTGCCCATAACTACAATGGAGTTAGGTGGCCTTTGTGGCTCGGAGGATTCGGCATTGTTGAGCACTTGTTGGGATAGAGCCAGTGTGGGTTAAATGAGTGATGTGGTTGAAGAGGAGGTGACCGTGGGTTCCTACTAGTTGTAGAAGGTCTAGTCAATGGGTGGTACCATGGGCCACGCCTGCGCTTGCTATGGTCCCCCATCTACAGATGTACTTACATGGATATCGATGTTGAGGCTCAATGTAAGTTTATGAAAGAGTAGTGTCTATGGGTCTATTACCTGCACAGCCGGTGGATATTGCACGCAGCTTGCATGGGCATTGGGAAAAAGTAGACTCGTGTAGAATCTTCTTCTAGTGAAAACTCCACCAACACTCTCCTTTCTTCGACACTTTCTTTTCTACTTGCTTTGACTCTTACACATGGTTTGAGATAGGAAATTGGTACTTGATATGAATGAGATTGGTTGATAAGGTGGGTCCATGAGGATGGAAGGTGAGGGCACCCTGTCTGGTAGGGACAATGGTAAGCCACAACAACGATGGGGGGCTTTTTTGCCGGACATGGCCGAATGGATCCGAGCACTTTTTGATCCTCTCTTCGAAGTGTTGGTGTTTGGATCCTTTGCGATAAGCATGGCGATTTTGGCAAGAAGAATGGAAGCATTACGTGGCTTGGGGGTGGAATTATGGAACCAGCCATCGCTGACCTGTGACATGTGGTGTTGCTTTGACCTATTGGGCATCTGAACCTCCCTTGAGTAGCATGAATGTAGGCTAGTCTTGTTCCTTATAGGGAGATTCCAAGCATGTTTTGTTGAACCACCACATCGTGGTGGGAAGATCTCCATTGAGGTGCATGGATCTGAGGGCTCCATGGATTGTGATTGGGATACCCATGTGATTGGGCAAGATGGAGGATTCTCTAGTGGCATCTTCATGAAGTCTAACGTGCCATCTGCATTGACAGAAGGTTAATAGCCCTTGTGAGGGTGCAGACACTAGAATGGTGTCATGGAAGAGGGCTGGACTGAGCAAGAAAAAGACTCAAGGACGAAGTCAAGACAATAGGATCAAAAGTAAACCATATGCAAAGTGTTGGCATGGGGCATGGATGCTACATGCATCCAATGTCAGAGTGCTTTGATAAGGTGCGGTGGAGACCGTGGATGTGATGGTGATGAAAGGCATGAGTGCATGGATGGGTGCAGAATGGACCACAATATAAGAAGGTACCAAATGGACCACAAGATAGGAAGGGCGGTTCACTTTTTTGTGCCAAAGTGCATGTGGCGAATGAATGTGAGTGAAAAGGATTGATTGTGCATCAGAAACGTGTAAGGGTTTGGCTATAAGCTTGGGGGGGAGGGGGGGTCACTCATAAATATGTAAGCGTAGCACATGGGTTCAACAGAAGGGGTTTTCAAAACCCCTTTTTTACACATTTTTTACATACATAAGGGTACCATCATTTAAAGGGGGTATTTACAGATTGAATAGAAAAAGGGTGTGTTTTATTCATGAAAATTTTATAGATAAGTGGTTTTTTAATTATACCTTGAAGGCACGTGATATAGAGCATTTACATATAGTGAACCCCGCGAGGCTATAAGTGGAAGTTGATTTGGGTTTATGGGTGGTAGCTAGATTTTATTTTGGATTTGATGGTGGTTTGGTAATTAGGGTATCCGAGCGATATACCTGTAAACAATTCTAGTGGTACCACCTCTACCCTCCATTAAAAGGAGCCAAAATAAGAAATAAGCAGAGGGTGAGAGGTTTTTAATTTGCACTTATCAGTTGGTTGGGAAGAGCAAAACATTGGCAATGCATTGATGGTCACTTTTCAGAATGCTAGTATAAGCAGCCGATGCGGACTTCTTTGTGTTGCTGAGACAATAGTGTAGCATTTGGTGCCAGTGTGTTTTTGGTCTCGCTAGGGGTGGCATCGTGTGGTTGGTAAAGAGGCCACATTTTTTGTGGGGGAAAAGGATGGGGAGGTCGGCCTCTTTGCAGTTGTAAGACCCTGTCCCCACCGCATAATTAATTTAGGGGTACTAGCAATGGAAGTAGCACTTCTTGCACGGGGCAGGGTCCCACACTCGGAGCCTCTATCCGGACAAGAGACTAATCCATTGGTTCTTCCACGAACCCGGAAAAACTTTCCTTGCCCGGAATACATGGGCGATTCCTCCAAGATAACTTTTCTCTAACGTAGTCAAAAGCCTTATCTAGCAGAACTGATCTGACCGAACCCGTAATAAGTCCCATAGTCAGATCAGGGAAAAGATTGCACTTGGATCATACAGACCAACGCTTTTTTCCTCATAGAGAGGCACAGCCGTTGATTCTTTTCCATAGAACAAATTTTGTCCGGGATCTACCTCATCTATCGTACCATAACAGAATTGAATCTCAATTTAGGGATCCATCAGTCCACCAGCCTCAGTCCCATGGGTTAGCCAACTACCCAACCACTGTAGTGATGGGATCCAATTAGGAATTTGGTTAGGTTTTGTCCCGAGTACCAAGGAAAAGAGTTCCCAATCCCCCTAACCGGATATTCATGCAGACTTAAAACTAGTCACACCACTTACACACCCAATATGAAATTATCTTTTTCACAGAATCAGCTATCTTTAAAAACAATCATTTCATGAAACCATTGAGTCACTGATCTTAATTCTCATAATCTACGGTTAAATCCTTATTTCCAATCATTATATCAGAATGGAAACCAATGATTTTATATTCACGTGATCACAAACTTTTTTTTGTTAATAACATGTGTTAACATGTTCCCAAAAAAGCCGGTGGAAAGCTCCCTGATAACTGGATAAAATCCCGCCGGGGTTTTGCAATACCCGGTGGTCCCGTCGGGAAAAATAAAAACCCAGCGGGTCCCGGCGGGGTCGTCATCCAGCTCGGCGGGCTACAATTTTCTATATATATGGGCCCGGGGGGCCCTTTGGGAGTTCATTGTTGCTGACAGTATACACAAGTAATGAGACTTGTGTTTGTGTGTGTGTGTATTCGTGCGGGCAACCGCCCATTGTCGCAATGCGCGGTAGGATGTGGGTGGCCCGCCACACGAGGGGTGTGTGTTCGTGCGGGCAGCCGCCCATTGTCGCAATGCGCGGCAGGATGTGGGTGGTCCACCACACGAGGGGTGTGTGTGTAAGGCCATTCTTCGGAATGGTGCTTACCCTGGGGCGGTAATGCGGCTAGTCTGTGTCCTATGGTAAGTATGGCACGCCATAGCGGTACTAGTCAGTAACGCGGCAAGCATAGTATCGTTATGGCTATGTCACCTTCCCTTCCCTTCCCTTTTGTCAAATGCGGACATATGGTCGATAACGCGGCCAGTGTATGTCCGTATCCTATTCGTATTCCCATCGAATCGGGCCGCATTTTGTCGTTAACGCGGCAAGTTGGTGTCGTCCGCTAGTGCATATATTATTTTTTGCATATTGCGGCATTTGATCGTTAACGCGGTCGAAAAAATGTCGTAAATTTGCTTGCATATTACGGCATGTGATCGTTAACGCGGTCGAAAAAATATCGTAAATTTGTTTGATTTGACTGGTATTGTTTTTATTGTGTGTGATCCATGCAATACTTGGTTGCTAACGCAGCATGAGTATTTCATGGATCAAAGTTTACATCATATTGTCTTTACGTTTTATTTCATAATATCGTAACTCGAAAAAATGAATATCTCTCTCTCTCTTCCTGCCCCCTCTCTCTCTCTCATGATACACTTCACAACTCTTTCTCTCTCTCTCTCTCTCTCTCTCTCTCATGATACACTTCACAACACGATAGATGTGTAGATGAGGATTTCTTTTTCTCTCTCTTAAAATATACATAATTCTTAATAATTTCTTTTTTCTCCCTCTATTTACTTAAAAAATAAAACAGTACATTATTTTCCTCTTTAGGAACTCACAAAAATATTGAAAATGTCATCTAATGTTTCTTCTCTCTATCTGTCACAACTCTCTCTTCCTCTCCTCTCTCTCTCTCTCTCTCTCTCTCTCATGATACACTTCACAATTCTCTCTCTCTCTCTCTCTCTCTCTCTCTCATGATACACTTCACAACTCTCTCTCTTTCACGATAGGTGTGTAGATGAGGAGTGCTTTAGGAATACAAAACATTATTTTCCTCTCTTTAGGAACTCACAAAACTATTAAAAATGTCATCTAATGTCTCCTCTCTCTCTATCTGTCACACCTCTCTCTCTTCCTCCCCCCCCCTCTCTCTCTCTCATAATACACTTCACAACTCTCTCTCTCTCTCTCTCTGCCACGATAGGTGTGTAGATGAGGAGTGCAACATGTATACACTTGATAAGTAATAATGCACTTGTTGCGGTTGTCTCACATTTGATAATATATTGCATGATGTTGAGTTCAGTAATATTGTTTGATATTCCATTTTTGTTTGATCATTGATAAGTAATGATACACTTGTTGTTGTTCTCTCACGTTTGATGATGTATTGGATGATGTTGATTTCAGTACAATTATTTGATATTCCGTTTTTGTTTGAACATTGATAAGTAATGATACACTTGTTGCTGTTCTCTCACGTTTGCTTGATGTTGATTTCAGTAATGTTTAATATTCTATTTTTGTTGTGTTTAGTGATATTTGCTAGATTTACGAAGACGACCAACATGCTTTCCCCTGAAGAGCGTAAAATCGTTCTACGAGCAATTCGCATTGAAGCAGTCATCACAGTGTCACAATGTGCAGATGACGTTGTTAAAAAGATCAATGAGTTTGAGATACTCATGCGAGATCTACTAGAGCAGATATGGGAAAATGCACAGCGTCGACTTTGAAGCGGAGGCAACGCTGAGTTGCTTGATAGATAAAAGATAGCAGATTTCAACCATCAACATATAACACGAACATTTTGGGGAGCATGCATGTAGCATGCAATGATCTTAGAGATGCTGCCCCGCCTGAAGCTAATATGCATCGTCTACAGTTATGGGACGCTGTATGGAGTGAGCAAAGAGCCAAGAGCAAGCGCATGAAGGCGCTGGATGTAGAGTCACTCCCCAAAAGAGTGCGCATTGCCCAGGATGTCGCTGCAACGTCCAGCCAGGCAGATGCGAGTGGGACAGGTGCCATTAATCGTACAATCTACAATTCTATGTGCACACACCTCATTGGCATCCCGCACGAGGCTCTGCTCAAAGGGCGAACAATAGGCTCTGGTGTTTTTGGCATAGTAAAAGAGTATACAGTTAAAGGTATATCATTTTTGCCGGAGCACATTACTTTTTGCGGAAAGCACTACAAAGGAGAAGGCAGCGCCAAGTTCGAGAGCTTCTAGGCAGAGCAGGGCATGCAGGTTCTACACCCATCAATTGTCAGGTGTATTGCCTTCACAAAAGAATCTCCTTGGATCACTATTTTTCCATACTATAATGGCGGCTCGCTTGGTGATACTCTTCTGAAGGTCCCCTTCAGATTCAGTGAGTTCACCAGAGCAATTTTCCGTTTGGATCGAGGATGGAGACAACCCCCGCCCGATAATATTCCTTTAAGTCATCTAGAACTTTCTAAAATAAAATAAATAGTAATAACCATGCCACATATTATGCATGCCCTGGTGGAAGGCCTAGTGGCAGCACATTTGGCAGGAATTTTACATACCGACCTACATCCATTCAATGTAGTGTTGGATTTTACAAAAGAGTTAAAGCCACGCGTAGGTATTATCGATTGGGGGTTACTGCTGAGAGCGCCCAAAAAACGGGTGTCTCTCAATTTTGTATTTGAAGCAGACAAGAACCCTGAGAAGGTGGCACAGGCGGTCTCCTACGCAGACACAGAGCGAAATAAGCGGCCGTGGATAGCCCCGAAACTTTATGATCCGTTTTTGGCAGATGCATACACTCCTGCATCTGATGTTTTTGCTTTAGGGTATTTATTACTTTATATGACTTTTGGCAGAAAGTACAAGAGTTGTGGATGGACAATAGTTCCTATGACAAAGTTACCATGGATACTATTATTTATAGAGTCAAAAATTGGATGTGCCTGCCTAATCGCGAGACGAGCAAAAATCTATTTTGCAAGTAGTGGAATTTTTTAGATCACTAAATACTGACCCAACGAGGGCACAACGCCCTCTTGTAGAGCTATCGGTGTCATTCACCCCAATTTCGTAATGATACAGTATCAGGAGATTAAGTTTCAAGAATGGCACTTTGTTTCTCTCTTCAAAATTTGATATGTGCCCATTGTTTGAAATATTATCTCATTGAGTCTTTGTAATATCTCTCTCCTCTTGTGGTGTTTACGTTTATGTTTTCTCTTCAAAATTTGATGTGCGCGCATTGTTTGAAGTATTTTTTGAGTCAAGTGGATATTTCTCATTGAGTCTTTGCAATACATATCTCCTCTCGTGGTGTTAAACTTTAAGTTTTTGAGGGTAATGGTCAATTTATCTTACGTTGATCTTTACAGTTCATTAAAATCCTAAAGTCATTTACGTTCATGTAGATATGGCAGAAGCGCAAGCAAACGAGCATCAAGAGTTAGCCAAGAAGGCATATGAGCGAATGAAGGCCCTTGCACATGGCTTGACAGCCCGCGAAGCTACGAGAACAGCATGCAGGTTGTCGAAATGGACAAATCCTACTTATGCCCAATGGAAAGACATAAACAAACGCGTAACCACAGAGATGATAAAGGAAATATGGCCATGTCCAGATGGCGAGATTAAGAAGGGAAGATGGAAGGTTTCGCGTTGCACTCACAATGATATCAAAATTAATGTCGAGCGCATTTTCTTGGAGGTGTACGGTCGTCCTCTCCATAACGCCGATGCTCCACTCTTTTGCTAAGATGCTATATGCACAATTTATCCTAGAAACTCCAATGGACTTCACCTCCAGAGAGGCCATTGTCAACACCCACGATATACGTGAAGAGACAGTGACATTCACAAGGGAGGAACTTGCTCTCATGGTGGAGGGCGCTGGATTGGAGTTAAAGAAGGTCAAAGAAAGCTTAGGGGCACAGCTAGCAGAGAAGGAGAAAGAAGCTGAGCGATTATCTCAAGCGTCAACTCCTCCCCCGGCCAATAGAGGGATTCAAGAGCAGCTCACAAAGATCAGCCAAGATGTACAGACCATCTCTTCACGTATTGCTCCTGTGTGCCAAGGAAACCACATCTCTCATTTTTTGATACATCCTGATCTTGTGGGAGTTTCTGCTGAGGCTACTAGTTCCTCCACCCCCCAATGTCCTGTATGTTACAAAGTATTGGATGGGTGGAGTGGCTAGTATATACTACCCTGTGGACACTACTACCACTTAATAGGTTTAGCGAGGCAAATGTAAAATATTTCCACATGTGCATTGTGCAGTGTCCCAATAAATCAAGGTATTTATACAGTGTTCGGCATGGCTAGCGAATATAAACCACCAGGACCTTTAGATGCAACTCCTAGTGCAATTCGCAATTTATTTCAAGATGAAAGCTAAGAAAGACATAAATCCTACTTTTGTATTGATAATTTCTCCAAATACGATCATTTATACAAGTACTTTTTATGAAATTAATGAAATGACATCTTCCTCTATGTCAGTATCTTGCTCCAAAATTCTTTCATCGTTTACCCTCTCGTCTGCTAAATTAAGCTCATCTAAGTCAATGTCTAAATTGTCTTCTATCTCAAGGGTGGTGCACGATGTGCGTCCAACATCAAAGTTCTCGTCTACTACGTCATCACAATTGTACATCCATCTGGGCATATCTTCTTCATACTCTTCGCTTTCAATGTCTCGCAAGATCTTTTCATTGCAATACATGTAAACAAGTTTATCTGCTCGATCTGCAAGAAGTCGATTGCGAATAGTACTGTGAATATATTTGTACATGCTCCAGTTTCTTTCTGAGCCTGAGTTTGAAGAGCACTGACTTAGAACCTTCATCGCAAGGTTGCGCAATAAAGCATAATGCTCATCACCATTCATCATCCACCACTTCCATGCAGGTTGCTCTTTAGCCATTTGTTGAACAAGGGAGTTGGAAAATAAACCCTCTTTCAATCGAAATGAGGTCATCTCCTTTATGCACTTTACACGATCATCAACATTATTATAGAAAGTGTTTACCACTTTATAAAAATCTTGCACCACCTCAACGTTGGACATCAAATCCATATTCCAATATTCAGGATCTAACATGTAAGCAGCACTGTGTAGTGGTGAATGCGCTCCAATCCATCTAGCATGAAAGTACTTCAATAGGACTTTTCTTTGTCTACTGGAGAATGGTACACGCCATTGC
Organism: Cibotium barometz; assembly: GCF_041138505.1. NCBI lineage: Eukaryota > Viridiplantae > Streptophyta > Polypodiopsida > Cyatheales > Cibotiaceae > Cibotium > Cibotium barometz. Next base: position 49,214,803 of record NC_141070.1, read on the forward strand.
TTTTCCACCATTGAATGCTCTAATTTCTCAGGACACTCCAAACTCCGTTGGACAGTCCACCATTGCATCCATGCTTTCTCGAGATTAGGCGCTCTTTGATCAAGACTTCGTACGGCATACATAACAGGCATCATTACATGGTATGCATCCATCACACTGTTCCACCAACTTCTTCTCGTAAGCGCTGCCTTCAAGACTTTGATTTTCTCTTTCACTTTTTCAAGTTGAGTGCTCTCCCAGTCATGAAATGCCATGCATGTAAATGTTTCGCAAACTACATCTTTATTTCGAAGAAGAGACTCAAAAGTGTAAAAGTGAGTGCAAAACCTAGTCTCCGTTGGAAGCTTTAACATAACTGACATGCGAGGTCGAAAAATATCTAACACTCTCTGTCTCTTGAGCATGAATCTCACAAGCTGGCGAGCAGTGTCGACGATTAAGGCAAACCATTTGGTATCATCACTTTTATACCAATCTTTTAATACAAGATTCAAACTATGAGTATTACAGCCTACCGGAAAAACGTGGATATTGTCGCTGTAGGATTTTGGATGCATTCTTGCAATTCTTTGCATTGTCCATGATGACTTGGACTACATTTTTGGCACCCACTTCCTCTATCACAGAGCCAATGACTTGAGCAATGTAAGCCCCAGTTTTGATTGAACCAGCAGAATCCACGGCACGGATGAAAGTCTCACCTCTAGGTGAAATAACCATTATATTAATTAATGGTTTTCTTTGTACATTAGACCATCCATCACTTTCTATACTACATCCAGAAAGCTCTATATTGCTAAGAATTATTCTTTGTACACGTTCTTTTACTTAATTACGCATAACATTTCTCTAATAGATCATTTCGCATAGCATGGTACGTAGGCGGTGAAAACCCTGGTCCAAACTCACCAATTTTCTTCCATGCTCTCTTCCAATGCTCACTGTCCACCATCATCATAGCACTCCCAGAAAAGTAAATCGCTTCAGTAAGGCCGAGTTGTGCATCATCGAGCCGACCTTGACGTAGGCTTTCTTGCAATGAAGTTTGACGCATGGGTATATTTCCTACGTCAAAGTTTCGCTTGCAGGAAGATGCACTGGGTAGATTACTTTCTGGTTGCACATTGACGTTCGGAGTACAAGCAGGCGATGTAGCGGGAGTTTGATGATTAGAACAACAGTGTTCTTGCTACCTTGATACATTAACAGTAGGAGTGTCATGTTTTCTTGAATCTTTCTTTTGAATTTCTTCTGAATTTCTTCTCTTATGCATTTGGCCACTACAGGTGCAGAGGGGTGGGTATATGACTTTTTCTTCGGTCCGCCTAAAAAGTGTTCTCTTAGTCGAGGCGCCCCACCTGATTTTACTGCATGGCATAGCTTACACTCCCAATCTATGAATCGATCACCAATGCTAATTGCATATTGCCACTCTATCCTAGGTGCCTTTTTTTTCCTACTATTTGGAATTTGGACTCTATTGGAGGTATCACTGGATCCAACATTGTCCTCCATCTCAACAAATAACCTATTCAACCAAGCATATAATAATGAATACACAAATGAAAAAACAACAAAGTCACTCACGTATTACAAAACATACATTAGCAGACAAACTACTTCGAAACTATCTTGACAAATACAAAAGATCATCACATAACACAAAACTACTTCGAAACTATCTTGCAAGGTCTGACTACAAAACTACTTCGAAACTATCATGCACATTGCACCCCCAATGAAGGATGCCTTTTGTACCCAATTAAGGATACTTTACACAATCAAAGATCTATGCTTGCCCAATACTCTAGTATAGGACAATAGACCTGCTCTAACATTCACAAAGAAAATCAAAGATCTATGCTTGCCCAATACTCTAGTATAGGACAATAGACCCTTGTCTACTCTAAACTATATCAAGTATCAAGAACCAATACAAGCCCCTAAGCAGGACTCTTGGCTCCATCAAACCATTCATAAAGCAGAATGAGGTAGATTACCTACGTAGCTCAAATGCAAAGCTGAATGACTCCAAATTTGTCCCTAAATCTCCGCAAGTATTAGCTACGAACCACACCCTGTCCCCAATTCAAAGAACTAAGGACGAGTGGCTCAATAGCCTTAGGAGTGCCTACAAGGAAAGACGACAACCCCAAGATAAGGACGTTCTTCCCAAGAGGACACTTCTAGCAACTCGAGAGCTCTACAAGTACTTTGAGGAGAGATATCACGCCCCCAAAACAAGGACTATCTCCCCAAAAGTTCCACGATGGGTGTCGGGCAGTGTTTATAAACAGAACAGAACCCCGCCGGTGTTCTTTGGTTTTCCTGACGGGCCTGCCGGGATATCTGCTTATCCCGGCGTGCCCGCCGGGAAAACAAGAAGCCCGGAGGTGTTACGGGACTAGTGGGTTCTCGCAGGTCATTGCTCAGGTCATGTGAATATACAATGTGATCACAAGTTTTAATATGTTAACAACAGGTTTTGTTAACGTGATCACGAAATTGTGAAGACGTTAATGAAATCCCTGATGGAAACTCCATTGAAGATCAGCAAGATCAACCAACGGATCCATATAAAAGGGCCATGGACTCATCCATTGAGGACCAGCAAGGTCAATCAATCAGATCCATGCCCGAATTCAGAAAACATCTCTTACCCCTTGTTCCAATATCTTCCACGACGCACGTGTGGGTATCGTTAACCTAGAGACGAGCACCGTATGGTTAGCACCCTTTAGGATCCTTCGTAGGTGGCCTAGCGCTTCACTCATAGGCCGCTTCCTTGGTCCCTTATCCACCGTACCGGAAGCTCACCATTTTAATCGAACCGAGGCTGGTTAAGACCTCGGCCGACCTTGCTACGCAAGATGTCCTCCATTGACTCTCCGTCAGCTGTTGCAACTTATTAGATTAGGTCTCCACGACCTCATTCACAAGACCGTCAAAATGCTTCCCCACCATTCTTGACATAAAACATTCATTAAAAAACAGGTCATAAATACAGTTTCTATAACAAACTCTCATCTTTCCACATTGTTCCACATTATTTAATTCCACAACCATTTCACAAGTATTCCTATTCTCATCCAATCACATCATTTTCATCTCATCACATCTTTCCTCAATTTATCCTCATCAGATCTTATCCACTCGCACATCTACCCATATCCACATCTCATCACATCACATTCATTCACATCTCATCCATTCAGACCACATCACATTCACTCACAACCCATCCATTCATTTTACCTCACATCTCATTCATTCACATCTATCCCGATTCACATCCCATCACATCACATTCATTCATATCCATCACATTCACATTCATTCATATCCATCACATTCATTCTCATCACCATTATATCACATCACTTCTATCCACATCATATCTCATTCATACACATCTTATCTCATTCATCCACATCATATCTCATTCATACACATCTTATCTCATTCATACACATCCATCCAATCATTCACATGTACGACTACTCATATCTATCCATACATTCATATCTTTCACTTCACATCCACATATATTCATGTCACATCACATCACATCACATTCTTTCACATACACATCTATATCCATTCTTTCACATACCCATTCACATCCATTCTTCACATACACATTCACATTCATTATCATCACATACATTCACTCACATCCCACATCATTCATTTACATTCTGATTCACATGACATCACATCTCATCCATTCATTCACATTTATCTGATTCACATCGCATCTCATCACATCTATCCACCTCACATTCTCATCACCTCTATTCACATCACATCCATCCATCCATTCATTCCCATCTATCTGATTCACATCACATCTCATCACATCTATCCACATCACATTCTCATCTCACTTCTATTCATATCACATCCATCCATCCATTCATTCACATCTATCTGATTCTCATCACATTCGTTTAAACATAGAATTTAAGGAATTCTAAAGTTTGATATAAAGATTCTTTACGCATCTATTTATGCATAAAATCAACTTCAGTGGGAATAACACTTTTAACAAAATCCTTTTATGCATCTATTTATGCATAAATTCAATTTTAAGGAAAATAACACTTTTAAAATAAAAATAAATCCTTTATGCATCTTTCTATGCATAAAATCAAGTTTAATGAAATTAACACTTTTGGAATAAAAATAAATCTTTTATGCATCTTTCTATGCATAAAATCAAATTTGATGACAATAACTCTTTTGGAATAAAAATAAATCTTTTATGCATCTTTCTATGCATAAAATCAAAATTAATGAGAATAACTCTTTTAGAATAAAAATAAATTCCTTTATGCATCTTTCTAATGCATAAAATCAAAATTAATGAGAATAACTCTTTTGGAATAAAAATAAACTCCTTTATGCATCTTTCTATGCATAAAATCAAAATTAATGAGAATAAGTCTTTTGGAATAAAAATAAACTCCTTTATGCATCTTCCTATGCATAAAATCAAAATTAATGAGAATAACACTTTTGGAATAAAAATAAATTCCTTTATGCATCTTTCTATGCATAAATTCAATTTTAATGGGAATAACACTTTTGAAATAAAAATTAATTCTTTTAGAATGCACAAACGGAAGGAATTACTCTTTTAGAATAACCTAATGATAAACTTTAGTTTCACAAAATATAAGAAAATTTTACCATAACCTCCTTTATATGGCTGACCATTTCTCAATTTTAACATTCAATTTATGACTTGAATTAATCCAATTTGAATTCTAATATCTCTAATCTACTCCATTTTCTAAAAATTAAGAGAGTAAACATTGAAAAGAGTTTAATCAATCATTTAATCAAACTTTCTAGGATTAAGAAGGGTTGAATTGTAAAGAAGAGAAGGGGGTGACCTTTCCATCAAGGCATAGCATCAGATTTTAATTCAAACATTTTCAAAGCATAAAATATAAGAAACCCATAGATTTGAAATTCAAAATAAGTAAGAATTAAGCTTACATGGAGTTTGTAAGCTTTCCTTTGGGTTGAGGGATTGAGGGTTCTACTCTTGTTTGTAGCAAGAGTGGCCACCAGTTCTTTTGTTTGGAGAGGATTTAGTCAAAAACAATTGAATTATCAAGTGAATTCAATGTATTTGACTCTGGGGAGGAGGAGTAGAGTAACACTGCATAACATCCTTTTACAAGGGGGGAGACTTCTATTTATAGGAAAAATTGAGCCTCTAACCAAGCAAACTGATTCTAGAATTTTCCAAATCAGTTTGGTCACGTTTTGACCATTTCTAGGTGAGTTTAGCTTACTTTTGGATCTAGTTGAAAACAGGAGAGAGGAGAGATGAAAATATCTCATTATTTGTGAGCTTAAAACTCGTCCATACATGTGAAATAGACGCCTCCTTCATGAGGGGAATTCCCCACACTGAGGTGTCAAAAATGCATCATTTCCTAAATATCTCTTCTTTTTTAACTAATAAACCTTGTCCTTAGTGAACTCTTTATCTTATGTGAGTATTTACTCATTTTTGGGGGGATTTTTCTTTTATTCTTCAATTTATCTCCTCCCTACATTTGGATTAATCTTATTGGTCCATAGGAACCTTAATCCAAATTTTTCTCAAAAAATCTGGTGGACCCTCAGGCTAAGGTTCTTTTTACCTATTTTTAATTTATTCCAATTGCACACTGGAAAGTTCTTTTTGAATTTCTATTTCAGGGGAAATCATTTTAATAAGAAGGGATATTTTTTCATCCAAAGATATCTAGAAATTGAATTATCTCTCTCTAGAATATTTTCTCTCTCTAGGCCAAAACAGATAGAAACAAGATCTGTTATTATTATGAAAAGGGAACTGATTACAAGGAGAGAAACTGGACATCTTGAGGGGCTGGGGGAGGAATCTTACATCCTACCCCACTTAAAAAAACGTGAGATGTCCTCATCTCGCAGGTGGAGTATGATCTCTTTTATCTTCTTCTTCTTCTTCAATTACTTCTAGCGTTATTGCCTTGGAAGTGGACGGTCGATTTGGGAACAACTCTCCATTAGGAACTAAATGGAGTCTTCTTGGGCCCTTTTATTTGGCAGTTTAAGGGAGTCAAACCTTTTCTCTTAAGAAGAAACGTTTTCTAATTTGAAGCTTCAAAACGGCTACTTTATTCGAATTTGAATTTTGGAGGGAAAATGGAATTTAAAATCTAGCGGATAAAACCATATCATGTAACATATCTATGGAAAGCTCTTGATGCGTAGATCACGGATCTGTAATCTCCGCTCAAATCGGAGCTTGTATGTAGAAGTTATGGAGGTCCGAAAATTGTAAAATTGCCCCCTCCCCTTTTTGGGGAAAAAAGTGCACCCTTTGACCACTCTTACACCTCTCTTACAAACCATTGGTTTTTGCTTACATGGCGGGCTCCTATTTGTCAAAAAGTTAAACGTTTCCATAACCTCATGGCAAATTAAAGGGCCCAAAAAGACTCCATTGAGTTCCTAATGCTTTGACTTCCCCTATTCTGAGGCAGAGGTCTTGCATTACTTTGGTTTGAAACTGCTGGTTGGTTAAAGGGACTACCTCTGGGATTTCCTTGATTTTGGCGGAGAGAAACTTGATTACTCTAGAAGGACAGAGCTGGAGTCTAGAATCTTGATCCTTGATTTCCCTGCCCTGAAAACCTTGATCCAAAAGGAGTTGGACAATCCATACTGCGATGTCCAAATCCTTGACAGCTATAGCATTTCACTCCCTTGTTCAAGGGTGGAACTTCAAAAGTTGAATTCCAGGGGATTGAGTTTTCGAAAAAGGACATTTCTTCCATTCTGAAACTTCCCATATCCTGGGCTTAAACCTGATATCTCTTAGGCAGTGGAAGGTTGGAATCACCTTTTGGAACTAAAAACCTTTTGAAAGGTGATGGTGCTGACTTTGGTGGGACCTTGACATCAAAGGCCTTGGAGAAATCCTTGCCATCCACACTACTTCGGCCATGGAAACTGGCTTGGCGTTCTTCACCAAAATATTCAAAGGTTCGTTCAGTCCTCGAATGAATCGAGCCATCAGCAATTCTTCATTCAGCGGTGGCGAGTATTTGAGGAGGAGAGCGAACGCTTGGTGTTATACCTCAATAGTTCTGCTCCCCTCGGTTAGCCCTAAGAATTCGTTCATCTTTGTTTCTAAAAAGCCGAGAGGACAGAACCTCGTCCTTAGGTAAATTTTGAGATCATTTCATGTCTGGGTATTCCGATCCAGACGGTTTGTCTCACAGTGGTTTCTCCATGCCACTCCGACTGTATCTACTATCTTCAGCCTTGCAAGAGCCATTTTGCTCTTCTCATTATACCCGGTGACATCAAAGTACTCTTCCATTGCTTCGATCCACTTCTCCACAGCCTCGCCCAAGTTTTCCCCTTCACCCTTGAAAGGTCCAGGCTGCTGCAAACTATGAAGAGTTTTACGAACATCCAAGACGAGCTCTTCCTCATCGAGTTGGGGGTTATCATTTCTACCACAACGACCTCGATCCATGTTCCTATCAATATGAAAAATCTTGTTAAGTCCCTTTATTATGATTCAAATCCAATTTTTGATTCATCTGATTCTGGGGTTCTCTAGATAGGTCGGCTCCCCACAGAATCGTGGGATAAAGATACTCGCATTATCAGATAACAATTCATTGAGAACATATCATTCATATCTTTAACACAATAATGGTCTATTAGACCGAAATTTTCATCTGAACAATACTCCATGGGGGATTTCAATTTTATAGATTTTTAATTTGTCATCCCTTAACTTGATCCACTGGGTCAAGAGTTAACAGTAGCAATCTGCCAGCACAATCCACTAATCTCATAGTGATTTGCTGAAGTCATTATCATTATTCTAGTTACGAACATCAACACAAGGACTCGTCCCATTCATCCTCATTATGGTTTTGCTCAGTTTATCGCTTTTCAATCAAAAATTTAGGAATCGTCATTTTGCCAATCAGAATCCAACTCATCAGTTCTCAATCAGAATTTTAAAATCATATCAACCACATTCGAATTCATCATCTGGATAGCATTTCAGCTTATAATTTCAAGATCTTAGATTTACTCGTATATACTGCCAGTAAAGAGCTGCAGTTATATCCTCGGTATATACGGGTAGTCACGGTCCTTGGAACTATAAGGTAAATACCATCATATCTAGGCCTTAAGTAAGTCACGGATTCCATATAATTGCAGTACTTCCATCTGAAGACCCAATTATCAATTTATGAATTTCAGTCCGAATAACAATTTGTATGAATTTTAACACATAATTACAACCTTTTACTGCTTCTTCATAAATTTTTGACATTTTTGGCTTCTTGGTTGATCCACATTAGCCAAATTCGATCTGATACCAGCTGTAAGATCCCTGTCCCCACCGCGCAATGAATTCAGGGGTGTTAGCAAAACGGAACTAGCACTTCTTGCGTGGGACAGGGTCCCACACTTAGGGCCTCGCCCCCGCGGATATCCGGACAAGAGACTAATCCATTGGTTCTTCCAGAATAACTTTTCTCTAACGTAGTCATCAAAAGCCTTATCTAACAGAATTGATCTGACCGAACCCGTAAGTCCCATAGTCAGATCAGGGAAAAGATTGCACTTGGATCATAGAGACCAACGCTTTTTTCCTCATTGAGAGGCACGGCCGTTGATTATTTTCCATAGAACAATTTTTGTCCGAGATTTACTTCATCTATCGTACCATAACAGAATTGAATCTCAATTCTACTCATATCTATCCATACATTCATATCTATCACTTCACATCCACATATATTCATGTCACATCACATCACATTCTTTCACATACACATCTATATCCGTTCTTTCACATACCCATTCACATCCATTCCTCACATACACATTCACATTCATTATCATCACATACATTCACTCACATCCCATATCATTCATTTACATTCTGAGTCACATGACATCACATCTCATGCATTCATTCACATTTATCTGATTCACATCGCATCTCATCACATCTATCTACCTCACATTCTCATCACCTCTATTCACATCACATCCATCCATCCATTCATTCCCATCTATTTGATTCACATCACATCTCATCACATCTATCCACATCATATTCTCATCACTTCTATTCATATCACATCCATCCATCCATTCATTCACATCTATTTGATTCTCATCACATTTGTTTAAACATATAATTTAAGAGAATTCTAATTTTTGATATAAAGATTCTTTACGCATCTATTTATGCATAAAATCAACTTCAATGGGAATAACAATTTTAACAAAATCCTTTTATGCATCTATTTATGCATAAATTTTATTTTAAGAAAAATAACACTTTTAAAATAAAAATTAATCCTTTATGCATCTTTCTACGCATAAAATCAATTTATTGAAATTAACACTTTTGGAATAAAAATAAATCTTTTATGCATCTTTCTATGCATAAAATCAAATTTGATGAGAATAACACTTTTGGAATAAAAATAAATCTTTTATGCATCTTTCTATGCATAAATTTAATTTTAATGAGAATAAAACTTTTGATATAAAAATAAATTTCTTTATGCATCTTTCTATGCATATAATCAAAATTAATGAGAATAACTCATTTGGATTAAAAATAAATTCCTTTATGCATCTTTCTATATGCATAAAATCAAATTTAATGAGAATAACTCTTTTGGAATAAAAATAAATTCCTTTATGCATCCTTCTATGCATAAAATCAGAATTAATGAGAATAACTCTTTTGCAATAAAAATAAATTCCTTTATGCATCCTTCTATGCATAAAATCAAAATTAATGAAAATAACTCTTTTGAAATAAAAAAAAACTCCTTTATGCATCTTTCTATGCATAAAATCAAATTTAATGAGAATAACTCTTTTGAAATAAAAATTAATTCTTTTAGAATGCACAAACGGAAGGAATTACTCTTTTAGAATAACCTAATGATAAACTTTAGTTTCACAAAATTTAAGAAAATTTTACCATAACCTCCCCGAGCTAGCCGTCTTTCCCCTGCCTCACCCCCTAAGCTGCCCTATGTCATTGAGCTTCCCTTGCATGTAGTCCACTGAGCTTCCCTTGCCCTTTGCCTCCCTCCCTGAACTTCCCCAACACCCTAAGCTACCCCTTAGCCCCTTGAGCTGCCCCATTTTTGTGAGATTGCCCCATCTGCCTACTTAGGAAAGACAGTGCGATAGCATCGATCTCTTGACATCGGATTGCTACCTTTGTGTTATCTTTCCAAATTATGCTTTGCCCATGATTTGCCTTTTTCCACTGAGCTTCCCCAGCCCCCTTAGTCCCCTTAACTGCCTCAGCCCCCTAAGTTTCCCCAACACCCTGTGCTGCCCCTCATTCTCCTGAGTTGCCCATCCCCCTGATATTGCCCCACCATTCAAAGATTTCCCCTGGTGGAAAGATGGCATGATTAGATCAATCCGGCCAATTTAAAGTGGATTTCCCATATGGCATTGTCTTTCTAACCTACAGTCTATGCTCCAGACCTCAAAATTTCTTGTTGGATAACCCACCTTCCTCCAGCTGCCCCCAAGCCTCATAATTTCTTCTTGGTTGTACTGATAGCTTCTATTGTGTGCTCTTAAGCTACACCGTTCCAGGGTTATTAACTGCAAAGAGATGCCTTTAGGTAATGAAGGTGATCTTGTGATAGAAGAAACACAAAGCACAGAGACTATTTGACTTCCTATAGCTTGTAGGTGCAGATAATTTATTTGATTACTATAGGGAACCTTTTAATGTCAGATTTGATGTGACTTCAGTGATTGATCACTTCAAAGACTATTATGAACAGGAAATGCAAGCTTTCTTTGCATTGACACATGATAGTGCAATTCTTAATAAAGGTGTAAGGTTTGATCATCTCCGCATGTTGTCACAAACAACTTGAGAAAAGGCAAATTGCAGAAAATGTATAACCTACTTCTTGACCATGTGAAGGTCACTATGGAGCATTGCACATTACATAGTAGGAAATGTAAACTTCTTCAGCATCATGTGGCTTTTCTTTTTTATCTTCTGTGTAAAATCAGGAATTGAAAATGCTGAAAGGAGTAGTCTTGAGAGTTCCAGTGTCTAGCATGTAGCATTTTGAGGGGACATTCAAAATTTAGAAGAAATTCATGATGTAGAAACGATCGTGGGGATAAAGAGCAAGAAGCAATAATGAGTAGGGATTTTGATGCTACAGATTTTAAGGCAAGTTTAATTCTTCCAGAGGAAAAGGATGTTTATGTAGAGGATTCAGAGAAGGAGATACTTCTCCCATACCTACCATCCTTCCCACTAAAGGACAATAAGAGTTTTGTACTCAGATATCCAAAAGCTATTGAATATAATGGAGGACTATGTATTGGTTTAATTACAAATGGATTTCAAGTTGCATTAGATTTTTTAGATCCAGATGCCACTGAGGAATTTTCAATGCTTGATTACAGAAGCAACAAGTGACAATTTCATCGGTGCACCTAGGGCTATAGAAATGTGCATAAAAAAGTTTAAAGAATAAGAAGACACTCTTCCCACACAGAGGAATAATCTGAAGCTATTCAAGACAGCATGGGAATCTCTAATATGGGAAGGGAGAAACCAAGGATTCCATGTTCAGAAGAAGAGATGCCTCCACAAGGTTTAATTGACTTGTGGGAGAATAGGCGACTTGTTGACGATGATAATAAAAAGGTATTTATAAGGATAAATACATAATATTTTTTTAAAAAAGATTTTTATTGTTATAAAGTAAATGTTTTCTTTGTTTACATCTTGAGATAGCATATGAAGATGGATTCCTTGGTCGAGGTGAAGGTAAACAAATTTTTGTTGGCAGAGACTCAACCCTTAACCACTATATTCAAGGGTACCTCTAAGCGTGCTGATCATTTACCACTCAAAATATTCAGATGATCCACGCATTCCATTGATGGCCTTAAAGGTTATGTCAGCATACTTAGGTTATGGAAGGATACATCACAATGTAGAAAAGATAATGCAGATAGAGAAGGAGGAAGCTATATGTATTTTTGGATATGCACCAGGGTTGTGGGCATCAAGGGCAGGGTATTTTTTGTGTTATGTTGCGTATGCAAAGGCAGTTCTTGATTTGAATACCCATGCTCTTGGAGGATATCAACACTAAAAGCTATTAAGGTATACAATATCTAAGGTTTCCAACCGTACTGCACCACTCGCACTAAGCTCGTTGATCTCACAAATGGACCAAGTCCTCGCATTTTCAGCTTGCATTTTTGTTTCTTCAATGTGTAAAGCAACACTAGATCACCTCTCCTGAAGCGACCTTTCTTCACATGCGTATCATGCCAACGCTTTTGGCGTCGTTTTTCAGTATACATGCCAATGACTACCAATAGCCTGTCTTCATCTAGCCTCTCCAATTCATTGATCCGTGTAGAGAATTCATGATCCGTCCACTCAAGTTGTTTTGCAACTCGAAGTGTAGGTACAATAAATTCTATCGAAAGGATAGCGTCCAATCCAAAGACTAGATCGAAAGGTGTTGTGCCTATGGACGTTTTGTAAGCAATTCGGTAAGCCCATAGAACTGAGTGAAGTTTCTGTTCCCAATCTGTTCTATGTTCCTCAACAATCTTTGTAAGCGCAGTGCAAAGAGTCTTGTTTGTGCTCTCAGCTTGACCATTTGCTTTTTGCAGGTGATAAGGCGTTGACCTCTTATGGATGACCATAAAGTCTTCCAAAAGAAAGGTAATGACTTCATTGATAAAATGCACACCTTGGTCACTCACAATCTCAATAGGTAAACCGTAGCGTGTAAACACATTTCGCCATGCGCGTTTGTATACAAGAAATGGAGTCTCATGTTGTAATCAACTCCCCATCTGGGATTTCAAATGGATTAGCAGAATCTACCATACCCAATGGGTATGGATGGTCTATTCATGCCAAATGACTCGTTTACGTCCATTGAAATATCACTCGCGGTTCTTGAGAGGCTCTCTGTTTGAGACTCCAAAGATGTCTCGAGAATGCTCTCCAAGTTGCCAACAACCGATTAAGTGCCGCTCCCTTGAGTGGTTACCCTAGATGGTGCAAAAAGGCTCATGATGTTGGGTATAAGATCTGAGATCCTGCCTTGAACCATACAGCCTCACCAAATTTCACACCCTTTTTGGCCAGCAGCTCCGGGGTGACACACCCCAGCATGCCCAGCATTGCCCACCGGCAGTGGATAACCTCCAGCTCACGGTTCTTGGCGAACGTCTCAGGGTCCCTGCAATAGCTTAGAGTCTAATTATCCTACTCCTAATGATGTTTAGAATGTAATGGCTGCCAAGGGTCCTCAACCAACCGTAGGTCGTATTCCCGGTAGCGGTGCCAATGGAAAGACCCTTATCTCCCTACGATGCAATACAGGCGAATAGAGGTTATGCCTAGCTCCAATGGAATGCAAGCACTCCTTTCGCGCTAGGGATTCAACCCGGTTAGGTGCTTGAAAGCTTATCCTCTAAAGGAGAGATGCCTATGGCTACCATCACATGACCCTAGGTTAAGCACACACACAAGCTCAACTTGCACTCATTCCTACACACCCATTCATTCACAAATACAAGCAAGAGGAACACAATCACTATGCACACGAGCAAAGAGAAAGACCTCACTCCACTCATATCTTCCTACAAGCATGCACACACTCAAGCATCAAGCTTCCATGAAAGCTTCAAATCAGCCCACATACACAAAAATGAAATACTAAAAGCATGCATAAGAGTAAAATGATTAGAGAAGAGGATGAGAAAGACTCATGACATTGCTATTGATTCAATGAAGAGATTTATCTCATACAAAGATGTAGATGGGGTGAGAGAAGAGTCTTCACCTCTATGGAGAAGAGGGAGAGTAGCTCTCTCAAAGGATCTCTTGCATGAACTTAGCCCAAAGTGTATGTGAGCTCTCAAATGAGCCACTATTTATACTAAAACTCCTAAAACTCCCAAAACTTCCCATGTGGGATTATTCTCAAGCCCACTCCCACACTTCTACAACTTGGAACTCTCTACAAGAGCCCTAAATAAGAATGTCAAGTCTCTTGTTTTCCTGCTTCCATCTTTGTGTTGCATCCTTGCCTTGATCACCACTCATCACGCAACAGATGGTTGCTACAGATGGTGCGAAGGTGGCCTAATGAGGTCCATGTCTCCCAAGACATGGACCTCATTAGGCCAATATATAGGTTTAGATCCAATACAAAACTCAGCTTTCTAAACAACTAAAGACCATAGATTGGGAATTATTTGCCACAATGATGGTTGCTACAGATGGTGCGAAGTTGGCCTAATGAGGTCCATGTCTCCCAAGACATGGTGTTAAGGTGGCCTAATGAGGTCCATGTCTCCCAAGACAAAATGTTATAGCTAGCCCCTATGTTAACCAAGGTTGGCCATGTAGCCAGTGGAATTTTTAAGGGAACTCTAGCTCTAGGTGATTCAGTTCCACTCTGTTTTTGAATCGAATGCATCGAATGTTCATTCTCGAATGTTCATTCTCGAATGCATCGAGAATGAACATGGATGTGATTTTGACATTGTCTAATTGTGCAAACCTTGTCCCAAGCTTCTATGGAAGAGTTTCCATGGTTACAAGAGCGTGAATCCAATCCTCAAAGTCAATAAGCGCTGTGAGGGACTCATATTCTTGGATCTCATCTTTACCATCCAATATCTTGTTACAAGCTCTACATATGTCAATTGATATGGTGTGAGCTTCTACATTGCATGCTTTGCAAGTATTAAGACTAAAGCAGTCTAAGAGATTGTGTCTGACTCATTGGTGAGAATGCCTCTTCCATGGAATTAGTCTTCCCTATTTTTAAGTTTATTTGTAAGGATTGGTTAGCTTTGCATATGTAAATGTAATCTAGCCTTATTTCTCACATGTAAGGATTTCCAAGGATCATGGTGTATGACCCTCTTCTCTGAAAATCCATGTGTAAGGCTTTCTAAGGATCATGGTGTATGACCCCCTTCTATCATGTAAGGATTTCCAAGGATCATGGTGTATGACCCTCTTCTCTAGGTGATTCAATTTTTCTCCGTTTGATGTTGTTGGTTGGAGTGCATGACTTGTTGTTTGTTATCCTTTTGTCATTTTCTTCTTTGTAGGGCCTAAGTAGAAATTGATTCTAGAATCGACTTTGTTGACAAAGTGAATTTTGGAATCCAAAAGACTGACGTTTCTATCGTGACAGTGAAATTTTCGTTTGAAAAAAAGAAATTTTGGTCCATGATGAACAAAAATTCCACTTTTAATGTATGAAAAATTTAGTCTGTCAACAGTAAAAATTTCCATCGCGTCGACGGACATTTTTTCCATCGGGCGATGAGAATTTGGATTCCAAAATCCAAGTGGATTATGGAATCCAAATTCTCATTGATGGGAATTTTTTATGGAAATTTTTTCCATTGAGACAGACTAAAGTTTTCATCCAATAAAAGTGAAATTTTTGCTTATTATGGACCAAAATTTCTCTTTTTTTGGATGAAAATTTCACTATCACATAGAAACGTCAGTCTGTCATGAAATTTTGGATTCCAGAATCCACTTTATCAACAAAGTGGATTCTAGAATCCAAATTTTTATTAATTTTTCAAAACGACAACTATTGTCATTTTCATGGCTCAAAATCTAACTGTTATAAACTAAAAATTATGTTTTTGCAAAGATTATAAACTCAAAATCGAGCTATTAGATCAAAATAAAGTGATAAATTATAGTCACTACCATCTAAAATTTGACCGTTTGGATCATTGGAATTCTATCTAAATCTAGAGACATCTTTGCTTTCAATAATAAACCTCTTCTATGGCCATGGACTCCCTGTCTTAATATCAAAATATGCTTAAATTCAACCATTGGATCAACTTTGTATACAAAGAAAATTTATTTTCTTAGATAATGCTCTATCCCCATGTAAGAGAGTTTCATCAAATTATATTGGGTCTAAAAGTAACGTCAATTTTACCACCTATCAGTTTGTAGATAACACGCTACATACAACACGCAGTCTAGAAATGTGTATTGGTACAAAACTTATCCATGCTTAAGGGAAAGTATGATCTAGAGATGCTTAAACAAAGCAAAAAAAGAAAGAAAAGTGGAATTCGTTGACGTGTGGATATGCTTAATTTGTATGATATAGAAATTCTTGTGTATGGATTTGAGTTAAAAATTCTGGAAACTTGCGCTAGAAAACAATTGATATTTTTAAGCAAAAGGTCCAACGACTCTTCTAGTTGATTGGAAGAGTTTCTTCTCCTTTGTAATTCTTTTATCAATCGGACGTTTTTGGGTTTAGAGTAAAATGTAAGTAATGTTTTATGAATTCTTTTTTCACAAAAGTAGTGGTTTTTTTAAAATGTTTCACATGAAAGTGTGTCTTTTGTCTCCACCCATAAATTTAAAAAAATGTACATTTTTGGGTTTTTTTTTCAAAAAATGGAGTTGAGTAGTCATTTGCACGATTTTGTGAACATTTTTCATGACTCGCTGTTCATAGACAATAGAACAGCTAAAGGCAAAAGCACAAAATCTGAAGTAAGTTGCCTGCATCATTTCTAAACTCAAACAACATCATGATGAATAGGGATGTGACTTGTCTATAAACCCCTACAAGCTAGATGAATTCCTCAACACATATAAACTAGAGGAAAAATCAACATCCCAAACCCACGGATCCTCATCATCGGTGCGCAAGTGCTGTTGAATCTTGTACGGCGAGATTCATTCAAAGCAGAACTAGACATCCAAGATAAAGACAAATATACACTGACAACAGTTGGAATGCAACATGCAAATACAAATATCTACCAAATTATTCTTTCATTCTTTGAATTATTAAGTTGCACATACTAATGTAGACCAGGTTTTTGATATAATACAGCCCTGTGATAATCAAGCAGTCTTAGGATGTGATTCGCAAATAGCAAAAAGACACTCGTGGAATAAAGGGTGGCTTCTGTGAGAGAGCACTATGCCACCCCCACCCATTCATCAACACACAAGTTGGAGCCTTCTTGGTAATCATTCATCAATAGCTACACATATTCTTGTATTAATTGGTGGATTTATTGAGTTCTTGAATCCATTATCAAGAACTAGGGATTTCTTTGAAGAAACTTTAATCTCATGGATTAAGCTTTGATTACATGCTAATAAACTTGTCAATAAAGTCATGGAAGCCACATTATGGTTATTGGGATTGGATTGATTGAGTGCATATTGGAAAAGGGGATTACATTTAGTAGTGGATTCATTGTAATGGATTTGATTCATGCTTATTCTCAATGTGGATGCCTTTATTTGCACTCTTGAGCCCATGGTGAGGGGATTTGGACCATAATCATTGGGACAAGCAAAATGATATTGGATATATGAGTTTTAGCATGTTCTATAAATGCCATTAATATGTCTCATATGTCTCATCCATTTCTATGATTTCCATTGATTCTTGCATTATTAGAAAGCTAGTTATGTGGTGAGGGTACCTTGGCAATTGGTGGAGAGGCCAAGGGGAGAATGTCTTAAATCCGGTGTGCCATGAATGCCTTTGAAAAGTGGTACGTCAGAGGATTAGGTAAATGTAGTGAAGACATGCCTCAACTCTTGCCATTGGAGTTTAAACTTTTATAAGAGGGTGATAAGGCTTGTTGTCCAGGAGATCGGTGCGCAAAAGCTCTACATCGACTTATATAAAAAACCTCTACACTGATTTCCCTCAATCCAATCAAGTGGAAAATGGTTTCAAGGAAACTTGGCAATGCACTTGGAAATCAATGGTTCACAATATGGTTATGGAAGGATGCATAGTTGATCTCTTTGATTGCATTGGATTAGATTTGTATTGATTGACATCCGCTTCCAAATGCAAAAAAGTTAGGGCAAAATTTTTTCAAAAGCTAGTCAAGATGCATTGAAAGGATGCTAATTGGATGCCACATGATGCTATGGGTATGCGGAAATGCATTGGTGCAAGGGTATGCAAAGGGGATGCTTGCGGTTGACATTTGGGCATAATCTGTAGATTTTACAGAAGTGCAATTCAGTCCAAGGGGTTTTGGGTTGAAAATTAGACAACTACACTTCATAACCCATCCTAACACCTTCCAAACAAGCCAAATGGCATACCATTTGGAGCTATTGGTGGTGAGCGGTTATACCCGTTTTTCATGGGAATCCTTGTTTTGGAAGTTTGTAAAAACCAAAAGTGATCTTATGGACTGAACTTGATGGGTGCATAGTACTCCTCAAAAGGATCCTAACAAGTTAAAGATTTTCCAAATCAAACTCTTGAGTAGGGAGTTACGACCCTCATAAAAAACCCAAAACAGAGAGTATTAGGTCTCGGAGTGAACTTAAACTAATCACATAGGCTTATTCTTCATCTCATTACCTTTACATAGGACCTTAGTTTGTTCAAATTGGATAACCCTAGCTCCAATTTTTGGCAATTTTCCCAAAACAGTCCATTATGGTCAACTAGCCAAAAGGTTATCCCTAGAAGGGGAGGAGTTAGTGGAGCATGTCATCATTGATGCAATGGAGGAGTTGGAAGAGCAATTAATTATGATAAGCACTCATAAAAGCACTTCTCCATCAATGGGGCAAGCTTAAAAGCAAATTGAAGAGGAGGCGAATATGGGAGGCACTCATAATAAGCATACATCTCAAGGTGCACAAGTCATTGAATTTCGAGGTTGGATGTCATCAACCATACCTTGAATACGAGGTTTAAATTCATGAATACCAAGATTGGGTCTATTGAAGACCAATTGAAGCAACACATGAATATTCTATTCGTGGTATGCATGGGAGCAAGAAACCTATGCACGAGGCTTCTCATGGTGGTGGTCATCATAAGGAAGGCAAGCAAGCTATGCAAGAGGCTTGTCATGGTGGTCATAAGGAAGGCAAGCAAACTATGCAAGAGGCTTTTACAAGGGCTACCTACTATGAGAATCCTACAAAGAATGTCTCAAGTGGATTAATTTTAGAGGCTAGAAGACCTCTCATGAGGGAAATGAAGTCTACATCCTTCTAAGCCAGTCCCTCTCAACTACATGGGAAGCAACATACATCTTGGTCTACACATTTGGAACCAACCCTTGGAGAACCTAAAAGAGTATCTTCACATCCCAAGGGAAATAAGTCTTCTATGCTTGAAGAGGAGTTGTATGTTGATGGTGATGTGGTTGAGCATGATTGGGAACATATGTCATTCACCGAAAGGCAAAGGGAAGCTCATGATGCATGGATGGAAATGCCTAACTTTCTCAAGAGGGAGTACAAGGATTTTGCATAATTCTTGGGATCATATGTGCAAATGTAAAGGTACAAACTCTCTAATCATCATGAGAATGCATCATCTACCACTTTCAAGGATTTTAAGGATAAGGTCTTAGTCCTCAAATTCAAGGGTGAAGAATCAACCCTACATGAATTGGAGGAATGTATGAACAAAATGGAGACATATTTTTAGCTATATCCAAAGAATGAGAGGGATAAAGTGCAGTTTTCAGCCTTACACTTGGAAGATTATGCCCATCAATGGTGGAGACATTTGGTCAAAGAAGGGACTACACCACATACTTGGAAAGAATTGAAGAGAGAGATGAATATGGCATTTATTTTGCCTTTAATTCTTGACTGATACCATGAAGAGTGATATGAACTCTCACAAAAGGGAAAATTGGTTAGAGAGTTCATTAAAAGGTTCTTGAAGTCTCTATGTTTGTGGATGGACTCAATGAGGACATGAAGATGAAGAAGTACGTGCATGGTGGTCTAGATTCCTACATTAAGGTGGATGTATTGGCACAAAGACCTAGCACCATCATAGAGGCTATGAGGTTGGTGGAGCTCGATGAGCCAAAGTACATAAAATCTCAGCCCATTATACCCTCTCAAAAACCATCGAGTACTTCTTCAAATGTTGGAAAAAGCTTTTCTTCCACAACACCCACTTTTACCTCTAGGTTTTCATCATCATTTGGAGGTGGACAGCTCAAAAGTGGAGTTCAAAATGATGCTAAGAAAGGCAATGGTTTTGTCAAGAAAACTTTTCAACCCTTGAAGAGGACACAAAGGATCTAAGATTGAAGAGTTGAGGGAGTAAGGGTTTGTGCTTTAAATGCAAAGAAAAGTGGTCACCCGGGCATGTTTGTAAGTCAAGAACATGACAGCCACTATGACTCTTATGGATGAAGAAGATGATTCAAAGAAATCTCATGAGGTAGAGGAATATGAAGATTGCATTGAAGAGGCACACGATGATACTTTGGAGGATCACTCTTTCATCCAAGAAGAGGATGAGTCTCCATTTGACCCCAATGGGGAAAGTCATACAAGTATTTTGAGTGATGATACATCCAAAAGTGCAGAAAACGTAGCTTGCGTATGCTGAGATTTTGGCGGAATGCAAGAGCCCGAATACTTTGAGATCAGTGAGAACCATTAATGGAAGAGTTGCACACATTTTGGTAGATTCCGGGAGTACACATAGCATCAACTCTCTCAAGTTATCTCCAACAAAGCTACACATAACCTTCCAAGTGTAATTGGAAAATGGGGAAAATGAGAAAGCTACATTGGTTTACCCTTCTACACAAGTGACATTGTCTTCTTCATACAATTGGAAAGGTGATTTGGTGGTCTTGGACATGGGTCCCATTGATGTGATTGGTTATCTTCTCTTGGTGATTTCCACATGAACCTTTAACAAGGTGTTATGAGATTTTCACATGGTGGACAACAAGTGGTATTGGCTGGAAATGCATCAAAAGGGCTCTCTCTTTGATCACCCCAAAGCGGCTCAAGAAGGATCTCAAGACTCTTGGCATTATCTATGTGTTGCATATTGTTCAAGAGAGGATGGATACTATTGATGGATAGCAAATAGACAAAGATATGGTGACTCTTCTCAAAGAGTATGAGGACATTTTTCAAGTGCCAAAGAGTTTGCCACACCCAAGAGGGAGATTGACCATCACTACAACACGTCGGGGGCATAGCAGCATTTATTTTATCGGGATGTCGGGGATTCCATTCTTCGCTGATCCGCACGTGAAATTTCTATGCCCAGCAGTGCTTCTAGTTGTGAAATTTGTTGCTCCACAGCGTTTATAGCAGCAAAATTGCACTACTGGGTAGTGCTTGTAGTAGCGAAATTTGGCTGTTATACTGTAATTTTGCTAGCAGTGAAATTTGGCTGCTAAAGTGTAATTTTGCTATTGTACAACAAAAATAACAACAAAATTACACTGCTATTTTTGCTGCATGAAATTCCAGAGAGTTGTTGGATGATGAATTTTAAAAATACACATGTCACGTACATGTAGAAAATGATGTATAGTTTTAAAAACATCCATTAGAACCCTTGGAGCCATGTTTCGAGCAAAAAAAAGATAGTTGAAAACTTTTGAGAAGCGAAACAATGTAAAGATCATGAATCTGTCCCATCTTGTAATAAATCCATATGTGTTTCTTCATCAATATCTATATCTAATCAAAGCTCAATGAAAAGATGGGGTTCCATATCAATATTAATATCACTATCATGATCCAATGAAGCATTGTCATGATTGATAGGTGACTCATCATCTTCTTTGGATTAATGTTCCTCATGCTCTTGATCGGCCCCCTCCAAAATGTTTTCTTTATCGTCTTCTTCCAATGAGCCGATTTGAGGGGTAGTACTTGCACCTCATCCAGAGATTCGGCCTCCACCTCTTGATCTTGAAAGATATGTTTTGAACGAGGGAAAACTTGCATAACATAGCACCACTTTGGATCAATTTGATCAGCATGAAACACAACCTAATATCACAAAGCAAAGGGGTTACACTTTTATTATACTACATTAAGATTTAATTTGGTATTGGTTGGGTTACTAACCTGTTAACAGTGTTGAGGTAGTACGAAATTATCTTTCTCACTATTCCAAAACTTGGTAGAATTAATTTGAAAGAAACCCATTTGGATGTTTCTTCTCACGGTTGCTTGTTGAACCATTTGACATCAAAGATGAATAGACTAAATGCTCTAAATCCAACCTCAAGAATATCCTGAATAGTTCCACAAGAATAGTTCCACAATACTTAAGATTGTCCTCTATGACATTGGTATCATGTCTACTAGCTCGCCTTTCTTGCTCAAAAGTTACCATCACACCACAATCAAATGTGTTTCTTTTAGAATCCACATGCTCCATGCAATAGTGCCTTCCCTTTGACCATATTGCATTATATATTTTGTACTAACATTAAACTTAAGCATTACATTTAGTATAGTGCATTAAAAAAGATATATACGTGAGATAGAGATGAAGAATATACTTATTTGAGGGTCACATCCTCTTGCATACTCATGCTCTTCTCTTGTGATCATCTCTCCATTTTGTAATGCCATCGATATTGCCATACAAAGCCATTCTATATTGATCACATTTGGTAGAGATTCCAAGCTAGGCGGTAATGGCAAGCGTCTATTTGCACTTATGAAAGCTCTTCTCTCATCCTTTCGTCTATTGATTCCAATCCTTGTATCTCCCAATCCATGTCTCCATGATAAGACTATTTAGAATGCAGAATGTATTCACCTTGTGGCATAATGCTTCATCCAGCCTTCGTTGCCCTCTTTTTCTTCGAGTCACATTAGTGATTAGTCGGTCATCCTCCTCATTACTCCACAATCGTGGCATGGAAGGATCTATGTGAGATAGATGTTTTGAGATATACACAAGAGACTCTTGCATCAACCATCCCTCTACCATGCTTACTTCTGGCCTTGCTCTTTGTCTCACAAAGTCCTTTAAGGTTTTCATGAACCTTTCAAGGAAAAACATCCATCGAACATGAACAACACCACACAATGCCACTTCATCAATCAAATGCACCACAAGATGCAATTGGCTAGTGAGAATTGTTTTAGGAAAGTTGTCCTCGATCATACATATTGCCTCAATAGCATTGAGACAAGCCATCTGAATGGATGTAGGATCTATCTCCTTTAAGGATATGTACCTACATACATAGCAATCATGTGTACTATTTACCAATACATAACTTGTGAGCGTATGAGAATACCAAATAAGCAACATAACAGTGTGAATTGAAGAGAAGATTCATAACTCACCAAGCTTCCCATTTTTTAAATAGCCTCTCTCACCGTCTTGTCTCCACAACCAACTATAGCAATTGGAAGAATAAACTATGCATAGAAAAAAATAGAAGTTAGTTTATGTAAGGTCCTCCTCCCAAGCCATGTAAGAATCTCCAAAAATAGAAGGTGATAGGAGGTCATATTTAGAGTACTTTTACATATTTAGAGTCCATGCATACTAAAAATGTGGAAAAGCAATGCGTTTCTAAAGATGGCACATTTATGGCTATATACAAATGTTGTTGTCTATTCTACTTTGCAAGATCTTGTAGACTAAATATCTTCCGGTTTGTTTGATTGGTTATACAACCATATTCTGAGTTTTTATCAAAGATTTATGGTTGAAACAATTTGTTGGTTTTGTCAAGGTCTCTACACAGAGAAACTGTAAGAATGCAGCTAGTAGCCACAAGGTGATTCTAGACCTTGAGATGCATATATCCCTTCATTCTTATCTAATCTCTTGGAAAAGATTTCTATGACCTTTATGAGAAAGAGACTACTACTCCATAGCTTTTCTTTTAAAGAAAGAATAGTATGTCGTAGCCCTGCAAAAGAGAAGGGTACTTTGCCATAGATCTTCGAAAGAGAGAAAAGTCAGAGTACGAGTAAGAGGAGATAAAGCTTGATGATCGGATGATTTCAATCGTAAGAGAAGGTATTAGAAGACTCTTTATTCTTATATATCAAGTTCTGAAACTCTTACTAACGAGCAAAGACAACGATAAACGATAAATTTCTATAAGGTATATGTATATTTTATTTTTCAATTATATATCATTCTTAGGGGTTGAGATATGGCCCCCGATTCTCTATTAATTGTTAATAGTGATCTATTTGATTGATTTACTAGTTAAAGTTTGTATTATTTTAAACAACAGCATATGCCTTAATAAAGAATGTCTTATCGCAATCTCAAGTTGAAATGCTTAAATCTTTGTGAAAAGGATTGTTTTCTTAAGAAGGTAACTTGGATTCTAGTCCTATGGTTTAGTTGAGTAAATGGATTGTTATCTTGGTTATATTAAGGTACATGTACAACTTCTCCCTGCCTTGATGCTGCCCGTGCTTGTGCTTGTGTAGCTGGACACACGGCAGAGATATTAGTAAGGCCCGGAGTCCGCTGCCCATGGTATCCCTCATACCATTGGGAGAGTGAGGCTCATCGATTGAGGTGAGTAATTCTGATGCTGCCTATTTCTGAGGGCCCAAGCTAGTGAAGTGAATTAGCCCACCCTAGTGCATAGACATCTCTCTAAGGGGTGGGAGGATCGAGCGATGGAGCTTGAAGGGGTGACAGGTCGCCGGCTTGAGTCCTTGCCAACGGCCGACGATAAGGTTTATGGTCCCGTAGGGTTTTGCCCAGCATGTAGAGGCTGGAAGGCCGAATTCTAGATCATCGGCAGTATAAAGGAAAAGAAGAAGAGAGCCGGTTTGGCTTGTATGGAATTGATTCATGTATAAACTTTTTTTATAAATCTTGTCTTTGGCATTATTGTACTGTGGAGAAAAAGGTTGTTTTAACAAACCTAACAAACCTTGTGAAAAGGGCCTTAATTAAAGAACATGTTTATTTAAGTCAAACAATGTGTGGTAGGATTAATTAGAAAACAAATTGACGCGTGAGTAGGGTGGAAAGTGGGAGGATGGAATGCCCCGATGGCACCATCCTAGGGACGGGTGGATTTGATTAGTCGGGTAGCTTTCCAATAGATTAAGTGAAAGCCCTACGCTAGATAAATAAGTTCTCGATCAACTCTATTCTAGGAGACTAGGTCAGTGACTGTGCCTTGCATGGATGAGGAGAAAAGTGTTGTCTCTAGGAATCAAGATTAGTAGTTGTCGAAATTATGATCAATTACCCTATGGGTAATTTGACTTTTAGAAGACCACGCTCCCCCTGGTGGGATAGGACTAGGTCTTACCTACAAATCGTATCCTTGAATCTTTACATGGCCAAGGTGTCGATGAGTAGGAATTTTTTTAAGCTAAGACTTAGTAACTATCTTAAGTGTTTCCCCTATTTTGGAAGGGGGAAACCTTACAGTTTATATCTTGCAAATTATGTACCACAAAGAGAAAATGAATAAGTGAATATTTATATACCAGTAATAACCTCACAATCTTCATTTGCATCACCTGTTCTATTGGTGAAGAAGAAGGATGGGTCCTTTCGTATGTGCATTGATTACCGTGACTTGAACAAAGTCACTATCAAGAATAGGTACGGGTCCAATTCCCCGCATTGATGATCTTCTTGATAAGCTCAAAGGTGCAAAATTCTTCTTTAAGATTGATTTAAGATCGGGTTACCATCAAATACGAATGAAGGAGGGTGATGAGGAGAAGACGACATTTACCATCAAATACGAATGAAGGAGGGTGATGACGAGAAGACGGCATTTAGGACCAAAAGGGGATTGCTCCACTTTATGGTTATGCCCTTTGGCCTTACAAACGCCCCAGCCACCTAGCAAGCTTTGATGAATAAGATATAAGCTCCCCTCCTATTCAAGTTTGTGTTAGTGTTCTTTGATGATATCTTGATTTATAGAAGCAAGAGCAAGGAAGAGCACTTATCTCATGTGAAACAAGTGTTTGAGGTGATAAGGAAGCACAAGCTTTATGCGAAGGAGAAAAATCTTGTGGTAATGTGTCAAGAATTTTGGCGAGATCTCTATAACTGCATGGCAAACCAATAAAGCATTCTTGTTTAAAATAATAAGAATGTAATACTTAAACATGCAATCATGAACTTTATTACAGGTCAAATTTTCCTAGTTATTACAAAGATTAATATTAAATTTGGTCCAAATTATATTAAACTAAAACTTATGTAAGAATACTCCTATGGTTATGACTTAGTCTTAACACATTATCACTTATATAAACCTCAAGCTATAATGTAGCGAGATAAGTAAAATTGCAAAGTGATTTATTTATAAAGATACTTTTAAAAAAATTCTAAAATAACTAAATATTAATAAGGAACCACCCCAAAGAGACCAAAGCAATGGCCCAAACCCCTCCGTTTAAGAGTATCTAAGAACAACTAAGTACCTCTTGATCACAACGAGAGAGAGAGAGAGAGAGAGAGAGAGAGAGAGAGAGAGGGAGGGAGGGAGAGATGGGCATACTTGCAGAAAAAATTGAAAGTTTCAGTTTTCCAAGACAAAGGGGCGATGGCATTGGCGATGTGCAGAGGGACGGCAACGTATTTTACTCAACGCAAATGGGTGTCTCAGCTTATCACAGTGCCGGTTAGCTTTGAGGATTTCCGATTAGACTTAAACCTAGAAGGATTTTAGCTTACAAAGAAAATTTATGAAATAGTATAAAGTTCTAAAAATATATGTCCCAAATTGCTTGATTTGCTGGTTTGAGAAGAGTCCAATGGGAATTTGGGTACATTCCTCAAAAATATATTTCCTGAACACTGCTCCCAAGGGAGATTTGGGATGTTATTGACTCATACCACTCGTGTAGACATTTAAAAGGTTGGATGCACTAATGACGCGTCAATATGGTATGTACTATGTGCTCACTCCTCTCCTTTCTTGCATGTGTTTATTTTTTTCACCTCTGAGTGTCTCACAAAATAGCAAGAGCCAAATGCCATTGTTGCTACATCCATCGTTCTTAGAGTCTCCAACTACATCAGCCTCCTCAATACCCCCCCAAACTGAGCCAAACGCCATCGGCCTCTACATCCATTGCAGGTATTCCACAGTTCTTTCAGACCCTCTATCAACGTTTTGCTATCTGTTTTGTGAATGTTGATAATAGTGTCCAGTGATATCGCATATAATTGTGCATATTGCTTGGTTCTAACCTGTGGGTTTTTGTCTGTGCATATCGCTTGGTACCAACCCCATTGTCATAATGTTTTTCGTGGGGTTAGTGTACCAAGCGATTCAAAGCCCTCTGGAGCCCTCTGGAGCCCTCTGGAGTCCTATTTATTTTATATCACTTTGGTGGTGACCCCATTGTCATAATGTTTTTCATGGGGTCAGTACCAAGTGATTCAAAGGACTCCATAATCCTGTCTGCTTTATATCGCTTGGTACTGACCCCACTGTGATAATGTTGGTCATGGGGTCAATACCAAGCGATTCTAAGCCCTCTAGACTCTTGTCTGTTTTGTATCACTTGGTTCCGACCCCATTGTCATAATGTTTTTTGTGGTGTCAATACCAAGTGATTCGAGGCCCTCAAAGTCCTCTTTGTTTTATATCACTTCGTGGTGATCCCATTGTCATAATGTTTTTCATGGGGTTAGTACCAACAAGCAATTCAAAGGCCTCCAAAATCTTGTCTGCTTTATATCACTTGGTATTGATTCAAAGGCCTCTGGAATCCTGTCTGCTTTATATTGCTTGGTACCAACCCCATTGTCATAATGTTTTTCATGGGGTCAGTACCAAGTAATTCGAAGCGTTTTGGAGTCCTATTTGTTTTATATCACTTGGTGGTGGTGACCCCATTGTCTCATAATGTTTTTCAGGGGGTCAGTGCTGCCAAGCGGTTTAAAGGCCTCCGGAATCCTATCTGCTTTATATCGTTTGGTACCGACCCCATTGTCATAATTTTTTTCGTGGGTTCAGTACCAAGCGGTGATTCAAAGCCCTCTGGAGTCCTGTTTGTTTTATATCGCTTGGTGGCGACCCCATTGTCATAATGTTTTTCATGGGGTCAATACTAAGCGATTCGAAGGCCTCCCGAATGCTGTCTGCTTTATATCACTTGGTACCGATCCCACTGTGATAACATTGGTCATGGGGTCAGTACCAAGTGATCCTAAGCCCTCTCAACTCTTGTTTGTTTCATATCGCTTGGTTCTGACCCCATTGTCATCATAATGTTTTTCGTGGGGTCAGTAGTACCAAAGTAATTCAAAGCCCTCTGTGCTTAATGATGAACTCTTAACTTCTTCAACCCAAGCGCAAATGGAACTCCAACTTGAAGAAATCCTTGATGTTCGAGAGAAGGTTCTCACGAACAAAATTCTGAGAGAATTATTAAGTCAAATGGAAGTTCTATCCTTTTGAAGACGCCACCTGGGAGAAAGAAGCCGAACTGATGCAGGATTACCCCCAGTTTGTGAGATGAGGACATCTCACATTTTTCAAGTGGGAGAGGATGTAAGATTCCTCTCCCCAGCCCCTCAAGATGTCCAGTTTCTTCCCCTGTAATCAATCCCCTTTTCAGAATAATAAAAGATCTTGTTTCTACCTATTTTGGCCTAGTGAGAGAAAATGTTCTAGAGAGAGATAATTCAATTTTAGATATCTTTGGATGGAAAAATATCCCTTCTTATTAAAATAAATTCTCTCGAAACATAAGTTTAAAAAGAAATTCCTAAGGTGCATTAGAAATAAATTATAATGTGCACAAAAGACCTTAGCCTAAGGGTCAAGATTTTCTGAAAATTTTGGATTAAGGTTCCTATGGACCAATAAGATTAATCCAAATGTAGGGAGGAGATAAATTGAAGAATAAAAGAAAAACCCCCAAAAATGAGTAAATACTCACATAAGATGAAGAGTGGACTAAGGACCAAAGAAAACAATTAAAAAACTGAATTTCGACACCTCAGAGTGGGGATCTCCCCTCATGAAGTAGGCACCTTTTTCTCATCATTACTCCCAATTATTAATCAATAAAATGAGATATTTTCATCTCTCCTCTCTCCTGTTTCAAAAGTAGATCCAAAAAGTAAGCTGAACTGACCCAAAAATGGTCAAAAATTGACCAAACTGATCTGGAAAATTCTAGAATCAGTTTGCTTGGTTAGAGGCTCACTTTTTCCTATAAACAGAAGCCTCCCCCTTTGTAAAATCTTAATGGTGTTTATGCACTGTTACTCTACTCCTGCCCCGAGCCATCTACATTGAATTTTTTAATGATTCAATTATTTTTGGCCTAATCCTCTACTAGTTGGTGGCCACTCTTGCTTCAAACAAGAGTAGAACCCTCAATCCCTCAAGCCAAGGAGAGCTTACAAGCTCCATGTAAGCTAATTTTCTTACTTTGTTTAATGAAAAATCTATGGTTTTCTTGATTTTTATGTTTTGTAAATGTTTGAATTAAATTCAAATGCTATGCCTTTGATAAAAAGGCCACCTCCTTCTCTTCTTTACATTCCAACCTTTCTCTATCCTAGAAAGATTAACTAAGGGATTAATTAAACTCTTCTTATTGTTTACTCTCTTGAATTTAGAAAATTGTGTAGATTAGAGTTCTATAAATCTAATGTGGGTTAATTTTAGTTAAATAAAGGATGATAAAAATGAGAAATGGTCAGCCATACAAAGGAGGTTATGGCAAAATTTTCTAGAATTTTGTGGAAAAGAAAGTTTGTTTTTATGTTATTCCAAAAGAGTAATTCCCACCATTTTTGCATCTAAAAGAAATATTCTAATTGCTCCATGTACATATTCATCTATGAATATGCATGGATATCATTGATATTAATTATTAAATTTAATTTCTATGCATAGAAAGATGCATAATGGAAATTTTTTTATTATAAAAGTGTTATTCTTACTAAATTTGATTTCTATGCATAGAAAGATGCATAAAGGAATTTTTTTAATTATTAAAGTGTTATTCTTATTAAATTTGAATTCTATGCATAGAAAGATGCATAAAGAAAAATTTTTTATTACAAAAATGTTATTCATATTAAAATTAATTTTTAAGCATAGAAAGATGCATAAAGGAAATTTTTTTATTATAAAAGTGTTATTCTTATTGAAATTTGATTTTTATGCATAGAAAGATGCATAAAGGAATTTTTTTTAATTACAAAAGTGTTATTTTTATTAAAATTGATTTTTATGCATAGAAAGATGCATAATGGAAATTTTTTATTATGAAAGTGTTATTCTTATTAAATTTGATTTCTATGCTTAGAAAGATGCATAAAGGAATTTTTTTATTACAAAAGTGTTATTCTTATTAAATATGATTTTTATGCATAGAAAGATGCATAAAGGAATTTTTTTTATTATAAAAGCATTATTCTTATAAAAATTGATTTTTATGCATAAATAGATGCATAAAGAAATTTTTTTTATTTTAAAAGTGTTATTCCTATTAAAATTGATTTTATGCATAAAAGGATTTTTTTATATAAAAGTGTTATTCCCATTGAAGTTGATTTTTATGCATAAATAGATGCATAAAGAATTTTTATATCAAAATTAGAATTCTCTTAGATTCTATGTTCAAATTCTATAAGTAATTGATAAATGAATAATTAAATACTCTAAGAGAGAAATTTCTATCGTTCTATATTCACACGGATTGTAAAAAGAAAATTTAGAAAATCTATCGAGATCGAAATACTCAGATAAATGATTAATTTATTCCTCATTGGAATTCGTAATTAATTTAGAAATCAGTTAAGTGAATATTCAAAGAAAGAAATTCACTAAAATAGTAGCTGAATTATCAAACCTTTTCGAGAAAGATAGTTCAGGAAAAATCTTATCTGACTCGAATCTTAAATCAAACTATGACCAAGACCAAAGTCTTTTGTCAGTTTCAAGCAAAGAAGGTGTGACCAGTTTAGAAAAATACACTCAAAACTCCCGCCAAATCTGAAACTAAGTTTGAGACCCTTCGAATTGATATGTGGATCAAGGTTACAGAATGCAAGGAATTCTGGTATGAAATTCAGAATTCCATTCAAGAAGTTTTGGGAAGTTTTGGGTATAGAAACCCTGTTTTCTTAAAGGACTGACTTACGCCAGAATGCTGGAGGGAGCATTTGGTATATGTTTTTCTAAGGGAAGTTCGGTTGCAATAGATGGCAGGGAGTGTTCAAAGGACAGCTCATGCGGCAAAGCCTACCCGGGTCTTGTTACCAGCTCGGTACGGTTAAAATTGTGTGCTTCCAGTACGATGGACGAGGGCCAAGGAAGCGGTCCCTGAGTGAAGTGCTAGGACACCTAAGGAGGATCCTAGAGGGTTCTGACCAGGCGATGCATGGGCTCGCAGTGCCTAGGACACCATGCATATGTCGTGGAAGATATGTATAATGGACGAAATGATTATTGTATTCTGTTATATTGGATCTCGTTTGCTGACCAGTTGGTCCCAAAGTGATACTGTTTTTTGAGAAACAAGAGACTGGTTGGAATTTTTGAGTTATGACATCTGTAACCAATACCTGTTTGTCAATGGATTATTTTTTACGTTAAAGTTTTAAAGAGGAGTGTGTGCGTATCTGTATTCGAAAGAAAAAGTTAGGAAAGGCATTCAATTATGGGTGGGTGAGTAATTGTGTGGTTCTACCAATTCCAATGGTTGGGTGTTGGCTAACCCATCATGGGCCAGATGGGGTTAGGCTGGAATCATTGGAGTTTTAATAATTAAATTGAAACAATAGGAATACGCTTAGAATTTGATTAGTTAAATAAAAACCTAAAGAATTTCTCAAATGAGTGGATCAACGGCTGTGCCTGATTTCGGTTAGGAAAAAAGCATTGATTTCTTCAAGTTAAGTCAGTAATAGTTTTCCTTCTATCTGGTTTAATCAAGTGAAGGATAGTTTAGTCTCTTAACCCCGTTAGAAAACTTGTTAGAAAATAAAAAAGGTGGAATCCTCCCCGTTTTTCGGGCAAGGGAAATTTTCCCGGTTTCGTTTCGGAATGACCACCAGCAGATTAGTCTCATGTCCGAACATTCGAGGCAAGGCCCCAAGTGGGAAACCCTACCTCGCACAAGAGAAAGCTACTTCTGCTGCTGCTAGCAACCGGGTGGAGGGGGCAGAGGGGTCTCACACCTGGTATCAGAGCCCTGTTGTGAACTTAGCAACAGAAATTGCCTAAAATTTTAAAGTAAATCAAGAAATAATGTTTTCACTTGTTAAGATTATGTTTGAAATGAACTTCATAAATTGAAAACTCATAAATTGAACTGGATTTTTAGACGGATACCCCAAATCTGTCTAGCATTCCTAGACTCTCTCAGAGTCAGGATATGATCGCCTTTGCCTTCGAAAATCTTAACAACTCCGCTACAACCCGAGAAAGCAGAGTGAGACTTGCTCGTCACTTTGAGGATCTATACTTTCCTGATCCAGTAGAGCGACGTCAGCATGTGTGGTTCTCTAGAGGGCAAAGTATTAACGTCAATACTAATCAATGACAGAGACTCAGACAGAATATCTCGCTAGCCATGATCTTGATAAGACTAGGAGTTGTTCATTATGTACAACTCTATAATCACACCCCGGAATTTTAGAAATTTTTGCTGTATTTTTAGACTTCTTAGCCACTTTATTCCTAGGAGAAGAATTACAGCACCATTATCAGTGAGATGAATCGTGTATATCATACCATTGCAGTATCACCTTTTTATGCATATGCGATTGAGGCGGTGACTTTTGGAGCCGAGATGCTCTGTGTATATATCAAAAACTTTTGATAATAAATGAGGTTTTGCAAAAGATTCCAAATTGTTTTCGTGGTTGTGAATATTGGTTAATAAAATTACCAGAGTGAATCTTATTTTCAATAATTATAATGGAATATTTATTTGTTTAAGAAATAAATCTTAAAAAGTAAATAGTCATAAATCTGATGACAAAGTTGAATTGACAAAAATATCGTTTTGTCAGAATCATGAGGCGCGCGGCCCGTGGTAGGCAGCCGGATCCTCTTACCGATGATGAAGAGTTATATCTGGACGTTCGTAAAGCCCTGCACCAATCCCAACGTGGTCCCTAGGGTGAAGGGGAATAGTTAGGAGAAGTAGTGGAAAAATGGATCGAGGCAATGGAAGAGTATTTTGATGTAACTGGTTATAACGAGAAGAGCAAGATGGCTCTCGCCAGATTGAAAATTGTAGAAATGGCCAGGGTTGCATGGAGGAACCATTGTGAGACACACCGTCTCGATCGAAATACCCAGAACTCTCGTCAGATCTTAAAGTTTATCTCAGGAAGAGGTTGTGTCCTCTGGGCTTCCTGGAAACCAAAATGAATGAGTTCTTGGAATTGAAGCAGGATAGCCAGACGATTGAAGAATACCATCAGGCATTTGCCCTTCTCAAATATTCTCTACTTTTGGATGAAGAACAGCTGATCGCCAGATTCATTGGAGGGATGAATGAGCCATTGGACACTTTAGTGAAAAATGCCAAACCAGTCTCAATGGCAGAAGCTATCAGAATGGCAAAGGACTTTGCCAAAGCATTTGTTGTTAAGGTCTCGCCAAAGCCTGCACCCTCAAACTTTAGAAGGTTCCAAACCCCAGGAAGTGCTTCAAAATTTCCACCCCCAAAGAGGCAGCAAGGCTCTAATCCGAATCAAGATGCTGGGAGATTCAGAAGTGAGGAAGACCCTTCCCTCCAGAACACTTTCTCAAGAGCCCCACCTTTCTCAAGGATTTAGAGGAATGAGCTTAGAAGTGAGAACAGGTGTTTTGGATGTCAGGGTTTTGGTCACTAGCTTAAAGATTGCCCGCCCACTCCTGCCATGTTAAGAGGACAGGGAAGTCAAGGACCTAGAGTGCAGAGACCAGCCCCTTTGTATCAGTCAAATTTGTCTCGCCAAAATCAAGGCAATTCCAGGAGGACTCCAACTCTCAACCATTTGCCTCTGTTTAGCATAATCTTAGACTCCCTCCCTGAACTGGGGTAACCAAAGAGAAAGAGTTTTGCCCCAATCTGCAGAGCAGCTAGAGCAGTTACGATAGCGGAAGTAGTGGAAAAGGAAAGAGGTCAAATTTATGCCGCAATTGAAAACCAAGGGCCAAATCGTCAATTCTCAGTCATCCATGCTCCAACTGAGTATAAGGGTAAGCCATTTAAGCTTTTGATTGATTCAGGCAGTACTCATTCATTTATTTCCCCAGGATGCTTGCGTAAGCTAGTCTTAGCACAGAAATCAGGGAAACCTATGCAAGTTGAATTGGCCACCAGTGGGAAGATTCTTTTCACTCACCACCATGAGACAGATCGTATTCAGTTTAATCTAAATGGGAATGTAACTGACTGCCAGTTCAGAGTCTTACCTTTGGGAGTTTTTGACGGAATCCTTGTGGAATGGATTGGCTCCACAAAAATCAAGCTGACATTCACTGTCACAATGGAACCATTTCCTTCCGTGACCTTCACGGGAACAAAGTTCAAGGAATTGGAATTTTTGGATCCCCAGAGCAATTAGTAAAAGCTTCTAGGTTACTGAAAGGACTTAGAAAGAAGCAGATTTATGTTGTCAAAATGAATTCGGTAGACACGAAGTTAAAGGCTAAAGAACCAGAATGGTTAAGTGAGTATGATGATTTATTCCCAGCAAAGCTAACTGAGATGCCTCCAATTCAGAAAGTAGATCATGAGATAGAATTGACCCCCACCAGAGCTCAACCAGTAGCCCAGCGCACGTACAAAATGCTAGTCCCTGAAGCCATTGAACTCAAGGAACAGCTTAGGCAGCTGTTAAAACAAGGATTTGTAAGACCCAGTGTTTCATCGTGGGGAGCGCTAGTTCTCTTTCAGAAAAAGAAGGATGGAATGTTAAGACTCTGTGTGGATTACAGAGGTCTCAATCAGCTGATAGTTAAGAATAAGTATCCTATTCCCAGAGTTGATGAGCTTCTTGACAGGCTAAATGGAGCCTAGATCTTCACAAAGATAGATCTCAAATCAAGGTATTACCAGATTAGGATTAATGATCAAGATATCCCAAAGACAGCCATCAGTACTCGCTATGGGCACTATGAATTTATTGTCATGCCGTTTGGATTGAGAAATGCCCTAGCTACATTCAATCGCCTAATGCAAGACATTCTCATACTTGGATGATTTTGTTCTTGTTTTCTTTGATGATATTCTGATTTACCTCAAAGAATGCAACTGACCATGAAGCTCACCTCCGTAAAGTTCTTGAGATTCTAAGGAAGCACCAACTCTTTGCAAAGAAGAGAAAATGCACTCTCTATCGACCATGTTGAATACTTGGGCTTTCTGGTATCCAAAGACACAATTTCTCTAGATTCTGCAAAAGTCCAAGCAGTCATAGATTGGCTTGAACCAAAGACAGTGAAAGAAGTCAGGGGATTCTTGGGATTAATTGGTTGGTATAGAATTTTTATACCTAAGTATGCTCTCATAGCTTCCCCCGTGACTAATCTTCTCAAGAAGAATATCCCATTTCAATGGTCTGCCAGGTGTCAGAGTGCGTTTGATAAGTTGAAGACCGCCTTGGTAACCAATCCCATTCTAAAGTTGCCAAATTTCTCTCTACCCTTTGAGGTAGTAAACTGATGCTAGTGGTTTTGCCCTGGGAGGTGCGCTCATGCAGGAAGTTGTGGAGACATTACCTACTGGGTCAAAGATTCACTTTGATGGACAGATCATCAGAGCTTAAAGTGGATCATCACTCAGAAGGATCTCAACATGCGCCAAAGAAGGTGGATGCAGACCCTGCAAGAATTTGATTTTGAAATCAAGTACCGCCCAGGCAAAGAAAATGTGGTAGCAGATGCCCTCAGCAGAAAAGCCTCCTTGCTTGAAATCATAGTGGTGTCAAATCCATTGATTAATGAAGTAAGTGAGAAGATCATGTGTAGGATAGATTCTTTGGCCCTATTGCTACCCTACTTATGTAGGAAAGGAAAACTCCTCAGGAGTAGCCTGGATGAAGGAATTATGTATTATAATAAGAGGCTATGCATTCCCAATGATGAGGGAACTAAGGGCCAAATTTTGAAGGAAGCCCATGATAGCCTTATAGCACGACTTCGAGGTTTCATCAAGACCTACATGTCTGTAAAGAAAAGCTTCTTTTGGCCTGGACTAAAAAAGGATGTACTTAAGCATGTACATCAATGCCTGATATGTTAGAAAGTCAAAGCCGAGAGAGTAAATTTTTTTGGGAAGGTACATCCATTCAGATGAAGTGGGAATGTATTAGTATGGATTTTATTACTGGACTACCTTTAGTGCAATCAGGTTACAACTCCATCTTCGTGGTAGTTGATAGACTAACCAAAGTTTCCCATCTGCTGATTCTAGTAAAAGAAACCTACACTACAGTGGATGTGGTCAGTGTGTTCCTCAAGGAAATCTTCAGATTGTATGGCCTACCCAGGAGAATAGTAAGTGATCGAGATCCCAAATTCATGTCAAGATTCTGGATTGCATACTTCAAAGCAGTAGGAACTTTCTTGGATCTCAGCATAGCTTACCACCCCGAGACCGATGGTCAAACAAAAAGAATGAACCAAGTAATCGAAGATATACTTCGGTCATGCTGTGGGGAGGGAACCCAAGAAGTGGCTAAGCTATCTGCACCTAGTCGAATTCACCTACAATGCTTCTTATCACCGAAGTATCGGGATGAGCCCTTTCAAAGCTCTGTATGATTGCCTAACACCATTAACTTGGTCTGACCCATTGATTAGGGTCGAGATGTCTAGATAGATGCTTGATGACATGGAGCAGCAGATGTAGTCAATCTGCAAAGATATAAAAGCTACCCAGGATAGACAGAAGCAGTATGCAGATAAGAAGAGGTCAAACATTTGCAGTATTGTGTCTTCGCCAAGAAATCACTGAGGACTGGATCATCGAGTTTTTTGAAGATGCTTACTTTCTCACCACTCATGCCCATAGGCTGACAATAATGCCGAGGGATTTTGATACCCTTTGTCGATTGTGGTACGGATACGACCATATGCTTGTTTTTGTTTCTATAAGCGATCCTCGAATGTGGCATATCCTTATAGTTCCCCCCCTCCATCCTCGTACAAGGCTATCTGAGAGCTCCCGTTTCTCCTCAACACAATAGGGACACCCGTTTGCAGAGTAGGTTAAGACTAGAACACCCCAGTGTGATGATTCCCCTCAAGTAGAACCTCACACAACCAGAACCGGAGGCACAACCACAACCGAAGGCTACTACAGCACAGCCACACCTTCGCTGAAGTTGAATTTGTTGTAGAAGAAGAAGATGCAGATAGGATAGAGAGGGAATGAAGCAGAGAATATCAAAGATTTGAGAGTTTTGGAGGATGTTGCGCTGGTTAGAGCGGCATTTTCACTTCGGGGCCAAAGACTTGTCAGGCCTCTAGATGGATACGATTTACATGTTTTGAAGAATGATGCAATGGAAATCATAAATAACATTGTCAATATTTTACTATAGTATGTATAGTTAATATAATGCATGATGTATATAGTATGATGCATGACTGAGCTGTAAGTACCAATGGACTAATTCTTTGTTCTTTTCATTGTTGCCTTTAGGTATTGTATATTACTACTACCAGAAGAGGTCCAAAATTGTACATATATTGAGGATCCTCTCATTTTTGCGGCATTACAAAATGATAGCTCTTCATTTTTGAGTCTTATGTCTTGGTTTGAACCAGTGAACCTTGATTTGGCCAAACTTATTTTCACGGCTTACCATGAAGAGTGAGTCTCATGTTAAGTTTTAAATTGAAATCAAATATTTGGTAATGTATATGTGTTTTCTTTAATAACACCTATGTCCTCTTTGTTTTTTTTCAACCGACATTGGAGTTTGCTTTTGTATGACATTGAGCAAAACATGTGTTATTTTGCAAACTTTGTTCAACAATATCATGGACGCGTTAGAGAGTAAGTCCCTATTGACATTTCCCTCTTCCACAAGCATGTAGATTTATTTAAGCAGGATAAGCTGATGCTTGTTTTTTTGACCTCTTAGATGTGCTTAAAATTTTGTATATGCATTGGAACATCTCTTAATGGAGCCGAACCTTGTACAAAACATGGCATATCATAGGATAAGGATGCCAGTCCAACCCAGAGATGTCAGCTGTGGATGGAGGACAGCCCTAAACGCCTACCTTTTAATAAAGAAAATTTTTGATATTCCTGATGTAAGTGATGTTTGTAACGTAGACTTACATAATCTAACGTAGCTATAATGTCCCTAAGAAAGCTTTTCTCTGTGTACAGGAAATAATTCTGAACAAATATGCTCCCTTGCATGGAGGACCAAAGTTGTACAAAGAATTATTTTGGTTGTCCATGATCGTACAGAAGAAGAGATCAGGAGGGCAGACGAATTTGCAAGGGAAGCTACAGAGAGAGTACGTCAGCGAGACGAGGAGCGACAAAGACAATTCAAAGCACATATGGCTGTCCTCAATGATTATGATAGGCTGCAAGCTAAGGTGGATGAATTGGTGGAATCCAGGAGGTAGGTCGAGATGCACGAGGAGAGGGGAAGATATGAAAGACTGTGGGGAGAAATGGAAAGACTGCAAGAGGACCAAAATCGAAGGCAGCCTCAGTCCCAAACACAATCAAGTTCTTAATCACGGCGTCACTTCCGTGCCCAGAGTCTTTTGATCGATGCATCATTAGACTTTTATTTACATTTGTAACATTAACATTAATTTTGTAAGAGACCCGACATTGTTTTGTAAGAAAAAAATATTTCATATATTAAATTGCTTTTGGAGTTACAATATTTCATTTAACGACTAATCAAGTGAATAGTATGAGAGACAGATTCTTTGCAGAAAGTCATTTTCTCTTTTCGCCTTGGCACCTGTAAAAAAAAGGGTTTTGTTAGTGGTATCTTACATAATGTTCTACATAGCATACTAAATGGTGAATGTAAATCTAAATGGTTTACCTTTTTAGTATCCATTGAAAATGTATAATCTTTTGGCAATTGTTCAATCTCCTTGTATGTAAGGTCTTCTCTAATTTGAGAAAGAGATGTTTTAGATAGTGTGTTAAGCATTGTAAGCAATTGCCCTTCCAAATATATCTCCATTACTAGAGGCATATTCTTAAGATCTGAATCCAAATCTTGATCTAATGGAACAAGGTTGCCAGTAACATAATGATATCTGGTGTAGTGAAAAGTTGCAATGAAGTTTTGAGAGTCAACAATGTACTTGCAAACTATTGACTTCTTCTCCAAAACTGAAATGATGCCTTCTGTCTTTCTCCTGTCCCAACCATTGTCCAAAAAGTCTAGTGCCTTACTTGACTTACAAATAAACATTGTTGAAGTATTTCTTATTTCTTCATCAAAGAAAAAGTCAACAACCACTTCGATAGGCATAAAAATAGTAACCTTGATATTCTTTATTTTGCAATAGATGCCTTAAGAGACTTTTGTATGTCGTGATACAACCTGATCCTATAACTTTCACTAGTTTGTGAAGTTGGCAATGGCCAATCTTTGTTTCCAAATAATGGGAGGAGTAATGGAGTCAAACGACCCTATCTAGAAGACGTGTTTGGTTCAAAGTAGTGCATATCATAGAAAAATATGCCGTGGTCTACAAGATCTCTATGAGTTCTTCCTTTGTAAATTTGTTCTCCTATATATGCATGGAAAGCGTTAAAAATCCCACTTATACTCTCCATTGGTTGTTTTCCAGTCTATCCTATTGGATGGATAAATATCTGTATAAAACCAAAAGATTAGGCATTTTTAAAACATTAATTAGACACTTTTAAAACAATAAGGAGACATGATTGAATGGATAAACAACTGCATAATAGCAACAATTAAACACTTTTAAAACAAAAGAAGCTTTGATTGAGATACTACTCACAGTTGGGACAATATCGTGGAAGACCAGGAGGAAATTTTTTCACCCTCAAGTCTACATGCTAGAAAACATGTTGTATTAGTACCTCTGTCACACGCTTGCTAGATTCACATACCTTAAACTCTTTAACTTGTCCCTTGAATGGCTCCACAAATTCATTAGCATTTCTCCTCTTCCTCTTCCTTCTCTGTAAAAGTACCCAACTCCCGATTGTAATTGTAGATGGTATCCATGTCCCATCGTCCGTATTATAACTATTGAATACAGTAATAGCTGAAATGCTAGTATGAGGCTTTCTACAGGTTGCCATTTTGTGTAGCAAAAGACACACAAAAGAAGAAGATGAGAGCTTAATTTGGAGGAGACTTAGAAAAAGAAAGAACGCCTATGTTGGAGACGAAGAAGATCAGAGCTAGTTTTGGGGGGAAACATTTACTCAACTTAAAATAATAATAAAATAATACTACGGAATCTTTCCACGTAAGCTAAAAGATAGTGGTATCTTTTAGCTTATGTGCAAAGATTCGGTAGTATTATTTTAAGTTGAGTAAATGTTATTTTAAGATGCATTTTGAGCATAATTTTACTCTATTTACTTGAATTCTTGCTTCAAAATGCCGAATTTCTCCATTACGGAAGCCTTTTCCTCATTGGTTGAGTGCCACTCTCTCTCTAAAACTAAAAGGCCCAAAAATGAGCCCACATTTCTCCTAATGTTATGTGTTATAAATGAGAATGTAAATGGTTTTGAAAGTACATATGAGGAAATGTTCTTTTTTGCAAAATATGGATCCATGTTATCTTTCGTTTTTAAAAACCCATTTTTCTAGTGCATGACATTCCTCTAAAAACTAGGGTTTGGTGTAATGATTACATTGGTCACTATAAATGAGCACCCTCTCTCTTTTTTTTCCATTTTGTGTACGAGCACTTTGAGAGCACAAGCACTCAACTCCTCATGGGCATAATCACTTCTTCCAAACTCACACAATACTTATTCTCTATCGAGGCGCCCATCCAACCTGATGAGGATTCCCTCTCATCCCAGGAGCTAGACTGGGTTCAATTGGTGCGTGCTCAAGTTAGGGATTTGCACAACCTTGCCGCCTATATATTGACAATTTTGTTTTTGCAATCAATATCAACAGGGCTCAGTTTTCCATGCTGACGGGAGGGAGGGCATGTAATGAACCCTCCATAACACAAGCAAACCACAAGAGAGCATT
Source organism: Cibotium barometz (assembly GCF_041138505.1). Lineage (NCBI taxonomy): Eukaryota > Viridiplantae > Streptophyta > Polypodiopsida > Cyatheales > Cibotiaceae > Cibotium > Cibotium barometz. The sequence continues at coordinate 49,255,851 of NC_141070.1, forward strand.
GTGGTTTGCTAGGAGCATTGCAGATCACCGGCAGTCTATGGTGCAACATTTGTTGCAGTTTTTGGAGTCCCCCTTGGTTTCCTCGATCGTGAATTCATGAATTATTACCAATTTTGTTAGATTGATATACTCCCTTGCTAGGTTTGATTGGTAGAAAACAACAAGCCTAACTCATTTTTTATACCTTGAAATATAGTTTTTTTGATGACTTGAATTGTATCCCCAAGATTTACGATGCTTTGTAATACTCAAAGAAGTTGAAAGATGTTGATTTTTAAAATATTCCCATGTTATGACAGTCCAGAAGAGTGCAATGATGATGTTCAAGTTTTTTGATACGATCCAGAAGGGTGTGAAAATACACTGTGCAGGGTGGCCGGACAGTCAATTTTTGCACCCTTTCGGGCCCAAAATAATTCGATCATTTCAAAAAAAAATCTCATGATTGATTCAAGTCCAAGAGTCTGCGTTCAAAATCAATAACATGCTTTGTATTTGTCATGTTCATGTGTTTTGATGCTTTGTGATAAGTATTCAGAAAGGTGCAAAAATACACTATGCAAGGTGGTCGGACATGCTATTTTTGTACCCTTCTGGACTAATAAAAAATTTGGTCCATTTTTTCAATATTGTTGATAAAATACTAATAAAGAGAGAGCACACACACAAGAGAGAAAACCTTAATCCATTAGTGTAACCCTAACCAAAGAGAGAAGCCATATCCACTCTCACACAATGCATAATAGAAGAGAATTACACACCACACACTAAATGTGATGTGTTCACACACCAAATAACCCTATCTAATGTCCACACGTTGTGGCCAACTGGACGCGGCCATTTATTGTCACACACATGCTACTATCTACCATGCCAGCACATATCGTGCCTAGCTCTAGCTGTCATTGAGCTTGTAATCTCAACAGCCCCTCTCAAGCTCATGATGTACAGCCATAGATGAAGAAGATGAGCTTGGGCTATCAACACTATTGAAGACTTTAAAGACAAGTGCAAGTTGGTTGTAAAAGGCAACAGAGTGGGTAGAATGTTTACGTTGAATGTAAACATGCCTGAAGTAAGTGCTGCCATGTTTGCAAATGGTTCAGGAATTGTTGCAGACACAGACATTTGGCATAAAAGAATTGGACATGTGAATGTGCAGAGAATGAAATCTATGCAGACTAAAGGAATTGTAACAGGGCTACCAAAGTTTAAAGTTGAAGGTATGCAGAGAATATGTGAAGCATGCCAATTTGGAAAGCAAACAAAGCATGTATTTCCACGTAACAGAAATGCACTAGATGTTGTGCATTCAAATGTATGGGGTCCTACGACGAAGACCATGTCTATGGGAAGCTGCAGGTATTATGTGACATTTATTGATGACCACACAAGAAAAGTGTGGGTATACTTCATGAAGGAGAAGGGTGAGGTGTTCACTCACTTTCAGAGTTTCAGAGTTATGGTTGAAAAGCAAACAGGAAAATATGTAAAGTTCCTGAGGTCAGATGGAGGGGGAGAGCATGGGAATTTGTGTGAAGAGGTGTATATATTGCAGCCACCTGGTTATGAGGATGTGAGTCACCCCGAGCATGTTTGCAGGTTGAAGAAAGCCTTGTATGGCTTAAAACAAGCACCAAGAGCATGGTCTGACAAGATTTCTAAATATCTTGTCACTATTGGCTTTCATGTAGCCAATGCAGATTTCTTGCTATATGTGAGACACAGTCATAGAGGGGTTGTGCTTGTTGTCATCTTTGTAGATGACTTGGATCAGAATTGCAAGTTGAGTGCAGATTCAGGAGAGATTTTGGAGGATCCTACTATGTATAGGTGCATAGGAGGAAGCTTGATCTACATGACGATCACCAAACCAAATTTGAGCTATGCTATTGGGTTGGTGAGTCAGTTTATGTAGGTTCCTCGAAAGTCGCATTTGGATGCATTGAGACACATAGTGAGATATGTGAGGTCTACTTTGCATTGTGGACTATTTTATGAAACTGGGACAGAGATATGTGTACATGGGTACACAGATGCTGATTGGGCTGGTAGTATCTCAGATAGAAGATCTACTTGTGGCTTCATGTTTTCTTTGGGGAGTGCTGTTGTTGTGACTTGGAGCAGCAAGAAGTAGCCTAGGGTTGCTCTATCCAATACAGAGGCCGAGTACAGGGGTGCTGCTATGGCAGCATGTGAGGTAGCTTGGTTGAGAAAGCTACTTGCATTAACTTCAAAACCAATGAAAATGCAATGACACATATTTCTTCATTATGGCCAGAAGGGTACAAAAATACCCTATGAGGGGCCCCTAGACATGCCTTTCTCATACCCTTCTAGCCCTTTGATTAGAAATCCAGTAACATGTACTTAAAATCCACTTTCAGCATTGTATTGATAGAAAAATTTACACGTGGGATTTGGAAATACTCTTTACAAGAGAGGTTCGTCGCTTCTTAGCTACAAGGAGCTCGCCAATTAGAATAGCAATGGCTATTTCTTGCGGCGGTGAGTCATGGCCAAGCGATTGCACTCCCAAAAGTGGTCATAACTAGGGACTTTTTAACTAGGATTACAAAGCTAACCAACTGGCCAATAGTGGCCATGCAGAGTTGTTTTGACAAGGTCTTTATGCAAAAAGGGGGAATCTAGCATTGGGTGTGAATTCTTTGTGAATAATCACAGTCATTTGTTGAGAGGTGTCTGATGTAGTGGCTAAGAGCCAAATATGGTCCTATAGTAGCACGCATTCCCCTCCCCCCCCATAGCATAACTGTCCATCTCAAGCATGTTCTCTTGCTTATCATCCTCGTCTGCATCAGTCCAAGTCAATGTTGGACTTGGACTCGTCATCAATATTTTGTGTTGGAGTTGGTGTCCAAGACACAATTGCGCGGGAGACACTTTGTTGTGCCACTTCTGAGGAGGGGGGAAGAGTCATCTTCATCTTTAATTGTTGTGCCACTTCCACTGGCCTCAAAGCATTTGGAAATTGTTGTGTGACAAGGCTTTCACTTACACCTGTGTGTGCTACACTCTGAGGCTCTTCCTTGTCATGGATGAATCCTCCAAGGCGCAGTTGCAGCATTTTGACCTCCTCTCCTTCTGAAATCAAGAAAACAAAGCTGGCCATGATAGGAAGTGATGGCCAATGGCACCTCTATTGAGCTTGCGTACTTGCTTCTTGTCAAGCTCTAGGAAGTGTCCAGATTTCATTGGAAGGGCCTTTCATTATGTTGATGTACTCTAGGAGGTTGGAAGGCACCCACAATCTATCATCCTTGGCCAAAGAGAAAGAGTGTGGCTTGATGTGGGTGTCCATGTATGATATTGTGTCTACAAATAATACTTCATGGAGGCGGAGTGTGGAGGTCCAATCGATCTTGCGAGTGAACATTACATGCAAGTGTGTGGCCTCTAGAAACTCGCTCTCAATGAAGGAAGTCCATGAAGCGATCGTAGGCAACCATGTGCTCTCAAGCTCGAGTGTGGAGGTGCCTTGTGCTCTTGAGAATGAGTGCAAAAATGACACATCAAGCCTTGAAAGTACTATTTATACAAGATGTTGAGATATCGAGCTCATCTAGTGAGGCAGTGGACACTGATGACCCGCCTGGGGGATAGGCCCCACATTTACACCACTGGCATGGTTGGTGAGATCATGGGTGATATGCGGCCAGTGGGATGACAAGCTGTGTGATAGCCATTCTAGAGACTGGCATAGTTATAGCGCCAGCTCATTTAGTTGGGTCCACACTATAGAGAACCCTAGTATGTATTTGGTTGAGTACCTTTTCATAGTGTGTACTCTTATCTTTGTATATGGTGTGTTGAGTGTTGTGTGAAGAAGAAGAAGATTTTCAGCCTCTCACCTTATGTGTTCTCTTTTAGGGTTTTGTGAGTGTGTGTGTCCTTGTTGCAAGAGCTCAAGCTCTCTTCTCCCCTCCATCTTTTCATGGTATCAAAGCCTGGTTCATGCTAAGGGCTGAGCTGCAATCAGGAGAAGCACAAGAAGCGATACTAGGGTAAGAGCTTCAACTACTCTTCCCTATTGTGTTGGCAACTACACCCTTGTCGGGAGCTCTACGGGAGGCACCGGCAAACGATCTCTGATTGAGGAGATTTCTTCGCGAGAGTAAAGCTATAGGGCAAATATAAAGTCCTATCGAACAAAAAATTTCAAGCCAAAAACGCGTTTCGGGCGCGTTACGACCTCCGTTTTTCAGAAAGCAGGCGATTTCGAGCACTGCGGGTAAGTCATTGATTCTCTGCAGAACTCTATTTTAAGAACTTCAGGAAGACAAATTGGTTGTGCAAACATTGTGTGTGCTGCAAGGAGGTCAACAGTGGCCATTGGGGGTGTATGTATGCACATTGAGGTCACTGGTTGTGACATTTAAGTGTAGTACAGTATCGCTGCAGAAAATACAACAGTTTATGCAGGACAAACCAGAGTGCTGTTTCTGGTAAATTTGTGTGTCTGGCAAGATGTCAATTGATGGCATAAACCAGATTGTTGCTGAGAAGCTTGATAAGAACAACTTCCATGCTTGGAGGTTCAGGTTGACAAATTTCCTAATGGTGGGAAAGGGTTATTGGGAGTACATAGAAGGTGAGCATGAAGAGGCACTGGAGATATCGGACATCGATCTGACTGCTGCAGATGTGAAAGAGTTCAAGGATTGGAACCAAGGAGCCAGAAACGTTATGTATTGGCTTTCTATCGGTATATAGGACACCATGATTGGGCACATATAAGATGCCAAGTCCCCCAACGAGGCGTAGGACACCTTGGTAAAACTCTATGAGATGAATACCAAGGCACGAAAGATACATTTGAAGAATGAACTTCATAATGTGGAGAAAAAGAGTATGTCTGTGAATGACTATGCATTGAAGATAAAGGGTATTGTGGAATCCCTTGCATCTATTGGTGTTTCAGTAGATGATGATGATAAGGTGGAAGTCTGTCTACGTGGTCTCGGGTCACAATACAAGGCATTCAAGACGTCTATTCAGACTCGGGAAAACATTTCCAATTTCACAGATTTGGTGTCTATGTTGATTATAGAAGAGAAGAGCTTGGGTGAAGACCAACAGTCTTCACAAAACAAAAATAGTTCAGAGCAACAGGCCTTCTACACAAGTTCAAGAAGAGGACGAGGTAGAGGAGGTCATGGACGCAGTCAAGGAGATGGCCGAACAGGTAATTAGAAATATGGCCAGCAATAGCAACAACAACAACAGTCCCAGAATTCACAACAACACAACAACAACAACACGCAGGTGGAAGAGGCCAATTCAGAGGCAGGGGGAGTCAAAGAGGTCGTGAAAATTGGCAAAGGTAGTATAATAATACACGTGGATGCTTTTATTGTGGGTAAGCCTGGACATGTGCAGGCAGATTGTTATAAGAAGCAGGCTGATATGCAAAATGGGAAATTGCAGCAAAACAACTATGCATCCTCGAGCAGAAACAATGAGGATAATGAAAGGTTGTTTGTTATGCAGCATGTCATTAATGCCATGTCTGAAAATGTTGAAGCAGCACATAAAGATGATGTATGGTACATTGATTCAGGTGCTTCGAAGCACATGACAAGTCATGGGGTGTAAGGTTCCTCCCTTCTACTAAAATGGGAGAAACACTTAAGATAGTCTGCTAAGTCTTATCTTGAGAAAAATTTCCTATTCATCGACACCTTGACCCTGTAGAGATTCAAGGATACGATTCATAGGTATAACCTAGCTCTATCCCGCAGGGGGAGCGTGATTTTCTAAATATCAAATCATCCACATAGGGCAATTGATCATAAATTGGGCAACTACTAGACTTGATTTCTAGAGACAACGCTTTTTTCCTCATCTTATGCAAGCACAGCCGCCACTGGCCTAGTCTTCTAGAATAGAGTTGCCCAAGAACCTAACTATCTAACGTAGGGCTTTCACTTAATCTGTTGGAAAGCTACCCGACTAATCGGGTCCACCTGTCCGTAGGATGGTGCTGTCAGGGCATTCCATCCTCCCACTTTCCACCCTACTCACGCATCAATTTGTTTTCTAATTAATCCTACCACACTGTTTGACATAAATAAACATATTCCTTAAGTAAGGTCCTTTTTCACAAGGTTCGTTAAAACAGCCTTCTTACACAATACAATCATACCAAAGACAAGATGTAATTATATAAAAAAGTTTATACATGAACCAATTCCATACAAGCCAAACCGGCTCTCTTATTCTTATTCTGCCGATGATCTAGAATTCGGCCTTCCAGTCTCTACATGCTGGGCAAAACCCTACGGGACCATACACCTCATCGTCGGCCGCTGGCGAGGACTCAAGCCGGCCTGTCGCCCTCTCAAGCTCCATCGCTCGATCCTCCCGCCCCTCAGAGGGATGTCTGCACACTAGGGTGGGCTTATTTACCGCACTAGCCTGGGCCCTCAGAACTAGGCAGCCTCATAATCTCTCGCCTCAATCGGCAATCCTTATTCTCCCAAAGGTATGAGGGATACCTTGGGCCATTCCCGGGCTTTGCTGACGCCGCCGCCCGGCTACACAAGCACGGAACGGAGTTAGCGTTGAAGCCAAAAAAATCTTGAATTCTAAAGATAACAACTTCAATGCAATTTACTAAATATAGCATTCACAATTCATGAAGATAACAATTTCAACGCAATTTATCGAATACAACATCACATAATTCGTAACTTCATATAATTTTTATGTCGTCATTTAAAAAGGAAAAGACACCATTCATTAACACTAATTTAAGAAAAATCTCTTCTTTTGAAAATTAACCAAGCTAACCTGGCCATCGTTTCCTTGAGGGGCTTGAAAAGGGAGGACTGGAGTGCATCTTCCCCCATCTCGTTGTTACGTGCTCCTGTTGAGGCAATATTTTGTCGTCTCCAAGATGAGGCCATCTTAGGCATTGCCTTGTAGAGCTCGCTGCTGCTGCGATCGAAACGCTTCAGTCGGATCTGAATTTCGAGCTCGTTTGCTCACCGTATGAGCAAAAGAATATGGCGCACGAACCCTTTCTTGAGGCAAAAAACCCTTATTAAAGTCCACGCAAATGGGGGGGGGATTGTGAGATGTCCTTAAGGGCAAAAACGTGGAGAGGGCTAGGAGGGGCTGGTGGAAGTCTCTTCACACGGGGGGGGAGAAGAGTTAAGGACATTGCCTCTAAGGAAGAGGGGGATGGAGGAATTTTAGCTTATCTGAAAAGAGCCAAATGAGGGGGTGTGAGAGGGGTGGCTGCAAGGGGGGGCTGTACTGCAGCAAGTACGCTACACGGGGACGGACGGCGGTACGCACGGCGGCACAACAGGGCATACGCTACACAGAAATGCGTGCCATCTGTGGAGCACCCCGGGGGTTTATATAGCTGAGGGGTGAGGGTACGGGCGCTGCGCAAAGCAAGGACAAAAGGACGGTGTACCTTCAAAGGCTATGGATCAGTGGCCTGCATGGGTCTAGAGGAAAGGTACCGTGTCGGTTGTCCAAGAAAGGAGTGGTACGCATGTACCTTATCTGGTCTGGGGCAGCATGGGTGTCCACGTAGGGGTACACGTGGACCATACAGTGGGCGGCCGTCCTTTGGTTCTTGGGCCTAAAATGATTGAAATTAGCGTATAGGCTTGATCCGGTGTCCGTTTTGGATGCTGTAAAATCCTATATTAGGGTAAAATCGCACGCAGATTCCAAATTTGGGCTCAAAATTTGAAGATTCTTAGTAGAAATGACTCAAATAATAAAATCATTGATTTTTATACCATAAAAACTCATAATTACATGGACATTTCTTTATTAGTGAAGATGGGTATGTTACATCCTTCCCTCCTTAAAGAAATCGAGATGTCCTCATCTCGTCATGAATTGGGGATAATCCTTTAAGGGTGTAGCTTCATCTTCCCAAGTTGCATCCTCTTCAGGGTAATCTTTCCACTGAACTAGATGTTCTACAAGAGTTCTATTTTGGAGTTGCCTTTCCCTAGAATCTATGATGCTACTGGGCTGTAATTCAAGGACTCCTTGAGTAGGGATTATAACTTGTTCATCATCAAGAATATGATCGAGACTGGGGACATATGGTTTTAACAAACTTACATGAAATACATTATGGACTTTGATATGGGCTGGGAGTTGGAGTTTATAGGCACTTTTACCTAGACACTTGATAACTGTATAGGGACCACAATACCAAGGGCTGAGCTTCTTATATTTCCCAAGTGATAGAGAACTTCGTTTGGGTCGCACTCGTAGAAGAACTCTTTCTCCTTCCTTGAAGATCCTTTCAGACCTCTTGTTGTCAGCATAATGCTTTTGTCAATCTTGGGCAGCTTTAATATCCTTTTGGATCACCTTGGTTTGTTCCTAAATTTCTTCTAGTATTTTCCTGGATGCCTCAACTCTTATGGTTGGATCAGAGAAATTTAGAGGAGACAGGCATTCTCGCCCATAGAGTGCCTTGAATGGTGACATTCCTATGCTTTGATGATAAGACGCATTGTAGGCAAATTCTACCAGAGGAAGGTATTGAATCCACCTTCTGGGTTCCCGTCCACAGTATGCTCTGAGAATGTCTTCAATTACTTGATTGACTCTCTCAGTTTGGCCATCGGTCTCTGGATGATAAGCTATGCTAAAGCAAAGTTGAGTTCCCAGAGCTTGAAATAAAGACTGCTAGAATTTTGAAGTGAAGTCAGAATCCCGATCACTTACTATCCTTTTTGGGAGACCATGAAGTTTGAGGACTTCCTTGATGAATATTCGAGCAACATCAGAAGCTTTGAAGGTCTTCTTTGCTGGTATAAGGTGAGCTACTTTGGTAAGTAACTAGAATGGAGTCATATCCTCCTTGAACAGTGGGGAGACTTGTGACAAAATCCATACTATGCACTCCCACTTCATTTGGGGAATATCTAAGGATTGAAGTTTTCCAGGCATCTTGACCCTTTCAGCTTTGATCCTTTGGCATGAGAGACATTGCTTCAGGTATCGAAGCACATCATTTTTCAAGCCTACCCAATGAAAGCTCCTTCTTACAACATTTAATGTTTTTGCATAACCTGGGTGTCCTGCAAGCAGGGCTATCATGAGCTTCATGAAGGATTAGTTTCTTTAAAGCAGGATCCTTAGGGATACATAGCCTGTGATTGAAGTAGAGGCTTCCTTCATGAGTGGAGTATCCCTTGATTAGATTCTTCTCTTTCTCTGAATGTCCCCCTTCTTCTACTAACTTTATCATTCTCTGATAATCTGGATCATGAGATGAGACTTCTTTCACCTTGACCAGAATGGGATTATTTGGCATTGAAATAGCACTCAAGAAAGATTTGCGGCCAAGTGCATCTGCTACCACATTATCTTTCCCAGGGCAGAATTTGATGTCGAAGTCATATTCTTGTAGAATTTCAATCCATCTCCTTTGCCGCATGTTGAGGTTAGGCTGGGTGAAGATCCACTTTAGACTTTTGTGGTCAGTTACAAGCTGGAATTTGCCCCCCAAGAGATAATGTCTCCATAATTTGAGGCAATGAACAACTGCTAAGAGTTCCAAATCATGGGTGGCATAGTTTGCTTCATATTGCTTCAGCTTGCGGGAAGTATAAGCGACTGGTCTTCCTTCTTGGCCTAAGACACCACCAAGTGCTAGACTACTAGCATCGGTAACCACTTCAAATTCCTTGGAGAAATCAGGAAGCTTTAAGACTGGGGCAGAAGTAATAATGACTTTCAGCTGATCAAAGTTGTTTTGATGGATTGGCAGCCACACTATTTTGCAATCCTTCTTAAGAAGATCCGTCAAAGGTGCAGCTACCAAGGCATAATCTTTGATAAAAATCCTATACCAACCCGTGATTCCCAAAAATCCACGAACTTCACGAACTGATTTAGGGGGTGGCCATTCTAGAATATCCTTGACCTTGGCGGGGTCTACTGAGATGCCATCTTTGGAGACGATAAATCCAAGATACTCAATTTGATGAGTAAAGAAGGTACATTTGCTCTTCTTGGCATAGAGTTTGTGTCTGCGCAGCAATTGCAGAACTCTACGCACATGCTCCTCATGATCTTCCATTGATTTGGAGTAGATTAAGATGTCGTCAAAGAAAACAAGCACAAACTCATCCAAGTAAGGGCGGAATATATCTTGCATTAGGCGGTTGAAGGTTGCAGGAGCATTGGTTAACCCGAATGACATTACAGTAAACTCATAGTGGCCATAACGGGTATTGAAGGCTGTTTTGGGTATATCTGCTTCCTTGACTTTGATCTGATAGTATCCAGACCTCAAATCTATTTTTGAGAAGACTTTGGCCCCATGAAGCCTGTAAGTTCGTCGATGCGAGGGATAGGATACTTATTCTTGACAGTGACTTGATTTAGCCCTCGATAATCTATGCAGAGGCGGAGAGTCTCGTCCTTCTTTTTTGGAAAAGAACAGGTGCTCCCCACCACGGAGAGCTACTGGGGCGTACAAATCCTTGTTCAATGAGTTGGGAAAGTTGCTCCTTAAGTTCAATGGCTTCAGGAAGGGACATTTTATAGGGGGTTTTTGAGACGAGTTGAGCTCCAGGGATCACCTCGATTTCATGGTCGACTTCTCGAGGAGGTGGTAACCCTGTAAGCTCGTCAGGGAAGATGTCAGAGAATTCTTGGAGCCAAGAGGGTTCTGTCTCCATACTAGGTTCAATGAGTTTGTTGAGTTTGACTAAGAAAACTTGCTAACCCTTACGTGTTCCCTTGAGAAGATGTTTTGCCTTGACTACCCTAGATTTAGGTTTTCCTGTGATCCCCTGAACAGATATTACTTGGCCATGCTCATTTTCAAAAGTGATACTCCCCTGGTTACAATGAATGCTAGCTTTGTTTGCAATTAACCAATCCATCCCAAGGATTCCATCATAAATTCCTAATGGCAAGACTCTAAAGTGACCATGAGTTTGCTCATTACCCAGCTCAAAATCAAGGTTTCCTATAGAGTGGCGAGATACTACTTCTTTCCCACTGGCTAACTCTACTATCATTTTTCTAGCTGTTTTTTGACTCAAGTTTAATTTTTGCAAGCACCTAGGAGAAAGGAATGAATGGGTACTACCACAATCAATCAAAAGCTGAAATGGCTTACCGTGATGATGAGTGGCGGGGGTTTGGATTACACCAAATTGTTTATTTGGACCTTGGTTTTCTACTGCCGCATGGACGGTGGCGCGCTCTTCTTCAGCCATTTCCAAGGTCGGTTCTTCACTTATAACACAGGCAGTTCTAGCAACTGCTCCTCCGCGGCCTCTGCCACGGCCACTGCCTCTTGCACCTTGGTGGGTAGGGGTTCCACGGCCTTGATTTCCTCTGTTACCTTGGGGAAATGATGTTGCCATCTTGGGATAGTTGGCTCTAAAGTGTCCCGACTCATTGCACTCAAAACACAGAGGGCCTTCTCTGGAAGAAGCAGCATACGAGCGGGGGACAAAAGAGTTGCCTTGGCGCCCTCTGTTGTAGTAAGGAAAATTCTGTTGAGGTTTCTTGTAGGGTTGATCTTTAAGATTTGCATCAGGGTAAGATCTCTTTTGATTCTTCGGTTTGTTAGCCTTCATTTCTTTCACAAGGGGCTTTGCTCGTATGAGAGCATCCTGTAATGTGCTTGGCCTCATTACTTCAAGGCGGGAATCTAGGGGTTCATTTAGCCCTTGGCAGAAACAGGCCACTTGCTGGGAAGTAGTCATAGCTTGGGCATACTTCCAAAGGGTAATAAATTTGGAATAGTAGTCCTCAAGAGTTAAGTTGCACTGTCTAAGACTAAAAAACTCATTCATCTTTATGGATTCATGGGATGGAGGAAGATATCTTTCCTTCACTGCCTGCTTGATGTCTTCCCACGTTTGAGAATGCTCGGTGACTTCCTTGTCACGGCACCACTGCTTCCACCAAAGTTTAGCATCTCCAATGAGGCGAAACCGTGCGAGCATAGACTGATTTGCTACTCCAGTACCGGCAGAGCAGAGAAATAATCATCCATCGCCTCAATCCAGACTTCAGCATCCTTCTCAACCTTTGAACCTTCTCCTTTAAAGGAGGGAGGTTGCATTTGCTTAAGCAGGAGCTTCTTCTCCTGGGTATCGGTGTAAAGCGCATTGGAAAGTGGAGGGTGGTCGTCCTGGACATCATTGTAAAAACAATTTTAAGATTACAAGATTCATATTTGCACAACGCTTATTTTTTTGGAGAGTAAAACATTGAAATTATTTTATTTCCAAATATTTACAAGGACAAGTTTTATTACAAAGATTTGAGACTAATATAATTAGTCTTATTTGACATCAAGGGAAATTCCTAGGCTTGACTATGACATAAGGGTAGAGCGGTCCACATAGGTGAAATATGGGGGTTCCGCTGTAGTTTCTAAGACTCTAAAAACTGATGGTAAGGGTGGTAAACTCTGGATTGGGGTAGATCCCAACACCGCTACTCTATCAGCAGGTAAGACCTGCATCACTTTGTCATACACCCAGTGATCCTGGGGTATGCGATCCCCATCTACAGTCACAGCGGTGTCGGCCCTGGGGGTACCGACGAACCAAAATAAGCAGATCATCTTCAGCTTCTCAATCCAACGAATCCTCTTAAGGTCGGTGGTGAGGTCCCCAATTTGATCTGCTCGGATGAAGAAGTATCTCGGCCCACGACTCCAGAAATCTCTACCCCATCCTCTTTGAATATGAGAGAAATGAGGGAGGGATATCTTCTCTAATATCTGCACCATGGTGTCGCGGAACTCGAAATTCGAGGAGTGACTAGCAGTCTCGAGCGAAGATGCATTGGAAAACCAGAAACTTGGAGTAGGCATCTTCCTCTTCCTACAGTCATTCAAACATCAATTCAACTTATTTGTTTTAGTAGGATGTTTTTACTAATTAGCATTATGTTAGGTAAAACATTCATTGCAAAACAATCCTTAAATGACAATTCCTAGGAGCTAAGATCGGCTCTGATACCAATTATAAGGTTCCTCCCTTCTAAAATGGGAGAAACACTTAAGATAGTCCGCTAAGTCTTATCTTGGGAAAAATTTCCTATTCATCGACACCTTGACCCTGTAGAGATTCAAGGATACGATTCATAGGTATGACCTAGCTCTATCCCGCAGGGGGAGCGTGATTTTCTAAACATCAAATCACCCATAGGGCAATTGATCATAAATTGGGCAACTACTAGACTTGATTTCTAGAGACAACGCTTTTTTCCTCATCTTATGCAAGGCACAGCCGCCGCCCGACTAATCGGGTCCACCCGTCCGTAGGATGGTGCTGTCAGGGCATTCCATCCTCCCACTTTCCACCCTACTCACGCATCAATTTGTTTTCTAATTAATCCTACCACACTGTTTGACATAAATAAACATATTCCTTAATTAAGGCCCTTTTTCACAAGGTTCGTTAAAACAGCCTTCTTACACAATACAATCATACCAAAGACAAGATGTAATTATATAAAAAAGTTTATACATGAACCAATTCCATACAAGCCAAACCGGCTCTCTTATTCTTATTCTGCTGATGATCTAGAATTCGGCCTTCCAGCCTCTACATGCTGGGAAAAACCCTACGGGACTATACACCTCATCGTCGGCCGCCGCTGGCGAGGACTCAAGCCGGCCTGTCGCCCTCTCAGGCTCCATCGCTCGATCCTCCTGCCCCTCAGAGGGATGTCTGCACACTAGGGTGGGCTTATTTACCGCACTAGCCTGGGCCCTCAGAACTAGGCAGCCTCATAATCTCTCGCCTCAATCGGCGATCCTTATTCTCCCAAAGGTATGAGGGATACCTTGGGCCATTCCCGAGCTTTGCTAACGATGCCACCCGGCTACACAAGCACGGAACGGAGTTAGCGTTGAAGCCAAAAAAATCTTGAATTCTAAAGATAACAACTTCAATGCAATTTACTAAATATAGCATTCACAATTCATGAAGATAACAATTTCAACGCAATTTATCGAATACAACATCACATAATTCGTAACTTCATATAATTTTTATGTCGTCATTTAAAAAGGAAAAGACACCATTCATTAACACTAATTTAAGAAAAATCTCTTCTTTTGAAAATTAACCAAGCTAACCTGGCCACCGTTTCCTTGAGGGGCTTGAAAAGGGAGGACTGGAGCCACATTGGGCGCATCTTCCCCCATCTCGTTGTTACGCGCTCCTCTTGAGGCAATATTTTGTCGTCTTCAAGATGAGGCCATCTTAGGCATCCCCTTGTAGAGCTCGCTGCTGCGATCGAAACGCTTCAGTCGGATCTGAATTCCGAGCTCGTTTGCTTACCGTATGAGCAAAAGAATATGGCGCACGAACCCTTTCTTGAGGCAAAAAAACCCTTATTAAAGTCTACGCAAATGGGGGGGGAATTGTGAGATGTCCTTAAGGGCAAAAACGTGGAGAGGGCTCGGAGGGGCTGCTGGAAGTCTCTTCACACGGGGGGGTTAGAAGAGTTAAGGACACTGCCTCTAAGGAAGAGGGGGATGGAGGAATTTTAGCTTATCTGAAAAGAGCCAAATGAGGAGGTGTGAGAGGGGTGGCTGCAAGGGGCAGTTGTACTACAGCAAGTACGCTACACAGGGACGGACGGCGGTATGCACGATGGCACAACAGGGCATACGCTACATAGAAATGCGTGCCATCTGTGGAGCACCCCGGGGGTTTATATAGCTGAGGGGTGAGGGTACGGGCGCTGTGCAAAGCAAGGATGAAAGGACGGTGTACCTTCAAAGGCTCTACCAGCACATAGCATAGCTGGCTCACACTGACATCGAGCTTGAATCTCAACAGCCCCTCTCAAGCTCATGATGTACTGCCGATGAAGATGTAGATGAGCTTGGGATATCAAGACTCTCAACACTCCCCCTCAAGCTCATCCCATGTACTCCCAACATAGTCCAGAAGTACTCAAACTTCTCCCTGCTTAGTGGCTTCGTAAAGATGTCTACCACCTGCTCATTAGTCTTCACATAGTGAAGATCAACTGTACCATCCAGCACCTTTTCTCTGACAAAGTGATAATGTCCTCTATGTGTTTGGTCCTCGCATGAAACACTGGATTCTTTGCCAACTGTATACTGCTCATGTTGTCACAATGAATGACAACTTTGCCATCAATAGGAGGCTCACATAAATCTGTCAAGAGACTCTTTAACCATATAGCCTCACAAGTAGCAACGGCAGCACCCCTGTACTCAGCCTCTGTACTGGATAAAGTAACTGTAGGTTGCTTTTTGCTACTCCAACTCACCACAGCACTTCCAAGTGTAAAAGCATATCCACTAGTAGACCTCCTGTCATATGCGCTACGTGCCCAATCAGCATCTGTGTAGCCATGTATGTCTAAGCTTTTACCACTCTCATAAAATAAACCATAATGTGCTGTGGTCTTCACATATCTCATGATGCGTCTCACTGCATCCAAATGTGGTTTCTTGGGGCTCTGCATAAACTGGCTAACTAGCCCCACAGCATAACTCAAATCCGGGCGTGTGATAGTCATATATATGAGACTACCAACCATCTTCCTGTACATAGAAGGATCATCCAATTCCTCGCCATAATCAGCCCGCAACTTCACATTTTGCTCCAATGGTGTACTCATAGGCTTACACCCTGTCATGCCATACTTTGCCAACATATCCAATGCATATTGGCGCTGTACTAACCAAGTACCTGCATGATCTTTCACCACTTCAATTCCAAGAAAGTATCTCAACTCACCAAAATCTTTCATGTCAAATTGCCCACTCAAAGCTTTCTTGACATGCATCACATCTGCACCATGATCACCTGTGATAATCAAGTCATCCACATAGATGACTAGTAAAACAATCCCATGCTGTGTCTTCTTCACATAGAGTGAAGAATCTGCTGTAGAAATCTGAAAACCAAGTGAGATAAGATATCTGCTCATCTTATCACTCCAAGCACGTGGTGCTTGTTTCAGACCATATAATGCCTTTTTCAACCTGCATACGTGAGTGGGATATCTAGGGTGTACATACCCTTCTGGCTGTGCCATGTACACTTCCTCTTGTAGATCTCCATTCAGAAATGCATTTTTGACATCCATCTGATGCATTTCCCAGCCATTAGCTGCAGCCATAGCAATGACTGCTCTCACTGTGCCCATCTTAGCCATTGGACTAAACGTCTCATCATAATCCAATCCTTGGGTCTGTGCATAACCCTTTGCTACCAATCTTGCTTTATGTCTTTCAATAGAACCATCAGATTTGCACTTCACTTTGTAAACCCATTTACATCCAATAACATTCTTGTCCTTTGGTAGTGCAACCAAGTCCCATGTATCATTATGGACCAATGCGTCCATCTCCACATCCATTGCTTTTTCCCATACATGCTCTCCAACAGCCTCTGTATAGCATGTAGGTTCCACATGCTTCACCATAGATGTCATATATGCATAGTGCATAGCAAAATCTCTATATGTCAATCTGTCAACAGGATATCTGACCCTCTGGGATCTCCGCAATGCCTGCGGGTCACTCTGTACACCTGTAACTCTAGCATGTGGTGGCACATATATGTCCTGTCTAGCACTAGGTGTGCGTAAAACAGGTATGCCAAGCTCCTCATCCAAACTCTCAGAACTAGATGACTCATAACCTGTGATTCCAATTCCTTCGACTTTCTTCTTGCCTTTATCCATAGCACTACTCCCAGTGCTTACACTCTCATGCCTCAAACGTCCTGACCATGGACGTACACTGCTACTCTCAGCTTCTGCTGCTGGCCCAGACATAGTAGTAGAACTAGAACTTGCTTGTGGCAAGTTCACAGGCACATCAGCCTCAAGTGACTCAATGACTCCCTCATCTTTTGCTTTGTACCAACTAGCAAGCTCATCAAACACCACATCTCGTGAGATGACCACTTGTCTAGTTTGAGGGTTATAACATTTGTATGCCTTTCGATCCTGTGCATATCCCACAAATACACATTTCTCTGCTTTAGGATCCAGCTTCCTTCTTCTTTTATCAGGCACATGTACATAAGCTATGCATCAAAAAACTTTAAGATGTCCAATGTCTGGCCTGTAACCTGTAAGCCGCATCTCTGGCGTGCTTCCATGAATGGCTGCTCTGTAGGTGTTTTGTTCAGTATATACACTGCAGTAGCACATGCTTCTGCCCAATAGTAATCTGGCATGCTCTTTTCATTAAGCATTGCCCTTGCCACTTCACATATGACTCTATTCTTTCTCTCAGCCACACCATTCTGCTGAGGTGTATACCTGCAAGTCAACTGTCTTCTTATTCCATGCTTCCTCAAGAAATGCTCAAAAGCATTTAAGGTGTATTCACCACCTCCATCTGTCCTCAGACATTTAATCCAACAGCCATACTGCTTTTCTGCAAAAGCTTTGAAATCCATGAATTTTTCCAACACTTCACTCTTCTCTTTCAGAAAGTATATCCATGTCATCCTGCTGAAATCATCTATGAATGTAACATAGTATAAACTGCCTTTGATAGATGGGTTTTGTGCAGGACCCCATACATCGCTATGTACGATCTCAAGTGGCCTGTTACTCATATTTCCTTCTCTAGGAAACCTCAACCTTGCCTGCTTCCCAAACTGACAGGCTTCACAAACATGCATATGTCCATCATATTTGAACCTAGGCAATCCATTGACAATGCCTCTTGTTTGCATGTTCTTTAATCTCTGTATATTGACATGTCCAATCCTCTTGTGCCACATATCAATGTCCTGTACCACATTCCTGCTCTTTGAGAACATGGCTGATTTTAGCTCAGGAATTCCAGCATCCAGCTTAAACAATCTTCCTTCTTTCTTGCCTTTAGCAATCACTCTACATCCATGTTTGAAATCTTCAACAAAGCATCCATGCTCGTTGAAACGAACCTGTAATCCTTGTTCCACCATTTGACCAACTGAGGCCAAGCTTTTAGTGATCGAAGGCACATACAGCACATCTGACATAGAATTTGTCTGACCATTGTGCATGACCAATGGTACACTTCCAACATGTGTAATGACATGCTGGGTATCATCACCTGTTTCCACATAGCCTTTTACATCCATAGGCTTCATATGCTCAAACCATTCACCATGACATGTCATATGGTTTGATGCTCCTGAGTCCATATACCATGTGTCATCATTCTCAGCATTTGTTGTCATAGAACCCACAACATGCTTCATGGCAAACAAATGATTTGCAGTTCCATCATTGCTACTTGATGCATAGTTACCACCATGTTGTGCATAGTTTCCACCATAATGACCACCACGTTGTGCTCTTCCCCCTCTCAAATCATTCTGTTTGCGGAAACAATCTCTCGCCATATGACCATATTTGCCATAATAATGGCATTCCACATCTTGCATAGAATTTTGTTGGCCTTGCCAACGTCCTCGACCACGGGGGGTACCTCTGCCTCGCTGAGGTGCATATCCACGACCACCTCGAGCACCATAAGAAGACTGAAAATTTTGTTGTGGAGGCCTATCCTGCCATCCACGACCATTACCACCACGTCCACGTGATGTGAATCTCCCCCTGCCTCTAAAGCCTCTCTGCGAGTAGAAAGCCTGATTTCTGCCATCATCATGGCTAGTAGATGCATCCAGAAATGAATCACTGAGCTTGATTTCCTCAACCAACAAGAGTGAAACCAACTCATCAAAGTCGGGTAGACCTGTACTCCTCACTGAGATGGATGTATCAAAAGATTTGTATTCCTTGCCAAGACCACGCAAGGTAATATCCACCAAATCATCATCAGGCATGGGGGCATTTATTGTGGCCAATGCATCTGCAAACTTCTTGATTTCTTGCACATAATCATGTATGCTCCTTTTATTTCTTTTCACATTGTGTATCTGCTATCGCAATTGAGACTTGCGAGCACTCGTATCTGTATCAAACATCTTGACCAAAGTATCCCATGCATCTTTGGGATTCTCAGCATCCTGAATGTGTATGAGCATAGCATCAGAAATACATATAGACAAATAATGCAGCACTTTCAATGCTCTCTCTGACCATTGCTTATGAGCAATAAGCTGCTGCTGTGTAGGTTGCCGAGGTAACTCAGGCTCTGGCTCAGCAC
Organism: Cibotium barometz; assembly: GCF_041138505.1. Lineage (NCBI taxonomy): Eukaryota > Viridiplantae > Streptophyta > Polypodiopsida > Cyatheales > Cibotiaceae > Cibotium > Cibotium barometz. Next base: position 49,275,004 of record NC_141070.1, read on the forward strand.
CTGTAATGAGATTCCAAAATCCTTTTCCTTTCAAGAAACTCTTTATCCTGTACTTCCATGCCTGGAAGTTCTTCCTATCCAGCTTTTCACCAACAATCTGAACTGGATTGTCCGACATGTTTGCTCAATGCATACACCTTTTGCACTTGTCCAAATCTGAAACCGAGCCTTCCTCAGCTCAACCACACTCTAATGAATGTTCCAGATACTCCAAGGTAGCCAACAAACTCCAAATTTGATGTAGAAAATCAACCTGTAATCATTCAAGATGAACTGACTCACACAGTGCGGGATACCCTGAGTTGACACGCCTTCCAAGGCTCCAAATCACAATGTAATGGTGCAATCAAGTATAGGCAACTTGCATTGACACCTAATGAACCTCAATGTTGAGTATCAACACCATCTGACATGTGTACATATCAATTTTTGAAAACCCCTTTCTCTGTTTTTGGAAAAACTAGAAAAACCAGAAAAACCAGTAGAAAATTTGCTCTAATTCCTTCAATATTTGTCCAAATTGAGCAACCAGGCATTCATTAGCTTAGCATTAGTGTCCATCAACTCCATGTAAGAGGAATTTGTCCAATTGTAAAACACCAAGGATTAATTGCTCAATTAAAATGACCCTGTTTCTCTGCAACAACCAGTGGACAGCCTATTTTAATCAGCTCATTCCCAGCTCAATTAAGCATCATTGACCAAACAAATCACATAGCCCTCTTCTCCAAGGTTTAAAGCATCCAATTGCTAAGGAAGTTGTGGAAGATATCAAGGACCGAATGAGAATTTGATCTCCTCGTGGGCAAAAAACCAGAATTCTGCCCTGTTTCCTCTGTATGGGCTGCGCCGCCTGCAATTAGGGGATTTGGGAAGGTTTAAGTTGCTAATTGATGAGTGCTACAAGTGCCCAAGACACCTAGGTATGTGTGCAACCCACCAATGCTTGGATTTTTGCAAAAAACTCACTCCAAATGCATCAATTTTGGGCTTCCTTCTCTCTGTTTTGTAAGAGCTCAAAAAACCAGAATTTTCACACATTCAAATGCTTCCAAAAATGCTCCAAAATCACAATAGGGCTTGCATAAGAGTTGCCATTACATCTCTCATTGTCAGATACATGTTTGCTTTGCCAGATTTACATGTATTTCCACCATACATCAATGTTGCCAAGCTTTAATGGAAAGCTTCAAAAACCAGAATTTTTCTTTGCTTTGATTTGCTCTATTTTGCTTTGCTTTTGCCTGTATCACCTGCAATCCGCTCAAGGATGTTTAGAAGACCTTACCCGGTAGGCCAAGCTCTCAGATCTGATAGTATTTGGTGTGCTCCAAGCTTCACAGCTCCAATGGCCAGCTTCACAGCTTCTTCTTCTCCCTCTTCACTCACTCACTCATAAACCCTAATAAACAGCACAAGGCTCTGGATACCATGTTGAAAGAACGGTAGAGGAGGAGGAGACACACACACAGGAGCAAACCCTAATGTATATTGCAAACCCTAACCATAGAGGGAAGCCATGTCCACTCTCACACAAAGCATAATGCACTAATCCATAATCCACACAACACACAATGAGTTGTGTCCACACTCTGCTAACCCTAGCTAATGTCCACACACTATGACCAGCTGTACACGCGGTCATTTACGTCTCACACATGTTCTTACCTAATCTGCCAGCACATAGCATAGCTGGCTCACACTGACATCGAGCTTGAATCTCAATAGGTTCTTGGGCGGCCATTGTACGGGCACCCTAGTAAGCGTGTTAGGACCAAATTTTGGGGCGGGATACCCAAATTTGGGACGCCCGCCTCGATTTGCGTGCCGGACCGCCTTGGGGGGCGAAAAATTTTTTTGTCCGGGAGGTTCTCCTGGTCGTAGGGGTTCAGACCATTCGTCAATCGGACGCCTGGTCGTGGATTTATTAAGGTTTAAAGGTCGCTGATTTTTAACTAAAATGATTGAAATTAGCGTATAGGCTTGATCCGGTGTCCGTTTTGGATGCTGTAAAATCCTATATTAGGGTAAAATCGCGCGCAGATTCCAAATTCGGGCTCAGAATTTGAAGATTCTTAGTAGAAATGACTCAAATAATAATATCATTGATTTTTATACCATAAAAACTCATAATTACATGGACATTTCTTTATTAGTGAAGATGGGTATGTTACATGGGGAGTGGTTCAAGGAGATGAAAAACCTTGAAAGACCAGGTTTTATGGAAATAGGGAGATGACACTGCTCATCCAATTTCCCATGTTGGAGATGTGCCATTGTCTATGCAAGATGGCAAAGTGAAGTACCTTGTAGATGTACATGTTTCGAACATAACAAAGAATCTGGTTTCAGTTGGCCAGATGATTGAGCAGGGTTTGCAGGCTCGGTTTAACCCTAATGGTTGTTATGTTGAAGACTTTAAGGATAAGTTCAAGTTGGTTGCAAAAGGCAAAAGAGTGGGCAGAATGTTTACATTGAATGTAAACATGCCTGAAGTGAGTGCTGCGATGTTTGCAAATGGTTGAAGAATTGTTGCAGACACAGACATTTGGCATAAAATAATTGGACATGTGAATGTGCAGAGAATGAAGTCTATGCAGACTAAAGGAATTGTGACAGGGCTGCCAAAATTTAAAGTTGAAGGTATGCAGAGAATATGTGAAGCATGCCAATTTGGAAAGCAAACAAAGCATGTATTTCCACATAACAGAAATGTGAGCAAAAATGCACTAGATGTTGTGCATTCAGATGTAAGACCATGTCTATGGGAGGCTGCAGGTATGTGACATTATTGATGACCACACAAGGAAAGTGTGGGTATACTTCATGAAGGAGAAGGGTGAGGTGTTCACTCACTTTTAGAATTTCAGAGTTATGGTTGAAAAGCAAACAGGGAAATATGTAAAGTGCCTAAGGTCAGATGGAGAGGGAGAGTACTTCTCCAATGAGTTCTCTGAATTTTTGAAGAAAAATGGTATTCGGAGACAGTTTACATGCAGATACACTCCGCAGCAAAATGGAGTTGCTGGAGCAGAAAAATAGGCACATTGCTGAGATTGCGCGAGCATTGATGGAAGAGAAGAATATGCCGCATAGCTATTGGACTGAGGCTATTTCTACAGCAGTTTACATCATGAACAGGACTCCAACTGCAGACATACATGATGTAACTCCAGAGGAGAGGTTTACTGTGGTGGCAAAAAACCTTATTTGTCTCATCTGAAAGTCTTTGGATGCATTGCATATGTGCATGTGAGATGAGCTGAGAACTAAGCTGGATCCAAAAGCTAAAAATGTGTGTTTATTGGATATTCCCTTGAGCAAAAGGGATACATGTGTTATAACCCTTCTACACGTGAGTTGAGGGCAAGCAGGGATGTTGTTTTTGATGAGATGAGGAGTTGGTATGCTACTGAAAAAGAAGCTATTAGGGCTGATATGAGTGGAAATGTGATTGCACATAATACAAGTTAGCAATCACAGTCTTTGAGTGGACCAGGGGAGTCCTCGTTTAGTGGTTCAGTTGATAGACCATGGAGTGGCAGGGGCACGCTACATCATAATACCAGTCCTACAAATGTGATTAGTACATCACATAAAGGCAAAGAGAAAGTGGTTGAGCCCCTTAGTATGCCCGACATTTCTGCAGGGCATTCTCATGTTGATGGAGAGTCTAGTGGCTCAGAGATGAGCCTTGATGTGAGGAGCTTGGGATACCAGCTATGAGAACACCTGGTGTAAAGAAGGCTATGGAAGCCATGAATGCAAAGTTGCAAAGATCTGGGAGAGTGAAGAATCTTGTGCAGTGGTTTACCTATGATGGTTATGTGGCACATCATTATGCATACATGGCAAAAGTTGTACAGGTTGTAGAGCCCACATGCATTGATGAGGCTGTTGGAAATGTGTGCTGGGAGAAAGCTATGAATGAGGAGATGGATGCAATATATGGAAATGAGACTTGGGATTTAGTGCAATTGCCTGAAGGCAAGAAAGCCATTGGATGCAAGTGGGTGTACAAAGTAAAACATAACAGTGATGGAAGCATAATCAAATACAAGGCTAGATTGGTAGCCAAAGGATATGCACAGACATATGGTATTGATGATTATGAGGAAACTTTCAACCTAGTTGCCAAGATGGCAACAGTGAGAGTTGTGATAGCAGTGGCTACATCAAAGAAATGGTCTTTACATCAGATGGATGTAAAGAATGCATTCTTGCATGGGGATTTACAGGAAGAGGTGTATATGTTGCAACCACCTGGGTATGAGGATGTGAGCCACCCCGAGCATGTTTGTAGGTTGAAGAAAGCCTTCTATGGCTTAAAACAAGCACCAAGAGAATGGTCGGACAAGATTTATGAATATCTTGTCACTATTGGCTTTCATGTAGCCAATGCAGATTTCTCGCTATATGTGAGACACAGTGATAGAGGGGTTGTGCTTGTTGTCATCTATGTAGATGACTTAATCATTACGGGAGACCATGATGTAGAGATCTTTAATGTAAAGATCTTGCTTAGACAAAAGTTTGAGATGAAGGATCTGGGGGAGCTCAGATATTTCTTAGGCATTGAGGTGATTAGGTCACCACATGGTATTGGATTACTGCAGAGACAATATGGCTTAGACATGTTGTCCAAGTATGGTATGACAGGCTTTAAGCCTATCTCAGTGCCATTGGATCAGAATGGCAAGTTGAGTGCAGATTTAGGAGAGATTTTGTGTAACGTACCCATCTTCACTAATAAAGAAATGTCCATGTAATTATGAGTTTTTATGGTATAAATATCAATAATTTTATTATTTGAGTCATTTCTACTTAGAATCTTCAAATTCTGAGCCCAAATTTGGAATCTGCGCGCGATTTTATCCTAATATAGGATTTTACAGCATCCAAAACGGACACCGGATCAAGCCTATACGCTAATTTTAATCATTTTAGTTAAAAAACGGCGACCTTTAAACCTTAATAAATGCACGACCGCACGTCCGATTGACGAACGGTCTGAACCCCTGCGACCAGGAGAACCTCCCGGACAAAAAAAAAAATTTTCGCCCCCCGAGGCGGTCCGGCACGCAAATCGAGGCGGACGCCCCAAATTTGGATACCCCGCCCCAAAATTTGGTCCGTACACACTTACTAGGGTGCCCGTACAATGGCCGCCCAAGAACCAAAGGAGGGCCGCCCACTGTATGGTCCACGCGCACCCTTAGGTGGACACCCACCGGATAAGGTACATGCGTACCACTCCTTTCACAGACAACCGACACCGTACCTTTCCCGTAGACCCATGCAGGCCACTGATCCATAGCCTTTGAAGGTACACCGTCCTTTCGTCCCTGCTTTGCGCAGCGCCCATACCCTCACCCCTCAGCTATATAAACCCCCGGGGTGCTCCTCAGTCGGCACGCACTTCTGTGTAGCGTATGCCCTGTTGTGCCACCGTCCGTACCGCCGTAGCGTACTTGCTGCAAGTACAACCGCCCTTGCAGCCACCCCTCTCACACCCCCTCATTTGGCTCTTTTCAGATAAGCCAATTTTCCTCCATCCTCCTCTTGCCATGGACCAGTGTCCTTAACTCTTCTCCCCCCCCCCCCCCCCCCCCCCCCCCGTGTGAATAGACTTACAGAGAGGCTTGCAGCAACCCCTCCCAGCCCTCTCCACGTTTTTGCCTTTGGCCTTAAGGACATCTCACAATCCCCCCCCCCATTTGCGTAGACTTTAGTAAGGGATTTTTGGCTCAAGCGAGGATTCGTGCGCCATATTCTTTTGCTCATACGGTGAGCAAACGAGCTCGGAATTCAGATCCGATTGAAGCGTTTCGATCGCAGCAGCGAGCTCTACAAGGCGACGCCTAAGATGGCCTCATCCCGAAGACGGCAAAATATTACCTCAAGAGGCGCACGTAACAACGAGATGGAGGGAGATGCGCCCAATGCGGCTCCAGTCCTCCCTTTTCAAGTCCCTCAAGGAAACGGTGGCCAGGTTAGCTTGGTTAATTTTAAAAAGAAGAGAATTTTCCTTAAATTAGTATTAATGAATGGTGTCTTTTTCTTTTAAAACGAGGACATAAAAGTTATATGAAATTACGAATTATGTGATGTTGTTTTCGATAAATTGCGTTGAAATTGCTATCTTCATGAATTGTGAATGCTATACTTAGAAAATTGCATTGAAGTTGTTATCTTTGGAATTCAAGATTTCTTTTGGCTTCAACGCTAACTCCGTTCCGTGCTTGTGTAGCCGGGCGGCGTCATTAGCAAAGCCCGGGAATGGCCCAAGGTATCCCTCATACCTTTGGGAGAATAAGGATCGCCGATTGAGGCGAGAGATTATGAGGCTGCCTAGTTCTGAGGGCCCAAGCTAGTGCGGTAAATAAGCCCACCCTAGTGCGCAGACATCCCTCTGAGGGGCGGGAGGATCGAGCGATGGAGCCTGAGAGGGCGACAGGCCGGCTTGAGTCCTCGCTAGCGGCCGACGATGAGGTGTATGGTCCCGTAGGGTTTTGCCCAGCATGTAGAGGCTGGAAGGCCGAATTCTAGATCATCGGCAGAATAAGAATAAGAGAGCCGGATTGGCTTGTATGGAAATGGATTCATGTATAAACTTTTTATATAATTGCATCTTGTCTTTGGTATGATTGTATTGTGTAAGAAGGCTGTTATAACGAACCTTGTGAAGAAGGGCCCTAATTAAGGAATATGCTTATTTATGTCAAACAGTGTGGTAGTATTAATTAGAAAACAAATTGATGCGTGAGTAGGGTGGAAAGTGGGAGGATGGAATGCCCTGACGGCACCATCCTACGGATGGGTGGACCGGATTAGTCGGGTAGCTTTCCAATAGATTAAGTGAAAGCCCTACGTTAGATAGTTAGGTTCTTGGGCAACTCTATTCTAGAAAACTAGGTCAGCGGCTGTGCCTTGCATAAGATGAGGAAAAAAAGCGTTGTCTCTAGACATCAAGTCTAGTAGTTGCCCAATTTTTGATCAATTGCCCTATGGGTGATTTGATGTTTAGAAAATCACGCTCCCCCTGCGGGATAGAGCTAGGTCATACCTATGAATCGTATCCTTGAATCTCTATAGGGTCAAGGTGTCGATGAATAGGAAATTTTTCCCAAGATAAGACTTAGCGGACTATCTTAAGTGTTTCTCCCATTTTTAAAGGGAGGAACCTTACAATTGGTATCAGAGCAAGTTTGGCTCCTAGGAATTGCAGTTTAAGGACTGTTTTGTAATAAATGTTTTACCTAACATAATTAGTAAAGACATCCTACTAAAACAAATAAATTAAATTGATGTTTGAATGATTGTAGGAAGAGGAAGATGCCTACTCCAAATTTCTAGTTTTCCAATGCATCTTCGAGACTGCTAGTCACTCCTCGAATTTCGAGTTCCGCGACACCATGGTGCAGATATTAGAGAAGATATCCCTCCCTCATTTCTCTCGTATTCAGAGAGGATGGGGTAGAGATTTCTGGAGTCGTGGGCCGAGATACTTCATCATCCGAGCAGATCAGATTGGGAACCTCACCACCGACCTTAAGCGGATTCGTTGGATTGAGAAGCTGAAGATGGTCCGCTTATTTTGGTTCGTCGGTACCAGGGACGACACCTCGGTGACTATAGATGGGGTTCGCATACCTCAGGATCGTTGGGTGTATGACAAAGTGATGCAGGTCTTACCTGCTGATAGAGTAGCAGTGTTGGGACCTACCCCAATCCAGAGTTTACCACCCTTACCATCAGTTTTTAGAGTCTTAGAAACTACGGCGGAACCCCCATATTTCACATATGTGGACCGCTCTACCCTTATGTCACAGTGAAGCCTAGGAATTTCCCTTGATGTCAAATAAGACTAATTATATTAGTCTCAGATCTTTGTAATAAAACTTGTCCTTGTAAATATTTGGAAATAAAATAATTTCAATGGTTTTGCTCTCCAAAAATTAAGCATTGTGCAAATATGAATCTTGTAATCTTAAAAATTGTTTTTACGATGATGGCCAGGATGACCACCCTCCACTTCCCAATGCGCTTTATACCGATACCCAGGAGAAGAAGCTCCTGCTCAAGCAAATGCAACCTCCCTCCTTTAAAGGAGAAGGTTCAAAGGTTGAGAAGGATGCCGAAGTCTGGATTGAGGCGATGGACGATTATTTCTCTGCTGCCGGTACTGGAGTAGCAAATCAGTCTATGCTCGCACGGTTTCGCCTCACTGGAGATGCTAAACTCTGTTGGAAACAGTGGTGCCGTGACAAGGAAGTCACCGAGCATTCTCAAACGTGGGAAGACATCAAGCAGGCAGTGAAGGAAAGATATCTTCCTCCATCCCATGAATCCATAAAGATGAATGAGTTCTTTAGTCTTAGACAGTGCAGCTTAACTCTTGAGGACTACTATTCCAAATTCATTACCCTTCGGAAGTATGCCCCAGCTATGACTACTTCCCAGCAAGTGGCTCGTTTCTGCCAAGGGCTAAATGAACCCCTAGATTCCCGCCTTGAAGCAATGAGGCCAAGCACATTACAGGATGCTCTCATACGAGCTAAGCCCCTTGTGAAAGAAATGAAGGCTAACAAACCGAAGAATCAAAAGAGATCTTACCCTGAGGCAAACCTTAGAGATCAACCCTACAAGAAACCTCAACAGAATTTTCCCTACTACAACAGAGGGCAACAAGGCAACTCTTTTGCCCCCTGCTCGTATGCTGCTTCTTCCAGAGAAGGCCCTCTGTGTTTTGAGTGCAATGAGCCGGGACACTTTAGAGCCAACTGTCCCAAGATGGCAACATCATTCCCCCAAGGTAACAGAGGAAATCAAGGCCATGGAACCCCTACCCACCAAGGTGCAAGAGGCAGTGGTCGTGGCAGAGGCCGCGGAGGAACAGTTGCTAGAACTGCCTGTGTTATAAGTGAAGAACCAACCTTGGAAGAGGCTGAAGAAGAGCGCGCCACCGTCCATGCGGCAGTAGAACACCAAGGTCCGAATAAACAATTTGGTGTAATCCAAGCCCCCGCCACTCATCACGGTAAGCCATTTCAGCTTTTGATTGATTGTGGCAGTACCCATTCATTCCTTTCTCCTAGGTGCTTGCAAAAATTAAACTTGAGTCAAAAATCAGCTAGAAAAATGATTGTAGAGTTAGCCAGTGGGAAAGAAGTAGTATCTCGCCACTCTATAGGAAACCTTGATTTTGAGCTGGGTAATGAGCAAACTCATGGTCACTTTAGAGTCTTGCCACTAGGAATTTATGATGGAATCCTTGGGATGGATTGGTTCATTGCGAACAAAGCTAGCATTCATTGTAACCAGGGGAGTATCACTTTTGAAAATGAGCATGGCCAAGTAATATCTGTTCAGGGGATCACAGGAAAACCTAAGTCTAGGGTAGTCAAGGCAAAACATCTTCTCAAGGGGACACGTAAGGGTCAGCAAGTTTTCTTAGTCAAACTCAACAAAGTCATTGAACCTAGTATGGAGACAGAACCCTCTTGGCTCCAAGAATTCTCTGACATCTTCCCTGACGAGCTTACAGGGTTACCGCCTCCTCGAGAAGTCGACCATGAAATCGAGGTGATCCCTGGAGCTCAACCCGTCTCAAAAACTCCCTATAAAATGTCCCTTCCTGAAGCCATTGAACTTAAGGAGCAACTTTCCCAACTCATTGAACAAGGATTTGTACGCCCCAGTAGCTCTCCGTGGGGAGCACCTGTTCTTTTCCAAAAAAAGAAGGACGGGACTCTCCGCCTCTGCATAGATTATCGAGGGCTAAATCAAGTCACTGTCAAGAATAAGTATCCTATCCCTCGCATCGATGAACTTCTTGACAAGCTTCATGGGGCCAAAGTCTTCTCAAAAATAGATTTGAGGTCTGGTTACTATCAGATCAAAGTCAAGGAAGCAGATATACCCAAAACAGCCTTTAATACCCGTTATGGCCACTATGAGTTTACTGTAATGTCATTCGGGTTAACCAATGCTCCTGCAACCTTCAACCGCCTAATGCAAGATATATTCCGCCCGTACTTGGATGAGTTTGTGCTTGTTTTCTTTGATGACATCCTAATCTACTCCAAATCAATGGAAGAGCATGAGGAGCATGTGCGTAGAGTTCTGCAATTGCTGCGCAGACACAAACTCTATGCCAAGAAGAGCAAATGTACCTTCTTTACTCATCAAATTGAGTATCTTGGATTCATCGTCTCCAAAGATGGCATCTCAGTAGACCCCGCCAAGGTCAAGGATATTCTAGAATGGCCACCCCCTAAATCAGTTCGTGAAGTTCGTGGGTTCTTGGGAATCACGGGTTGGTATAGAATTTTTATCAAAGATTATGCCTTGGTAGCTGCACCCTTGACAGATCTTCTTAAGAAGGATTGCAAAATAGTGTGGCTGCCAATCCATCAAAACAGCTTTGATCAGCTGAAAGTCATTATTACTTCTGCCCCAGTCTTAAAGCTTCCTGATTTCTCCAAGGAATTTGAAGTGGTTACCGATGCTAGTAGTCTAGCACTTGGTGGTGTCTTAGGCCAAGAAGGAAGACCAGTCGCTTATACTTCCCGCAAGCTGAAGCAATATGAAGCAAACTATGCCACCCATGATTTGGAGCTCTTAGCAGTTGTTCATTGCCTCAAATTATGGAGACATTATCTCTTGGGAGGCAAATTCCAGCTTGTAACTGACCACAAAAGTCTAAAGTGGATCTTCACCCAGCCTAACCTCAACATGCGGCAAAGGAGATGGATTGAAATTCTACAAGAATATGATTTCGACATCAAATTCCGCCCTGGGAAAGACAATGTGGTAGCTGATGCACTTAGCCGCAAATCTTTCTTGAATGCAATTTCGATGCCAAATAATCCCATACTGGTCAAGGTAGAAGAAGTCTCATCGCATGACCCAGATTATCAGAGGATGATAAAGTTAGTAGAAGAAGGGGGACATTCGGAGAAAGAGAAGAATCTAATCAAGGGATACTCCACTCATGAAGGAAGCCTCTACTTCAATCACAGGCTATGTATCCCTAAGGATCCTGCTTTAAAGAAACTAATCCTCCATGAAGCTCATGATAGCCCTGCTGCAGGACACCCAGGTTATGCAAAAACATTAAATGCGGTAAGAAGGAGCTTTCATTGGGCAGGCTTGAAAAATGATGTGCTTCGGTACTTGAAACAGTGTCTCTCATGCCAAAGGATCAAGGCTGAAAGGATCAAGATGCCTAGAAAGCTTCAACCCTTAGATATTCCCCAAATGAAGTGGGAGTGCATTAGTATGGATTTTGTCACAAGTCTCCCCACTGTTCAAGGAGGATATGACTCCATTCTAGTAGTAGTGGACTTACTTACCAAAGTAGCTCACCTTATACCAGCAAAAAAGACCTTCAAAGCTTCTGATGTTGCTCGAATATTCATCAAGGAAGTCCTCAAACTTCATGGTCTCCCAAAAAGGATAGTAAGTGATCGGGATTCTGACTTCACCTCAAAATTCTGACAGTCTCTATTTCAAGCTCTGGGGACTCAACCTTGCTTTAGCACAGCTTATCATCCAGAGACCGATGGCCAGACTGAGAGAGTCAATCAAGTAATTGAAGACATTCTCAGAGCATACTGTGGACGGGAACCCAGAAGGTGGATTCAATACCTTCCTCTGGTAGAATTTGCCTACAATGCGTCTTATCATCAAAGCATAGGAATGTCACCATTCAAAGCACTCTATGGGCAAGAATGCTTGTCTCCTCTAAATTTCTCTGATCCGACCATAAGAGTTGAGGCATCCAGGAAAATGCTCGAAGAGATGGAGGAACAAACCAAGGTTATCCAAAAGGATATTAAAGCTGCCCAAGATCGACAAAAGCATTATGCTGACAACAAGAGGTCTGAAAGGATCTTCAAGGAAGGAGACAAAGTTCTTCTACGAGTGCGACCCAAACGAAGTTCTCTATCACTTGGGAAATATAAGAAACTCAGCCCTAGGTATTGTGGTCCTTATACAGTTATCAAGTGTCTAGGTAAAAGTGCCTATAAACTCCAACTCCCAGCCCATATCAAAGTCCATAATGTATTTCATGTAAGTTTGTTAAAGCCATATGTCCCCAGTCTCGATCATATTCTTGATGATGAACAAGTTGTAATCCCTACTCAAGGAATCCTTGAATTACAGCCCAGTAGCATCATAGATTCTAGGGAAAGGCAACTCCGAAATAGAACTCTTGTAGAACATCTAGTTCAGTGGAAAGATTACCCTGAAGAGGATGCAACTTGGGAAGATGAAGCTACACTCTTAAAGGATTATCCCCAATTCATGACGAGATGAGGACATCTCGATTTCTTTAAGGGGGGAAGGATGTAACGTACCCATCTTCACTAATAAAGAAATGTCCATGTAATTATGAGTTTTTATGGTATAAATATCAATAATTTTATTATTTGAGTCATTTCTACTTAGAATCTTCAAATTCTGAGCCCAAATTTGGAATCTGCGCGCGATTTTACCCTAATATAGGATTTTACAGCATCCAAAACGGACACCGGATCAAGCCTATACGCTAATTTTAATCATTTTAGTTAAAAAACGGCGACCTTTAAACCTTAATAAATGCACGACCGCACGTCCGATTGACGAACGGTCTGAACCCCTGCGACCAGGAGAACCTCCCGGACAAAAAAAAATTTCGCCCCCCGAGGCGGTCCGACACGCAAATCGAGGCGGGCGCCCCAAATTTGGGTACCCCGCCCCAAAATTTGGTCCGTACACACTTACTAGGGCGCCCGTACAATGGCCGCCCAAGAACCAAAGGACGGCCGCCCACTGTATGGTCCACGCGCACCCTTAGGTGGACACCCCGGATAAGGTACATGCGTACCACTCCTTTCACAGACAACCGACACCGTACCTTTCCCGTAGACCCATGCAGGCCACTGATCCATAGCCTTTGAAGGTACACCGTCCTTTCGTCCCTGCTTTGCGCAGCGCCCATACCCTCACCCCTCAGCTATATAAACCCCCGGGGTGCTCCTCAGTCGGCACGCACTTCTGTGTAGCGTATGCCCTGTTGTGCCGTCGTCCGTACCGCCGTAGCGTACTTGCTGCAAGAACAGCCGCCCTTGCAGTCACCCCTCTCACACCCCCTCATTTGGCTCTTTTCAGATAAGCCAATTTTCCTCCATCCTCCTCTTGCCATGGACCAGTGTCCTTAACTCTTCTCCCCCACCCCCCCCCCCCCCGTGTGAATAGACTTACAGAGAGGCTTGCAGCAACCCCTCCCAGCCCTCTCCACGTTTTTGCCTTTGGCCTTAAGGACATCTCACAATCCCCCCCCCCCATTTGCGTAGACTTTAGTAAGGGATTTTTGGCTCAAGCGAGGATTCGTGCGCCATATTCTTTTGCTCATACGGTGAGCAAACAAGCTCGGAATTCAGATCCGATTGAAGCGTTTCGATCGCAGCAGCGAGCTCTACAAGGCGACGCCTAAGATGGCCTCATCCCGAAGACGGCAAAATATTGCCTCAAGAGGCGTACGTAACAACGAGATGGAGGGAGATGCGCCCAATGCGGCTCCAGTCCTCCCTTTTCAAGTCCCTCAAGGAAACGGTGGCCAAGTTAGCTTGGTTAATTTTTAAAAGAAGAGAATTTTTCTTAAATTAGTATTAATGAATGGTGTCTTTTTCTTTTAAAACGAGGACATAAAAGTTATATGAAATTACGAATTATGTGATGTTGTTTTCGATAAATTGCGTTGAAATTGCTATCTTCATGAATTGTGAATGCTATACTTAGAAAATTGCATTGAAGTTGTTATCTTTGGAATTCAAGATTTCTTTTGGCTTCAACGCTAACTCCGTTCCGTGCTTGTGTAGCCGGGCGGCGTCATTAGCAAAGCCCGGGAATGGCCCAAGGTATCCCTTATACCTTTGGGAGAATAAGGATCGCCGATTGAGGCGAGAGATTATGAGGCTGCCTAGTTCTGAGGGCCCAGGCTAGTGCGGTAAATAAGCCCACCCTAGTGCGCAGACATCGCTCTGAGGGGCGGGAGGATCGAGCGATGGAGCCTGAGAGGGCGACAGGCCGGCTTGAGTCCTCGCCAGCGGCCGACGATGAGGTGTATGGTCCCGTAGGGTTTTGCCCAGCATGTAGAGGCTGGAAGGCCGAATTCTAGATCATCGGCAGAATAAGAATAAGAGAGCCGGATTGGCTTGTGTGGAAATGGATTCATGTATAAACTTTTTATATAATTGCATCTTGTCTTTGGTATGATTGTATTGTGTAAGAAGGCTGTTATAACGAACCTTGTGAAGAAGGGCCCTAATTAAGGAATATGCTTATTTATGTCAAACAGTGTGGTAGTATTAATTAGAAAACAAATTGATGCGTGAGTAGGGTGGAAAGTGGGAGGATGGAATGCCCTGACGGCACCATCCTACGGATGGGTGGACCCGATTAGTCGGGTAGCTTTCCAATAGATTAAGTGAAAGCCCTACGTTAGATAGTTAGGTTGTTGGGCAACTCTATTCTAGAAAACTAGGTCAGCGGCTGTGCCTTGCATAAGATGAGGAAAAAAGCGTTGTCTCTAGACATCAAGTCTAGTAGTTGCTCAATTTTTGATCAATTGCCCTATGGGTGATTTGATGTTTAGGAAATCACGCTCCCCCTGCGGGATAGAGCTAGGTCATACCTATGAATCGTATCCTTGAATCTTTACAGGGTCAAGGTGTCGATGAATAGGAAATTTTTCCCAAGATAAGACTTAGCGGACTATCTTAAGTGTTTCTCCCATTTTTAAAGGGAGGAACCTTACATTTTGGAGGATCCTAATATGTATAGGCGCATAGTAGAAAGCTTGATCTACATGACGATCACTAGACCAGATTTGAGCTATGTTGTTGGGTTGGTGAGTCAGTTTATGCAGGTTCCTCAGAAGCCGCATTTGGATGCATTGAGATGCATACTGAGGTATGTGAGGTATACTTTGCATTGTGGATTATTTTATGAAACTGGGACAGAGATATGTGTACATGGGTACAAAGATGCTGATTGGGCTGGTAGTATCTCAAATAGAAGATCTACTAATGGCTTCATGTTTTCTTTGGGGAGTGCTGCTGTGACTTGGAGAAGCAAGAAGTAGCCTACAGTTGCTCTATCTAGTACAAACGCCGAGTATAGAGGTGCTGCTATGGTAGCATGTGAGGTAGCTTGGTTGAGAAAGCTACTTGTAGATTTGGGTCTATCAGTGGATAGACAAGTTATCATTTTCTGTGACAACATTAGCAGTATACAGTTGGCAAGAACCCAGTTTTTCATGCTCGCACAAAGCATATAGAGGTCCACTACCATTTTGTCAGAGAGAAGGTCTTGGCAAGAGACGTTGACCTTGTTTATGTTAGCACACAGGATTGGGTAGCTGACATCTTCACCAAAGCATTGGGTACAGAGAAGCTCCACAGATTGAGGGCTTTGCTTGGTGTACATGAGATGGAGTTGAGCTCGAGGGGGAGTGTTAAGATATCGAGCTCATCTAGTGAGGCAGTGGACACTGATGACCCGCTTGGGGATAGGCCCCACATTTACACCACTGGCATGGTTGGTGAGATCATGGGTGATATGCGGCCAGTGGGATGACAAGCTATGTAACAGCCATTCTAGAGACTGGCATAGTTATAGTGCCAGCTCATTTAGTTGGGTTCACACTATAGAGAACCCTGGTATGTATTTGGTTGAGTACCTTTTCATAGTGTGTACTCTTATCTTTGTATATGGTGTGTTGAGTGTTGTGTGAAGAAGAAGAAGATTTTCAGCCTCTCACCTTGTGTGCTCTCTTTTAGGGTTTTGTGAGTGTGTGTCCTTGCAAGAGCTCAAGCTCTCTTCTCCCCTACATCTTTTCACAAGATAGCAGCCATTTCGCACTGGACCAAAAAATATGAAAAAATGTTGATTTTTTAAAGACGAAACCACCTCTTCAAGAAATTGTGTGAAGAGACTAAACATATTTTAAACACCGAATTATCTTAAAAAAAACTCAAGTGGAGCGAGATTACAAAATTACTCCAGTGAAGTGAGATTACAAAATTACTCCATTATGGAGTGTGACTACAAAATGGAAGTGCCAAGCAAGGACACTCGTAGCTTAGATTTGTTGAACCAAGGTGATATCATCCAGCCCCCAATCCGAGGACACCTTGGTTTTTTCTTCCAACCTATCCAAACACCCAACACAATAAGTGACTCCAGAAAGGGGTGAACAAATACAGAGGTTTAAATATCAAACAACCCTTACCTTTGTCAAAAATTGAGCATGGTACCTCAAGCTTGGCTATGGAAGCTTGACATAAGCCCTAAACCTACACTAATGGTGATTAAGACTAAGCTAATGTGGGTGATACACCTAATTGCATACATGGTGGTGTGAATGTGCAATAGACTCAAATCAATAAGGTTCCAAGATAGATTAGCTTGGACTCCTAGAGAGACTTGAGATGTGTGCAAGTTCTTGTACTTCCATTGCTTGAGAATGACACCTTTTATAGGAGTTGGGTACAATCCTTGAGATCATGTGGGATAAACCACACTACAAGACAATGCTGCCATACACGCGTTTCATACACGCGATAAATTACGAACGCGTGTATGGTCGCGCTTGTATTTGAATAAAATCGGGCGCGTGTATTTTAGCATTTAACTTCGCGTGTATGTTTGCATTTATCAACGCGTGTATAAACGCGTTTATATACACGCAGTAATACACGATAATATTTACGGGATAATACTCGCTATTATACACGGAAAAATACACGCCACTGTACACGGATTAATACACGCATGGCAGAGAAAAACTGAAAAAAAACTGAATTCCTTAACAAAATTAAAAACTATTTTCCTTAAACCATCTCATAGTACATTACAGTATACATCATTACACAATCCCACTACATGCATTTACAACAATGAAATATATTCAAAAATAAATCATGCATATGAGATGATAGAAATGTCATCAATTTAGAACATACAGTGACGGATTGGTTAGGGTTCGATCTCATCTTCAATAAGATCCATCCTTGTCAAACGATCAACATCAATATCCATTTGATCAATTGGTAAGGCTACGATTAAATTTATTCCACTATCGATATTCTGTACTCCATTGATAATGGTATCGATGTCCTGATCATCCTCATCAACATCACCATCATCCTCAATGGTAGGGTCATTCTCATGATCATGAGAAATGGCATGCTCATCCTCATTATCACGATCATCTCTTATTTCTTGATCATCGATCACAACATCTTCAATGGCATGTTCGACGTCATCTTCATTGCGGCTTGTTACATCCTCCATATGCTCCATATCAGTGAATGTATTATACATCACTTTGGAACGTGGTGCAATAGGGATGACGTACCACCATTTGATGTCATGCACCATTGGTAGATAGACAACCTACTCAAATACACACAGTACAGTAATTAATTAGCATATCAAAAGTCAAGGGGTACGCGAGCTTAGATATATATGTACATGAAACACATTAGTAAAAAAATGCATACCTGCTCACATTGTTGTGGCAATACGAGCCTATCTTTCTTTGTTTGCCAGAACTTTGTAGAGTCAATAGTTACATATCCACTTGCATGGCGTTTTATCGTTGCATCAGGCCCTTTTTCCACCACGTTCATTTGCCATTTGACATCCAAAACATACACAAAGAAGCGACGAAAGTCAAGCCTAAATATGTCTTGGATTATGCCACAATAATCATCCATTTTTCCATTAGCTCCCTCAAAGCTACTAATGACACCGCAATCTTGTGTATTTCTCTTTTCATTAATTCTTTGTGTTCGAAAATGCTTGCCTTCACACCATATAGCATTGAACATAGTGCACTGGACCAAAATAGAAGCAATGTTTGTGTAAGCAATGTGAATAAATATTAAAAGAAAATCACTTACAACTAATGCAAAACATTAGTTCTATGTACCTTTGACATGCATCCTCGTGCATACTCCCATTCTTCCGCCGTGATATGCAGCCCCTCGTCACTCTCTGCTCTCTCCATTTCCTCATGCAACCAATCAACATGGATATCATTCGAAAGTGTTGCTAGATGCTTAGGGTACGCCTTCCGAGAGCCATGTTGCCTCCGGAAGAGAGCTCTTTCTGCTTGCCTTTTTGTCTTTGCATCCTCATATCTTGTAACCCATCTGCTCATCACATCACTATTAAGGATACAAGTGAAATTGAGATCATCAATCAATGTTCTGTCAATTACTTTACTCTGTCCTTTTCCTTGAGGCACAATAGAGGTCATCCTCAAGTCCTCTTCATTGCTCCATAGTCGTGGCAAAGAGCTGTCCACCTGACCAAGAAATTCTGAAATATATACAAGAGACTCTTGTATCAACCAACCCTCGGCCATGCTTCCTTCAGGCCTTGCACTTTGCCTCACAAAGTCTTTTAAGGTCTTCATGAAGCGCTCTAGGAAGAACATCCAACGTGCATGCACAGTACCACATAAAGCAATTTCGTCCACTAAATGCACAATGAGATGTAGTTGACTTGTGAGAATGGTTCGCGGAAAAGTCTCCTCTACCAAACAAACCACCTCCACTGCCATAACACGCGCATCATCCAACGTGGCTGGATCAATTGCTTTGGAACTAACATATCTGAAAAATAAATAAATAGTACGTTATACCTCATGCACGTTCATTTTGCAAGGTATAATGAAGGGTGATCTGAGCATGGGTTTTACATACCTCACAAGCTCGCCCATCTTATAAATACATTTTTTCAAACTCTTATTCGCACAATGGTCGATGCTAGTAGGTAGTATGAACTGCGCACATAAGAGCACATTTATGGTTTATGGCATTACAAAATTTAATTTCAACGTACGTACAAGACTTGGAAAACACTTACTTGAAGCATCTTGTGCCAATCGTGGGACTTCAACCCATATAGTTGCTCAACGCCTCTTTTCTTAGTGGTTGTAAAGGCTCCCTTCAATGATCTCATGCATCCAGTGGGAGTACGCAAAGTGGTGATGCCTGCTTTACCTGCTTCTCCTCTTTCTTTGATATAATCCATGGTGCAGGCGAAAGACGAACGTGCCCACCCACCTCTCGTGGCCAAGCTTGACGCATACGTCCTGCGACCCACAAGTCCTCACGTACGCTAACATTGTCTCGTTTACCAGTAATATGTTCCCAAATACCAGATCCCACATTCTTGAAGATGTGCATGGGATCAAGAAGATGGTTGATCTTAAGATGGGTCCAATATGGCAGCCGGAAAAAAATGGAGTACCTGCACAAGGGATTGCTCTATGTGACCTTTAATCCAATTAGAGACTACACAAAACAAGATTGAAAAAACATCACTATACCTGTTCATGCCATCTGGAGGAAGAATAGTTGTAGACTCCCAAATACGCTTCCAATCTTTTGCACGAAGTGTTTGTGGAGGAATGTTACTCTTACTAGCAACATATTTAGGATGATCTGAGGGGAGAAATCGATGATGATTATCGAATATAGTCTTACACAAACCATCAGCATACTCATGTACTAACGAAGGGCCACAAACAGGACATGCATGTTTACCCGATGTTTTCAAACCTGTTAAAATATAAATAAAAGTTAGAATAATAAAGTCAAACCGTCTAATTAATATATATAGCCAATAGTAATAGAGTAGGGAGGTAATTAGAATTCTTACCAGAACAATCGCTGTATCCTGGAAAGTCATGCATTGTCCACATCAACACTGCTTTTAAGTCGAAGTGTCGAGAGAAGGGAGGCCTACTAATGTCCACCACCGCAACACCTCTCCATAGTTCCTCCAACTCATCAATCAGTGGTTCAAGATAAACATCCATATGCTTGACTTTATGTTTCCCTGGAATTAGAAGGGATAACATAAGATGTCCCTTCTTGATCGCCATTGATGGTGGAAGGTTATAATTCACCAGCACAACTGGCCACACGCTGTACGCGGTGCTTTTGAAACCAAATGGATTCACTCCATCCATACCCAGGCCAAGTCTCAAGTTTCTGGGCTCTGTTTTAAAGCTGGGCCACTCATCTTCAATATGCTTCCAAGCAGGAGTGTCTGCGGGAATTCTCCACATGCCATCATCCGATCGATGTGAGGAATGCCATGACATGAGCTCTGCTATGGATTTGCACTTGAACATGTGTTTGATGCGAGGAATTATAGGAAAGTGTCGCAAGACTTTACGAGGTACATCAAAACTCTTCATATCTGTTCTGTACCTTGCTTCACCACAAGTGGGACATGTCAGAGCCTCCTTATGCGTCCCACGAAAGAGAATGCAATCATTGACGCATGCATGTATTTTATCATAATCCAGTCCTCCAAGAGATGTCACATAGCGCCTCGCTATGTCTCTTGAGGTGGGCAGTCTATTTTCCTTTGGAAGCATGTTTGACAATAGCCTGCATCCAATATCATCAATTATAATTAGTCTTAAATCCTAAACCTTAAACCACTAATTCAAATTTATAAGTTAGAATGCTTACTTCAACAATGCGTCAAGACTTGCATTGCTCCATCCATAAACTGTTTGTATATTAAGTAGTTCAAGGGAAGCACGTAAAACTGAGAATGTGCACCCTTCAAACACCGGTGTCGATGAAGCTTTATAAAGATGCTCTTGTTCCATATCATCGTCGTCCATACCTTTGGGATCATCCTTAAAAAGATTCCGCACCATATCATCAAGCACCTCCTCTTCCACAACTTCGTGGGGTGCAGGGCTATTGTCGTCCCTTTCCCACTCATCTCTGACATTAGATCCCGAAGCTCCAGCATCATCTCGTCGACGCTTTACGTGCTCTCGTCGCGCGTAGGGTACCATGTTAGGGTGTGGTACTGCATCCTGCTTCAATTTATCAAATTATATGTTACAACTCTATTAATTTAATTTGGATACCATGAGTCATTTGAATACCATCAATTTACATCTACTCACCTCTAAACCTGTTTGATTCCATTCTCCATACATGGAGATGTGATTCAAGGTAATTCGACGTGCTCGTACAATGCATCCTTGACATCGATTACACATACATTTGATCCGTTGTCCCAACCACACATCGCGATTACGATGACGCATTGTCTCATCTTCCCCAGAACTGCTTGAAGAGGTTGATGACATCCTGTGTACAAACCAGAAAACACAAACTCATTATATATTTTTAATGAAAGCACAAAAACGCGTGTATTCACGCGGCTATCTCCTAAAACTTGCGTGTATAAACGCGGCTACTTCCTAAAAAACGCGTGTATTCACGCGGCTAATTTCTGCAAAACGCGTGTATAAACGCAGCTAAAATCATGTACACGCGAATATACCTGCGTTCATAAACGCGAACATAAACGCGCCCATAAACGCGGCGGCATATTTAAACTAAAAATAGCCCGCCTTTCCCAAATATAGATTTTGAACTTAGAAATCAACAGTGCATGCGTTTTCGCCTGTTTTCGCCTCTTCCAACAGCAAGGAGGGAGCAGAGAAAGGAGCACACACACGGGAGAAGGAGGGAGCAGAGAAGGAGCAGAGAGGACTCACTTTTTCAGAGGTGAGTCACTTTGTCCTGTGCCTTGTCTCTTTTGTCAGATTTGTTTACTTTGCTCTTTGCTCTTTGGGTTTGTCTTTTTGCACACGATTGGGTTGCTGCATCCTGACAGGGGCGACAATGGCTGGTCCTTTTATAAGGACATTCTGTTTTTGTCGGGGGGTCGGTCTTTTCGAGAAATTTTTTTCGCAGGTCGCGTGTACGAACGCATGTAGAAGCGCGTGTAACCTGTCTGCAGAGTTTTTCCACGCGCATATACACGCGTTTTTTGCCGGGTATATACACGCGTTTTTTGACGGGTGTATACACGCGTTTCTGCAGACAAAAAACTGCGGCGTTTCAGATTTCATGGTTTGCAGGCATTTGACTTGTGTAATGACAATGTGTGAGTCAAGAGACAGCCCATGATGTACATGATGATGTTTGTTGCAGGTTCTTTATGGATATTCCAGGTTCTTCATCCGATCCATTTGCGTATAGCAATTGGTTGATGGAGATGATGAATCACTTTGGGCGCCAACCTGGTCCGGTTGAGCTTACAGAGTATATGTATGCCCATCCCCCTCCTTCCCTGCCTGGTGTCTATACCCCTACCGCGAGTATCCAGGGCACTCCAGTGCCGTCTATTCCTCCGAGTCCGACGAGACGGCATGCAGCTTCTCCTCTTCCACGTCCACCGAGGAGACATACCTCGTCCCAGACACACTCACGTACACCCTCACAGCCACCATCACGTGCTCCCTCAGAGCCACCGTCACGTCAAGGCTCACAGCCACCGTCACGTAGACAATCCCCCAGTCGTGACTCCACCCGCAGCAGTAGGAAGAGTGGGAGTGGAGGATGCGGCGGGTGCTTTGGTGGGGGAGGTGGGGGAGGTGGGGGAGGTAGTAGGGCACGGGATGAGAGAGGAGATAGAGGGAGAAGAGTTAGAGGAGACAGTTCGGAAGAGGAGGAGATGAGAGAGATGGAGAGAGTGGTTTGCTATGATGTGACGGATAGGGGCGGGATAGTGATGGATGCGAGGGGGAGGGAGGTAATGGAGTACATGCGTGGGGTAGTATCAAACTCATATAGAAATTGTTTTATTAAATTTAAAGATCAAAATAGCCGATTAGTTGGGGAGGTGATAGAGGCTGTACACAGTCGGTACCCCAATCCCCCACATGCTACATTCTCGGATGTATGGGGAAGGACGCGAATAAGGGAGATCTTAAGTAATAAAAGATCTCACCTTAAAAAACTCGCGTACGATGACCGGCTAAATGTAGCTGCGGGTGGCTATCCTGCCGAGAAACCTGCCACTGCGCACAAACGCGAGTGGAAGGAGGCAAAGAAACGAGCAGAGGGTGGCGTGAAGAGCAGGCAGCATGTGGAGGCACGACGGATCCAGATGGAGACCGTTGGATCTTCGCATTTCGGATCTGGCGGCGTCGAGTCATGGGAGGCAGAGTTCGTAAGTATCCTGTCACTTTATTTGATTGTTTACTTAATTCATTGATTCTATGAATTGTTTTAATCTTACAAATTGTGTTGATTATGATACAGCGACGGGTTACGGGGAGGAAGCCCACAACCCACGATACTGCGTATGCTCGCCGGCATAGCAGACGTGACACGTGGGCCATCTTCAGAGCCGAGGGACGTATTACGGACGCGCAGTTTGAGTTGGCCATGAGACCATACGGTCGACAGGTACTTGAAAATTCGTAACGAATGGTTTTGGTTTATTGAATTGCATATATATATATATATATACTTATATACTATATATTACTTGAACAGGCACAAGCTGCTGATGATCCACCGGCCGCCGCTGCAGAGGGTGGACGTGAGCACTACTCCTCGGACATTCCGACCGATGCGAGCTCATCTGAGCATGAGGGGAGCACCGAGTCATCATCTGGGTCTGAGTAGTACTCAGATTTGTAGTATCACATTCCATATTTAGGATGTGATTGTATATATTTTTTTGTAAACTCAAGCCATGGGCTACTTCGAGATATGGACTCCCTTGTATACATGTATGAAATTTTGATAGTAATATTGAATTGATTGATCGATAGTATTACATTCATGGCTGTCTTGAATCGTGTAATGACAATGTATGCATTCATGTCGTTCTTGTCTTAATCTCCCTCGTGCATATGTTCTTCGTGGATGGTCTAATGGGATGGTCTAATGCACCAAAAACCCTAAACCAGAGAGTGCTATTGGGTGCTGGAATGCTGGAACAGTATTCAGGCACCAAATAGCACTCTCTGGATTTTTTTTTTTGCTCTCTGTTCGCGTGTATAAACGCGTCAAAACTGCTAAAAATTGCGTGTATCTGCGCGGATACACTGGAAATTACGCGTGTATAAACGCGTATAAACTGGCAATAACGCGTGTATAAGCGCATCTAAATAAAAGAAACGCGTGTATAGACGCAAGTAAAAACGCGTCTGGGACATTGGAACTGAACAGGACGCGGCTATACACCCGTGTATAACCGCGTCTAATAGAATAAGAAGCGTGTATACTGGCGTGTATTAACGCGTCTGCAAAAAAAAACGCGGCTACACACCCGTGTATACGCGCGTCTGAGAGGTACTGTACACGCGTTTTTACACGCATGTCTCTGGCCGCGATAATACACGCGCTGATACACGGGCCCGCTACTTTTTTTCACAAGTCATTTTTAGCGGCTAAGAGCGCGGGTATGAGCCCAATCCCTTGTAGTGCCACTTTACCATATGGCTTCATGCTCACCTACTCACATCCTGCCTCTATATGTGCACTATGGCACCACACTTCTCAACACCCCCCCTTGGTGCCATATCTTTGGGCTACTCAAGGTGGTCGGATGTGAGCTACACAACAATCATTACCCCCCCTGGGTGCTCAACTGGCTACTCTCAGGTGGTCGGGTAGATACACACAACAAAGAAAAGATGATAAGATGGGTGTCTACTCATATGGTGACCCCTCTTTTACAACAGATGGCTAGGGTAGTGGTGGTTGTTGCCCCCTTGCTCTTTAGAGAAGCTCATCACTAGGGATCTCTTCGTACTTGGTGGTCAAAGTAGTCCCCATAAAGTTACCTTTGCTTTTATTTAGTCTGTAATCTTCATCTTTGTGCCCGAACTTATTGCAGTAGTTACACTTTGGCTTGTGTTTGAACCTGCATTCATTTTGAAAGTGCCCTTTCCTGCCACAATTGTGACACTTCAAATTACTTTTGGTGAACAATGTCTGCTTACTAGTGGTGGAATTACTGCTAATTGCTTCCTTTTAACTCTCTCTCTCCTTCTCCAAAGGGAGGAGACACATCTATCAAATGTTGGCTCTGGTAGATTCTTCAAGGTTGTGACAAGTGCATTGTATTCCTTTGGAATACTTTCTAAGATTATTGCAACTGCATATTTATCTCCAATCCTAGCATCTATGCCATCTAACTGGGTCATAATGCTTTTCATTTTATTGACAAACTGAACCAAAGATTCATTAGTTCCTTTCTAGAACATAGAACTCAATCTTCAAGTGAATTTCTTGGTTCTTTGTCTTAGCTCCAAACACGAGATCTAATGTTTCCCATGCATCTTTTGCGTGTTCCTAGAGTCGATGTGATGAATAATATTTTTGCCCAAATTTAAACCAATGAGTGACAATGCTTGTTCATCCTTTTTTATCCATTCATCATTTGGTAAAATAGGTGCATCTTCTTTGACTGGCCTCCATAGTTTTTTGTGCATGAGAAGGTACTTCATTTGTGTTGCCTAGGTGTGAAACCCCTCCCCATTGAACTTCTCTATATACGAAGTGATGCTTGTTGATGTTTCCATAATGAGAAGGTCTTAGCAATGATCTTATGATGCTTCAATTGGCAATGTCTAATCTCGTATAACTTGGCAAAGCTTTGAACAAGATGAAATACAATTAGTGTGTGAGCTTCCAAAATTGTTTTTGCTTCTAGAGCTTTTTGATGGTAGCCCCAATGCAAAATTAGTGATTTTGATATGTAAACACGCTAAATGCAACCCTAATTTCTTAATTGTATCCCTAAATGTACCCATTTTTTATTAATATTGCACTAATGTTACTAATTAGTGATTAATCATAAATGATTAGTGGAGGCTTCAATTGAGCTTGAGGAAGCAAGCATTGAAGGGGATTGTTTCATGAGAGTGTTTCCCTTAGTTAGTAGATAAGGCAAACTCAAAAATAACCAGCTTCATCCACAAAAAAGGCCCAAATCATCAAAAAATCGACGACTGGATTTTTCTTCCTCTTGGCTCATGTAGTTGATGAAACACTTGGTAGCTTGTACTATGGTCCAAGCTCACCTAAGAGGGCTTGGGACAATTTTGTGTGTGGTGGGAGAATGGAGAGAAAAGACTAGCTGATGCACATGCGCATTTTTTAGCATGTAGACCACGACAAACGCTGACTTCCTCCCGCCTCATGTCGTTGATGAAACACTTGGTAGCTTGTACTATGGTCCAAGCTCACCTAAGAGGGCTTGGGACAATTTTGTGTGTAGTGGGAGAATGGAGAGAAAGACCAGCTGGCGCACATGCACATTTTTCTGCCTGTAGACCATGAAAAACTTTGATTCCTCTCTTAGCCTAGGGTTGACCCATATTCTCCTAAGAGATCTTGGCTAGTGGTGGAAGGAACAAGCAATGCCAAGCACTTGAAATTTGGGCCTCAAAGAGGAAGAGAGGATAAGATGATGATTAGTGGGACTAATGATATGATTAGCCTAATATGAGCTGGAATTAATACAATGAGAGGCTAGAGAGGCTCATGGGTTGAAGGGGGTGGCTCTGATACCATGTCAAGAATTGAGCATGGTACCTCAAGCTTGGCTATGGAAGCTTAACATAAACCTTAATCCTACACTAATGGTGATTAAGACTAAGCTACGGTGGGTGATACCTAATTGCATACACGGTGATGTGAATGTGCAATAGACTCAAATCAATAAGGTTCTAAGATAGATTATCTTGGACTCACAGAGAGACTTGAGATGTGTGCAAGTGCTTGCACTTCCATTGCTTGTTGAGAATGGCCCCTTTTAAAGGAGATGTGTGCTTGTTGAGAATGGCCCCTTTCAAAGGAGATGTGTGCAAGTGCTTGTACTTCCATTGCTTGTTGAGAATGGCCCCTTTTAAAGGAGTTGGGTACAATCCTTGAGCTCATGTGGGATAAACTACTTTGCCATATGGCTTCATTCTCACCTACTCACTCCCTGCCTCTATATGTACACTATGGCACCACACTTCTCAACAACCTTCCTATCCTACACATTGAAGTAAGCATTATTGATTCTCTCAAATCCCAAAATGCGTAGGTGATCAAACGGACGTTCAAAAGGCTCCAATGCTTACTTGCTTGGACAATCTCTACCCCCATATTAGGTAGGCCTATCGAGAGATATATAGACTCTACAACCTCCTCTTGAGATTGTAAGGGTATCCATGTAGCCTTCTTTCTCATCCACCGCTTGTAAATAGAAACAAATACACAAAGCGGTACGAGCTCGCAAATCAAAAGGAGACACTGGAATGCACCAAATTGCACCTGAAATACTCTCCTTTGTGCTCCCCCTCCACGATGTCCCACCCTTGCCCAATCAAATTAACAATCTCTTCAACCTCTACCACCTTGCACATGTACATTGTGGGCGTTCGTGTGGAAGTAAAGGCTTGAAACATGTGGGCAAACACATGCACAGGTCATGCCCAGCTAAGACCAACCGATCTTGAAGCCTTTGTGTACTTCAAAAGAATGTATATCATTGGCCATCTTTGCTTTAACAGTAACAATAGTGCAAACATCAGGCATTGGCCATTCAGCACTAGAGAGGGAAGGAGAGGGGACTTCTTCAAGCTTACCAAACCTGTTGACTTGTGTCAAGACTACATAGTTGTGGGTGTAGAAGAAATCTTTTAACTAGCAAGGTTAGAAGGGGTACTGTCAGAGAATACACCATTCCCAATGTCCATGTGTATGGCATAGAATGTTCCTGTTAAGCTCCTTCTGGGATGCTCCTCAATGATGTTGGAAGGAAAAATATCTGGAAATGAGGAAGCTATCAAATAAAGTTGAAAAGAACAATTCACAGACCATGTACCACCCTGACGTACTAAAGTGAAAGCATACAGTTGAAAGGGAAACGAAGAATATGACAATGTGGATGCAAAGAAAGTTTCGATTCCGAGTACACATGGTGCACTATGGCCACCAATCTATCAGACCTTATTTCCTTGAATCCTATTATACGTCCCTTCCAATGGTGCTCAATCACATCTTGACATCAAACTCGATGCAGTCTAGTGGCACTGGGCTACAAATACACCCAATCTCCCTTTTGAAATTGTTTTTCAACCCAAGCACCGTGTTTATCCCTCATATTATGCAAGAGCAGAGCCTCAACCTCATCCCTTGGCCTTCTCCTCAACAAAGATACAATACCCTCCATGGTGTGTTCTGCTAGAAAGGATTAAGGGGGGAGAGAGAGAGAGAGAGAGAGAGAGAGAGAGAGAGAGAGAGAGAAGGAGAAGGTTGCACAGTATAGATTTGAGGTTGGTGGGGAGAGGGAGGTAGATGTGGGTGTGAGGAGATTCGAATATATGTGTGTGTGCGCGCGCGCACGCGTGATAGAGATAGAGAAGGTTGCAAATCTGAGAACATTAGAGAGAAGGAAGCGGGGGGAAGAGAGAGAGAGAGAGAGAGAGAGAGAGAGAGAGAGAGAGAGAGAGAGAGAGGGTTACACAGTGGAGAGAGAGAGAAGTTGAAGATCTACTCACAATATATATATATATAGAGAGAGAGAGAGAGAGAGAGAGAGAAGGTTTCATAGTAGAGAGAGAGAATGAGCTATGGAGATTTGAGGTTTAGTGGGAAGAGGATGATGTTCGAGGGAAGAATAATGTGTAGGGAGAGAAATCTGAGGTGAAAAAAGAAGTTTTTTAATATAATATCATTTGGATTGCTTTTGAGAGGGAAAATGCACTTTTGAATTTTTTTTGAAAAAAACTATTTTTTAGGGTTTTTTGACCCACAAGATTGATGGGGCTGAAATTGGTGGAGCCCCCTAGTTTTTAGAAGTTACCCCCTTACTTTATGACACCCTCCTACTTTTTGCACTCCACCTCCCTAATTTATGAAGGCCACTCCCTACTTTTTGAACCCCACAAATGTAGTAATGAGGAAGACAAGCCTAGTTGCACCCTACTTTTGGAGGAGACCAAATGTGCACACTCCTCTCTTCCTATTAGTCCATTTCTAAAATGAAGGTCATTAGCAAAGGGCCCAAAAGATGTCCAAAGGTTTTTGTAATGTGAGCAAGTGGGCTCAAAATGGACTTAGTGTCTAGGTTGGCTAGGCACATGCACACACACTTGTTGAACACTCCAATTTGCATTGTGAGGGGGAGTGTTGAGATTGGCAATACCAAATCGTTGGGGGTGAGAGGTGAGTTAGTTAAATTGATTAGAGAGATTGTATGCACACACCCAAGTTTACATTGAGGAGGGGTGTTGAAATGTGCGATATAAAATGAATGGGTTATTTGGTTGAGTGTGGGAAAGTACCCTAGAGGTGTAAGATATTGTGGTAAGATAAGAATGCCACATGTGATATTGTATAGTGTGTAAGTATTGACCAAAAGAGTAGAAAAGGGAGTTCCACATGGATGATGATGTGTAAAGTGGGATAAGGCTAGAAGGCCTATATCATTGTATGGTTCATTGTGAATACAATATAGATCTAGTGTTGAGTGTGCAATCTCTCTCTCTCTCTCTCTAGTCATAGAGTTTCTTGTGTGGTTTACTCCACCTTAATTCTTATGCTTAATATTGTGTCTATCACCATGATCAATCCCATATTAGGATTATTAACAACCATTTCTTGTCATTTATATCCACATGAAACCCAACCTTGTAAGAAGAAACACATCAAGTGTAAATTAAACATGAATAAGTATGATATAATAAAGCTTATGGGTTATAATTTACTTGTTCACAATGGTGAGGTAGCACAAATGTGTCCTTCTCTATTTGCTAAAATTTTGTGGAATCGATCGCCATAAATCCATTTGGATGCCTTTTCACAGTTGCTAGAGTGCCTCCACACACATCCTTGAACCACTTCACATCCAATATAGAAATTTGAAATGTCCTAAATGCAACCTTTAGGATGTTTTGAATCAAGCCACAATAATCAAGCACTGCTCCACTTTCTTGCTCAAAGTTTGCCATAACCCCACAATCTTGGTTATTTCTCT
Organism: Cibotium barometz; assembly: GCF_041138505.1. Lineage (NCBI taxonomy): Eukaryota > Viridiplantae > Streptophyta > Polypodiopsida > Cyatheales > Cibotiaceae > Cibotium > Cibotium barometz. The sequence goes on from NC_141070.1 coordinate 49,304,881, forward strand.
TTGTATATATATGTTGACTACATAAATGTCTTTCTTCGGACCACATGGCCTTTTATACCTTATACTACCACCAAAACCAAATGAAATATATTTATGATATTGAATAACCATATCATGAGACTCTACTTGAATTAAAAAAAGAGAAAGTACAGACACACTTACATGAGGCTTGCATCCTCTTGCATAATCCCACTCTTCTTCCATCACCATCTCTCCATATTCTTGAGCCTTTTCCATTTCTTCATGAAGCCAATAAATAGTACAATATTTGGAAGTGACACAAGCTCTAGAGGAAATGGAAAGCCTCTCAAATGCATCCTAGATGCTCTTCTCTCCTCATATCAGTTTCTCCTCACCTCTTCATACCTTGCCACCCACTTCTTCATAACTTCACTATTGAGAATACAAAATATATTCACCTTCTTCAATATTAACATGTCTATTCGCCTTGCTCTTCCCTTGCCTTGTGGTATGTGGGACACCATGCACTCACCTTCCTCATTACTCCACAATCGTGGCATTGTGGGATCCACTCGAGAGAGATACTATGAAATGTGGGCACATGCTTCTTGCACTAACCAATCCTCTGCCATGCTTCACTCGAGAGAGATACTGTGAAATGTGGACATGCTTCTTGTACCAACCAACCCTCTGCCATGCTTCCTTCTAGCCTAGCTCTTTGCCTAACAAAATCCTTCAAGGTCTTCATGAAATGCTCAAGGAAGAACATCCACCGAGCATGCACAACACCGCACATCGACACTTCATCTATCAAGTGTACCACCACAAGATGTAATTAACTAGTGAAGATAGTTCTTGGGAGGTTCTCCTCTATCATGCACACTATTGTTGAGATATCGAGCTCGTCTAGTGAGGCGGTGGCCACTGATGATGACCCGCCTGGGGGATAGGCCCCACACTTACACCACTGGCATGGTTGGTGAGATCATGGGAGATATGCGGCCAGTGGGATGACAGGCTGTGTGACAGCCATTCTAGAGACTGGCATAGTTATAGCGCCAGCTCATTTAGTCAGGTTCACACTATAGAGAACCCGTGTATGTATTGGTTGAGTACCTTTCATATTATGTGTACTCTTATTCTTGTATATGGCGTGTTGAGTGTTGAGTGAAGAAGAAGAAGATTTTCAGCCTTTCACCTTGTGTGTTCTCTATTAGGGTTTTGTGAGTGTTGTGTATGCTTGCAAGAGCTCAAGCTCTCTTCCCCCCTGCATCTTTTCATGGTATCAGAGACTAGTTTGTGCTAAGGGCTGAGCTGCAAGCAAGAGAACCACAGGAAGCGGTACGAGGGTAAGAGCTTCAACTACTCCTCCCTATTTGTGTTGGTGACTACACCCTTGTCGGGAGCTCTACGGGAGGCACCGGCAAACGATCTCTGATTGAGGAGCTTTCTTCATGGAAGTAAAGCTGTAGGGCAACTATATTGTTCTATCAGACAGTTTTTTAGGCCGAAAACGCGTTTCGGGCCGTCTGGACCTCCGTTTTTCAGAAAGCAGGCGATTTCGAGCACTGCGGGTAAGTCATCGATTCTCTGCAGAACTCTGTTTTAAGAACTGCAGGAAGACAGATTAACTGTGCAGACACTGTGGGTGCTGCAAAGAGGTCTACAGTTGCCATTGGGTGTATGTATGCACATTGAAGTCACTGGTTGTGACATTTGAGAGTACTATAGTACCGCTGCAGAAAATACAGCAGTTTGTGCAGAAAACCCAAAGTGCTGTTTCTGGTGAAATTGTGTGTTTGGCAAGATGTCAAATGATGGGATAACCCAGATTGTGGCTGAAAAGCTTGATAAGAATAACTTCCATGCTTGGAGGTTTAGGTTGACGAATTTCCTGATGGGAAAAGGCTACTGGGACTACATAGAAGGTGAGCATGAAGAGGCACCGGAGATACCGGATAGATGTGAAAGAGTTTAAAGACTGGAACCAAGGAGCCAGAAAGGTTATGTATTGGCTCTCCATTAGTATACAGGACACCATGATTGGGCACATTCAGGATGCCAAGTCTCCTAAGGAGACGTGGGACACCTTGGTAAAGCTCTATGAAACAAATACCAAGGCACGTAAGATACAGTTGAAGAATGAACTTCATACTGTGGAGAAAAAGAGCATGTCTGTGAATGACTATGCGCTGAGATAAAGGGTATTGTGGAATCCCTTGCATCTATTGGTGTGTCAGTAGATGATGATGATAAGGTGGAAGTCTGTCTACATGGTCTCGGGCCACAATACAAGGCATTCAAGACGTCTATTCAGACTCGGGAAAACATTCCCAACTTTACAGATTTGGTGTCTATGCTGATTATCGAAGAGAAGAGCTTGGGTGAAGACCAACAGTCTTCACAAAGCAAAAACAGTTCAGAGCAACAGGCCTTCTACACGAGTTCAGGAAGAGGATGAGGTAGAGGAGGCCATGGACGCGGTCAAGGAGGTGGCCGAACAGGTAATCAGAATTATGGCCAGCAGAGCAGCAGTAACAACAACAGTCCCAGAATCAACAACAACAACAACACGCAGGTGGAAGAGGCAAATTCAGAGGCAGGGGGAGTCAAAGAGGCCGTGGAAATTGGCAAAGGCAATATAATGATGCACGTGAATGCTATTATTGTGGTAAGCCTGGACATATGCAGGCAGAATGTTATAAGAAGCAGGCTGACATGCAAAATGGGAAAGTGCAGCAAAACAACTATGCATCCTCAAGCAGAAATAATGAGAATAATGAAAGGTTGTTTGTTATGCAGCATGTCGTGAATGCCATGTCTGAAAATGTTGATGCAGCACAAAAAGATAATGTATGGTATGTGGATTCAGGTGCTTCGAACCACATGACAAGTCATGGGGACTGGTTCAAGGAGATGAAAAACCTGGAAAGACCAGGTTTTGTGGAAACAGGGGATGACACTGCTCATCCAATTGCCCATGTTGGAGATGTGCCATTGTCTATGCAGGATGGCAAAGTGAAGTACCTTGCAGATGTACTTCATGTACCGAACATAACAAAAAATCTGGTTTCAGTTGGCCAGATGATTGAGTAGGGTTTGCAGGTTCGGTTTAACCCTGATGGTTGTTATGTTGAAGATTTTAAAGACAAGTGCAGGTTGGTTGCAAAAGGCAACAGAGTGGATAGAATGTTTACATTGAATGCAGACATGCCTGAAATGAGTGGTGCGATGTTTGCAAACGGTTCAGGAATTGTTGCAGACACAGACATTTGGCATAAAAGGATTGGACATGTAAATGTGCAGAGATTGAAGTCTATGCAAACAAAAGGAATTGTGACAGGGCTGCCAAAATTTAAAGTGGAAGGTATGCAGAAAATATGTGAAGCATGCCAATTTGGGAAGCAAACAAAGCATGTGTTTCCACGTAACAGATATGTGAGCAGAAATGCACTAGATGTTGTGCATTCAGATGTATGGGGTCCTACGAAGACCATATCTATGGGAGGGTGCAAGCATTATGTGACTTTCATTGATGACCACACAAGGAAAGTGTGGGTATATTTCATGAAGGAGAAGAGTGAGGTGTTCACTCACTTTCAGAATTTCAGAGTTTTGGTTGAAAAGCAAACAGGGAAATATGTAAAGTACCTAAGGTCAGATGGAGGGGGAGAGTACTTCTCCAATGAGTTCTCTGAATTTTTGAAGAAGAATGGTATTCGGAGACAGTTTACATGCAGATACACTCCGCAGCAAAATGGAGTTGTTGAGCGGAAAAACAGGCACATTGCTGAGATTGCGCGAGCATTGATGGAAGAGAAGAATATGCCGCATAGCTATTGGGCTGAGGCTGTTTCTACAGCAGTATACATCATGAACAGAACTCCAACTGCAGCCATACATGATGTAACTCGAGGAGAGGTTTACTGGCAGAAAACCAGATTTGTCTCATCTGAAAGTCTTTGGATGCATTGCATATGTGCATGTGCCAGATGAGCTGAGAACTAAGCTGGATCCAAAAGCTGAAAAATGTGTGTTTATTGGATACTTCCTTGAGCAAAAGGGATACAGGTGTTATAACCCCGCTACACGTGAATTAAGGGTAAGCAGGGATGTTGTCTTTGATGAGATGAGCAGTTGGTATGCTGCTGAAAAAGAAGCTATTGGGGCTGATGTGAGTGGAAGTGTGGTTGCACAGAATGCAGGTCAGCAATCACAGTCTTTGAGTGGACCAGGAGAGTCCTCATCTAGTGGGTCTGTTGATAGACCATGGAGTGGCAGGCTGCGTCATAATACCAGTCCTGCAAATGTGATTAATACATCATGTAAAGGAAAAGAGAAAGTGGTTGAGCCCCTTGGTATGCCTGACATTTCTGCAGGGCATTCTCTAGTGGTTCAGATATGAGCCTTGATGAGGAGCTTGGGATCCCAGCTATGAGAACACCTGGTGTAAAGAAGGCTACGGAAGCCATGAATGACGCGAAGATATGGGAGAGTGAAAAATGCTGTGCAGAGATTTACTTATGATGGTTATGTGGCACATCACTATGCATATATGGCAAAGGTTGTGCAGGTTGTAGAGCCCACATGCATTGATGAGGCTGTTGGAAATGTGTGTTGGGAGAAAGCTATGGATGAGGAGATGGATGCACTATATGGAAATGAAACTTGGGATTTAGTGCAATTGCCTGAAGGCAAGAAAGCCATTGGATGCAAGTGGGTGTACAAAGTTAAACATAACAATGATGGAAGCATAAACAGGTACAAGGCTAGATTGGTAGCCAAAGGATATGTGCAGACATATGGGATTGATTATGAGGAAACTTTCAGCCCAGTTGCCAAGATGGCAACGGTGAGAGTTGTGATAGGAGTGGCTGCGTCAAAGCAATGGTCTTTACATCAGATGGATGTAAAGAATGCATTCTTGCATGGGGATTTGCAAGAAGAGGTGTATATGTTGCAGCCACCTGGTTATGAGGATGTGGGTCACCCCGAGCATGTTTGCAGGTTGAAGAAAGCCTTGTATGGCTTAAAACAAGCACCAAGAGCATGGTCTGACAAGATTTTTGAATATCTTGTCACTATTGGCTTTCATGTAGCCAATGCAGATTTCTCGCTGTATGTGAGACATGGTGATAGAGGGGTTGTGCTTGTTGTCATCTATGTAGATGACTTGATCATTACGGGGGACCATGATGCAGAGATCTTTGATGTAAAGATCTTGCTTAGACAGAAATTTGAGATGAAGGATTTGGGGGAGCTCAGATATTTCTTGGGCATTGAGGTGATTAGGTCACCACATGGTATTGGATTACTGCAGAGACAGTATGGCTTGGACATGTTGTCCAAGTATGGTATGACAGGCTGTAAGCCTATTTCCGTGCCATTAGATCAAAATGGCAAGTTGAGTGCAGATTCAGGAGAGATCTTGGAGGATCCTACTATGTACAGGCGCATAGTAGGAAGTTTGATCTACATGACGATTACCAGACCAGATTTGAGCTATGCTGTTGGGTTGGTGAGTCAGTTTATGCAGGTTCCACGGAAACCGCATTTGGATGCAGTGAGACGCATACTGAGGTATGTGAAGTCTACTTTGCATTGTGGACTATTCTATGAGACTGGGACAGAGATATGTGTACATGGGTACACAGATGCTGATTGCGCTGGTAGTATCTCAGATAGAAGATCTACCAGTGGATTCATGTTTTCTTTGGGGAGTGCTGCTGTGACTTGGAGCAGCAAGAAGCAGCCTACGGTTGCTCTATCCAGTACAGAGGCCGAGTACAGAGGAGCTGCTATGGCAGCATGTGAGGTAGCTTGGTTGAGAAAGCTACTTGCAGATTTGGGTCTATCAGTGGTGGATAGACAAGTTGTCATTTTCTGTGACAACATTAGCAGCATACAGTTGGCGAGGAACCCAGTCTTTCATGCTCGTACGAAGCATATAGAGGTCCACTACCATTTCGTCAGAGAGAAGCTCTTGGCAGGAGACCTTAACCTTGTTTATGTCAACACAGAGGATCAGGTAGCTGACATCTTCACCAAAGCATTGGGTACAGAGAAGCTCCGTAGATTCAGGGCTTCGCTTGGTGTACATGAGATGGAGTTGAGCTCGAGGGGGAGTGTTGAGATATCGAGCTCGTCTAGTGAGGCGGTGGCCACTGATGACCCGCCTGGGTGATAGGCCCCACACTTACACCACTGGCATGGTTGGTGAGATCATGGGAGATATGCGGCCAGTGGGATGACAGGCTGTGTGACAGCCATTCTATAGACTGGCATAGTTATAGCACCAGCTCATTTTAGTCGGGTTCACACTATAGAGAACCTGTGTATGTATTGGTTGAGTACCTTTCATATTATGTGTACTCTTATTCTTGTATATGGCGTGTTGAGTGAAGAAGAAGAAGATTTTCAGCCTTTCACCTTGTGTGTTCTCTATTAGGGTTTTGTGAGTGTGTGTGTGTGCTTGCAAGAGCTCAAGCTCTCTTCCCCCCTGCATCTTTTCAACTACTCGGGTTGCATCAATAGTGGATGGATGGATCTCCTTGGAACTTATGTACCTAAGATTGAGTTGAGTCCATTTAATTAACATATGTCTCACAAACTAGCATAACAATAAAATAAAGCCATGTTAGAATTTTAGTTCTTCATACCTCACCGCCCCCATTTTGTGGGTGGCCTCGTGCACTTTTTGGCTCTCCACACCCGCAATGCATATGGGAAGAATAAGCTATGTAACATAAAAAATCGCAATCAATGTTATGTAATTACAATGAAAGACCATCATGCCACTTGTATAAGTAAATTGAACATACCTAAAACATCTTATGCCAATCATGTGTTTTTAGACCGTGTTTTTAGACCATACAATTGAGTTGCTCCTTTATTCTTTGTTTTTGTGAATGCCCCCTTTAAAGAATGCATGACACCTGTAGGGGTACAAAAGGTAGCAGATTGATCCTTCACTCTCTTCTCCTCATTCTTTGTCAAGATCGAAGGTGCTTTATGTAAAATTACCTTCCCGTTCTCTTGAACTATTGACCAAGTGATGGGGAGGTGTTCAATATCAAGTCCTTTCGAGCCTCTACAGAATCTCTCTTGCCAATTATGTGGTCCCAAATATTTAATGCTACATTTTTTATGATGGGCATCAGATCTGGAGGATGATTGATTCTTAGCTTTGTCTAATATGGGAGACGAAAGAACATTGAGTACCTTGTCATTCTCGGCGCTGGTTTATGGGACGATCCTCTCCACAGTACTTCCTAATCTCCTACTCTTAGAGGATATGGGGGGGAATACTTTTGTAGATGGAACAAACTTCTCATGGTCAAATGGAAAAATTCGGTGATGGTCTTCATACACGACCTTCTTAAGATGCATAGGCCATGATGTAACAAGCGATGGCCCACAAACCAGACAAGCATTGTGACCGAATGTTGTGAGTCCTAATTATGTACAATGCACAAATAAAATCTATTTAGAGCCATCTAATAGTTGATAATTCAAATCAAATGGAATGTTATTGAGAATAGAAAATATACTGAAGCACTCTCTATATCCTAGAAAGTCATGCATTGTCCACATTAAAGGTACCTTCACCTCTGTGCTATGTTGTGTAAGCGGTCAGGACACATTAAATGCACTTGGATGCCATGCCATAGTGTCTCAAGCTCCTCAATCAAAGGTTCAAGGTATAAATCCATGTTCTTGACCTTGTACATGCTAGGAACAAGAAGAGCTAGCATCACATAACCCTTGTTTATTGAGTTCCAAGGAGGGAGATTGTAGTTCACTACTACCACTGGCCATGTGGTCCATGATGCCAATTTGAGACCAAATGGATTGAATCCATCCATACCCAATCCAAGTCGTAAGTGACATGGCTCGTCCTTGAATTTTGACCACTCCTCTTCTATATGTTGCCATGCTGATGAATCCATTGGGACCCTCATCGTGCCATCGGCGGTGGAATGATTGTGTGCATGCCATGTCATGAGTTTGGAAATAGACTTGCACCGGAACATGTGTTGTGAATGTGGTGTATGATAGGAAAATGCCTCAACACCTTTTTAGGAGTCATTGTACCTTGCAAATCACTTTGATAACGAGACTCTACATTTCGGACATTGAGTTGCATCTTTATGAGAACCTCGAAATAGCACACAATCATTGAAACATGCATGTATATGTTTGTAATCCATGCCAAGTGTCATCAATACTCTCCTAGCATGCGGCCTTGTGCTTGCCATCTTGTTGTACAAAGGAAGCATCTTGTTGTCCAAAGGAAGCATCTTCTTCATGAGCCTATGAAGGGTTTGAGAGAATTTGAATATTTTTTTTATAAAGAGTATGGTATGTCAAAATTGTGAATTGCTAACCACAAGTACTAAGGAACACCAAAAGAGGCTTGTAACACTAACATTGCTCCAACCATACATGGCTTTCAAGTTTAGTAACTCCAAGGTTGCACAAAGGGTGGATTATGCACACCCCTCGTAGAGTGGAGTGCAAGCGGCTTGTCGTAATTGATCTTCGTCAAGTGTGGCTTTGGGCTCCTCCTCTCCTTCTTTCTCAAAGAATTCATCCATCATCTCGTCCATGCCCAAATCTTCAACGACTTCATGTGCCATTGGTGGAGGCATTTCTTCCTCATGTAGAGAACGCAAGCTCACCCTAATTAAATCATGGAGGTCTCTAAATCCTTTACGTAGTCGTCCACCGAACACAGAGTAATGAGGCATACACTCCCTCATTCTACGACATGCCACATGCCTCATCCTCATCCTCATCCTAAAAACATGGACTACCTTATGAATACCTAAATCATGTGCATAAGAACTTGTGAGATAGAGAATATATACACTCACCAAACTAGCCGTGTTATACATCTTAGAATCAATCATAATCTTACACATGCTTTATTGCATGATTCATCGTAAACACACAATCTCTCCCTTGCATCTCTTGCATGGACATGTAATATCATGACGTAACCACTCATGCCGACTTCACACAGGTTCCTCTTCATCATAGGAAGAAGAACGCAAACCCTTCACAATCCCTCCCTTTCCATTTACAAGCTCTTCTCTCTTTACAAGCCCTCCCTCACCTTCACAAGCCCTCTCCTCTTCTCCCTTCACAAGCCTCACAAGCTCATATGCAACCCCCCTCCCTCACCTTCACAAGCCCTTCTCCTCTTATCCCTCACAAACCCTCCTCCTCTTCTTCCTTCCCACCTTTACAAGCCCTTCTCACAAGCAAACCCCTCACCTTCACAACACTAAACCCTTCACAATAAACCCTCCTCTCCATTCACAAGGATGAAAGGCCCCATCTCCACAAGCATCATTAGCTAGCCATATCAAGGTATGTACTATATCCTTGTCTCTTTGTTTTCTTTAATCTTTTTTTTTTAAAAGTGCACTAATTTCTAGGATTTAAGACTTACCTCAAATATATTGCTTGTTCTCTTATATGCTTCCTTATCTTGTATGGTTGCTTTCTTGGTCTCTTGTATGCTTGTATGCTTGCTTGCTCTCATGTATGCTTGTATTCTCTCTTAAATTCTTAACTAGTTATATTAGTAGTTTTTTATAAATAAAAACTTTACTTATCTTTCTTTTTTGTGGCTAGGTCAAGGAATTCTAAAAAGCATGACAATAAGCCCCTTGACCTTACTCTTTGTTATTTTTACACCTTTGGGTACCGGGGATTATTCCTTGCATATGTTTTACCTCTAGTACTATTACATGTAAGCTTATACATTTTGCATTAAGATTAATTCTTAATGCATTAAGCATTATTGCATAATTTTTAATGCATAGAGTATACACATTCTCTACGTAAGCTTAATGTATAATGCATTAAGCTTTATGAATGAGTCTTATGCATTAAGCTCTATGCATAAAGGCTTTATGCATAAGCTTAATGCATAAGGCTTATGCTTAGAGATTAATGTAAAGGCTTATACATAAACTTTATGCATAAGCCTTTATTAAGATTTATGGAATAAAACTTTATGCATAAGCTTTATGCATGAGCTTATGCAAAGGCTTTATGCATAAAGCCTAAAAACCTATGCATTAAGACTATGCATTAAGCTTAATGTTTTAAGCTTATGCATAGGCTTAATGCACTAAGCTTAAAGCATCAATAAAGCATGCATATAAGTTCACTTTTATCTTTATATGTTTACCTAACATAATAAATGCTTAGTCTACTAATCTTGTCTCTTGTGGGTAGGTTAAGAGAGTTCATTATTTGGCTACTTGAAGCTCTTTCAAGCAATGGTGCCTTCTTACAAGCATTAGACGTAATCACCCTTCTTTCATTCATGTTCATATAGCACCTCCACAGGTGCCGGGGCTTTCATTTTCTTGAGTACATTCTTGTTTGAAGCTCATAATGCATGCATGCTTTAATAAAGCATGCATGCATAAGAAAAGTCTTATACATAAGCCTTTATTAAGCTTTATGCATGGGCTTATGCATAAAGCTTTATTAATCTTGTGCATTAAGGTTACGTATTAAGCTTGTTCTTTAAGCTTAATAATTACTTAATGCATATGGCTTAATGCATAAGCTTAATGAATTAAGCTTATGCATCATGCTTAATGCATAAGCTTAATGAATTAAGCTTATGCATAGGCTTAATGCATTAAGCTTATGCATCATGCTTAATGCATCATGCTATGCATTAAGACTATGCATTCATAGCCTCACGAGACTCTGACTGACTAACTAACCGTGGGCCATCCTTTTATAGGCTCTTGGCCAGTCTCACCGGGCATCCACACGGGTGCCCACCCATCAATCCATCCCCATCCCAACTCGTCAATCTGCCTACCTAGCTTTAAGCTACCCCAAGCCTCGAAGCTAGTCTTGTGTGCGTGTTGCACACGGTAGATACACTCTATGCACATGACATGTATTAATTATGCTTTATGTATTAAGACTATGCATTAATCTTAATGCTTTAAGCTTATGCATAAGCTCTATGCATTAAGCTCTATGCATAAGCTTATGCATAAGCTCTATGCTTTAAGCTTATACATACGCTTAATAATAGTTTAATGCATAAACTTAATGCATTAAGCTTATACATAGGCTTAATGCATTAAGCATTAGTACATAATGCATTAAGCTTGTGCATTATGCTTAATGCATTAAGCTGTATTCTTTAAGCTTATGCATAGGCTCTATGCTTTAAGCTTATGCTTAGGCTTAATAATGGCTTAATGCTTTAAGCTTATGCACAGGCTCTATGCGTTAAGCTTATGCATAGGCTTAATGCATTAAGCTAATGCATTTTGCATAATCCATTAAGCTTATGCATAAGCTTAATTCATTCTTGTTTGAAGCTTATGCATGCATGCATTATAATAATGGCTTAATGCATATGACTGAATGCATAAGCCTAATGCATTAAGCTTATGCATAGGCTATGTATGCATATGTGAGCTATGTATGCTCTATGTGAGCATTGTTATGTTTTATGCATAAAGCTTTTTATGTACTGTATGCTCTATGTGATCTATTTTTTTAATTTTTTATGTAATTGTTTTATGCATATAGATGTGGCCATTATGGGGTTCATCATCAACAGACCAAGATAGGATATATGGGGAGGCATCCTCTAGTGCCATGCCCATACCCATAGATAACCCAGATTTACATCATGTTTTAGAGGCACAAGTGGCTTGGAACCGCCGCCTAGACTCTAGGTACATGGTTGAGCAATTGAGTTACTCGAGCTTAACCCCTGCCTATTATGTGCCTGACATGTCAGCTCTCCCACAGTCGCTCACATTCATGCTTCCCACCACCTTCCCTACCACTCTCACTTCTACTCTTCCTACCCCTCATACTTCCACTTTCCCTACTCCTCGCCCTTCAGCGCCTCCTTGTGCGCAGTGCACTCCTATCCCATCCATGGTGCCATCTCCTCAACATGCGGCATCCTCACAACACCACTCAGTTGTGATAGCTTGAGGGCTTCTTAGAGCCGTCGGCAAATCGAGTAGTGGGGGAGGTGGGTGCAGCAGATTCTTCGGGGGAGGTGCATGGACACCTTCGCCTATGACAAGAGGGAGTAATGAGCTTAGGGAGGGTGGGATGATTTACTACACCCTAGATGAGGAGGGCGGGCCTTATATGGATGACATGAGATGGAGGGTTTATTATACCTTTCTTCAAAATAATTAACTACTTTGAATTAGTTGTCAATATGTAATTTCACTTGTTCATGCTAATGTGAAGTGTTAGTGTGGACCATACAGATTACTATTCCTTTCTAGTTTGATTTAAGCTATAGTAGCTCACCTTTCATGGTAGCTTCTTGATTCTCAAGGGGCTCCTCCCTATCAAAACTCATCTAACCGATCTTATATAATATTGGGATTTTGACTACTCCCTCAATTGTGCCTCTACTAGTGTACCTTGTAGAGAATAAGTCATCATTCTAAAATCGTATGTTTTTCTCTGAGCATAACATTAAGGCACATGCATATCTAAAATCTAAAATCGTATGTTTTTCTCTAAGCATAACATTAAGGCACTATCTAAAATCCAATATCTTTACAACTTTACTTTGATGAATATATGATGGATCTGTTGGTATCGCTTAGCCACGTTATGAAGACATTATAGTGATCCTTATGTAGCCAACATAGCATGATGTGAAGGTGCAATCTGATTTTGTGTGGTGGCCTTTTGTGATAATATTAACAAATGATGATCATGGATGTCAAAATTATCAATGTGTTTGAATTGCATCTTGTACATTTAGCATGTGAATTAATAATCTCTTAGTGATAGCTTTAGCCACGTTATGAAGACATTCTAGTGATCCTTATGTAGCCAACATAGCATGATGTGAATGTGCAATCTGATTTGGTGTGGTGGTGGCCTTTTGTGATAATATTAGCAAATGATGATCATGGATGTCAAGATTATTAATGTGTTTGAATCGCATCTTGTATGTTTAGTATGTGAATTAATAATACATTAAGATGTAACATCTTACTTGTTAAAGCATTTTTCAACATGATTCTTTAATTTTTTTATG